>NW_024496526.1:16123987-16774567 GCF_017590055.1 Onychostruthus taczanowskii
TCGGGGGAGCCGGGGGGCGCGGGGGAGCCGCGGGCTCGGGCGCTGATGTCATGCCGGGGACTGGGCATGCTCGAGTGGGGCGGCCGCCCGCGCCTCCGCCGCGCCCCTGCGGCAGCCGCCGGCACCGGAGCTATCCCGGGGCCGGGAGCGCATCCCGGGATCCCCGTCCCCATCCCCAGCCGGGATGGGCAGCCCCGCAGAGCGGCGGCGGCACGGCGCTGAGCAGCGCAGAGGGATGCCAGCCAAGTTTGGGGGGTTTTATATCCGCCTTTAAAACGATGAAATGAACCCAAATCGCCTCCCCCCCGCCCGGCCCTGCGCGCCCCCCGCGCTCTGCCGGGGCTCGGCTGATCCAGGGTTTAATGGGAACAAAGGGTCGGGATGCGGCTCCTTCCCAGCCCAGCATCTTCCCTTCCCCTCTTCCTCTCCTTTTCCCTTTCCCTTTCCTTTTTCCTCTCCCTCTCCTTTTCCCTTTCCCTCTCTTTTTCCTCTCCTTTTCCCTCTTCCTCTCCTTTTCCCTCTGTCTCTTCTTTCCCTCTCTCCTTCCCTCTCCCCTTTCCCCTCTCCCTTTCCCTCTCCTCTTTCCCTTCTCGCTTCCCCTCTCCCCTTTCCCTTTCCCTCTCCTATCCCCTCTCCCGTAGCTGATCCCTCGGAGGGCAGCCCTCAGAAACCCCCAGTGTCTCTTTGGGTGAGGGTTCACGGGCAGATTTTTGGTTTAGTGTCCAACCAGCCTGGTGTGTGGTGCTTTATTTCATATATATATATATTATATTGTGTATAAATATTTCATATACTGCTCATCTGTTGTATCTATTTCATATGCTGCTCATCAATAACATGTTCCATGCTGTGTGGCGATGAAGAGACCCTAAAATTAATTGTCAGCACAACTCCTTGCACAATTTGTTAAAATCCTTACCAAAACCTTGAGGTCATCAGAAACTTTGCTGGTGAAAGTTGCAGAAGAGCCTTGAGGAAAAAAAGGAAAAAAAAAAGGGTGAATTATGAGCATAAACAGCTTGTGGTTGTTATTTTTTTTTTTTTTAATATGAAATGCCCTCTGTCCTGCCAAATTAATTGTCTTTCTGTGAAGGTTAAAGCTGTGGCACCCCCAGCAGCCTGTTAACAATAGAATAATCAAATTGGTTATCAATCTTGGGCAGCAGCAGAGGGCTGGGTTTGGCCAGCAGATATTGGAGAGAAAATGTATCTGTGCCATTGTGATGGCTGAGAAACAAATGTCAGCAGGTTCCCCTCCCCCTAAATAAATAAACCCTCGGACATATTAAAAGCAGATTAAAATACAGCTCATGTAAATCCCTTCCAGTGCTGTGTTTTGAAGAGAATTGGAGTTTGGAATTCTCTTTTCCCACTCATAATGTGTCTTTGTCTAGAGAGTATCTGTTGGCTGGGAAAACAGTAACTGTGATGCTTTGGAAAAGGTTTTTGTGTCTTGCAAGCAGAAAATAATTCCTTTGGTGAGGGTAAAAAGAGGAAAAATAACAAAAACTGGTAATTTCCTACCGTGGAAGTAAAGAAAAAATGGAGAGAAACAAGGAAAGTGCACGTATTTATTGATATAGGTGTGCATTTTACATGGATGTTCAGGTTGGAGGGTGATTTGCTACCTTGAAAAATCTAGTCAGAAGCTTAGAGTTTGCCTTTCCCTACCTAAGGCAAAAATTGTAATTATTTAGGATTTCAATCAGCTCAACCAATGCAATATGTCCTCAAATCCAGCTTCTGTTTTCCGAGGAGGAGCCATCAGCTGGAGCTCTGTGGGAAGAGCTCTACTTTGGTGGAGTGGAAGTGAGCACAGAAATCTTCCCTGATTCTTTGTCCTCTTTATTTGCAGCCCTGAGCTCTGGTGGAACTCGATCCCCTGCCGCAGCAGGAGTGGGGAGTGCTGCTGGCTTTTTGTTATTTTGGTTATTTCATTGGTTTGGAGTGGCTGCTTTGCTCCAACAAATAATGCCTGGCAGGGGCAAGGGATCCTGATCTGTGGGAAGGCAGCACCAGAGCAGAGTTCCTTCTAGGAAAAGCAGGATTTCAGTCTTCAAAAGCTCTAGGGAGCAAAAATAAACCAGGACCAACCACTTTTGTTTTGTTTTGTTTTGTTTTACTATAGCATTTGAAAACACTGCAATGCAGCTTTTATTTTTGATCCCTGGATTGGAAAGAGAAGGGTTCTGTTGAAATTTAAGAGACCAAACAAAACTATCAACTTCCCCTCAGAGGAATTATGTCATCATGTAAGGAAAAAATAAAATATAACTGATTTAAGGGAAACATCTATTTTTTTTTTTTTCTGACTAGTAAGTCTGAATAAATTTATTCCTTCCCAGTAAACACAGGGAAGAGGCTTTCTCCCTGCATTTCCCACTGTCATCTCCTGTTACACTTCCCTGGGGCCTTGGGCAAAAAAAATTACGGATCATGACTTGGTGTTTCTGGGAAGGAGCAGCAGAGAGGGAAAGTTTAACCACTTAGGCTGAGTTTGCTTAGGCTGGGCTGGGGCTGTGCTGTGTGAGCAGAGCTGCCCTAGGGCAGTGTCCTGAGTCCTTTCCAGCTGGGTGAATCCCTGGGATTGGGATTTTACCCCGTGTTTTGGGGTTTGGGTTTATTTGGTGTCTCCTGTCCAGCTCCGTGAGAAGCGTGGAGGGTGAAAACATTTTCCCTTCAATTCCCCTTTGCTTCAACCAGACAAAAACTCTGTGTTTCCATTCTGCCAGGAAGTGTAAAGCACAAAAAACCTTTGAGGTGAGTCTCCCCTGTAAGCAGGGCAGGAAAAGGGGATGAAGGGGATAAACCCAGGGCTTCCTTCTGTGCTTGGCTGCAGCTTGGATTTACCTCCCTCTGCTCCTCTGCAGCCTCAAGGTGACTCTCTGATGGATTGTGCTGGCTGACAGACCTAAAAATGTGGTTTTCTACTGGCCTGCTGCTGGTGGGGGAGCGTGGAGCTGTTTGCTGGGTGGCAGAGCCCAGCAGCTCCCGGCCATGCCCTGTTCCTCCAGGTGCTTTTATCCCTCAGCACCTGGGAGGGAAGGATGCAGAGAGCATCAGCACCTGCTGGGATAATCCCTGGTTTAGGTTTGGGGCTTGGCTTTATCCTTCCAGCCAGCTCTGATGTAGAATAAATAAGAATTTAGCTGTGGAAGGGGTTAAAAAAAACCAAAAAACAACAAAACAACCAACATTTCTAAGGGATTGTAACCAGGAAATAGTTTGGCTTCTGATGGAATGGAGCTGAGTTTTACATCTCTTGTGTCTCACCCTCCATCGAGACTGATAACAGAATAAAACCTTTTAAAACCCCTCCCAGCTGCCCCTGTAGAGCTGGGATTTTCCAACAAGTCCTGAGTGGAAAAGAGGAGCTGGAAAACAGCAAGAAAAAAGCAAGGAGCAGCTCCCAGATGGAGGGACCTGCCAGGAGAACAGCACCTCCCATCCCCTGCCAGCTCCTCCACCAAGGCACAAGGTGTTTTCATGTTTTCACCTCCTTTTTCTCCTGGCTGTGGAGCAGGCAGCACTGGGATGATCCTGGGGGGTTGTCCAGGCAAACTCCTCCTGGTTTTGGGAAGCAGAACCCCCCAAAGCGGCTCGGGCAGGGATCAAAGGCTCTCCTTTGTGCCTGGCGGGAGGGATTTGTAAAGCCGGGCTTAGCGGGAGCTGCTGAGCTCTGCAGAGCCTCCCCTTCCCCTCCCTGCCCATCCCGGGGAAATCCAACCACGGGAGCATCCCTAGGGTTGGGCTTTACTCCCGGTGGGGGAAATTCTGTTGTGTCAGGGGTGAGATATTCCCCATAAATAACTGGTGTGGCCCAAGGCAAAGTGCTGCTGTGCCCGGGCACTGCTGCTCTGCAGCGTCGTGTTCCACGGGAGGCATTCCCAATATTCTGGGAGAGAAAGGAAAACAGGGATTGGCGGCTGATTCCTGTCCCAGCAGGGTTGTGGTTCTGTTTATTTATTGATTTTTTAAAAATGCTTTCTGCTCTAAGTACTTTATGGAATGTCTCGTGGAGGGATTCTTGCTCAGTTTCATCCCCGAAATATTTTATTTCATCCCTAAAATATTCTGCTGACTCCACTGGTATATATGGAATCTTTTATTCCTCATATGCCGGTGAAGTCAGCAGAGTTTGTGCACGCTCTAAAACCCCTCCTGCACAGAGATCTCTGAGTGCTGCTTAACACTTGTCACCCTGTGGGTAAAACAGACCTAAAAAAATACATAAATCCTTGGGATAGTAGATAAAAGGCTATTTAAAAAAAAATACAAAAATTAAACAACTGCCATCCTGGGAATTTTTTTTTTTTTTTTGGTGTGTGCAGCTTTTCCCAAAAGCCAAGCATCCATCTCTGCCCCCAAAGCCACAACCCCTGTGCCTGTGGAGGATTTGTTCCTGTATTTATTCTATAAATAACTCCTGCCAGAAGCTCCTTCTGCATGGGAGATGTGAGCCTGGGACTTGTGCCTTGGTGGAGGAGCTGGCAGGGGATGGGAGGTGCTGTTCTCCTGGCAGGTCCCTCCATCTGGGAGCTGCTCCTTGCTTTTTTCTGTTTTCCAGCTCCTCTTTTCCACTCAGGACTTGTTGGAAAATCCCAGCTCTACAGGGGTGACTGAGAGGGGTTTTAAAAGATTTTATTCCATTATCAGTCTCGATGAAGGGTGAGACACAAGATATGTAAAACTCAGCTCCATTCCATCAGAAGCCAAATTATTTCCTGTCTACAATCCCTTAGAAATGTTTTCAGCCCATTAGCTGCCAATGCTTCTAACACCAATAATATTTATATATATATATTTATATATATTTATATAGATATATTTATATGTATTTATATATATTTTTATATATTTATATTTATATCTATATTTATATTTATATTTATATTTATATTTATATTTCATTTATATATTTATATCTATATTTATATCTATATCTATATTTATGGTTTATTTATTTATTGTTTTATTTATTTGTTTATTTATTTCTTCTACCCCACATGGTCCTGCTACAATGCATCTTTCACAGTTCTAATTCTCCAAAATATCTGGTCTTTTTTGCAATGCCATCTTTTGAAACTCATTTCTGGTTCCCTCTCTCTCTCACCAATGCCATCTCTATTCCATTCCTTCCTAAGGCAGCACACCTTACCTCAGGGTTTGCACACAAACTTCATTTTTGCACAAACTTTTTTTATCCAAGGCTGTTTGAGCTTTCAGCCAGGTTTTGGGAGTCCTTTGCAAACCCATTTCCCACAAGGACTGAGCAGGGTTTGGTTTGACAGGAAGCAGGACTGCTTTTGCTTTGCTGAGAAGGAAATTTGGGATACAAACACCAATTTTTTCCCCCAATTTCTGGGGAGTTGGTGTCTCCACGCAGCTGCCAAAGGTTTTGTGGGGGCTGTGTGTCCCCCAGGTGTGCCCAGCCTCCCTGCACACCCTGGGATTTTCCTGCAGCCTGGAATAGCTCCTGGATGGATGTTGCTGCTTTTTCTCATTGCGCGGTGTGCTGTGCTCATCCCCCATGGCTCTGGTGCTTTCAGGTCAGACTATTTCCAGAGCTCAGGACTGACAGATCTGCCTCTGCCTGTCTCCTTTCCTCTGGGCTGGTTTTGCTCCCTGGCTTCCTCAGGAAGGAGCAGGATCCTTTGGGGAAGAGCAAACACAGCATGGTCCCACTGGGCCTGCATCCCTTTTTTATTCCCTTGCACAAAACCAGCTCCGTTTACTGAAGAATTCCTGTGGCTGTTCAGGGAGCTGCTCCCAAATTTGACATTTAAAGAAATTCCTGTGCTCCACACTTGTTTTGGGTGGGAGATTACAACCAGGGGCCTGAGGAGGGGTTTGGTTCTGCTTTTGCAGTGTCTTGGTAAAGAATTGAACTGTTCTGGGGCTGATTACCAAGAAATGTATTAATTTCTTCTGGCAGGGAGACTCCCATGAAGTGCTGAAATAAATGTGCCCTCGTGTCAGTGGGAAAAAAAACCTGTGCTGATAAGGATTCCTCCAAATATTCTCCTTTGTCTAACCCCAGAACCTCAGGTTTTGGGGTGAGTGGCAGCCAGTTCAGCTCCTGGGGTTCAGCTGGAGCTGACCCACTTTTGGGAGGTGTTCCCAAGGCAGGGATCCTTCCCAACAAATTTCAAAGCAAAATCCTTTTCTGCTTGGCCCATTCTTGCCGGGTTTAAGGCAATTCTGTGGGGACAGCGTGGTTTGGGGGGGTTTTGTTTGATTTTCCTCAGCTGTTCTCCTCCTGGAGTGGATATTCCTGCTCTTCCAGGCCTGGCTGCCGGTGCTGAGCTGGGATCAATGTGTGTTTTATGGATGAAGCTGCTCCTGTGTTTGCTTTTCTGTTCTCTGAAAGAGTGGTGAGAACTCAGGTGTGAAAATGGCTTCTGTTCATGGACGGTGCTGCTGGAAAAATGATTTACTCCCAGTGAAAAGCACATTTCCTCAGCCAGGCAATTTCCCTTCTGTGTTTTCTCAGGGCATCTTTTGTTCCCTTTTCCCAATCCCCTTTGGGCATCCTTCTCCAAACCCATCCTGTCAAATATATGGATTCTTACTTAAACCTTCAAAACTTAAAATACAGGTGATGGATTTCAACAAGCTAAATTGTCAAACCACAGGAAAATGGAATTTCAATTTGTGTTGTCTTTTCCTCTCTGGTACCTCCCTTTTTTTGGGATCAGAATATTTAAACATCCAGCATCATTCCTGGGTATCCCAGTCCTTTTCCTTCCCCTGGGATGCACCCATCAACCCCTGGGGCTTGGATTTCTTTTGGCAAGTGTCTGTTGAGGCTGGTGCAGTGAGATTTGGGGTATTTTGGGATTATTTGGGGTGCTTTGTGTGCTCCACTGGAGAGGATTTTCCCCAAGGCTCCCTGCCCTGGGGGAGCTCCTGTGTCTGCTCAGGGTTTCAGACTGAGAATAAAAGGAGGAGAATTTTATTCTCTCTGCCAGGAGAATAAAAGGAGAAAATTAGAGATGCAATGCCATTTGCAAGGCTTTAATATTGATCTGCTTTTCTCTTTTTGTAGGAGTTTCTCTGAGGAAACAGGCTTGGGAGGAAAGGTGATTTAATTTTGATTTTTATTGAGGGTTTCAGCTCTGCTGCTGACACCCTTTGCATTATCCTGGGTGTCTCAAAGTGCCTCACTTGGGATTTGTTTCCTCCCAAAATCCCTTGTTCTGTGCTGCCTGAGGTGTCTCCAGTGTTCCCATATATTCCCAAAAAGCCCACAGATCCCATTTCCCCCTCAGCTTCCATGCCTGGGGCTGCTGAGGCGTTCCTGGGTAAATTCTGCCTGCTTTACTTGGATGCAGAAGTTCATTTGGAATTTGGAGGGAATCTTTTCCTCAAAATATCCCTCCTAGCCAGGGGGGTTTGCCTGTGGTTTGTTCTCTTTTTCTTAGCACCTCCAGGGATGGTTTTGTGTCTGTTTTTGTTGGGCTCTTCGAGCTTGACATGTTTTATCATAAAATCACCCATCTTACCTCCCAAATACTCTTTATTTTCTATTTTTTGCCTGATTTGGTGTTGCTGCATCCTTTTAAAAGCCAGGTGTGGAGGCAGAAAAGGAATTTGGAGTTGCCCAGTAGTGGTTTTGGGTTTGGCTGTGGTGTTGCCAAAGTTTGTTTTTCCAGCTCCCCTGGAAGGTGCACGTGGGATCATGGTGCTTGTGTGTGAGCTGAAAAAAATGCCTTAATTCACTTTTATTGGGTTCTGCAGTGTGAGAGCATTGCAGAATTAATCCTGGCAAAACAAAGCAAACACAGCAGCAAAAAATGACCTCAGAATATCCAGAATGGGATCCCTCATGGCCTCAAAGGTGTGGGGTCTCAGCTATGGGGTTGCTGATGGATTTCTGGTTTTGTCCATCCATTTCTATGTATTTATGGCCTCTTTGGCTTTTGGATTTAAAAAAAAATTAAAAATTTTCAATTTTTATGGGAAATGCTTGTGGTCATCATCAGATTCCTGTTAAAATATCCATTACTGGTGAGAGGACAGCTCCAGAAAATGTCTATTTTCCAGCTGTGAGACAGAGCCTCCTTGACACCAAGAATGTGGGATTTTTTTTTTCCCCCATGAGAAATGAGTATCCAGAGACAAAAACTTAAATATTTAATAGTATTCTTTGCTAAAAGTGATTCATTTTTATTCTCTCTGCTGGGAGAATTCCCTTTTCACTGCCTAGTTATGATGATGGACAGGAGGTGTAAAAACCTCCTCTCCTGGCTCAGGGAATGGGGTGAACCTTGGAAAACTGGGCTGGTTCTGAAGCTGCTGCAGAACTTTTCCCCTCCACGAGGAGGATTTGATACCAAAACCACATTAAATGACCCCAAGACCTCCAACACCTTCTTTGCAGTACCAAACATCCCCGAATTCCCCGAGATACTCTTGCTTTGGCAGCATTTTCCAGTCAGGAAAATACAGTTTTGGCAGCTCCTGAGCTGAAAACCTCTGGCTCTGAGGGGTGAAAATTGGATTTCAAAGCCACCCTGATACCCAGGAATTATCCTGGCTGTGGATTATTCCCCCTTGTAGGAGAGGCTGAGCAGGAGAGCGTTCTCTGAATCGGGGGAACTGGGTTAGGGAGTATTTTTAGCCAGGCTGTTGCAGAAGTTGGGTTTTTCTGCAGCTGTAATCTCTTTTTTTTTTTCCTTTTTTTTTTCTTTTTCTTTTTTTTTTTTCCCTGCCTGCACTGCTGCCATCTCTGCTGGATTTAGAGCAGGGAGATGGGGGTGATGCTGCAGCTTCTCCCAGGCCTGGGGGGGTCTCACCTCCTTCACTGGGGGAGGATCTGCCAAAAATCCTCCCAGAAAACCACCTGGATTTTTGTTAATGCACCTCCACTCACTTCCATCCTCTGCTTCTGCCTCCCATGGCCTTTTATCCCAAAATCTCCTTTTATTTTATATTTCCATTCTCCCTCTCTCCTTTTCTATTACTTTTCCCTTCTCTCCTTTTCTATTATTTTTCCTCTCTCCTTTTCTATTATTTTTCCTCTTCTCCTCTCATTTTTTATTACTTTTCCCTTCTCTCCTTTTCTATTACTTTTCTCCTCTCTCATTGTCTTTTTACTTTTCCTGTCTCTCCTTTTTTATTACTTTTCCCTTCTCTCCTTTTATGTTACTTTTCCTTTCTACTTTTCTATTACTTTTTACTTTTTTCCTCTCTTCTTTTCTATTACTTTTCCCTTCTCTCCTTTTTTATTACTTTTCCCTTCTCTCCTTTTTTATTACTTTTCCTCTCTCCTTTTCTGTTACTTTTCCTCTCTCCTTTTCTATTACTTTTTACCTTTCTCCTCTCTCCTTTTCTTTTACTTTTCTCCTCTCTCCTTTTTTATTACTTTTCCTCTCTCCTTTTCTATTCTCTCATTTTCTGCTACTTTTTACTTTTCTCCTCTCTCCTTTTCTATTACTTTTCCCTTCTCTTCTTTTTTATTACTTTTCCTTTCTCCTTTTCTATTCTCTCATTTTCTGCTACTTTTTACTTTTCTCCTCTCTCCTTTTCTATTACTTTTCCCTTCTCTTCTTTTTTATTACTTTTCCTTTCTCCTTTTCTATTCTCTCATTTTCTGCTACTTTTTACTTTTCTCCTCTCTCCTTTTCTATTACTTTTCCCTTCTCTTCTTTTTTATTACTTTTCCTTTCTCCTTTTCTATTCTCTCATTTTCTGCTACTTTTTACTTTTCTCCTCTCTCCTTTTCTATTACTTTTCCCTTCTCTTCTTTTTTATTACTTTTCCTTTCTCCTTTTCTATTCTCTCATTTTCTGCTACTTTTTACTTTTCTCCTCTCTCCTTTTTTATTACTTTTCCTCTCTCCTTTTCTATTATTTTTACTTTCCCCCTCTCTCCCCTTTCACCTTGCATTTTACCTGATTTTCTGCTCTCAGGACCTCTCCCTGTGGTTTTTTTTTTTGTATTTTCCCCCTTTCTGGGCAATTCCCAGCTGCAGCTGCTGTGGCTGGGTTTGGTTCTCTCGATTTTCTGCTCTCAGGACCCCTCCCTGTGTTTTTTTTTTTTTGTATTTTCCCCCTTTCTGGGCAATTCCCAGCTGCAGCTGCTGTGGCTGGGTTTGGTTCTCTCTCCCTCCCTGGCACCTTTCACAATTTCACTTCAAAGCAGGAGCAGTTCAGCGCTGCAAACAAACCTGAGAATTAACCTCACTGCTCAGGAGCACGTGGAGAAACATTCCCCTGCACGGAAAAATGTTGGTTTGTGCTGCTGATGGAGGATTTATTCCCTGGGTGTGCAGCCCAGATTTCCTGAGGATTAAGGGGGAAATTCAGCCCGAAACGTCAAACCAAGCTGCTGCCAGCAGCAAAAACTGATTTCTGTGCCCTGGGTGGTGGGGGAAGGTGGGAATGCTGGGAGGAGCTGGGGAAAATCCCAAAATGAGGGGTTTTGTGGCAGAACGGAGCAGTGAGTCACTAGATCTGGGATATTTGTGTTTTCCTCAAAATGAGCCATTCCTTAGTTCATTTAATATTTATATTTATATATTATATACATATATATTTATATATATATTTATATATTATATAAATATATAGAGAAATATATATTATTATAGGATAATATATGCTATGTGATATATATATTACTATAACATTATGTTATTATAATGTTATTGTTATATATTATATCTATATACCCTGCTATTTCACCAAAAGCAGTGCTAGATAAATGTGTAATTGCTCCTGTTGCTCTGTGCTCTTTGGGATGCAGAATTTGTGTGGAATTTGCCAAAACTGTATTTGCCTTCCCAGTGACATCAGCTCCCTGGAAATGCTCCTCGCTTTTCTCTGCTCTCCTGGGGGTTTGGATCTTCCAGTTCCAGATATTCCAGATTTTCCAGATATTCCAGATATTCCAGATATTCCAGATTTCTGGGGCTGTGGGAGCTGCCTGGGCACACTTCAGGCTGATTTGGGGAAAATCATTTGGGGCTCTCTGCAAGGCCAGAGGCTGAAAGCTGCACAATAATTTCTTCAATTTTAACAAATTAATATGTAAAAATAATTTTAATAATTATCTATTTTAAAACATTTTGTAAATATTTAATAATTTAAATGTTAAAATATTTTCATAATTTAAAAATTTTTAAAATTAAGAAATGATGAAATAATTATTAAATCACCCTCTTGATGATTACTTTCACCCTGTTAATGATTATTTGCACCCCATTACCCCCTGCTAGTCACCAGCCCCCAGTGTCTTGCAGGTTTGTCTTTTTTTCTGCTGGGGAAAAATCAGATTGAGGTGGGAAAAAAAAAAAAATGCACAGGGAGCACATCAGCCCTGCTAAACCTGAATATTACCAGAATTAATAGAGAATAATTGAGCAGTGAATAATGCCAGCCTGGTCTGGGAGAATTCAGCACCAGCTCTCTGCAGGCTCCAATGCATTTCTTGCTGCAGCAAGGGTTATCAGCCAGAAAATAACTTAATTATTTGAAAATAGTTTTTATAATTAAAAAAAAATATTTGAATAATTATTTTTGCTCATAAAAAGCCTCCAAAAATCGCCAAAGAAAGGCCAAGCAGTGCGGCTCAAAAAGAAAACTCCGCAGCTTTTTGTGCTGTGGGAGTGCCCTGGAGGGGGTTGTGCTGCGAGGGGGTTTTGCCAGCTCAGAAATTCCACTTTTATTCACATTTCTGAGTGTTTGGGCTGTGGTGGCACACGCAGCAGCCTTTGCCAGCAGAACCTGTCCCCAGCTGTGCCCTGGGCTGGGCAGGCTGCTGCAGGTGCTCTTCCCACCAAATGCTGCAATTCCCCTCAAATTTTCCTTCAGACTGCAACAAATCCGAATTTCCAGTTCAATTTATGAATTAATTAAATGAATTCATAAATTCAGTTGAATTCGTTTAATAAACAAAATGAATGAAATGAATGAATTTACTCAAAACTTGAATACTCTGTGTTCCTCCTGGAAGCTGGTGCAGGAATGGAGGAAGCAGCAATTTGGTTTGAAATGGTTTTGTAAGGGGTTTTTTGGTCTCTCTTTGTCTCATTACCTGCTACAATTTAATTAACTGGGATTTTATTGCTGGGCATGGCCCTGCCCCACAAATAAACAGATTCTCCAAAGAGCACTGGGCACTCTGTTCAGCAATTTCCCTATTTAAGCTTTCCTAGACCCTGCTGCATCAGGGAAAGAATCCTTACTTTTTAAAAATATTATTGAAATGGCATTATAATATCATATAATATCATTATAAAATATATCATTATAAAAAAGGATAATTTTTGTATCGTTGCCTCTTCCCCACGTGCATGTGCTTGAGAAGGACAGGTGTTTTGGGGTGTGCCTTGGGGTGTGAGCAGGTATTTTGGGTGTGGCATGGGATTGGAGCAGGTATTTGGGGTGTGCTATGGGGCATGAGCAGGTATTTTGGGTTTGAGAAGGTATTTTGGGTGTGACAGAGAGTTTGAGCAGGTATTTGGGGTGTGGCAGGGGTTTGAGAAGGTAATTTGGGTGTGGCACAGGGTTTGAGCTGGTGTTTGAGGTGTTCTATGGGGTTTGAGCAGGATTTTTGGGTGTGGCCTGGGGTTTGAGTAGGGATTTGGGGTGCGAGCAGGTATTTTGGGTGTGGCACGGGGTTTCAGCAGGTATTTTGGGTGTGGCACGGGGTTTGAGCAGGGTTTTTGGGTTTGAGCAGGTACTTTGGGTGTGACATGGGGTTCCAGTAGGTATTTGGGTTTTGAGAAGGTATTTTGGGTGCAGCATGGGGTTTGAGCAGGTATTTTGGGTTTGAGTGGGTATTTGGGGTGTGGCATGAGGTTTGAGCAGGGTTTTTGTTTCTGAGCAGGTATTTTGGGTGTGGCACAGGGTATGAGCAGGTATTTGGGGTTTGAGAAGGTATTTGGGGTGGGCTGTGGGGTTTGAGTTGGTATTTTTTGTGTGGCACAGGGTTTGAGCAGATATTTTGGGTATGAGCAGGTATTTGGGGTGTAGCATAGGGTTTGAGCAGAGTATTTGGGTGTGACACGGGGTGTGAGCAGGTATTTTGGGTTTGAGCGGGTATTTGGGGTGTGGCAGGAGGTTTGAGCAGGTTTTTTGTTTCTGAACAGGTATTTTGGGGTGTGAGCAGTATTTGGGCTGTGAGCAGGTACTTGGGGTGTGTCACAGGGTGTGAGCAGGTATTTTGGGTGTGAGCAGGTATTTTGGGTGTGACATGGGGTGTGAGCAGGTATTTGGGGTGTGAGCAGGTATTTTGGGTGTGACACGGGGTGTGAGCAGGTATTTGGGGTGTATATTTGGGTGACCATTTCAAAGCTAAAAGTCATTTATTGCTCAGGTAAAGATCAGTCTCAGGGGCTGTGAGGTTTTAGAGGAGCAAGCAGTCAGCCATAGCTCAAGAGTAGTCACAAGTTCTTTGTTACAAGGAAATACAGAACTTTCTTACCCAACAGACAATTGTCACAGCTAACAACTTATCTAACCAATCACCTTTTCTAACTAATCACCTTTACTTAATTTTGCTGCACTGTGGATACTTTTGTCCAATGGCTTCTGTCTCACATGCACAGAGTGTTTCTGTTTTAACTTCTAAACTCTGTTTCTGTTTTAACTTCTAAACTCTGTTTCTGTTATAATTTCTAAACAACTCTGTTTCTGTTATAACTTCTAAACTCTCAGCTTACTCCATACAACCCCACCCTTACACTATAAACCCTTCATCATTTTACCCATACAGTTTCTCACTTATTTAAAGCATATTCTTTCTTGCAACTATAGAAAGAGAAGTTTGTGATTTTTCTGCTTAATGTCTGCGTGCTGTATTTTTACATCCAATCTCCCAAGGCTGCAGATGAACACCCTGCTGTGTCTGTGGAAGTTTCTGTTTTTTTGGGTTTTTTTTCTGACCCCCACCTGCCCTTGCAGCCCTTGGGAGCATCCCTTTCCCATGGAGATGCCACAGGGAAGTGCAGAGCCCTCGGTGCTGCTGCTGTCCCTTGTCCCTGGGCTGTGCTTTCTGTTCCTGAGGTTTGCATCTGGTGCAGAGCAGGGAGGATGTTCCTGCTGCCCCCCAGGCTTTGGGAATCCTGCTGCAGCATCAGATCCCTGCACATTCCAGCTCCCAGCCCTGCTGGCACTCAGCTCCTCAGTTGTAGGTGAGGAAGGGAAATTGTTGCCCTGATTTTTGAAGATTTTCTAAGCCTTCTGATGTTTACATTCTTGTCATGAACTTTCTCACACGCTTTATATAAGTAAATAACTCATTGTTTTGCATTCTTTTATGGAGGAGGAGAAATCTGATGGGCTGCTGGTTTGCCCAGTGTCACTGGAGAGGTGGCACTGTCACCCTCCAATCCACTGTCACTTTTGGAAATCTGTAAATTAAAAAGTCCCTTTTTTACCTTGAAAGAGCAGCGAGTCCACGTCGTGTTATTTCCTGTCCTACAGTGACAGGGAATGAATTGTGGATTTAAGCTGCTGTCTCTGGTGACAGGGAGCCAGGGCATTGTCCCCTGAACTCTGCCTGCTCTCTTCACTTGGGGAGGCTGGAAAATGATGGATGCTCTTCCTCTCTCCTGGAGCTGGGAATGGTTGGGATTTGCAGCCCTGGAGGGCAGAGGAGAATAATCTGAATAATCTGCAGGTGTGATGGTGGGAGGAGAACAAAGCTCCCTGGGGAGGGGCCATGTCCTTGTCCTCATGTCCTGGAAGGTTTGGGGGGCACAGATGTCAGGATTGAGCCCCTCCAGGAATTCTCCCCTCGGGATTCAGCCACACAATAAATTAGGCTCTGGATTAATCCCTTGAGTCCACTTTGTGTTATTTCCTGTCCTACAGTGACAAGGAATGAATTGTGGATTTAAGCTGCTGTCTCTGGTGACAGGGAGCCAGGGCATTGTCCCCTGAACTCTGCCTGCTCTCTTCACTTGGGGAGGCTGGAAAATGATGGATGCTCTTCCTCTCTCCTGGAGCTGGGAATGGTTGGGATTTGCAGCCCTGGAGGGCAGAGGAGAATAATCTGAATAATCTGCAGGTGTGATGGTGGGAGGAGAACAAAGCTCCCTGGGGAGGGGCCATGTCCTTGTCCTCATGTCCTGGAAGGTTTGGGGGGCACAGATGTCAGGATTGAGCCCCTCCAGGAATTCTCCCCTCGGGATTCAGCCACACAATAAATTAGGCTCTGGATTAATCCCTGGGTAATGCACCCAGAGCAAATGTGGGAATCTGAGATTTGAGGAACTCCCAGAATTTGGGGTTTGTAAGCTAAAGCTTAGAATTAAACTCAGGATTTGGTCTGAGACCTTAGAAAAATCTCCCAAATTCAGGTGTTCAGAAGTGAGAATGTGATTTATAGTTTAAAGTAGAAACACATATATTTCTATAGTGTATTTCTAGTGTATGTATAATTTCTGTAGTGTATTTATTTTCTATGGTGCATTTATAGTGTATGTAAAGTTTCTATAGTGTATTTCTAGTGTTTGTATAGTTTCTGCAGTGTGTTTATTTTCTGCAGTGTATTTATAGGGCATGTATCATTTCTATGGTGTATTTATAGTGTATGTAAAGTTTCTATAGTATATTTATTTTCTGTGGTGTACTTCTAGGGTATGTATAGATTCCATAGTGTGTTTAATTCTATAGTGCATTTATTTTCTATAGTGTATTTATAGTGTGTGTGTTTATTTTCTGCAGTGTATTTATAATGTATGTATGGTTTCTCTAGTGTATTTATAGTTTAAGGCAGAAACTAAGTAAAAGAAAGCTCAGAGTTTTAGAGTTTAAAATAGAAAAAAGTAAAGTACAAAGGTAAACAAAGAAATTAGAATGCAGTACTGTAGGTTTGTGTGTCATAACTTAATTAGCTAAGAAAAATTACACTAGCATGAGTCTATAAGATTAAGTATTTAAGAATTAAGTCAAAAGCTTAAATATCCTTGTTGGCAGTGTTTTATTGCTGAATAAATCCTTAAAAAGGTTTTGTAACTGAGAGTCTTGTGGCCTCCTGAGCCTTGCAGTGAAGATGTGAGCTGAACTCACCCTCCCTACCCGTGCAGAAGGAAAAAACAAACCACATCCTCAAAACCAGTTCAGAAATCCCGTCTGGAATTCCTTCCAAAATCCCCCACAGGTGAATTATCCCACCTGGGAGATGCTGTCCCTGCAGGGATGTCCCTGTGCCCCCCTGGGGGATGCCCCCTGGCCAGCTCTGCCCTGTGACCTCTCCTGCCCCTGGATTTTGGCTCCGGCCCCAGAGATCTGCCAGGGACAGGTTTAACAAAGCTGAGATTAACTCATGGCACAGCTGGGATGGGGCTTGGCTGCTGGAGCTCCCTGGGCCTTTCCCCAGCTCTGCTTTGTGTGGAAACCTCCACCTGCTCTGCTTTTTTTGGGATACCCCAAACCCTGCTCCACCCGTGGCTTCTGACCCTTCTTCCTCTGCTGCTCCAGGATGGGTTTTATCTTCTGGCTGGGGAATTCTGCTTCTGTGAAAAGAAAACCCTAATAGTCCCTAAATAACAGCAAAACCACAGTAGTTTAAGATCAGTTTAGGAGTGTTGAATTTTGACAGAATAGATGAATCATCTGATTTAGGTTGGAAAATACCTTTAGGATGGCTGAAGCCAGCCTTTCCCCAGGGAACCCACCACTGCCCCACATCCCCAAATGTCACATCCTCGTGGATTTTAAATCCCTCCAGGGCTGAGGACTCCACCACTTTCCTGATCACTTGGTCACCCTTTCTGGGAAGAAACTTTTCCTGATATCCACTGTTCCTTTTCATTCTCAGTTTCTCTCGTGTTAGAGGGGTTTCAGTTGATCAGTTATGGCACCTTTCTTTCCCTTTTCTTCTACAAAGAATATTTCTCTGCCTTTTCTGTCAAAACTCTTAATTTGCATTGTTTTATAATCAAAAGAAATTCCCAAATTATCTTCTCCCGTTGCTGTTAGGGACTAGGTCTGAAATGCTGGAACCTGGGAAAAACTGGAGAAAATCTGGATTATTTTGAGTCTGGCTTGGTTGCACCAGTGCAAGTCAATAATGATGAGAGCTGCTACTCTGAGTATTGCTGTGTCAGAACTATGCAAAAATGGTGCTCAAGAGGGTTTTTTAATAGCTGCCTTTGTTTTGGGAGATCTTTGTACTTCCTTCCTGGAAGAGTCCTTTTTCCAGGTCGTGCATCAAGGTGGAAATAATCGAATAATCATTTCATTTAAAATAATTCCCAGGCTTTGATTTCCTGAATTGCAGTTCCACACCCGACTAAAAAGATGCTTTCTGAGGGGGGGATTTGTTGCAAGGAGTTATAAGTTCCTTCTGCTGGCAGAGAGGAAAGTGGATCACTGGCCACGAGCCAAACTCCAGCAGCTCCACGGAAATATTCATAAGGGAAATCAATAATTAAGCCCCCTCTGCAAAAGCAATGCTGGGTTTGACTCCAGTTGCTCTGCAGTGCCTGCTCATAGAGGGCTGCTTGCTTTCATTTATTTTCCAAACGAGATTTAGGAATATTACCAAGATTTGGGGATTTTTGGGGGTTTTTTTGATGCTTTGGCGTGACTCGGTAGCATAGTCAGGTTATTCCGGATAAATTTCCTTATTCTTTTTCTTTCCTTATTCTTTCTTTCCTTTTCCCTTTTCTTTTTCTTTCCTTATTCTCTGTCTTTCAGGGATGAATTTTCACCCCCTGGGTGATTTGCTGCTGTTCCAATGTTTTTAGGGGGCAGGCTGGCACAGAAGAGGGGTTGGGATGGCAGCAGCATTTCCCGAGTCATTACAGCTGGATTTTGCCAGTTTTCTGACATGCTTTTATTTTCTCCATTTGTTTTCAAGCATGTCTTCCATTCTCAGCAGAGATAAATGGCTTTAGGAGAATGGGATCCTGTTTATTTCTTGGGCTTTACCAGCAAAACTGCAACCTTGGAGCTGCAGCATCCCTGTGAGTGGTGGGGAAAAGAATTCCCTCCCTCTAAAAAACTCTGTAATTCCAGGGGGAATTTGCAGGGCCAGCAGTTTATCCCCCTTGGGAGTGGATGGAGCCTTCACCAAGTGTGGCCTGTCCCTTTTCCAAGGGAAAAGGCTTTAATTGCTGCTCTGCAGCTGGAGGGAAGGAATGGGGCTCATCCCACCTTCCCAGGAGCAGCTCCACGGTGCCTCCACTCCCCAAAGCCACTGGGAGAGTTTGTTTTGAACAATTCCATCCTCCAGGCCTGCAGCTTTCCATCTTTTACTTATAAACCCTCTCCTGCAAGAGCACTTTGGGTGCTGGGAGCTATCTGGGAAATAATCCCTATTAATTCATCTGCTGGGGCCAAAGGGTTGGGGTGTGGAGTGCCACAAATCCCCGCTGGGATCACCAGCTGCATCCATCAGCCTCCCTGGCCTCAGCACACAGGTTCGTTTTTGGGTTTTTGTTTTGGTTAGGTGGGGGTTAAACGAGTGAGGCAGTGTTTTTGTTGGGACTCAGATGTTTGTTACTTTTTATTCATGTTACAGTTTTACAGACTGTGAGTTTGGCAGTTCTTTCTTCCAGCAAGGCAAAAATGGAGCTGTGTCTTTCTTCCTATGAGGTTTTTTTAAGGATAAATTGTCTAATTAAGAAATTGCATTTAAATTGTTTTTATTTTTAACTTAACAACTGACTACTTGTGTTCTGTAATGTGGAGTTTTTAATTTAATTACACAATATTCCTTGAACTTATGAAGAAGAAGGTAAAGAAGAAGGACTAGTCTCTGCTTTAAAACCTCTATCTTATTTTATATATTACTGGATTCTACACCTTCAACTCTCAGAATGGGTGACAATGACTGGGAGTCAGGCTGAGCTGGGTGATTTGGTTTGTGCAGCTTCCCTGAGTGACTGCAAGGCTCAGGCAGCCCTTCCAGGGGGTCCAGGATTTAAATAATATTTTTTTAAAATTAAGATAAAAATATATTAATATAGAACTAATATAATAAGCGATATTATTAATTAGAATATAGAATATATAAAATGGAATATATTCTATTATAATAGAATGTATAGTAATATTAATTAATATAATAGAGTATATAAAATAATATTTATTAATATATCATAATTAATAAATTAATATAATATTTAGTATATTATATAAAATATTGACATAGTAATAAATAATATATACAGTATATAATATAATATCATAATACAATATATTATAATATAATATCTATTAATATATGTTATAGTAATATTAACATAATTATATCCAGTTGTGTCACTTGTGAAGTGACAATAGGGAGAAAAGGGCTGAAAATCGGGATTTTCATGGTTGCTCGTTCTCCCTTCTGCTTTGGGGCAAACCCCTTGGATCTGGAGGCTGCTGCCTTTGAAGGGTGGAGGTGGCTTTTGTTGCCTTTGAGGAAAACCTGTCAGGAAGGAAGGGATTACAATAATAACCCAGATTACAACAATGAACAGCCCCACAGAGCTGGGTGGATGTGGCAGCGAGGAGCTGGGGGTGCAGAAGGAAAGCTCAGGAAGATCCCAACATTTCTCCAACACCAGAGACCCAACCAGAAATGAGAAAAAATGAGGATTAATGTGGGTTTGAAGCACAAATATCCTCCCAGAACCCCCCAGCTGCTCTCATTGTGTGCACTCAGTGGAGATGCTCTGTGATCCCCCACGTTCCTTGATTTCCTTCAGATTTTTCCAAAAAAACCCCCCAAAAAACTCCAGACGAGGAAACCTGACCTGTGGAGCACATTTATGAGCTGCTATTTTACATTTGCAGCTTTTCAGCCTGGGCAGATAAATCCCATTTGCAGGCAGAGCCTCTTCCAGCTGTGTGGGGCACAATTAGGATAAAATTGCTTTTTTTTTTTTTTCCTGAGGCTCTCTGACATTCCAGGTGTGGGATGCCCTGTGGAAGGGCTGAGTTGATGGCAGCACAGAATAAGTGGATGTTTGAGGTTGTGTATTCGTGGGATTTTTGGCCTGGAGCTTGGGGTGAGCAAAACGGGGGTAAAGGAGGTAAAATTCTGAGAATATGGGAAATGGTTTTGGAATATTGAGCCCTGCTCCTGCTGGTAGCGCAGAGCTTTGGCTGGCTGCGAGCATCCCAGTGTGGGAAGGTGTGGAGAGACAGAATTTGGGTGGGTGCTGGCTGCTCCCCCCATTTCCTGGGAATGGGGGAGGTCTGGAACAAGGAGTGCCTTACAGGGGGGGCCTTGCATGGCCCCAAACCTGGGAATTATCTCCTGAACAGCTTGGAAATCCCCCCTCACCCTGGAACTGCAGACCCCCAGGCTGGAACAGGATCACTGAAGGAGCAGAAGCTCCTGATGGGATCCCTGGAAATGGAAATGGAATCAAGGCGTGACAAAAACAGTGAATTGGGCAGAGCCTCGCGGCCGGTGGCGCTGGTGGCACCTCCCTCAGCTCCTCAGCTTTGAAGAGGTTAATTTGTCTTGCTTTCCACCACATCACCTCCTTAGGGGTGCCTTGGCAAAGGGGGAACACCAGGAGCGTTGATGGGAGATGAGGAGGATGCTGCAGATCCCTTTTGGGTGAAGGATTCGTGTTGTAAATGGAAATGTCGTTCTGGGAGTGGGGCTGGGGGAGCAGAGCTGGCTCTGAGGAATTGATCAGCCTTTGAAGTGTCACAAAAATCTGGTTTTAGGGCTGTGTGTGCCTTGGAAGCAGTGACAGTGGTTGCAAGGAGGGATCAAGGTTTCCTGGGAGCGCGACGCCGTGTATCCGTGTGGGAATGTCAGTCCTGGTGCCACCAGGCCCTCCTAAAATGGAATTGTGGAGCTCAGGGTGCCACCAGCCCCTCCCAGAATGGACTTGTGGAGCTCAGGGTGCCACCAGCCCCTCCCAGAATGGACTTGTGGAGCTCAGGGTGCCACCAGCCCCTCCCAGAATGGACTTGTGGAGCTCAGGGTGCCACCAGCCCCTCCCAGAATGGACTTGTGGAGCTCAGGGTGCCACCAGCCCCTCCCAGAATGGACTTGTGGAGCTCAGGGTGCCACCAGCCCCTCCCAGAATGGACTTGTGGAGCTCAGGGTGCCACCAGCCCCTCCCAGAATGGACTTGTGGAGCTCAGGGTGCCACCAGCCCCTCCCAGAATGGACTTGTGGAGCTCAGGGTGCCACCAGCCCCTCCCAGAATGGAATTGTGGAGCTCAGGGTGACACCAGGCCCTCCCAAAATGGAATTGTGGTGCTCAGGGTGGCACCAGGCCCTCACAATATGGAATTGTGGAGCCCTTCCCACAATGTGGGAAGTGATTTGTTGGTGCTGGGGTTGAAAATCACAGCAATTCCTGAATAAATTCAGCAATTCCTGAACCAAATCCCATCTGCGGGTGCCGTGGCTGGGATGGGCTCCTGGTTTGGGTCCGAGCTGTGCTTTTGGTGACACGTTTGTGTTTTCAGCATGGAAATGAAACCAGAGGGGTGCTGGGACAGTTCTGGGTCACCTTGGGCTCAGCAGAGCTCGGGACAGCAAATTTCAGTTTCTCACGGCACAGCTTTCACTGGATTGTTGGAGTGAACAGCAGAACTTCTGCAAATATTGACAGGGTTATTGCCCCAATATTGACAAGGTTATTCTCCCAATATTTACAGGGTTAATCCCTTGATATTTACAGGATAATTCCCGTGATATTTACGGGGTTATTGCCCCAATATTTACAGGATAATTCCCTTGATATTTACGGGGTTGTTGCCCCAATATTTACAGGCTTTCCCCTTTGACATTTACAGGATTATTTCCCCAAAACTTACATGGCTATTTCCCCCCAGTATTTACAGGGTTACTGTCCCAATATTCGGGGGGATTATTCCCTCCATATTTACAGATTTATTCCCCCAAAAGTTACACGGTATTTCCCCCAATATTTTCAGGATTTTTCTCCCAATATTTAGAGGATTAATCCCTTGATATTTACAGGATAATTCCCGTGATATTTACGGGGTTATTGCCCCAATATTTACAGGCTTTTCCCTTTGATATTTACAGGATTATGTACAAAACTTACATGGCTATTTCCCTGTATTTACAGGGTTACTGTCCCAGTATTCGGGGGGATTATTCCCCCAATATTTACAGGTTATTCCCTCGACATTTTCAGGATTATTCTCCCTATATTTTACAGGATTATTCTCCCTATATTTACAGGGTTAATCCCTTGATATTTACAGGATTATTCCCTTGCTATTTTCAGGGTTATTGCCCCAATATTTACAGGCTTTTCCCTTTGATATTTACAGGATTATGTACAAAACTTACATGGCTATTTCCCTGTATTTACAGCGTTACTGTCTCAATATTTGGGGGGATTATTCCCCCAATATTTACAGGTTATTCCCTCGACATTTTCAGGATTATTCTCCCTATATTTACAGGATTATTCTCCCTATATTTACACGGTTAATCCCTTGATATTTACAGGATTATTCCCTTGCTATTTTCAGGGTTATTGCCCCAATATTTACTGGGTTTTTCCTTTGATATTTACAGGATTATTCCTCCTGATATGTACAGGTTTATTCCCCCAATATTTACAGGATTATTCCCCCAATATTTACATGGCTATTTCCTCAATACTTACATAACTATTCCCCAATATTTACAGGGTTATTCTCCTGATGTTTGCAGGATTATTCCCTTGATATTTACCGTGTTTTTCCTTTGATATTTACAGGACTATTCCCCCAATATTTACAGGTTCATTCCCCCAATATTTACCTGGCCATTCCCCCAATATTTACAGGTTCATTCTCCCAATATTTACAGGTTCATTCCCCCGATATTTACCTGGCCATTCCCCTGATATTTACAGGATTATTCCCCCAATATTTACATGGCTATTTCCTCAATACTTACATAACTATTCCCCAATATTTACAGGATTATTCCTCCAATATTCACAGGATTATTCCCCCAATAGTTACAGGATTATTCCCCCAATATTTACCCCGATATTTACAGGTTTATTGCTCCAATATTTGCAGGATTATTCTCCCAATATTTACAGGGTTAATCCCTTGATATTTACAGGATTCTTCCCTTAATATTTACAGGGTTATAACCCCAATATTTACTGGGTTTTTCCTTTGATATTTACAAGGTTATTCCCTTAATATTTACATGGCTATTTCCCAATACTTACACAACTATTTCCCCAATATTTACAAGATTATTCCTCCAATATTTACAGGGTTAATACCTTGATACTTACAGGATTATTCCCCACTATTTACAGGTTTATTGCCCCAATATTTACACGTTTGTTTATTCCCATTATATTTGCAGGTTTATTCCCCGAAAATTTACATGGCTATTTCCCCCAGTATTTACCGGATTATTTTCACAATATTTACAGGGTTATTCTCCTGATGTTTGCAGGATTATTCCCTTGATATTTACCGTGTTTTTCCTTTGATATTTACAGGACTATTCCCCCAATATTTACAGGTTCATTCCCCCAATATTTACCTGGCCATTCCCCCAATATTTACAGGTTCATTCCCCCAATATTTACCTGGCCATTCCCCTGATATTTACAGGATTATTCCTCCAATATTTACAGGATTATTCCTCCAATATTTACAGGATTATTCCCCCAATATTTACATGGCTATTTTCCCAATATTTATATTTAATTAATGGCTATTCCCCCTGAATTCCCAGCAGGGGAAGGAAACACCCAGCTCCTGCTGTTCCAGCTGATCGTGTCCCACATCCATGGCTGTGAGCACCCAGGGAACATCTGCCACCTTTTATTTCCCAGCCACAGGAAAAAAATGCCATTGGAGCACCCAAAATGTCACATCTGTTCAGCCCTTAAAATATTCCTCTGCGACACAGCTTCCTCTGTGGGAAATTCTGCATTCCAGGCTGGGAAATTGGGATGGTAAAGTGCAAGAAATGTTCTTTATCTCATGGAGTTTCTCCTTTTTTTTTTTCTTTTTTTTTTTTTTATTGCAGCAAGGGAAGCCCTACGTCTTTGACAGGGTGTTACCTCCCAACACAACCCAGGAACAAGTTTATAATGCCTGTGCCAAGCAGATTGTCAAAGGTAGGTGATGCCCTTGCTTGTTGTCCCTCCTTAGGGCAGGGAAAAGGATGACTCTGTGCCCCAAGCTGTTTAAACACTGGATAATCAATGTTTGGAAAGTTGAGCATCAGTAATTCCAAGTATTTCCTTTTTTTAAGGGGTTGTCTGGGTGAAAAAAAAAATACTAAACAAAAGAGCTGAAGGAATTGCAGCAGTTGTTGTGTGTTCTCTCCTTGTTATTCCACACAAATCTGGTTTTTGGGATATAAGGGGCACAACATGTGGTTTTGGTGCAGTTCAGTGCAGGATGAGCGTGGAATATCTGTAAAATTGAGTGTGAGGATGGGCCATTGCAGGGCCTGGTTTGGGAGCTGCTCTGCATGCAGAGTTTGCATTTCAGACTGAGTGAGAGCACAGGCACCTCGTGGAAAACACCCTGGATCTTGGAACAAAACCTTCAGGAGCTGTGGAAATTTCAAGGTTTTCGCTTGACATTCCAATTTTTTGGGGTGCATTTTAATCACAGGCTGTACTCCTCTATAAATTAAAAAAAAATTATAATATTTTATCTAATAATTGAAATAATATTTTATCTAATAATTGAAATAATATTTTATCTAATAATTGAAATAATATTTTGTATAATATTTATATAATAATATAAAACTAATAATCCTCCTCATACTTGGTCCTGGTGCTGGATGATCCATCCTTGGTGATATTGATAAAACTCACAATGCTGAGCTGGCGAGCACCCACAGCATCCTCACTCCAGCTCCTGGCCCTGCACAGGACACCCCAAAAAAGGATGGGCCATTGCAGGGCCTGGTTTGGGAGCTGCTCTGCATGCAGAGTTTGCATTTCAGACTGAGTGAGAGCACAGGCACCTCGTGGAAAACACCCTGGATCTTGGAACAAAACCTTCAGGAGCTGTGGAAATTTCAAGGTTTTCGCTTGACATTCCAATTTTTTGGGGTGCATTTTAATCACAGGCTGTACTCCTCTATAAATTAAAAAAAAATTATAATATTTTATCTAATAATTGAAATAATATTTTATCTAATAATTGAAATAATATTTTATCTAATAATTGAAATAATATTTTGTATAATATTTATATAATAATATAAAACTAATAATCCTCCTCATACTTGGTCCTGGTGCTGGATGATCCATCCTTGGTGATATTGATAAAACTCACAATGCTGAGCTGGCGAGCACCCACAGCATCCTCACTCCAGCTCCTGGCCCTGCACAGGACACCCCAAAAATCCCACCAGGAGTTTGGTTTTTTTTTATTTTTCTCTCCAAACACTGCTGGAGCTGAGGTTTGGATGTGTGACCCCCCTGCATCACGCACTTTGGGTTACGAGCAGAGCCCTTGTTTCTCCCTGCCCCCTCCAAAGTCCTGCCCTCGGTTTTTATTTTGCTTTTTTGGGGTCCTGCTCCAGCCCCTGGCAGCAGCTCTGCAGGAAATTGTTTGGCTCACCCGGATCACCCAGGTGGTGGGGAAGGAGCAGAGAGGAAATGATTTGGTGTTGGAGAGCAGAAATGAGTGGAGTTCTTCTCAGAGGGGTCAGACTGCAGCAGCTCTGCCCTCGGATGGGAGAGCCTGGAATAAAATCTGCATTTCTGGAGCTCGGGGATCACCAGTTCAGGCTGCTGGCACAGCACTGGGAATTTGGGGAGCTGCTCCAGTCCTCCAGGGTGTGCTGCTTGTGGAACTGTGGAGGGCTTTTACAGCCCCTGTGGAAGCTGCTTTTCCTCTGGAGATGGTGAGAGGAATAAAATCCTTTGGGAGAAGGATGGGTGTTTATTCCAGAAGAGCTGAATTGCTGACTGAATTGTCTTCCTGAACCAAATGGAAAGGAAAAGAGTTCCCAAAATCCTGGGTGAAAGCAGAGCTCAGGCGTGTGTGGATTTGGACTTTGCAGGTGTTTTGAAAGGCTGGGGAGGGGAAGAAAAGGAGAAAGAAAAGGGGGAGAAGAGAGAAGGAGAGGACAAGGAGGGGAAGGATGGAAGGGAGAGGGAAGGCAGCCATGGAGGGGGAGCAGAGCAGCCCTGCAGTGATGATCCTGAGCTCTGCTCTTGGATTTCCTCCCATTTAATCTCAGGTTTAAATGGAGTGCAGGCTGTGAAATGTTTCTGCTGGGCTGGATTTGCTGAGATTCCCTGCCTGGAAAGGGGAGCTGGATGCCTGGAGATGGCTGGACAGAGCTACAGAATAAAGCAGGGAATAAAATAATTAAAATTTTAATACACATATATATTTATATTAATATATATATATAAATAATTAATATATTTATATTTATATACGTCATAATATAATTATAATATACAATTTTACAATATATTTATAGTAATATATACACATATATATTATATATTAAATATCATAGATATAAATATATATAATTATATATATAACTATATATAATATATATAATATTTATATATGTCATGTATAGTATATATAATTAAAATAATTAAAAATTAGAAATAGTAAAATAAAATAATAAGATAATGGAATAGTAGAAAAATTAAAATAATTGTTACAATTAAAAGGAATGGAATAAAATAATGAAATAATGGAATAATAGAAAAATGAAATAAATCAAAATTCAAATAATAAAGTAATAAAATAATGAAATAATGGAATAATAGAAAAATGAAATAAATCAAAATTCAAATAATAAAGTAATAAAATAATGAAATAATGGAATAATAGAAAAAAATTAAAAGTAAGAATAATAAAATAATGGAATAATAGGAAATATTAAAATAATTAACAATAATAAAATAATAAATTAATAAAATGACAAAAGCTGTTGACAAAACCTGAGTTTTTATCTCCTGAATCCACCCTGTGCTCCTGAATTTTGCATTTTTCCTGCAATTCCATGGAGGGGGGAAAATCTGGGAGCACTGGAACACCTCAGTGCCCGTTTGTGTGACCTGAGAGGGAGAAAAATACCTCGAAATTAATTTTTTTGGGTGCTGGGCTGCTCTCCCTTGGGAGCTGGGTGCCTTTTCAGGTTACAGATCTGGGCTCTGAATGCTGAGTTGTAGAACTGGGGAGATGAGGGGTGAAAAAGAGAAATGCAGAGCTAAAAACGTGGCCATGAGCTTGTGGTGCCCACCCAGGGGAAAAAAAGGCAGCAGTGAAAAATTTGGGGGAAAAACTGGAAATCCCTGAGGGGAGAGTTGGAATTGAGAAAAACACTTGGAGTTCTTTTTTTTTTTTTTTTTTTTTTTTGTTTTTTTGGCTTTGTTTTGTTGTTTTGTTTTGGTTTTTTTTTTTTTCTGGAAGTGATGTAAAAAATCCCACCTGATCTTGGTTCAGGGTCTTTTTTAATCTGATTTTTTTTTTTTTCTCCCCTCCCTTTGGAGTTTTGTGCAGGTTTTTTATTGTTTTTTTTTTTTTTTTCTTCCTGGGTTCAGTGCACAGATGATCTGTAAAGGACTAAAGGTGCAAAACCTCCCACCAAAAACCACTCAAACCTGACCCTTCTGACTCGTTTTCACTGCAGGAGAAGCAGAGAGCTATTTTTTATTTTTTTTTCTGAATAGGATAAGGTGGGTTTTGCTAATTGGGAAGGTAAAATGCTGATCTCTCCTTCCTCCAGCAAAATGCAAATATTGATGCAAATTCTGAGCAATTTTCTTACATAACAGTTCATTAATCAGCTTATTTCCCCCTGGCTGTGAGCTCAGCTGCTACCTTGCATTCACCTGGACAAAATAACCCTTTTTCCCCTTTTCCCCCATTTTTTCTCCCTCCTTTTCCCTCTTTTTCACCATTTCCCCTCAAATTTTCCCCCTATTTCCCCCTTTTTTTCACCCTTTCCCCCATTATTTTCCCCTATTATTTTCCCCCTATTTTTTCCTATTTTTTCCCCTATTATTTTTCCATTTTCCCCCCTTTTCACCCTTTTCCACCCTCTTCCCCTTATTTTTCCCCTGTTTTCCCCCTTTATTACCCCCATTTCCCCCTTTTTTCTCCCTTTCTCCCCACTTTTTTCCATTTTTGTTTTTAACTCAAGCTATTTTTTTAAAAAATCTAACCAAATCTGGCACCAAGATGAAATATTAGCAACGAACCCTTATGGAATACCACAGCTGGATTTTTTAAAATCCATTGAAATGTTATTTATTATCAGTTATTTTAAACTTTGTTTCCTTCAAGCAAGGATAAGCAGTGTCTCTGTGAGCAGATGAGGACTCTAAATTAATTAAAAATGAATTGTTAATTCCAGAAGGGCAGCAATCATGGCCTCGAACTTTGTCATTCTCTTCAAGATTCCATTTCTATTTTTCTGATGCATCTTTCTTCCCATGTCGAGCACCTGCGGGAGAGGCAAATGAGGAGATTATTTGTGTATTTATGTAAATAATATCATTGAATTAATATAAAATTAATATATAATTTAATTTAATACATTACACAGATGATATAAAATATAATTTAATAGAATTTAATTAATTAATGTAATGTATTGATATATATGTAATGTGTTTTATGTATATATATATAAAATAATATATATAATGTATATATATACATAATAATGTGTATATATAATATATATTATATATATATTATATATATTATATATAGAATATACAATATAATGCAATATAATACAATATAATATAATAAATATATTATGATATATTTAAATATATCATATAATATAATAAATATATTATTGTATATTATAATTATATAATAACAAAAATACAAAATATTATATAAATATTATATAGTGTATTATATATAATATACAATATTACCAATATAATATAAAATAATTAATGCAATATTCAATTAATTCAATTTTTTTGCTAGGAAACCTGTATTAATTGAGATCCAGAGGATGGCAAACACCACAAAACACAATTTACAGCCCCCCAGCCTGCTGGAATTGGGCGTGAACCCTGCACAGTCAGTGTTTTTCTCTCTGGAGCCGATATCAGATTATTGATACAATAACTGTGCCCTGAGAGGAGCCGATTCCCAAATTGCTCCTCTCCTGCCTTTCTCCTGCCTTGGCAGCGGCTCTGGGAATGCGCGGGGCCTGAGCTGTGCTGCGGGGCTGCCTGGGGACTGTCTGACCTGGGGTGGCTGAGCTTTCTCCAGGGCTTGGATAAAGCCCAGCTTGGGGTTAAATCCTGGCTTTAAATGGGTTTAAATGCAGCCCAGCTTGGGTTTAAATGCTGGTTTTAAATGCAGTCCAGCTTGGTTTTAAATCCTGGCTTTAAATGCAGCCCAGCATGGGTTTAAATCCTGGTTTTAAATGCAGCCCAGCTTGGGTTTAAATCCTGGCTTTAAATGCAGCCCAGCTTTGGGTTTAAATATTGGTTTTAAATGCAGCCCAGCTTTGGTTTTAAATGCTGGTTTTAAATGCAGTCCAGCTTGGTTTTAAATTATGGTTTTAAATTCTGCTTTTAAATTCTGGTTTTAAATGCAGTCCAGCTTTGGGTTTAAATTCTGGTTTTAAATGCAGTCCAGCTTTGGGTTTAAATGCAGTCCAGCTTGGATTTAAATTCTGGTTTCAAATTCTGGTTTTAAATTCTGGTTTTAAGTTCTGGTTTTAAATGCAGCCCCGCTTGGGTTTAAATCCTGGCTTTAAATGCAGCCCAGCTGGGTTTTAAATTCTGGCTTTAAATGCAGCCCAGCTGGGTTTTAAATTCTGGCTTTAAATGCAGCCCAGCTGGGTTTTAAATTCTGGCTTTAAATGCAGCCCAGCTGGGTTTTAAATTCTGGCTTTAAATGCAGCCCAGCTGGGTTTTAAATTCTGGCTTTAAATGCAGCCCAGCTGGGTTTTAAATTCTGGCTTTAAATGCAGCCCAGCTGGGTTTTAAATTCTGGCTTTAAATGCAGCCCAGCTGGGTTTTAAATTCTGGCTTTAAATGCAGCCCAGCTGGGTTTTAAATTCTGGCTTTAAATGCAGCCCAGCTGGGTTTTAAATTCTGGCTTTAAATGCAGCCCAGCTGGGTTTTAAATTCTGGCTTTAAATGCAGCCCAGCTGGGTTTTAAATTCTGGCTTTAAATGCAGCCCAGCTGGGTTTTAAATTCTGGCTTTAAATGCAGCCCAGCTGGGTTTTAAATTCTGGCTTTAAATGCAGCCCAGCTGGGTTTTAAATTCTGGCTTTAAATGCAGTCCAGCTTGGTTTTAAATCCTGGTTTTAAATTCTGGCTTTAAATGCAGTCCAGTTTTGGTTTTAAATACTGGTTTTAATTGCAGTCCAGCTTTGGTTTTAAATCCTGGTTTTAAGTGCAGTCCAGCTTTGGTTTAAATGCAGTCCAGCTTGGTTTTAAATCCTGGGTTTAAGTGCAGTCCAGCTTCGTTTTAAATTCTGGTTTTAAATGCAGTCCAGCTTGGTTTTAAATCCTGGGTTTAAGTGCAGTCCAGCTTCGTTTTAAATTCTGGTTTTAAAAGCAGTCCAGCTTTGGTTTTAAATCCTGGTTTTAAGTGCAGTCCAGCTTCGTTTTAAATTCTGGTTTTAAAAGCAGTCCAGCTTTGGTTTTAAATCCTGGTTTTAAGTGCAGTCCAGCTTCGTTTTAAATTCTGGTTTTAAAAGCAGTCCAGCTTTGGTTTTAAATCCTGGTTTTAAGTGCAGTCCAGCTTCGTTTTAAATTCTGGTTTTAAAAGCAGTCCAGCTTTGGTTTTAAATCCTGGTTTTAAGTGCAGTCCAGCTTCGTTTTAAATTCTGGTTTTAAAAGCAGTCCAGCTTTGGTTTTAAATGCAGTCCAGCTTTGGGATTAAATACTGCTTTTAAATGCAGTCCAGTTTTGGTTTTAAATACTGGTTTTAATTGCAGTCCAGCTTTGGTTTTAAATCCTGGTTTTAAGTGCAGTCCAGCTTGGTTTTAAATGCAACCCAGCTTGGTTTTAAATCCTGGGTTTAAATGCAGCCCAGCTTGGTTTTAAATCCTGGTTTTAAATGCAGTCCAGCTTTGGTTTTAAATGCAGTCCAGCTTGGTTTTAAATGCAGGTTTTAAATTCTGGTTTTAAATGCAGTCCAATTTTGATTTTAAATACTGGTTTTAAGTGCAGTCCAGCTTGGTTTTAAATACTGGTTTTAAATGCAGTCCAGCTTTTTCTTCCCCATGTTCCCCAGATTTATTGGCCAATATCTGATGTCCAGAGATATTTTTCTCCCCAAAAAGGGAGAGATATTCCAATAATCCCGTAATTCTCGAATTCAGATTTTATGATGATTTTTTGGCCCAGAATTAGCTCAGTATCTCGTGATTTCCCCAATTTTTAACTGCACAAACTGCTTCCCATTTCCAAGCTGGAATGGGAAATGCTGATTGTTCATCTCGAGGGTGTCCTGAAAGAGTTTGAATTGTTTTCCTTCCTCTGGCAGATGTCCTGGAGGGCTACAACGGCACCATCTTTGCCTACGGCCAGACCTCGTCAGGAAAAACTCACACCATGGAGGTACCAGCAGCAGGAACCCAAATGAAACAGCCCGGGGGAAGGAGCTGAGAAATAAACCACACATTTGGCTAAATCAACATTTATCTCAATAAATCATGATTTTTCTAAAAAAAAAAAAATCAAAATTTGTCTAAATAGATCACAAATTTGTCTAAATAAATCTCAAATTTTTCTTACTAAATCACAAATTTGTCTGAATAAATCTCAAATTTTTCTTACTAAATCACAAATTTGTCTGAATAAATCTCAAATTTTTCTTACTAAATCACAAATTTGTCTGAATAAATCTCAAATTTTTCTTACTAAATCACAAATTTGTCTGAATAAATCTCAAATTTTTCTTACTAAATCACAAATTTGTCTGAATAAATCTCAAATTTTTCTTACTAAATCACAAATTTGTCTAAATAAATCACAAATTTGTCTAAATAAATCAAAATTTATCTTAATAAATCAAAATTTTTCTAAAAAAAATATCAAAATTTGTCTAAATAAATCACAAATTTGTCTAAATAAATCTCAAATTTTTCTAACTAAACCACAGATTTGTCTAAATAAATCACAAATTTTTCTTACTAAACCACAAATTTGTCTAAATAAATCTCAAATTTTTCTTACTAAATCACAAATTTGTCTAAATAAATCTCAAATTTTTCTTACTAAATCACAAATCTGTCTAAATAAATCTCAAATTTTTCTTACTAAACCACAGATTTGTCTAAATAAATCACAAATTTATCTAAACCACGGATGCAGCTAAATAAACCACAAATGTATCTGAATAAATCAGAAATGTATCTGGATAAATCAGTAATGCGTCGAAATAAAAAAGAAATTTGTCTGAATAGATCACAAATTCGTCTAAATAAATCAAAATTCATCTAAATAAATTATTATACATATTATATAAAATATATATAATATATAATAATATAAAGTAATACAATAATAATAGTAATAGTAATAATAATAATAATTTATTTTTAATAAAAATCCACAAAAATTTCTGCTGATTTAAACAGAGGCAGCTGTGGCTGAGTGATCCCTCACACTTCAGATTTACACCTGGATTTCTTGAAATATAGTCTAAAATATAGATTTTTATATCTATAAAATCTAGAATGCCCTGCAATATATTTAATAAAACAATAAAAATGAGGCAGCAGGAGGATTCCTGAGTCACCTTTGGGGTTTGTGTCCCAGGGGAAGCTCCACGACCCTCAGCTGATGGGAATCATCCCCAGGATTGCCCACGACATCTTCGACCACATCTACTCCATGGATGAGAACCTGGAGTTCCACATCAAGGTACATTTACATGGAATTTTACGTGCAATTTTTTTGGAGTCACCCCTTTTTGGGATGGCTTGGTTGAGATAAATCCATGGGAAATCTGCCTTGGCATCTTCTGTGGGTTTTTTTTTTTCCTCCCCTCCATCCCTTTCACAGCAAAAATTCCAAGATTTATTACTGATGTTGCCTCTGGATTTTTTTTTGTTCTGGAGGGTTTGTCCAGCTCAGGTTTGCTGGAACAAAAAAATTGATTTTTGCAGCTCCTCCAGAGATTGAACCTTGTGGGTTCTGACCATAAGCACCATGGACATTTGGGAAAATCCTGACATCCTGTCTCCAGGATGTGGGATTCAAGGTGGGGAGAGCTTGGGCAATTCATGGAAGGGTGTTCAGAAGGGATTTTTGGATTCTTTCTGATGGTCTGCAGTGTTTTTCCATGTCCTTTCCCTGATCCCGGCCATGTGAGCTCCCAAATTCTTGGGAATGACCTTGAATTCCCAGTGCCCATTTGGGGTCCTGGGGAGCTCCCAGCTGCAGAGCTGCAGCTCCTGTCCAAGCAGACACCAGGAAAATGGGATTATCAGTAAAATTGCCATGGACTGCAGGGAAAAGGAGTTTTCTGTGTCATCCCTGCCCCAAAACTAAGCCAGACCTAAAAGCTGAGGAGCACAGGAGGGTGTGAAGCCACTGACCCTTCTCCTGCTGCTCGCCGAGAGTTTTCTGCACCTAAAACTTAGAGATAAGGTAAAAAATTACACTTTTTAGTGCTATTTGCATTTAATCCCTTGAAGTGGCCCCAGAGGAATATTTGTAAAGTTAATCAGTGTGAGGACAGAAATGTCAGTCTATAAATTATTATTATTTTAATCATCTTGTACCTCTGAAGGTACAAGATGATTAAAATAATAATAATTTATAGACAGACAAGGTACCAGCTTAAAATAATAATAATTTATAGACAGACAAGGTACCAGCTTAAAATAATAATAATTTATAGACAGACAAGGTATCAGCTTCTGGAAGGGCTTGGTTGTGCATTTGGAACCTTCTCAGCAGTGAGGTACAGACAGAAAAAAATATTCCAAATTGAAACTGAAAATATTCCAAAACCGTGAAATACTTGCAGAGACCTTGGATTGTAAAATATGGAGAGACCCCTCTGAATTTCCACTCTGATCCCTCCCCTCCTCTGGAAAGCTGGAGGGAATTCCTGGCCTGTCCCCTTGGAAATCCCAGAATTTTCCCAAAGGTTTCCCAGCAGAGCTGATGAATCTCTCCCAAAAAAACTGCCTGGAGCTGCCAGGGAGAGAAATGTTCTGTCAGCAGCAGTCTGGGTTTAACCAGGCTGCCCCACTCTCCTAATAATGGAACTAATAATCTTTGCAGAACTGAAGCTCTGGAAATTAATGGCATTTATTTCCTCTCCCTCTCTAACAGGGATCCATGTAGAATTTGGTTTCTCCTCTGGAGGAGCGTGGGTTTTCAATGTGAAATGTTAAGTCTGGCCTAACTGGGCTGTTGGAATCAGCTGGTCCAGAGGAGGGCTTTAAACGGGGAAGTAAAGGCAAAAATGCAAAATATATTTGTGTTTAATTGCAGTTTCACGTGGAAAGCTCAACCCATCTGTGTAAAAAACCCAGACTTTTTTTTTTTCAGATGAGAGAAAATGAGACTTTATGAAATACCAGGGGTTTATTCATAGCTAGATTGCAGCCATGTGGTGTTCCAGCTAAATAATCTGGATAAAACTTCATTAGGGAAGGGTTAGGCCCTACTCCCCTCTCCTATTTTTGTTTCCTTCTGTGGGTCAAATCCCCTTTTATTAAGAAACTCATTCATTCAATCATTCTCCTCTCTCTCCTTTTTTTTTTTTTTTTTGAGGACAATTGTCTCTCTTTGTTACAGCAAAGCTCATTTTCATTCTCTCCTTTGGATTTGATTCAAGGCAGAAGCACCACATGTGCTTCATTTGAAAGTTTAATTTAATATGTACTGCTGAGGCTTATGGAAATGGAATGGTGAAGGTGCTCTCTGTTTTTTTGGGGGGGGGGGGGTGTGAAAATCAATGTATAGTTTTTACAATCCTCAAACCTGATATGGCAGGAGCTGCATTGGTTTGATTCAATTCAATTTTTTTTTTTTTGTCAATTTTGTCTGTGTTACAAAAAAAAAGAAAAAAAAAAGAAGAAGATAAGGTTAGCCTGCAGGTTTTTTGTGTACTTTTCCATTGATAAATGGAGGAAGATCAATGGTTTGTAAACCATTCAAGGTACAAATGTGTTCCCATGAAAGATGGAATTCAAACTGTGTGGGAGGAGGTGGGGTTTTATTTTTAGCTTGGTGCTTTGACAGGGATGGAAACACAGAGACATTAAATCAGCAACGTTTCAACCTGTGATGTTTGTGATTATTTAATTAGGTTTCCTACTTTGAGATATATTTGGACAAAATAAGGGACCTGCTTGATGGTAAGTTCTGTGTTTATTTTGCTGAGTGCCTTGGCTTCATCCAGAGCTTTGCACCAAAGCCTGAGGGGGAGCACTGACTTTATTTGGGAGGGGATTCAATTTAAACTGGAGAATTTGGCAGTTTCAGCCATCTGATCCTGTGCACCTGCCTCTGCAGAGCTTTGTGGTGAAGCAGAGAGCTCTGAGGGTCTCACAGCTGGGGCTCCTGGGCAAGGGGTGTTCTTCAAGGAAAAATGATAAAAAACCTGATTTCAGAACGCAGGGAGTGGTTTGGAATTATCCCTCACTTCTGGCAGGCAGTCTGGTGGGGAGCATCTGCTTCTCTCACAGCTCATGTCTTTGATTCTGCAGCTTGTGTGTTAATAAAGTGGGTTTTGTTGGTCAGTGTGAGCACAGAAAGCGCTGTAAATGTGGAAATATGTGTAAATATAGGAATGTCTGTAAAGGTAGAAATATGTGTAAATATATAAATGGCTGTAAAGGTAGAAATATGTGTAAAAGTAGAAATGTTTGTAAAAGTAGAAATGTCTGTAAAGGTAGAAATGTCTGCAAATATAGAAATGGCTGTAAAGGTAGAAATATGTGTAAATATATAAATGTTTGTAAAGGTAGAAATGGCTGTAAAGGTAGAAATGGCTGCAAATATAGAAATGGCTGCAAAGGTAGAAATGGCTGCAAAGGTAGAAATGTCTGCAAAGGTAGAAATGTCTGCAAATGTAGAAATGTTTGTAAATGTAGAAATGTCTGCAAATGTAGCTCTGAGCTGCTCTGAATTCCAGGCTGCTCTCCTGTCTCCTCTGCTTTGCCAAAGCCCAGCTTAGTCTGGGTTTATTTAATTCACCCAAGCAATAAACAAAAGATTTGTGCCCCAAAGTTAAATTTAAATGAGCAGGTACAAGATTGACAGAGCAGGAAATGGTTCCTGTGTGTTGGAAATATTGGAGGTTCAGCAGGAGTGGGGAATGACTGCAGATCTCAAATACAAATTTCCATCCCCAAAATGTGTCTGTCGTGCCTGGAGCTGACATTTTATTTATTTATTTATTTATTTATGACCTCTGGAATATTCCTGGTGATCTCCACGTCTCTCTCCAGTGTCAAAGACAAACCTTGCTGTACATGAAGATAAAAACAGAGTCCCCTATGTCAAGGTAAAAGAATAATTTAACCCTCAGCTTTTCATTCTTTCCCACAAATGCATTTATTTACACGTTTCCATTTGCATCCAGTGTTATTTGCTGCAATAATTCAGCTCCTGTTTGAAGCCTTGAATGTTCAGGTTGTGTTGGTTCCTGGGTTTAAACAAGTTTCCTGAAATATTAATGGGCTTGAATCATGTTTGTTTTATTCTCCTGACTTTGAACATTGCCATTTTGTTAGGATGCTGTTAAATTTTAAGTATTCAGATTCTCCTTTCATGTCAGATATGAAAGAGAACAACTTGAGGCATTTTGTTCTTTAATATTTTGCTGCATGGGTGCTGTAGTCTCACAATAGTTCAGAGCAGATTGGTTGGGGTAGGGATTTGTTTTATGACTTTCTGGGCCCTCACTTGAATGCAATATGCTTGGCACGAACATATGTGAGCCTAAATAATGTCTATCTAACATTTTCCTATTTATTCTCGGCTTGAGAAGTAAAAATAAACGGAGAAAATAATTTATTCAGTAGTATTGCCTTGACAGAGAATGACTTTGTACTTTGTATTGTAGTTTGAGGGGGAAAAATTAAATTGGGGTTGATTAAATTAAATTAACTTGGGTATGAAATCTAACCCAAATTGGGAATATATGTTGTTATTGAAAATTTCCCACAGAAAACATGTTATTCTGTGTTTTCTGTGGAAAATTTCATGCTGTGGGTCTAGATTTCACTGAGTCTTTAACCCTGTGGGAAAAAACTGGTTCCCAAATTTCCCTGGAAGTCACCTTGAGGCGGGGTCGGGTCTGTGGGGTCCTGGGGGCTGCTGATGCTTCTCCTAATTACTGTGGGCTCATTAGTGCTAAAGGAACATTCCTGACTGCCACCTCCCGTCCCCAGGGCTGCACAGAAAGGTTTGTGTCCAGCCCTGAGGAAGTTCTGGATGTCATCGACGAGGGCAAGGCCAACAGGCACGTGGCTGTGACAAGTGAGTGTCCCCAAATCCCGGAGGTCCCTCCAAGGGGCTGCTGCTGCTGCCAGGGGATTTATGGATCCCCCCTTGGAGGCTGTGAGCTCACCACTAAATGTTGGTTCTTGGGTTATTTTGGTCAAGGTTGGGGTTGGAAGTGCTTGCAGTGGTGTTTTGTGTTTAGAATCAGATGTTTGTTTTAAAATATATTTTATTTTTGAATATTTTTAAAATTTTAAATATATTTTATGTTACATATGAATTTTTATATGTTTATATATAAAATATATACATATATTTTATATTTATATATGTATATAAATATATTATATATATAGTATATATGCATATATTATATTATATGTTTATATAAATATATTTTATATATATAAAATATAGACATATATTTTATATTTATATATGCCCGGTGGGATGGAGTTTAGGAAGTCCAAGTGCCCAGTCCTGCATTTTGGCCGCAGTAACCCCTGCGGTGCCACAGGCTGGGGACGGTGTGGCTGGACAGTGCCAGGCAGAAATCCTGTGAACACTCTGAATTCTGTGAATCCTGTGAGCTACACCGAGACCTGCCCAGCTTCTCTGGGCTTTGGGAATTCGGTGGGGCCAGCTCGGATGGGATGGAATCCCCTGCCGGGTTGGAAAGGCATTTTTAACAGAAGCTGTGCCCTGTGATTCCAGACATGAACGAGCACAGCTCGAGGAGCCACAGCATCTTCCTCATCAACATCAAACAGGAGAACGTGGAGACGGAGAAGAAGCTCAGTGGGAAGCTCTACCTGGTGGACTTGGCTGGCAGTGAGAAGGTAAATTCTCCTTTTTCCTCCACTGGGATCCCACAGTGAGGATGGGAGGGTGTCTCACAGAGCTCTCTCCTTAGATTATCATTAAAAAGGCCATTTTAATTTTTATTTTTGAATGTGAAATGGAGAAGAGGAGTAAATCAGAATTACTGGCATGAAAGACAACTCTCCCAAAATCTGAATTTATAATAGAGCGAGTTAAACCATTTTTATTTTTATTCACATTTATATCTGTGTAGCTGAAAAAAGGAATGTAATTTTAATGTAATTTCTATATAATAATATAAAATTTATGTATATATTAATATATAAATAATGTTTAATATAATTTAATATAATTTTAAAAATAATTTATCAAATGACACATATTTTAACTTGCTTACATTGTCATGTCCTGTGTCTAGGATTTTTGTAATTATTCCACATATTAAATGAATGAAATACCAGCAGTTAAATGCAGTTTTCAATTCTACTCAAAGTTCTCTGAATCTTGATTGTGGTGACTATTTCTGCTTTCCAATGCAGAAAAATTACCCCAGAAAATTACTGTTATCTATTTACCAAAAGAGTAATGGTTTGGAACAGTGCTGCAAAGCAAAAATATTTCCCAGTTCTCATTCTGGTGTCTTCTGGAGTGTTTGAAATCAGCTTTATTGGGATTGCTCATTGGGACAGTTTAATTGATAACCCATGGGTACAATGCAAAAGTGATCTGTCAGAGAAATTAATCATGTTGATGTCTATGATTGCACAGATTTGCTAAATTAAAAGCTCTTTATGGTGTTTACAAAATGAGGGCCTGGTTAAGCACTCCTCTCCTCTGGGAAAACAACTTTTGTGGTTGGTTTTGGTACAGAAAACCTGAAATATGGATTTCTGGGGTAGATTGTCTTCTTAAAAGACATGACTGCTTTTCCTTCATGTCATGGGGCATTTTTAGATGAAAGTACAGATAGTTTTAATGTAGAGGAAAAAAGAATGGATTTATCCTCTATTTGGACACATGAGAAAATCTAAATTTTATTTTATTTTTGTAGTAACAGAAAGACAAAAATACCAGCAAGTTAGGACTGTGTAAAATAAAATTTAGCAGTTGTAGAACACAATGCATTTGCTTGCTGTGAAAATTGGGTTGTTTTCCACCATGTCTCATTTTTGGCCTGTTAAAGGAGGCAGTGGCCATTAACAAAATCTATGATTTTTTATATTTTTTGGTCCATGCAAGCATAAAAATGCAAGATGCTCATTTTGGGGGCACTGGGGTGGTGCTCCCTGTCTGTATGGACAGCTTGGCTTTGGGAGGGGTTCCCAAACATCCTCAGGTGAGCACAGACTTCTCCCTGAATAAAATTCTCCCTGAATTAAAATACAACTTGCTCTTGGAGTGGGAGAAAAGTGGAATTATTCCAGGTTTGCACAACCAAAAAATTTATAGAAGTTGATATAAAAATATAAAATATAATATATAAAATATAAAATTCTCCTGGCCCAGGCTGAGCTAAGCCGGGTTTTGCTCCTCCAGGAGCATCCTTAGGCACAGCTTTGCAGGGCTGGAGCTTTGTGCTGGAGCAGAACCTGACTCTTTCCTGCTCTCTTTGCAGGTCAGCAAAACTGGAGCAGAGGGGGCAGTTCTGGATGAAGCTAAAAATATCAATAAGTCTCTGTCTGCTCTGGGCAATGTGATCTCAGCCTTGGCAGAGGGAACTGTAAGTAATCCTGGCTGGGGGTGAGGAGGGGTTTTTATTTACCTGCTTCTTTGCCATCCTCAGGGAATGAAAGGAAAGGGGTAAAAGGAGCCAACGTTTCAGCTCCGAAGGGAGAAAATATTGGCTGTTAATAAAATATTAACAAACAAAATGTTGTCACAAACCAGTGGCAATTTTGCTGTTGGAGATGAGGAATTAATCCTCAGTGATGGCACTGGAGCAGCTCCCAAATCTGGGCACAGTCACAACAAACTGTGACTCCTGCCAGCGTGGCCTCACCTCCTCTCTTAAACTCCAGCAGTTTAAAGAATTGCTCTTGTCTTTTGCTTGTGTTTGGATTAGAAAACCCACGTTCCCTACCGAGACAGCAAAATGACCAGGATCCTGCAGGATTCCCTGGGGGGGAACTGCAGGACCACCATCGTCATCTGCTGCTCCCCCTCCGTCTTCAACGAGGCCGAGACCAAATCCACCCTGATGTTTGGCCAGAGGTGAGTCCCACGGGCATCCATCCTCCCTTGGAATCCAGAGCTTGGGGTTTCTGGAGTTGGTAAAAAACATCTGGAGAACTTCAGAGAGCTGGCTCTTTATTCCCAGTGATTCCAGGAAAATCCTCCAGGAAAATCGAGGTTCATGCTGGCCAGCAGCTGCTCTGCTTGGGAGCAGTGTGGGTTGAAAAGTGGGGAAGGGTTGGACAATCCATGGAAGGATGTCTAGAAGGAATTCTTGAATTCCTTCCTGGCTGATTTTCCTGCAGGGAGTACAAAGTGTTATCTTAATTCCTTGAAATTTTATGGGAAAGATAAAGGCACTGAGTGGTTTTCTGTGGAAAAATTCAGTCTTGCTTTATTGGAGACTTCAGAAAATACAAATCTTGTTTTATTTGTGTAGTAGCAGAAATGAAAAATACCAGCAAGTTAGGATTGTGCAAAATAAAATTTAGCAGTTGTAGAACACAATACATTTGTCTTGTTGTGAAAATTGGGTTTTTTCCACCACATGTCACCTGCTAAGGAAGATAAAGGCACTGGGCTGTTTTCTGTGGAAAAATTCAGTTTTGCTTTATCTAACAGTGCTGTTGATGCTTCTAAGAGGTGTCTTCTTCAATTCCACCTCAGGGATCATTGTTGTGGCTGTAAAAAATATCTCTAGAAATTAGGAAAATTCAAGAGTGTGGGCTCTGTAATATTGACAGCTTTGAGGGCTTGTCATGGTAACTCATGGACCTGATGTTTGGAGGATCTGGACAACTGAGGAATAAAAAGTATGGAAGGATCCAGAAGGAAAATTTCTCCTCCATGTGTGTTTATTGACAAGAGGGATGTGAAATGCATTGGGAAGGTTTGCAGAAATAGGTCAGGCTCATTATGCAATTACTGCTTTTGTGGTAATTGAGGAGAACTGGGATCCTTTGGAAAATTACTCGTTTTGTTTGATTTGTGTAGTAGCAGAAAGGAAAAATACTGGCAAGTTAGGAGTGTTTAAAGAGAGCTGAACAGTTTGAGGATACAATGGCTTTGTCTTTGTTTAAAATTGGGCTTTTTTCCACCACGTGGAGCTTCTGGACTGCGAAGAGAGGCAGTGGCCATGAGCAAAATCAGGTTATAGAGTGGCTTTGTAGGTTTTTTTTTCCCCATTGTGAGCTAAACATGATTTTTAGCTATTGAAGATCCAAACTTGCACTTATCAGATCATGTGTTGAGCAAAACCAAGCATCCTGAGATGCAGGAATGAAATTAAGAGCATGAACAACTCTGAACTCCAGCTTCCAAGTGCAGTTTCAGTTTACATTCCCCCTGGTTTCATTCCTCTTTCCAGCAATGAGTAAAATTTGCCATCTTTTGGGGCAAGGCAGTTTTCTGACTGACTCTGCACATCCTGGCTAAATATTCAACAGTTTCCTGGGAGGAGGAACATTTTGGGGGTGATCCTCACCGAGGACCAGGATGGTAGTGCAAGAACTGGGAAAACAGGGAAATATTTCTGAGGGGCTCCTCATGGACAGCATTGAATTTCTTGGAATTCTGAACTGTCAGGAAGGAAATAATTTGTATTTCCCTGGGAGGACTGGTGCTCTGTGCAGAGCAGCCCATGGATTATCCATGCACAACATTGTCTGGCAGGATTTTGGGTGGGAATGGGGGTTATTTTCCAGGCTCTTGGGTTGTTGTGTCTCATTTTTCTGATGTGGCACAACTGAGGAGCTCAGTGGCATTAAAGGGAAGGTCCATGACTCATGGCTGATTGCTGATTTTTCCTGGGAAAAGAAAGACTTATGTCACCATTAAAATAAATGTCAGGAATTAAATCCACCTTCAGAGGAGCTCTTGTACCAATCAAACTCTACAAGTGCTCCTCTGATAGTAGTGAATCAGCTTTTTCTTTTTCTACTCCATCTTGTCTCGTGTTTTTATCTCATTTTTAACTGTAGTTGTCAGTGAGGGCTTCATCCATCATCAGGGGAAAGAAACTTCCTGGTGTGGTTGGGTTTTTTTGCCCTGGTACAGTTAAAAGAGTGGAAACTTGAGCTGTGCTTTTAGCAGAGACAAAGTGTAAACCCTGACCATGAGGAAATTATTTTAAAAGCACGGGGTTATTTAAAAAACACTTTTAAGGTAACAAAAGTCCTGCTTGCCACAGAGTGCAAATGACTGGAGCTTTATAAACTGCTGAGGGTTTGTCTGTTATCCTTGTCCTTATCCTCTGCTTTATTCAACAACACTGGAGGCATTTGAAGGGACTCAGTGTCTGAGCAGTGAAGGGCAAAGATCTGAGGCTTTCTTAATTCATTCTGATTGGTTTGGTTTCCCTTTTCAGTGTGGATTTGCTGGAGTAGGTGCTGGGCATTGTTTTCTGCTTGCTTTGCATTTCCTGGCACAATGGGTTGGGTTGGGCTGGAGCTGAGCACTTTGAGAATAATAAAGTTGTGGTGGTTGTTTAGAGGGTTGAAATTTGGGATATTTTTGCCTAGGGAGGCAGGAACTCCCTTTCCCTTTCCCTTTCCCTTTCCCTTTCCCTTTCCCTTTCCTCCCTCTCCTCTCCTTCCTTTTCTCCTTTCCCTCCCCACCCTGGACACTTCCAGGGATGGGGAATCCACAGTTTCCCCACTCATTCCCCTCTGTATGATGGAAAAATTCCCGATCCCCACGGTTCACTGGGATAAAAACCCCAAAGCAGCTGCCCTGGGATTTGTTTGCAGGGCCAAGACCATCAAGAACACGGTGTCTGTGAACCTGGAGCTGACAGCAGAGGAGTGGAAGAAGAAGTATGAGAAGGAGAAGGACAAAAACAAGAGTTTAAAGAATGTTATCCAGCACCTGGAGCTGGAGCTGAACAGGTGGAGGAATGGTAGGTGCCAAAAATTGGGAGCTGGACGTGTCTGTGTTGAATTCTTGCCCTCAATCACAATTTTTGTTAATTGTGTCTGGCCACTAAATCTAAATTCACATTACAACTCACACTTCATAATAATGAAAAGTGAAGAAGCAAAAACCAGGCAAAGCAGCAGCCATGGGAGAAACCAGTGAAAATGCCAAAATTGGTGATTTCAGGGTAGAGCACAAAGGAGGAATCACTAAAGTTAATAGTGTTAATGATAGTAATAAGAAAAGGGGAAAATGTCATTATATTTGGCGTTTTTTTTTAACAACTCTGCTCCTCAGGCATGAGAATCATTGTGCTTTAAGGTAATTGGACCTTGGGTTTGGGGATTTTTTTATAATTGAATTTCACATTAGAATAATTAATTAGTCCTTTAGTACAATGACAGGGAGTGGCATCTGCTTAGAAGAATCACCATTTGTCTGCTCCTGTGGCTTCTAAATGAAGTTTTTTGTTGAGATCAGCCAATTTGCTGATTAGAAAAGTGGGGAATTGCTGTTCAGGGTAGGTTGTAACATCAGCTATAGGATGGTACAGGAGGCAGAATATGGATACACACAAATGAAAGAATTTTTATTGAAAGCCAAATTTTAAAAATGTAATTCAGTCTGGAACGCTGGCAGACAATTTTAGCAAACAACCTTAGTTTGAATTGTTTATTCCACATTTTAAAAATCAACCAGCAACAAAAAAAACCCCAATCCAAAGCCTATTTTTTTTTTTTTTTTTTACAAAAGCCTGGATGGATCCTTTTGTTTAAATATCCTCCTCCCCTCCCTGGGTGCTGCTGTTACCCAGCAATGCATTAAAAGATTATTGATTTCTTGTCTGACCTTGTGCACTCCCATCCTCAGGAAGGATGGAGGCTTTTTACAGAGGGAACTGTCCCTGCAATCCCATCTTGGATAACATTCCACCAGCACAGCTGATTCCAGGAATTAGGGACTTATTCTGCAAAAGAAAAGGGTGGCAGGGAATGGGTGAGCTGAGCATTTCAGCTTCCAGGTGCCCAATTTTTCTGTGTTTTACAGGCAGGAGGTTCTCGTCCAATGAATGAGAAATTAAACATCACTTTTGGGAATGTTTAATCCCAAAATGCTGATCCTGGTGGATCCTCCACAGCCTGAGGAGCATTCTAACCAAACCCACCTTTCCTTCCCTGCTCCAGCAGCAAAAAATCAATTCCCATTTCCCTCATTAATAATAGAAAATACCATCAAGCCTTCAGAAATAGGGCAGAAAATCTTTGGAGTCAAGTACCTTGATGGAATTGATGCTGCTTGATTTCAAATTCCACTTTTTCCATGGTTTAAGGAAAAACCTTAAACCATGGGAAAAAAAAAATCACCTGCTTAGTTGGCTGTGCTGTTTCTTGCCCTTTTTGTTTTGCTCTGGGGCCTCACTCAGCCTCTCTGGGCTTTGATCTATTGGTCCTGTTGACCTGTTCCCCTGCCAGTGAGATAAATTGGCAAGTGGAATGGCAGGTAAAGCTTTCAGGAGCTAAAATATTGGAGTTTTTTTCCTGGAAAAGGAGAAAACCTTTACCCTTCCCACCTCCTGAGCAATGGGTCTTCCCCAGCCTCTGGTGAGGGTGGATTTAATTTCTGCAATGAGCAGCTCACCCATCCCTCATCTCTGAGCCTGTAATTGTAGCCCAGGGCTGTTCCTGAAGGAAATGTTCCTTGGGGACAGGGATTTTGTAGGGAATGTGTCTGTGCACAGGCAACCTCTGGAAGCTGGTGTTTCTGCTGGAATTAGCAAGGTAAAAGTTGAATATTGTTTTAAACACCGCTGTGCTGGTCCATCTTGGAGCTGGAAATCCCTGAAGGAAGAGATATTTAAATGTCAGCTGATTTTAGGCTGGAATTTGGGAGGTTTCCCACTTTTTTATACCTCTGTTAATCCATGGAGCTAATCCTGACTATCAAGGGAGTGAGAGTCAGGAGTTCTGTGCTTTCAGTGTTCCACCTGCTGCTGGATTTTGTGGGATCATCAAGGTTGGAAAAGACATCACAGGTCCTTGTGGTACCTTGAGAGGCTGCCCTGGAGCAGAGGCTGGACAGAGTTCCAGAATAAAGCAGGGATTGATTCAAGGATCTCCTCCATGGATGCACCTTGGGCAGCACAAGAGCCCAGCCAGGGCTGCACTCAGGATGAACCCAAATGGTCCCAAAATGCACGAGCGCTCCCGGGGTCTCTCCCTGGGATCAGCTCTGCTCCATGTGCACATTGCAGTTCAGTGTCCAATTCCAGCTGAGGCCCTGCACTCCCATCCTGCTTGTTTTTCTCTCTGCAGCCCACGGGGTTTGTGCTCCTGGGCTGAGATTTGGATCATTTGTCCTTGGTGCCCAGCTGGAGCAGGAATTGTTTTGTGTCCCTGCTCTGTGCAGAGAGCTCAGCAAGCCTTAATGTGAAGCTCAGAACTGCACACTGAAGCAGCACAGAGTCTGAAACACAGAAAAGCTGAACCTGAGGCATCACATAAGAGTTTGCATTTCCATGGGATCATCACCCTCACGAGGGTGGCCACCTCCCCACACCTTTTCCTTGTCATTTGTATCCCTGGAGTGGCACAAAGCCCTTCCTTGACCAGGAATGCCCATCCTGGAGAATCCCTGGATTTGGGATTTTCATGAGCTGTGTCCCTGCAGGAGAAGCTGTGCCAGAGGAGGAGCAGATCAGTGCCAAGGACCAGAAGAACCTGGAGCCCTGTGACAACACCCCAATTATTGATAACATCACCCCCGTGGTCGCCAGCATCTCCACAGAGGAGAAGCAGAAATACGATGAGGAGATCGCCAGTCTCTACAGGCAGCTGGATGATAAGGTGGGAATGTTGGATTCCAGGTGGGAATGTTGGATTCCAGGTGGGAAGGTTGGATTCCAGTTGGGAAGGTTGGATTCCAGGTGGCAATGGACAATTATCACCAAGATTTTTTTGTATTTTTACTCCATTTCTTCTGTTTGTGTATTTTTGCTCTATTTCTTTTTTTTTTGCTCTGTTCGTGTATTTTTGCTTCTGTTTCTATTGGGAACTGGAAAACGTTGGAAAATTCCAAATACTGCATAAAAGCAGATCCTGTCAGCTCTCCACCCCTTTCCCTGTGCAGACAGTGTTTGAGAGCATTCACCAGGAAATCAGAGCAAAGTTTTCTGATAGTTTTAAGTCCAGGCTTTCCCTTTTCTTCAGTGATTTGTGTAAAAATCCCCCAGCAAACTGTAATGTCATCTTGGAGTCACCAGGGCAAAAAAAATCATAGATTTTAAAGGAAAATCCATCCCCTTTTGTTTGTGTGGTTGGAGCTGCAAACACAGCCCAGAGGGTTCATTTATTTGTTTATTTCTTTGCACAGCTTGAGGGACATCAGTGGCACTTAAAGCTCTCAGCAATTCCCTTCTCCAGCCATTAAGAGCTTTGGCTTGTGGGAAGATGAAAAGTGGGGGGAAAAAAGGCCAGAAAAAGCCCATTCACCACCTGGATGAGAGCAGCAAAAAAAAAAAGGCAGCTCTCATCATGAATCAATACTCAATTTTAAAATTGAATTGTAATTAGCAGGAAAAAAAAGCAGAAAGAAGCCCAGTGTGTCCTTGCCTGTTAATATTGAGGTTTGGCTGTTTGTGGACACAGAAGAATTGTGATTAAACCTGAATTTTGGTCTCCCTGCACAGTCTGGTGGTATTGAAAAGAGCAGTTTTCTGTGTGAAATGACAGCTTTTCTCTCATTGCAATCTCCAGCTTTCCCATATTGATCAGGAAAAGGAAAAAAAATTCAGTCATTCTTTCACTTTCCTCATCAAAAGCAGCAAAACCCAGTAAATTATTCTGGAAGGAGCTAGCAGCAGGTTTGAGTTTTTCCCTAGAAAACTTGGGAAGCATAATTTGACACAGGACTGTAGGAAGTTAGAAGATATTTGATCGCAAACACAGGGATCCCAAACCCAAAATATCATAATTTATACCAGTGTTGACAGCTTTTACAGCAGAGCTCTGTGTATATATATATTTTTAATGGTATATTTATGTCTATTTATTTTTCTCTCCCCTCACACCACTCAAACATACACAAAGTTTTATTCCCCTTTCTTTCCTAGAAAGAGGAAATAAAAAGTGATCAAATGAGAGCTGTGAAAAGAAATTAAAGATCTCCACCCCTGTTTCATTGCAGGATGATGAAATCAACCAGCAGAGCCAGCTGGCTGAAAAATTAAAGCAGCAAATGTTGGATCAAGAGGAGGTAAGAAACTAAAATAAATAAACCTACCTAAAAAAAATCCCTTTACGTTTTGCTCCTGAGCCCCTCGTTTAATGATTCTGTCCCAGCTGTTCATATTAACTGGCTAAAATTCAAGTGGAAAAGGTGTCAGCCAGGCTTAAACTTGAAATTTCATAATATTCTCATTAAGCCTTGATAAAAGTCCTTGAAATAACAGTCCCTCCTGCTGGGAAGTGATGCTGGAGGTCCAAGGTGGGAGTGGGGCCAGGATTTTTCACTCCAAATGTGATTTTTGATGTGGCTGTGCCCATTCAGGTTTCCAGGCAAGATGGACTACAGGCAGTTAGAGATTTCCTGATATTAAATTGCTAATTATCATTATTTTGGCAATTAGAGACAGCAATCTGTGAGATGGAAAAACCTGATAATTGGTGCTGCCCCAGATTTGCTGTAAAATCTTGGATTGCTCACTTCAAGCATTTGATTGCATCGTTCCTGTCCCTAAAATGAGTTTTTGTTGGGTTTAGGATGGAGAACGTGAGCACTGAACTCAGTCATTCCCTTCTGTGAGGAGTTCTGAGGATGCAAAAGGAGGCAATAACACCAAATTCCCCAAATGTTGCTGTGATATTTCTCAGGAATTGCTTTTATCGTGTATCCAGGCCCTCAGCAAGGGTTTCCAAGGTGTTATTAGAGAAAAAAAAACCTGTTTATGAAAATATCTGGTATTCATCACTCAGGGTTCACCTGCCCCCTCTGGGGAATTGTCCTGGATGGGGAATCTCCAGCTGTATTATTTTATTTTATTTCATTTTAATTTAAGATGAAGCTCCTCATTCTCTTGTCACAGCTTGATTTGATTTTGTTTGTCCTGCACTGCACAATGCTGTCTGTGGTTACATTATAATAATAACAATAATAATAATAACAATAATAATAATAATACTGCACTTAAAGTGCACAATAATAACGCACTTTAAGTGCATTATTATTACATATTTGTAATAATATATTATAATATATACATATTCTATTAATGTGCAATATTTGTTATTATATAATAACAGTAATATATGTTATTTTATTATATAATACATTACTGTATTATAATATTATAATATAAATAATATTATTTTATTATATAATAATACACTACTGTATTATAATATACAATATAATATAATTATAATGTATTATCATTATAGAATAATATATTATTGCATTATAATATATTATTATAATAATTTATTTCCTGATGTGCATTATGAGTTTATTGGTGCCACCTCACTTCTCCCCTCTTTTTCACATCCCTTTTCTCACCTGAGGCTGATTTTCCCCCACAGCTGTGCCTTGGTTTTGGGGTGATGTGCATCCCTTTTGTTTGGGAGCAGAATTATTCCTCACCCTCCCTGTTCCAGTGCCACCTCTGGAAGATCAATCAGGTTTTCAGTGCCCATTTTCCTTTTTTTTTTTTTTTGCACATTCCTAGTCCAGCTTTGCTAAATTCCAAAATCTCTGCAGCTGGTGCTGTCCAGAGCCTTTTTTTCTGCCTGGTCCCAGCTCTTGTGCAGCCCTTACCTGGGGAGGAGAAGGTGATATTTTATTATTCAAGGTGGTTTTCCCCACATCAGCTGTCCCTGCTCTCCCCTGGAGATGTGATGAGCTCCTGATCCACCTCACTCTGCTCCCCCTAATTAACCAGCCATTATTTCTGCTTGATGAAGCCTGCAGGTTAATTACAAACCCGAGGCCTGCTGCAGGTGAGGCTGATTTTGGGGGTTTTTTTGTGCCTTTTCACCTCTGGCTGCTGCTTCAGGTGGGTGTTTTGGGGGATTCTGGACATTCCATCCCCAGCTGGAACAGATCCGTGGAGGGCTGCAGCCGTGGGCCTTTCCCCTTTGCTCACAGCTCACCTTTACTATGTTTTCTTGGTGGTTTTTGAAAACCTTGCTCCATTTTTCCACACAATATCAGCCACAATCTCCTTGTTTATGCTGCAGGTGATGCTCAGCACTCCTTGAAGGCACGGCGACGTTCAGGCAGAAAATTTCTGAAGTAAATGTAAATAATAGCTCCATCTGTGTTTAGCAGGAAGATGATTTGAAGCTATTTTGTTGGTTAAATATTTACATGCCATCTGGCTCTAGCAATCCAATGGCTTTTTCCATAACGTGAGTGCACTTCTGAGGCTGCAGCATTACCAGGGAGATAAATAAATTTCCTTTACATCTGAGTCCTCTCTGGGCACGTGCCAGCCTCCAGAGCTGCCTGCCTGCTTTCCTATTTTCCACAAGCACTCTGAGCCAAAAAAAAAAAAGCCATTTCTTTTGGGACATTCTGCTTTTTGGGTGGTCTGCTTGAGAAAAGTGGTTTTTTTTGTTTTTTTTTGCTGGGGGTCTCACTCAGCTGCTGCGTGGGCAGATCAGGAGAAATCTACCCAGAACACTTCAGCAGGGAAGGTTTTATTCCACTGTCTGCAATATTATACCAACCCATAATCCATATTTCTTGGGAGGAAGTGAATTCTGTGAATGAATGCCCAAACTTTGCTGTGAGGATGAGCATGAGGCCCTCCCACATCTCCTGCACTGGTTTTATCTCATGTAATTCCCTATCTGATGTTTTTATGCCATGTCAAGGCCTGGTTTTGTTATTATTCTTGAAAGTGCAGTATTAGCAATAAATGTTAGGTGTCACTTTTATTTATTTCCACATCACCCTGCAGTGCAGGGCTGCTGGTGGGGCTGGGGTTGTGCTGAGGACTCCACAGCTGAATTTTCAAAGCTTTAACATCTCACTGAGCATTGCTTCAAGGACAAGGGACAGTGACCTCCCACAATCACTGAAACCTCAGCAGCAAGCAAACAGTACATTTAAGAAGTTTTCCAGCTTGGAAGCACTCACTAAAGTGTGTGTGGGTGAAGTCAGTATTTTCTTCTGAGATTAATATTTTCCCTCAGCAAACAGTAGCAGATAATCTGTCCTCAGCATCATCCTTCAGATGATAACTGAGAATAATCATCTTAGGTTTGCTTATCAAACTATTTCTGAGAAGCCACGAGGTCTTTGAGGCTGCCTCAGAGAGCTCTTTTCCCCCAGCTCAGCTCAGAGCCCTGAGCCTCTGGTGGAACATTTGACTTTGTGGGATTTTTTTTTTGGTCTGCGCTGCAGCACTGGATTGAGGGCAGAAAACGTCTTTGGAGCTCTGAAGCTGCTTAAAGTCAGTTTCTCTGCCTCAGTCTTGGGTCATAATAGGATTTGATGAAGATTTTTCTCATTGAAGTTCTGAGCTTTTTTTTTGTGCTTCCTTCAAATGCTTTTATGCTGGAACTGCTGCTGTTTCCAGGATTTCTCCCCTCCTGCACGCACGATTTGTTCTCGCTCTTTTTTCCCCTCTTTGCCTGTTTTTCTCCCTTTCAACATTGCCTTTTGAAGGAGTTTTTGGGTCACTTAATGCTGCTGTGATATTCCTCCCCAGCTTTTGGCCTCCACGAGGAGGGATTATGAGAAGATCCAGGAGGAGCTGACCCGACTCCAGATCGAGAACGAGGCGGCCAAGGATGAAGTGAAGGAGGTGCTCCAAGCCCTGGAAGAGCTGGCTGTCAATTACGACCAGAAATCCCAGGAGGTGGAGGACAAAACGAGGACCAACGAGCAGCTGGCAGATGAGCTGGCACAGAAGAGTGTAAGAGCAACTTGTTCCTCCTCTTGGCCCTCTCCTTGCACCCTAAATATTCCCAAAGGGCTTCCCAAAAACCTGCTGGTGTCACCCTCTCTTCCCTGTCTTAATTCAACAACGAAATTAAGGGAATTCAGAAGCTGCTCTGTGGAAGTTGGTGGCAGATTGTGGCTCTTGCAGCAAAGGACTGGATGTGAGAAGTGGCCATCCTGTGTTTTGGATATTTAAAAGCTGTATTTTGCCAAGAGAGCTGTGAAAATCTGCCTCATGCAAATGGCAGCGTTTTGTGGTTTTCTGGACTCTGTGCTGTGGAGCTGGGATTTTACAGAGAGCCAGGGATCTCAAGGAAGGAATCAAGAAAAAAAGAAAAAACTTAATCGGCTTTTTCAGCTCTGATGTGTCCTGATCTTAAGCAAAAAATGGGATCTGAGGAAAATCAAGATTGGTTTAATAGCTTAAAACATCCTTTTCCCTTAATTCATTACACCAACTTAAGGAGCTGTTGTTAACAGATCTGTTTCATTAAAGACTTTGTTATCTCCCCCAGTAAACCAGATTACCACAAAATCCATTGCAAAAAATTGAATTTTCTATCCCTCTCTACCTATTTCTCTGTGATTAACCTCCTTTGATGTATTATGCAAATCAGATTCTTAGCGGATTCGCTACATTTAATAGATCTAAAGTAGCCTTTGGTGGCAAGTGACTTGTGAAAGTGGATTATGCCAAGGTGGAACTGGATGTGTCACTACATTGTGCCAGCAGGCACGAGGAAAATACCCCATGAAAACTGCCCAGCCTGCAGCGGGGAGGGTAATTCTTGTTTTTGAACCTTTCCAGAGTGCCCTGACAGCGACCCAGAGGGAGCTGGGCCAGTTGCAGGAGCTCAGCAACCACCAGAAGAAGAGAGCCACTGAAATCCTGAACCTGCTGCTGAAGGATCTGGGGGAGATCGGGGGAATCATCGGCACCAACGACGTGAAAACCGTGCGTGAGCTTTGTGCTTTGTGCTTTTCCAGCTCCTCCTGCAGGGAAACACCCCAGCAAAGCAGGGAGTTCCACAGGGGCTTGCCTTGGAAGGGACTTAAAGCTCTCCTGGTTCCAAATCCCCCTGCGTGGGACAGGGACACCTTCCCCTATCCCAGGCTGCTCCAGCCTGGCCTTAGGCACTGCCAGGGATCCATCACAGATGTGGAATATGTGGATCGAGTAGTCCTTGTCCCAGGACATTCTGTGTAAATCCTGGCTGAGCACACAGGGGGACACTGCAGAGCTCTTTGTCTGGCTGGGAGTGATGCCTTGTAAAGGCTGACCTAGAACAGAGACCAGACAGAGCTACAGCATAAAGCAGGGATTGATTCAAGGATCTCCTCCATGGATGCACCTTGGGCAGCACAAGAGCCCAGCCAGGGCTGCACCCAGGATGAACCCAAATGGTCCCAAAATGCACGAGCGCTCCCGGGGTCTCTCCCTGGGATCAGCTCTGCTCCATGTGCACATTGCAGTTCAGTGTCCAATTCCAGCTCAGCCCCTGCACTCCCATCCTGCTTGTTTTTCTCTCTGCAGCCCACGGGATTTGTGCTCCTGGCCTGAGATTTGGATCATTTGTCCTTGGTGCCCAGCTGGAGCAGGAATTGTTTTGTGTCCCTGCTCTGTGCAGAGAGCTCAGCAAGCCTTAATGTGAAGCTCAGAACTGCACACTGAAGCAGCACAGAGTCTGAAACACAGAAAAGCTGAACCTGAGGAATTAGGAGAGGCTCAGTGTCTGGGCTCACAACTCTCACAATTATTCCCAGCTCAGTTTTTGGGGCCAGAGCCCACCTGGGAGTCACTGAACTGGTTAATGGGAGGTCTGAATTCCCCCCAAAACAACACACACGTAGCCCAACTCATTCCCTAGCTGGCATGACCTGGAATTCCCAGAATAGGAAAATACTGGTTTCTGAGGTGGCCGGTTTTTAATCTGAATTTTGGTGCACATTTTGGTCAGCCCTGCTTTGAGGTTTGCCTTTGTGTGGCTCTGTGTGGTTTGGGGATACAGTAGAGGAGGTGGCTGCTCACTTTGTCACATTTGTAGAAGAACAAAATGATGGTTTCAGAGAAAATATTTGTATGGCCATCGCTAAATGGCAGAGATGGAAACTTTCCATGGCCTGGAAAAATCTCCTTGGTGGTGTTAATGCCATCCTTGTCTGTTTAAAACCACATGAAAAATAGCAGTGGTTCAAAGTGGCTATGTTCATTTTTGAGATATATGAAAATTCCTTGCAATACGTTTTTTAGTTCACTTTTTGTTGATGTCCTGCCAAGGCTCTCAGGTCAGCAGCAGCTCCAGCCTGTCCTGCTGCAGAGGACACAATCCCTGCTGTCCCTGTGGTGCTGCAGCCTGCAGCCTTTGGAGATGTCACAGCAGCCTCTGGTGGCCGTAGGAGCAGGGATGGGAGAGGGAATCTTTGCAAATGGAGGCAGAGGCAGTTTGGTACAAGTTTTTGTAGGAGCTGAGATGTCAGCACTTCAGGGGACAGCTGCCAGTGGAAATCAGGCCAGACTGAGGAGCGCTTAGAGAATAATTTCAAATTTGTTGGCAATTAGCATCTTCTCCAAGTGTGTCTAATCTCAGAGCAGACTGAAATTTTGGAAGAAGTGTATTTTTTCAGGATTTTTGGGAGAAGAAGCAGCACATGTTCCCTTCCCCTTGGCAGTGCTGGGAAGAAAGGGGAGGCAGATGAAGTTGAGCTGTGTTACTGCTCAGGGAGAACCTGCACAGCTCCTCAGTGGAATATCCACAGCTGGGGGGGACCCACAGGATTGTGGATCCAGTTCGTGGTCCTGCACAGACACCCCAAAATCCCACCCTGGGCATCCTTGGAGTGCTGTCCAAACCCTCCTGGAGCTCTGGGGCCATGCCCATTCCCTGGGGAGCCTGGGCAGTGCCAGCACCCTTTGGGGGAAGAACCTTTCCCTGATCTCCATCCTAATGCCTGGGTATGATATCCCTTCACACAAATGTGAAATATACAAGCTAAATAAAAATAAAATACACAAGATAAAAGGACAAATCAAACCAAAAATTCTGAAGGAAGCTATCTCCTTAATTAATAAGCATTCATTGCTTTGTGAAAAGATCCCAATTCTGATTTTTTTTTTGTCCTCCAAACATGAGTTTTAAGCTTTCAGAAGTAACTTATGCTCTCCTCCCCTGCTCCAAACTCTCTCTCTAAAATGACCCTGGCCTGATCATCAGTTGGCAGATGTGAACGGCGTGATCGAGGAGGAGTTCACCATGGCCAGGCTCTACATCAGCAAGATGAAGTCGGAGGTGAAGTCTCTGGTGAACCGCAGCAAGCAGCTGGAGAGCGCCCAGATGGACTCCAACAGGAAGATGAACGCCAGCGAGAGGGAGCTGGCGGCCTGCCAGCTCCTCATCTCCCAGGTGGGTCTGCCCCTGCCTCCTCCAGGCCCTGGTGGCCCTGCCAGCCTCCTTCCCCATGGAATGTGTGTGCCAGGAGTCAGAAATTCTGTGGAGAACAGCAGTGTGGCCCCGTGGGTGTTTTGTTGTCTGCTCTCTCTTCTCTTTTTCCTCCCTGTTCGTAGTTGGGACTGAGACGACACAAAGCGACACGCTCCGTTTTCAGAAGGCTTCAAACTGCTTTTATTATATATATTTTATTGTTGATATTTTATGTGTGCTTTTTATACATTCTCACAAACCTGCTAAGTTTACTCCTTGGTCACGAGAGACAAACTAAGTGCTCACTGGAATAGGCAGCTGCAGGTTTCTCTTATTTATCCTTCTTTCTTTCTTGGTTTCTATGTCAATGACCTTGGTAGAAAATTCTTTCAGGGGTAAACACGGATCCTCTTGTCAGACTTCTCTGTGGCTCACAGAAGTTGCTGTAAAACCTCTTCCACACCTCCCTGTTCTGGTTTAGGGCAAATTTGGGAGAAAAACTCCAAAGGGGTTCCTCTAGAATGTAGATTTAAGTGGTCCCTCCCCCAAGTGGTTTGGGAAAAGGTTTCCTTGTAGAAAAGTGGAAAAAACCTCTTTATTTAACAAGCAAAGCATTGACCAGCACAAAAAAAATGAACAATATTAAACAATAAAACCTCTTGCTGCTCCAAAAGAGATGACAAACTCAGAAAAGTCCCCTTGGTGGGCTGTAGCTCGGCCCGCTCAGTCTCTTATCAGAAAATGTCATGGCCCTGCTGGGCCACAGGTGAGAGCTGCCGCTGATCTTCTGGTGTTCATCCAGAGCAGGTTTAAACAGGTCCAAACAACCACAGTCCAGGGAACTTGTCTGCCTCAGCTAGCTAAAAACTAACTAAAAGCAAAGGAGAGCTCTGTCCTGCCGTCTGTCCGTGCTGCAGACAATGCAGGAATGTGGAGGAGCGAGTGCAGTGGCTGAAAACAAAATCCGTGCTTCTTCTCTCCCCTCCTTCGCTCTTAAGAACCAGCCTTAAAGGGGCAAAACTTATTTCTGGGCTGAACAGACAAATGGGGATACAAGAATCATGAAGTCATCCCAGGCCACTCCCCCTCAGCGTTTTTGAGCACATCCTGAGGTTTTGTCCTGAGCTCTGGCAAGGTCATGTCCTGCTGTGTTTGGTGGAATAGCACTGAAATTCCTCCCTGGAGTGGTTTCCTCACCAGCAGTTTGTTGATCTCGACGGTCTTTTCCACCCTGGTTCATTCTGTGGGTCAATAATTTGTGTCTTGGATCACTTTAAAACATCACTGACTGTGTTTTACACAAGCCAAACCTTTGGGGAGCTCCCTGGACCTGCTCTGTGGGTATGCTGTCGAGAAAACGAGGCAGTGAGCTACAAAATACCATGGAAAACTTTCTGGGATAGAAATCCAGGCTTAGGAGGTTCTGAGTGGGTGACAGGGATGGCTGTGGAGAGGGGCTGAGAGCTCTGACACCCTCACCTACATGGAAATGGACATGGGAAGGGAAAAACATGATCCAGTTTCATTCCCTAGCAGTTATCCTAAGCAAACCTGGAGCAGGGAGAGCCCCTTTTCCTTCAGCAGGGTGTCTTTGTTAAGTTCTACTCAATCTTTTTAATTAAGATGCAATAATCCAGACTATCTTAATTTTTATCCTCAAATGGGATCCAGCTCTCTATGTCACAGGTGCAGCTGTGCAAGTATTTCCTGGGTGAATAAACAGGGGAAATAAGAGAGGATTGGTGTAAAATCAGTGGCATTTGTGGCCAAGCCCTGTGTTTTCATGGGGTACTTTTTGCAAGAAAATGAATCAAAATTGTAGTATGTCTGTTGCTAAAAACATTTTAATCTCAAGCTGTGTCAAGGGAAATAGAGGTTGGATATTAGGAAAAAGTTTTTACAGAGTGATGAAGTTCTGGAATAGTTTGCCTGGGGGAGGTGGTGCAGTCACCATCCCTGGATGTGTTTAACAAAACCTGGATGTGGCACTGGGTGCCAGGTTTAGTTGAGGTGTCAGGGAACAGGTTGGACTCGATGATCTTGAAGGTCTCTTCCAACCTTGTGATTCTGTGTGTGTGATTTTGAGTGTTTTCACTACAAACTTTGCTGTTTTCTATTCACCCATTAGCCCTTCTAGTTCAAGGTTGTTGGCCACAACCAAACCATCAGGACGGCTGGGGAGAGTCCATCTGAGCTTTTGCAGGCTGAAGATCCCAAAGCCACCTCAAGGCTGGTGCTTTTAAAAAGCTGCTGCTGGTTTAACACCAGGAGCTTCCAGGAATGTTTTGGGATTGCTGCCTGAATTCCAAATTGAGCTACCAAGTGAAACTCTGAAAACACAGCCTGCTTTGGTCTCTTAGCTCCTTCCCAGCCATTCTGCTGGGAGTTCTCCCAGTCATCCCCTCTGGATGTGGAAATTCTCTGTTTCCTCCCCTTTGGGTGGGACGGCTGTCCTGAACTCCCAGGGCACGGCCGTGCTCCTCCCCTCTCACTGCTGTTCCTTGTCTTTGAAGCACGAAGCAAAGATCAAATCCCTGACAGACTACATGCAGAACATGGAGCAGAAGAGGAGGCAGCTGGAGGAGTCCCAGGACTCCCTCAACGAGGAGCTGGCCAAGTTGCGCGCTCAAGGTACAGCTCCGGGTCTCGGCATTCCTGTCTTGGGAGACTCAGTTTTGTGTCTTAATGATGAGAAAAACTGTGTAAACCCCCACACAGATCCTTTACCAAACAGCACCAATCAGTCTTGCTGAATGTTCTGTAAAATTCTGGATTTCTGTAAAATAAGGATGTGTCTAAATTCCAGTTGTGCCTCATTCCAAACAAAGCTGCTTCCCTCAGATGGGCACAAGTTGTGTCTTTCCCAGCTGACTTCATTTTTAAGGTTTGCTTGGCTTTCCCTGCCCAATTCAATGTGGAAAATGTGTAGGTATCAAAAGAAGCTCTTGTAGCTTTGCTAAGCTCCTAGGTTATATCAATTTATAACAGCCTTAAAATAATTCTGGATTTCTGCACAAGGAATTTTCCCTCTCTGAGGGAGCAGCAGGTGGGGACAAGACTTTTTATTTTTTCAAAATCTTTATCATCTCCTGTATTGTTAGAACAGAATCTTTATTCCATCTCCTGGAATAAATTAAATTTATTGAAAAATCTAAAATTTAAAATTAAAACTGTCTCCACCTTTAAACAGAAAAAATGCACGAAGTCAGCTTCAAGGACAAGGAGAAGGAGCACCTGACACGACTCCAGGATGCAGAGGAGATGAAGGTAGCTTGGCACAGTGGAAATTTTGAGGGAATTTCTTGGTGAGATTGTTCATTGGGGTGGAATTTTGTCTTCCTGTTCACATGGCCAAAAATTACATTGATTCACCTCTGTGTTACACTAATTTTTTGCTGCTGGAGCTCTGCTGAAAGTCAATTTGCTCAGTAGTGAATGAGGCTGGTGGGGTTAATATCATTTAGGTACTTATAAATTTGATTTTAAAAGAGGCTACTTCCCCAGTGTTTGGCTGGAATTCTGATTATCTCCTGGAAATAATAATAAAATATATAAACCTGTTTTCTGGTATTTTTCCTTTGGAATGCCAGGAAATGTTTGCAATAATGAGTTGTTCTGATGGGGTTGCACATTGCAGACAAGGAAAAATACAATTTTACAAGGACAGTGATAGAGGTTTGCCAGCTGCAGAACTTTTCCCTCCATCATAAAAATTTTAAGTGATGAAAGCAGTTGTAAAGTGATTAAAGCAGTTGTGATTAAAGTGCTTGTACCTTACAGCTCTGAGGAAAAAAGTAAAGTTTGTGTTAGCAGTCTAAAGACATAAATTGAGTTTTTCCTGTTGCTTGAGGCGTATTTACTCCTAGAGTTTAAATGTATAAATAACGATTTCGACAGCAGGGCTGTGGATAAACAATTCTCAGAGGTTTGGGTTTTATTTCTGTCACAGGTAGAGCTGTGCAAGTATTTCCTGGGTGAATAAACAGGGGAAATAAGAGAGGATTGGTGTAAAATCAGTGGCATTTGTGGGCAAGCCACAAATAGGTTTTCATGGGGTACTTTTTGAAAGAAAACGAGTCAAAGTTGTTGTACATCTGTTGCTAAAAATGTTGGATGAGCAGGCCCAGAGTTTAGTGGTGATCAAAGGAAATGCCAGGCAGATTCCTGACTGGATTTGGTCGCTGCTCTCAAAAGCAGAGGCTGGGTGAGAGGGAGCTGTGTGTCCCTGGGTTGCTCTGATTCCCTGCTCTGTGCTTGCAGAAGGCTCTGGAGCAGCAGATGGAGAGCCACAGGGAAGCCCACCAGAAGCAGCTGTCCAGGCTGAGGGATGAGATCGAAGAGAAGCAGAAAATAATCGACGAAATCAGGGAGTGAGTTCACCCTGCCCATCCCTCCTCTGGCCTGGGATGCTTTGGGCTCGGTTTTGTTAGGTTTGATTGATGCTTCTTTGCAAGTTCTGTCCTTACACGCAGCAGCCAACCCTGTAATTATTTTGCAGGGTGGATTACAGTGCCTAATTCTTTATTGGGGAGATTTAACAAGGCCATAAAAATTATAGAGTTTTAAAAAAAGGGTGATGTTGCACCTGCGGGTCAGGAGGTGAGAGGAGCTTGGGGCAGAGCAGGTTTTAAAGGATCATGGAATCATTTGGGCTGGAAAATCCTTTAAGGTCACTGAGTTCAGCCACCACTGAACCACACCCCCAGGAAGGTTTTGAGATTCTCACAGCAGCCAGTCCTGCCCCAGACCATCTGAGAGTCTGGGTGACCAACAGCTCCCATTTTCACTCATTTTTATATTTTTTTCCTCACACACCAGTGTGACTCTGTTATACTTTCCTCCTGTGTTCTTCTTTTTCTAAAATCTAGGTATTATTTTATCATATTTATTGTGTATGGCCAAAGATTTATTATAGGGAAATGAGGAAGGAAGGCAGAAAGATGCCAGCAACAATTTGGGTCCTCCTCTAAGGCAAACAAAAGAAACCACTGAATTTAGCTCTCCAATATTTTAAAATAATGTCCTCCAGGTTCTTTATGCTTCATTTCTTCCAGAGTTATTCAGTAGAGAGTTACAGCTTTACTTTTTCTCTGCCCAATCCCATTTTGTTGGTGGAGATTTTCCCTCCCTTCCTCCTAAGCTGGGCTGACTTTTCCTTTCATGTTTCCAGCATGAACCAGAAGCTGCAGCTGGAACAGGAGAAGCTGAGTGCTGATTATGATAAATTAAAAATTGAGGACCAGGAAAGAGAAATGAAATTGGAAAAGCTCATGTAAGTGCACAGTTTGGCATCCCTGAACCTCGTCATGTGTGGAAAATGTGTTAGGGAGAGGGATTTGTGTCAGAATATTCACACTGAAAATATAATTTTAGTAGCAAAGCCAGCAGGAACTACTAATAAATAATTACCAATTACTTTCTATTTTTATATCACAGGCTTTTCAATAGTGGCTTTGATCACTACCAAAAAGAGATCATTAGAGCTCTGATTTTATAAAATACCCCAGCAAGTCTTAAATCTCTCATTCCTTAATTCACAGCAAAACAAGCATGAAAGAAGTTGGGAGTTTTTGGTGGAGTTTTTTGACTTTTTTGGGGGTTTTAAATCAGATGTTTGAGTAAAAGCCTTTCCTGGAAATGAGAGAGAAAAATCCCATGTGTGGACACAAAGATGGAAGTGGTGACTCAGCCCTTCCAGGTGATAAAATTAGATATTTGGGGCAGTCAAAAGCATACTTAGAGATGTGCAATTTGCTGCCACCTGCAGATGTGCAGCTCCAGGTGGATGCTGTTGATTCTCCTCTGTTTATTGTGATTGATTTGTGTTCCCTGTTGTGATCTTTCCAGACTCCTTAATGATAAAAGGGAACAAGCAAGAGAAGACCTTAAAGGGCTGGAGGAAACAGTGGTAGGTCTTAATTACACTTCTTTCAGCTTTTCCCTCTATATCTGTACACCCTGGTGATATATATTTTAATTTTTGAGTAAACAGCTTTGAACTACCTAAATTAAAATTTTAAAAGGTTGCTTTTACCAGTTTTGGATAAATTGCTCTCTTCAGTGTGGTTTTGGGGCTGGGTGGGGTTTATTTTCTGCATTCAGAGTGAATCCTAGAGAGAAAATCTTTGCTCCTCTTACCAACTCAAATCCAAGGAGAACTTTTACACCAGAGCATCTCCTATGTCCTAGTCATTTGTGCTTTTCTAAAAATTATTGTTTTGTTATTTTTATTCCAGGCAAGGGAGCTTCAGACTCTTCACAATCTGCGCAAGCTGTTTGTCCAGGATCTTACCACCCGTGTTAAAAAAGTAAAACTCTGCTCTTTTAAACCCAAATCTTCTCTCTTTTTTTGCAGCATTCTTGTGATTTGCTGGAAGCCTTTAGTGCATGCATTTACAAAATGGGATAATGCCTTTTTTAGTAGCAGTGAGAAACAAGATTAAAGATGTTGTGATGTTTATCAGCTTTTATTTGGTTCTAAATTGATAAGGAAAATGTTGTTTAGTGAGGGGAATGAACTTATCCAGTGCAGTTCAGCTAAATTCCCAAAGATGATGAGCTTCAGAAATTATTTAGTATAACTTGATTTTCCTATTCAGGATTCCCCCACAATTGTTCAGTAAAAATAGCTTGGGGTGCTTTTTTTGTGTAAGATGAAATGCAGTTCCTAAATATCAAACAAAGACTTAAAATAATTTCTCTTAAATCTGGGGCTCTGTAAGACTTTTTTGCCTTTGGGGAGCTCAAATTTCCAAAGAGCTGAGCTTTCCCTTGAGTTTGTGCCTGGCTTTGCTGAGTGCTGCAATTTTGTGTGCAGAGTGTTGAACTGGATAGTGATGATGGAGGTGGAAGCGCGGCGCAGAAGCAGAAAATTTCCTTTCTTGAGAACAACCTGGAACAACTTACAAAGGTTCACAAACAGGTAAAGGCTCCCTTTCCCCTCCCTCCATCAAAAAATGCACTTTTTTAATATTTACAAGGGAAATTTTGGAAGGTAAGCGGTCTGAGGAAAAGATACCCACTAAACTCCTTGGAATTGGGAGCTAGAGCTGCTCTTCCCACTCCCTGTACTTTCAGAAATGTGGTAAATAAGGAAGTTTTTTTTCCTGTGAAAATAGATCTGTTTTGGCACGAGGAAATACATAAAAATAGCTGTTTTCTGGATGGATTGTGCAGCCCCAATTTGACTCCTGGCCTGAAGCTGCTCAGAGGCACCCTGGAGGTTGTTGGAGTGGATTCAACCAGCAGAGTTTTCAGTGAAAACAATGGAATTGGGGTTTTCTGTGCAGCTGAAGGGCTGGTGCCTCCCTGGGGTGCCAAGGTTGGTAATTTCTGGGCTGGTCCATTTGTGTGTCCTCCCTCCTTCATGGGATTCCAGTTTCATACAATCCCAGATCTGGAATTAAAGCCCATCCAGTCCTATCCACGTGGGAATCCAGTCCAGCCCATCCAGTCCCATGTCCCACAGCTTCCATTGTCCCAGGCTGCTCTGTCCAGCCTGGCCTTGGACACTTCCAGGGATCCAGGGGCAGCCCCAGCTTCTCTGGACAGCCTGTGCCAGGGCCTCCCCACTTCCCAGGAAAGGATTTCTCCCTAAAATCTCCTCTCCCACTACGCTGGAGCTGTGTCCTATTGTTAGGTGCACAACACAAATCACTAAAGCTGTTTTGATTTCTATTTCGAGCAGTGGCATAACAGTGAGCAGTGCACTCTCCTGAAGCTGTATTAGTGACCCACACTCCCAGATTTGCTTTAATTACTCCTGTGGAAGTGCCCAAAGAGCAGGAAGTGCTGGACTGTGACAAGTGTCTGCTAAGGTTTGGGGTTTTCAGATTCCCAGGGAACAGATGGTTTCAAGACCTACTTTCTAAATGTGGAAACTGGGACATGTTCAGAGTGGTTTTTCTTTTACCATTTTGCCTTTTTTTTTGCACTTGTTTCATGCATCTGCTGGGTTTCAAATGTGGATTTTTATAGCTCTCATTAGCGTGTATTTACTCAAAATCAACTTGGAATCCACATCTTGTACGAAACTTTCAGAGAAAAGTGACGTTGGACTTGATAGCATCCTGCTTGGATTTGAATCATAACTATTTCACACAACAAGGGTTCAGCACTTGCAGAAAAAGCACATTGTGACAATGTTTTTTTAGCTTGTTTGTGTTTTTCTCCAGCACTAAGCCTGGCCCAGCAGGTGTAAAATGCTCTGATTGTTAAACAAGTGTGAATGTCAGGACATGCTGTTGCTTTGCTGCATTATTAATGTGGTTGTTAATCCACTTTTCTCTCCAGAAAAGGGAGAGTCACTCCTTTGGAGCAGATTTCTGTTGATTTCCAGCAGTGGTGTAATCTGTTCAGTAGAAATTGTGCTGGATTTTCTGCCCAGATCAGTTTTGTGTTTATTAAAAATCAATCCTCTCTTGGCTGCTGCTGCATGGGAGGTCAGATGTGATTTGTATAATTGATAGACCTCACTCAGGTTCATGTTAAACTGAGGAAGTGCATGAATTCAAAGTTGCATATAGTTATATTTGTAGTTACAGGCCTAAAAGTGATTTCTTAGTGAAGTTCCCAGTTTTCCCACGTGGCTGAGTAGGGAACACACAGGTGAACACATCAGAACCTCTGGAAATTATGAATTTGGGGTGATCCCTGGTGTTGTCTGTAAAATTATTGTTTTAAAATAATGAGGTGATCGAGGATTTGCAAAATCCTGGTGATTTCTCTGTTCTGAGGAAATGTAGAGTTTCTGCTGGAGTTTTGGATGTGTAGAGAAATCTGGCTGTCAAGTTCTCTGCAGTGCAGGGTTGGTCCTCGAGTCCTCATCTCTCAGGACCAGCTCTGTGGAATCTTGTTGAATGGAATAAATTTTATTTTGCTTTGACCTTTCTGGACAATTTAAATGATGGTGACTCCTCAGCCAGAGAAGTGAATTTTATGAGTAAAACTGAGCTTGGATGATGCCCTCAGGCACAGGGTGGCATTGTTGGGGTGCCCTGTGTGGGGTAAGGAGCTGGACTTGATCCTTGTGGGTCCATTCCAGCTCAGAACATTCTAAATTCCTATTTAACCTAGAATATTTACATTAATTTCTGGAATAAACCTGTTTAACTTTAGTACTGACATATGGAGAGCATGGTGGTGTTTTCTCTCTCCTCATGAAGTGACTTTTCCTGCCATTTCTCTAGGAGATTTTTGCCACTTTCTTTTGACCTTGTGGGTGCATTCCAATTCATGATACTCTAAATTTATCTTTAAACTAAGCTTTTCACATTAATTTCTGGAAGAAACCTGTTTAATTTTAATACACGAGGCATGGAGAGAAACCAGTGGCATTTCCACTCTCCTTGTGAGGCGACTTTTTCTACCATTTTTCTGAGGAGATTTTTGCCACTTTCTTTTGACCTTGTGGGTCCATTCCAGCTCAGGATATTCTAAATTTCTCTTTAACCTAAGCCTTTCACATTAATTTCTGGAAGAAACCTGTTTAATTTTAGCACATGACATATGCAGAACAACTGGTGGTGTTTTCTCTCTCCTTGTGAGGTGACTTTTCCCGCCATTTTTCTGAGATTTTTGCCACTTTATTTTGACCTTGTGGGTCCATTCCAGCTCAGGATGTTCCAAATTTCTCTTTAACCTAAGCTTTGCACATTAATTTTTGGAATACATTGGTTTAATTTTAGTTCATGACATATGGAGAGCATGATGGCCTTTCCTCTCTGTGAGGCGACTTCTCCCGCCGTTTCTCTGAGGAGATTTTCGCCACTTTCTTTTGACCTCCTTTAATTTTGTACGGCTTTCCCCGCAGCTGGTACGTGATAATGCAGATCTTCGTTGCGAGCTTCCTAAGCTGGAGAAACGCCTTCGAGCTACGGCAGAGAGAGTTAAGGCCCTGGAGAGTGCACTGAAGGAGGCCAAGGAAAACGCCATGCGCGACCGCAAGCGCTACCAGCAGGAGGTGGATCGCATTAAGGAGGCCGTGAGAGCCAAAAACATGGCCCGGAGAGCACACTCTGCCCAAATTGGTGAGGACATGGAGCTAAAGGGGCTGCCCATGTGCTTCAGGCTCGGGTGGTTTCTGGGGGTTGAGTGGAGGGAGTAAAACATAGGGGCTGCTTCTCCTCTGCTGCACAGGAATCTTCAAAGGCCTCGCTTTTGCACGGAATTTGCCCCACCTCGAGTTTAAAGAGGCTCTGCTGTTCCACTGGGTAAATAAAGGGCATAATGGGTCTTGTGTGCCCTTCTAGTGACCTGAAAACTTGTCTCCTTAAATTAGTGGCTCACTTTCTTCCTCCTCCTCCCCCTACACGCTCCCTCTCTGCTTTCATTCTTTCCTTGCCTTTCTGAACCTTGTCCATTTCTCTTTTTTCCCCCTGATTACTCCTCCATGTGATTTAATTCCAAAAAATCTTCCTTTGTACTCCAGATATTGATATATCTCCGAGGCACAATGTAATGCGTGCACACAACAGAAGTATGGGGCAATTCTTGGAATGATTTCATGGGATTAAAAAGGATAATGGTTTAGATGGAGATGACAATATTGAGGTATTAAATCCTGAGGGAGAATCACGCAGCACAAAGTGTCACCTCCTGAATGCTTCCTCTTGTAGGGAGCCATCCAAGTTTTGTCTTGACATCTTCTGGAATGGTGTAAATTATATATAAAAAGTGCCTCACTGCCCACCAAGTGACTTCCCTCTGTTGTTGGACAGTCCAGAACCTTTGCAGATCTAATGCATGGGAAGGTGGAAGGGCTCTGCCACCAGGAAAAAGGATGTGCTAGCAGGAAAATTGATGTATTTTTTGTTGGCCAAGGCAGGGAGTGCTGTGTTCTGCAGAGCTGGATCAGAAACCACTGAGGTGGGAAACAATGGGGTTTCCCTTGGAGGAGAAGGGGAGGTGGGAAGCTAAAATGGGAAAGGTAAAATGTCTTGTTTGGTCCCTCCTTCCCCTGTGCAGCCAAGCCCATCCGCCCTGGTCACTACCCAGCGTCTTCTCCGACGGCCGTCCACGCCATCCGAGGGGGAGGGATGTCCAACTCCAGCTACTACCACAACACCAAATAAACGAGAGGTAAGGCCAGAGTAACTTACTCACCTCTTCTCCCACTCAGTTCCCTTATATTTCATCTTGCTTTTCCACAGTAATTTTTTTTTTCTACTTTTAGTTGTTGTTTGCTGATAATTACAATACTCGTTAATTGAGTGCCTGTTAAGAAGCTTTGCCAGCTGCTGAGGAGAGGTTTTATTTTAATGACTTAGCACTTAAAAGTTTTTTAAAAACTGCTCTGGTAAGTCTGGACCAAAATTCACATATAGAGATATGAAACTCATGCAGTAAAAATACAGATCCAGAGGTTCCTTCTGCCAGCATCATCTTCTGCTTTCTGTACCATGGATGTGTTTCCATGTTGGGATATTCCAGCCTGGGATAGGGGTAGAGCAGCTGTCAGTGGTAACAAGAGACATCTCCAAATGTGAGTGTCACCATTTGACACACTTTGCACTCTTAGTTCTCTTCATGAAAAATAAAAACAACCTAAATATTTTACTTTAATTGCCAGGGCTTGAGAGTTTCTCCTAAGCAAAATATGAGCAGTGTATTCCCAGGAGACTATCCCATGGACTCCATCCTGCCATTTCTTTCTTTAAATGCTCATTATTGGAGGGATTTTATATCTGCATTATTTTACATGATCACTTTATGCTACAGACATGCCAAGAGCCGGGTGGCAGCGAGTGGCTGTGAAAAGCAGCCTGGGGACAGCAAACTTGTCCCTCCAAGTCTGGCTTTTTGCCCTCCTTGAGGATTAATTCTGTCTCACAACTCTCTTTATGGTCTGTGGTCTCCTTGAGGCATTCTTGGGTGTTTTTAGCTTTTTTTTTTTGGGAGTGTTTCATGTCAGGCTTGCATGCCAAGCATCCATCACGCCACACTCAAGCTGTTATTGTGTTGGGGGATTGTTCCTGCTCATTGTGTTTGCCATGAGCTTCCAGCAACAAATATTTCCTCTGTGGATAAATTAGGGCAAGGCGTTGCTGAGTGGTTTTGTCCATTCTGGTCTGAAATTGGCTTTCCCACCTCAGGAGTGAGGTGCCTCTGCCCATCTGCTTCATCACATTCCCACCCCTGTGACCTGGCAAAGAGTGGGATACAGAGCCTTGTCAAAGATTTCTAAACATTTCTTGTAACAGCTGCTCTGAGGGGGAAAAGCTGCCACCTGCCTCAAGTAAATGCACCTTTAATTTGCCAGCTGCAGTGAAATGAAGAGTCAGACTCAAACAGGCCACACGTGTCAGGTGAACAACTGTAGATTAATGAAAGGTATTAATAAAATAACCACACTTCAAACTAGATGGGTTTGTAATAACAAGGCAGGACTGTGGAAGTCAAGAAAAATCAATCAGGAGGCATAAAATGCCAGATATTTCAGACATTGAGGTTTAAATTTGAGGGCTATGGAGATGAGCAGGTTCAGGCCACATTGCAGAGGAGCACCAGGGAAAATGAGGCTGGAGAAGAAGAAGATGGAAGATCTCAGGAGAAACTGGATAAAGTTACGCCTTGGGGTTTCTGGAAAAAACTAGGAAAAATCTGAAAACCAAATGGCAGCCCTAGGGGTTGGAATGAAACCATTTCAACAATGTGTTCTAGATTTTTCACTCACATCCAGAAATAAGTGTGGAAGGTGTAGTCCAGGAAGGCTGTGAAGTGATTGGAGAAGGTCAGTTCTCCTCAGTTTTGGTCCTTTGGTTAAGAACTTTATTGGCAAATTCCAACTGTTTGGCTGCCAAAATTGGGAGTATCTGAGTAACCTGAATTCTGAGCTTGGATGGAAACCCAGGGGTCTGAGTAAGGGTGTTAGTAAAGGTGCTGCCAGGGCAGGGAGAACTTCATCCAGATTATTTCTTGATTATTATTGAGACATTCCTAGGCTCTGCAGAAAGTGCTTTGGAATGGGGCAGTTCTACCCAGCTGGCACTAGAACAAAACTCTCTTTTGTAGTCATTTAACAGCAGAGAAATAAAATTGAGGTTCCTGTTTCAACATTTGCTGAGGAGAGATTTATCTTGAGTTCATTCATTATTCACCATAAAGATAAAAGACATTTAGTGCTGTTAGACTGGTCAGTGGTTATGATTGATTAACCCAGCAGATGGAAGAGAAAGAAATGTGGGTTTTAATAAAGTGTGCTTGTATAATGTGCATATATAAAATTATAGAGTCTATTTTTATAATAATATAATGATATTATATATAAAATTTCAGGGTTTTCTGTAAACACTTATTTTATATGTGTATATATATATCAGGAGAATATTTCTGTCAGAAGACAGAGAACAGAAAGATTGGTTTGAATTTGTATTTTTTCATCCTTTTGATTTTATAATTTTCAAATTCTGCTGCTGTTACTTTCCCCCCTCCCCCCTTGTTACATGACATAAACACACACCAGCTCTTCAGCACATCCAATGAGCCAAGAGAAAAATCCCATGAAAGGAAGAGAAAATTAAAGGGGGAAAAAAAAAGGTGGGCCTTTAGATAGTGTTTGTGGGAAATGGATTTGTAGAAAATTCTTAAAACTTGATAGAAGGTTCACATAGTGTGTGTCTGTATGCAAACTTTGAGATAAGAAATGTTGATTTAGAAATGCCATGGAATAGGACAGACATCGCTGAGAGAGAAATGGAACTAGAAACAAGTTTCAAAGGATGGTTTTGTAAAAAAGACTGGGTACTTTGGAGAAACAGAACTATGAAAGATGTATTGTAGCAGGACTCATGAGGGGGAATTTTAGATGATTGACTTTAAGGCACTAGTATGGTGTGGTAAAACCTGATAGGCCAAGAAACATTTTTAGTGTATTGTAATTAGGAAATAGATGGGTTTTGATTGTGATGGTGTGAATTTTAATACTTGCTGAGAATTTTCTACAAATCCATTTCCCACAGTGTTTGGGTGAGACATAATTCCAGGCTGCAGAGGTGGCAGGGACTGAATTCCATCAGGAGAACTGGCTCATTTTGTGAGACCCAAATTCCATAATTTTTTTGACGCGATTGCAGATCTTTGTTTGCTGCCCATCCCATTTGGGTTCTCTGCTTTCTAATCCCCCAAATCCACTAATTTCCCTTCCCCTTCTCGCTCTCTCTGGCAGGTCAGTTCCACTTAGCATGTTAAGGACTGTCATTAAGTCACATTAGTTTCTTTTTTGCCCCTCTCCAACCCGGTCCACGTCCTGCCCATCCTGCGCTTCCCACGGCCGTCGGCGACGCCCCGCTCCAGGTACTCCGAGCTTCGTAGGATCTCCACGTGTACAGAAGTGTCCAGCTCAGCTCCTCCAGATCCTTGTACAGTGTCTGGAACATTCCCACCTCAGTAAGGATGATAGGGAGTCTGCCACTCCGAATTCCACGACCCCTTGGCGCTGCTTAGGTTGGGGCTTATCCACTCAGAGTGATGCTTTTTTTTTTTTTTTTTTCCGAGTCCTCCGTTGGCATCGGTAATTCCCGACTTCTGGCATCAAGGAATTAATTATTCAATGACCAAGTGCCATCAAAGGCAGTTGATTGTGCTCTGTCATGACTGATTTCCTGTATAATATACATATTATTTTATATTTTTAGGGGATGAAAATGTGCTGCTATGTGGTTTAATTTTACTGCTTAACATTTTCAGAAGGAAATTTCCCCAAAGAACCATTTGTAATATCCTGATTTAAAAAAAAAAAAAAAAATCTTTGGACTGTATAAAATAACCTTTATTGCAGTACCTGGTAAAGAACAAATGGGATGCAGAGAAATCTGTTAGTATAGACGTAGGATTTGAAGTTTGGTAGTTCCATGAATTTATCTGTGTGACCTGTTTCAAAATTAAACTCCTGTTCCCTTGTAGTTCTCCCTCCAGTGGTGGGTTTTCCTGGAGTGGGACAGCTTAGCCACGTGTTTGTAAGAGTTTTTCCCTAGGAATTTTTGAAGGATTTCAGAATGCTGTGGAAATCTTGCCTTGGAAACTCCGACAAGTATCTTCCCCCTCTCCCTTTCCCCAGACAAGCCCCGATCTGTTCACACCGGAATTCAGATTCCAGAGGGAACAGTTCCCTACCAGAACAAAGGAAAATAAAATCCCCCAAACCCTTCCTTAAAAAAAATCCTAAAGGAGGTGAGAGTTGTGCACTCAAACTGTCCTTTGCAGACCAAATTTGGGAATTTTTTTGCTGGGATGTGAGGAGCACATTTCCAGGGCAAGGGAATGTCTTTCTAAGCCATTATATCCACACATCCCGTGGAAGGTCCAGAGGGAAGGAAAAGCCTTCCCTGGATCTCTCAGCCAGCAAATTTCCATCTTCCCAGCAAGGGGGCACTGGAATTGCTCTGGGAAGGTTCTGCTGGCAGGCAGAAGGTGCTGCTCCTCCTCCTCCTCCTCCTCCTCCTCCTCCCTCCCTCCCCATCTCCTGGGGCAGGTGGGACTCCAGGAAGCCGGGATTCCAGGAAGGCTCCAGGACGCTGGAATTCCAGGAAGGCTCCAGCCGAGCGTAGCCCTCTGGTCTTCTTTTGCAGACGTTTGCTCTTTTTTTAATTTGAGATTGATTGGAATTTTTTTTTTAATTTCTGAATGTGTAGGTGTAGAACTCTTCAGTTCCGTAGGGCGTTTTGGAAGATTGTGAGTTGACTTTAGATATTTTTTTCTACTGAAATTAGGGTGTTGCAAAGTAAGTTGAACTTAATTTAACTTGTTTTTGGTTTTTGGGGTTTTTTTTTTTAATGTTGCACTATTTTGGGGGAGCATTTTGCTAAACATATTTAATGAAGTTGCAGATTTGCATGTATTTAATTTATTTTGTATTTTCCAAAGTTTTATATTTTCTTTCGTTACATGCATGTGCACTGCCAGAAGAATGAACTGTGAACTTGCCATATGCAATCTTTAATAAAATCACTAACTCAGAACTCCTCTGTGCTATCTTACCAGCTGGTCAGAGCTGAGCTTTCTACTAGGAATTAATAATCCTCTTGTTTTGGTTCTAGGAAAAGATCCCAAGCTTATTTGCTGTCAAAGATTTTTGTACTGTAGGCAAACTTCTTGTTGTGTCTCTCAGAGTTTGGTACGGAATTCTATTGTAAATGCAGCATTCATGACAACAAATAGGTCCGGATTCCTCAAGGCATCACCAGGAATTTTTTGGGGACAGTTCTGCCAGCTCCCTGCAGCTTGAGGGAGAAGTGAACTTGGACATCTCTTCCTCGTGCTGGTGCTGATCAGCCAGTCAGTGCCACCAGCAGCAAAACGACGAAGTTTATCCAAGTTCCCTTTTACACCAACGCTGCAGGGGGACTTTCAGCAATGCCCCAAAGATGCCTTAGGCTAAAATCCTCAAAATTAAATACCTGAGATATCTAATAGTTGGAAATTGCAAATTCTCACTTGAACATACTCTGCTTGTATCGATTTTTATTTTTGAAGCCTATTTTAATTAGGCAACTTCAGTTTGTACCGCGTGTTGTATATTCAACTTTTGTACCATTTCTAAGGCTTTCACATTTTATATCTGGAAAGGAAAACCACACATCTGCTCTGCAGAGATCAGAACCTGTCTCTTGCTGTTTCCTGACCCCATCTTCCTTTCTTTGCTCTTTGAGTGCTGTGTTCTATTTATTCCACGCTCATTTTTAAAGTTGTGGTTTGTACAGCGCAAATGAAATTTCACATCTAAAAATGTCATGCATGGGACAAATTGGGGTGGAAATACCATTCCCGAATGGAAAACGGATTTCAGATGGAACTAAAGTGCATATTGTTCTTTTTGCTAGTAATTGAAAAGTATTTCTGGCTCACTTGAGCTTCTCTTATTGATATGTTCAAATATCTTGTGTTTGTCCTTGAGTTTACGTTTCATCGACTTGTTTTCTGGAAAGCAAGGAAAGTTTTAAGCTTGGAAAGACCTTGGCTGATGCATTTTTAAGTTTTGTATTAAACTCAACAAGGGTGAGAGCTGGATTATCCTGAAGATACTGAAAACTTAAAAATAAGTCACCAAAAAAATTTTGCTACAGCAATTCCCGCCCACAGTAAGCCTTGAGTAGCTTTTCAATTTCACCTTATAAAGCCTAACAGACTAAGATGCACATTTGTCTGAAATCTTTATAAATTATAGGATCATGGAACAGTTTGGTTGGAAGGGATTTTAAAGATCAGCTGATTGCACCCCCTGCCATGGCAGGGACACCTTCCACTGTCCCAGGCTGTTCCAAGCCTGGCCTTGGACCCTTCCAGGGATCCAGGGGCAGCCACAGCTTCTCTGGGCACCCTGTGCCAGGGCCTGCCCACACTCCCAGGATTCCTTCCCAATATCCTATCTAACCCTGCCTTAAGGCTTGGAAATAAACAAAACCAAGAATTCTAATTTGAGCACGGTTTTACTCGAAGAACTGTTTCAACAACGGGCGACGAAGGTCCCAAAGAAAAGGGCTCATCAGATTCCCCTCGCTGGAGGAGAAATACCTCACACAACCATGACTGAAGTACTCCTCCACGGGGGGCAAAAAAGAGGGAAACAAGTGGGCAGGATAATCTGAATCTCCCCTTGCTGTGAGTGTTGTCCTCAGTGCGGCGGCGGGAGCCATCGGCTGTGCGGGATGGCAGCGCTGCCCGCGGGGAGCCGCGGGCTGAGGCGCTGCGTGGATTTAGCCCTGTCTAGTTTGTAAAGTGTGTACCGTGTACTGCAGATGTGTATTCTCTGGGCTCTATGTATCTTTACAGTAGTGTTCAATTTAGGAGAAAAAAAAAAAAAAATAGAGAAAAACAAAACAAAAAAAAAAAAAAAAAAAAAAAAAAGAAATAAATGGTGGACACGTTTTGCTGGTAACAAGGGGAAATTTATTATTTTTTTTTTTTGCCATTGCATCAAACGATGCTGAACTGTATTAAACTCTTGATAGCAGACCTGAACCCTCCTCCTCCCCCCAGCCCGTGGAGAGAAGTCTTTTATCTTCGTGCTGAAGTTCTGTCGGAGATGGATGGATACACTGGCAGACTGCATGATGTATCATTCGAAATCCGTTACAGTGGAAAATAAAACTGAACTGAACTCTGCCGTGTGGGCCTGGTGTGACACGGGACAGGGCACTCCGTGCAGCAGGGACAGCTCCCTGTGGCAGGGACAGCACTGAGGGGATGCCTGGAGCTGTGTCCGGGCATGTTCAGGGTGGGTGTCAGGGAAAGGTTCTTCCCCCAGAGCTGGCACTGCCCAGGCTCCCCAGGGAATGGGCACATTCCCAAGAGCTCCAGGAACGTTTGGACAGCGCTGCCAGGGATGCCCAGGGTGGGGTTTTGGGGTGTCTGTGCAGGGCCAGGAGCTGGATCCATGATCCTGTGGGTCCTTCCAGCTGTGGATGTTCCCAGATTCCATGGGGGACCCATTCATTGGAACCACACTCCAAAGCGGGCTGAGTCCACGCTCTGGATTTCAGCTTTCCTTCTGAACCTGTAGACAGTCATTCACAAAATGATAAAATCCCAGACTGCTTTGGGTTGGAAGGGACCTTAAAGCTCATCCCATCCCACCTCTGCCATGGGCAGGGACTCCTTCCACTGTCCCAGGTTGCTCCAAGCCCTGTCCAGCCTGGATTTGGACACTGCCAGGGATCCAGAGGCACTAATCAAAAGATTTGGGTGACTGGAGAATGAACGCAGCAGAGTTTTAATTTTTTCTAATCAATAATTTCATCATCTCTACTACCTCTCCATGGATATATTCCTTCTTCCTCCTCTTTTTCATTAGCCTGGAGGATGACAGGGAGACTCTTCCTTTGTGCATGTATTTCCATTTTTATAGGAATATTACACTCTATGTAAAATTTCGTGTGTCCCTGCCACTTCCCTAAAGTCATACTCGGGAGCTTTAGAAACAGCTTACTTCCAGTAATTATTACTCTGAGCATTTCACAATTAAATCATTACTTTTCTCCTCAGCAATGCAAATTCCAGGTGCTCCAAGGTTTCTGTAGGAATGGATTGCTCTTTTCTTTCTTTTTTTTTTTTTTTTTTTTTTTTTTTTTTTTTTTTTTTTTTTGCTGCTGAGTAGACTCCTAATGAGAATTACGTGGTTTTTGCACCATAAAAACATAAACAGACTTAGAAATTAGTCCAGTAAAATTTGGAGTCGATTGTTAAAAATGATGAATAAATTTTGGATTGTGATAAATGTTGGTATCGCTGCATAAGAGGCACTTCCTCACCCTCTGAGAAGCTCCTGCAGGATGAGGATGGCTCCACCCGGGTAGAAGAGGCTTTCCAGTGGAGATGGTTTATATTAAGGACAGCAGGTGGGAAGTCCAAACATTCCCCAAAAGTCCTGCAGAGGAAGGCAAACACTGCAGGGTGCCAGAGCTCTTTCCATGAGTCAAAAAATATTCACCCTTCAAGATCTCCCCGATAAAGCTCATGCCTGGAGGATGAACTCAATTAGAGAGCAGACGGTTTGCAAGTGTATCCCTACAATTTCGTTTTCGGAATGCGGGATTGCAGCTGTTAATTAACTCTATGAAAACAGCACAAATTACTGTATCCATTTCCAAGATCCACCTTTCGCAAGAGCGCAGGGAAAACAAAGGAATGGGAGCTGCATCCCTAGAAAAAGACCCACCGCAAGGCTGCCGCTGATTCAAACACTTTAAATTTACTTCCCAGCAGAGCTGATCCCAAGGCAAGCCGCGTTTATCCTAAAATGAGAATATCGGTAGCTCGGGATCCAGATCCCTGAGGGTCACCTTGATGCGCTCTGACGGAAAACAGACGCGCGGGTCCCGGGGCAGGGGGTGTCGGGGGGGTTTCAGCTCCAGGGACCCCCGGGAGGTTGGGGAGCAGCCCCCTCTCCCCGCAGGTGTCGGGGTCCCGCCCTGCCCGCAGGTGCCACCGCCCCGGGGGCGGGCACGGCGTGTCCGAGCCGCCCCTCCGCCCCGGCCCCTCCTCCGCCCGCTCCGCCCGCGCGGCCGGGGGCGAACATCCCGCTGTCCTGCTGCTCCCTGTCCCGCTGTCCTGCTGCTCCCTGTCCCGCTGTCCCGTGTCCCGTGTCCCGGCACGGAGGGTGAGTTCGGGGAAGGGGCCCGGGAGGGGAGCGCGGAGCGGGGCGGGCTCGGGGTCGGGGTCGCGCTCCCGCAGCCCCAGGTGATGCTGAACCGCGTCCCTGCCCCGGCGGCAGCGGGCACGGCGAGGTGGCAGCGGAGTCTGGGTGTCCCCAGCCCCACGGGGATTGGACCCGGGGAGGTGGCACCGGAGTCTGGGTGTCCCCAGCCCCACGGGGACTGGAGGGGGGCACTGAAACCTGGGTGTCCCCAGCTCCCGGGGAGGTGGCACCGGAGTCTGGGTGTCCCCAGCCCCACGGGGACTGGAGGGGGGCACTGAAACCTGGGTGTCCCCAGCTCCCGGGGAGGTGGCACCGGAGTCTGGGTGTCCCCAGCCCCACGGGGACTGGAGGGGGGCACTGAAACCTGGGTGTCCCCAGCTCCCGGGGAGGTGGCACCGGAGTCTGGGTGTCCCCAGCCCCACGGGGACTGGAGGGGGGCACTGAAACCTGGGTGTCCCCAGCTCCCGGGGAGGTGGCACCGGAGTCTGGGTGTCCCCAGCCCCACGGGGACTGGAGGGGGGCACTGGAATCAGGGTGTCCCCAGCCCCATGGGGATTGGAGGGTGGCACTGAAACCTGTGTGTCCCCAGCTCCACGGGGAGATGCCACCGGAGTCTGGGTGTCCCCAGCCCCCATGGGGAGTGGGAGGTGGCACTGGAATCTGGATGTTTCCAGCCCCCATGGGGATTGGAGGGTGGCACTGAAACCTGTGTGTCCCCTGCTCCCGGGGACTAGGGGGTGGCACCAGAATCAGTGCCCCAGCCCCACCAGAGGGTGAAGTGGCACTGAAATCTGGGTGTCCCCAGCTCCTGTGGAGTGGGAGGTGGCACTGAAATCAGGGTGTTTCCAGCCCCCACGGGGACGGGGAGGTGGCACCGGAATCTGGGTGTCCCCAGCCCCACCGAAGGGTGAAGTGGCAGTGGAATCTGGGTGTCCCCAGCCCCCATGGGGACGGGGAGGTGGCACTGGAATCTGGGTGTTTCCAGCCCCCATGGGGATTGGAGGGTGGCACTGGAATCTGGGTGTCCCCAGCCCCATGGGGATTGGAGGGTGGCACTGAAACCTGTGTGTCCCCAGCTCCACGGGGAGATGCCACCGGAGTCTGGGTGTCCCCAGCCCCCATGGGGAGTGGGAGGTGGCACTGGAATCTGGATGTTTCCAGCCCCCATGGGGATTGGAGGGTGGCACTGGAATCTGGGTGTCCCCAGCTCCCAGGGACTGGGAGGTGGCACTGAAATCAGGGTGTTTCCAGCCCCCACGGGGACGGGGAGGTGGCACCGGAATCTGAGTGTCCCCAGCCCCACCGAAGGGTGAAGTGGCAGTGGAATCTGAGTGTCCCCAGCCCCCATGGGGACGGGGAGGTGGCACTGGAATCTGGGTGTTTCCAGCCCCCATGGGGATTGGAGGGTGGCACTGGAATCTGGGTGTCCCCAGCTCCCGGGGACTGGGAAGTGGCACTGGAATCAGGGTGTCCCCAGCCCCACGGGGATTGGAGGGTGGCACTGAAACCTGTGTGTCCCCTGCTCCCGGGGACTGGGGGGGTGGCACTGAAATCAGGGTGTTTCCAGCCCCCACGGGGACGGGGAGGTGGCACCGGAATCTGGGTGTCCCCAGCCCCACCGAAGGGTGAAGTGGCAGTGGAATCTGAGTGTCCCCAGCCCCCATGGGGACGGGGAGGTGGCACTGGAATCTGGGTGTTTCCAGCCCCCATGGGGATTGGAGGGTGGCACTGGAATCTGGGTGTCCCCAGCTCCCGGGGACTGGGAAGTGGCACTGGAATCAGGGTGTCCCCAGCCCCACGGGGATTGGAGGGTGGCACTGAAACCTGTGTGTCCCCTGCTCCCGGGGACTGGGGGGGTGGCACTGAAATCAGGGTGTTTCCAGCCCCCACGGGGACGGGGAGGTGGCACCGGAATCTGGGTGTCCCCAGCCCCACCGGAGGGTGAAGTGGCAGTGGAATCTGGGTGTCCCCAGCCCCCATGGGGACGGGGAGGTGGCACTGGAATCTGGGTGTTTCCAGCCCCCATGGGGATTGGAGGGTGGCACTGGAATCTGGGTGTCCCCAGCTCCCGGGGACTGGGAAGTGGCACTGGAATCAGGGTGTCCCCAGCCCCACGGGGATTGGAGGGTGGCACTGAAACCTGTGTGTCCCCTGCTCCCGGGGACTGGGGGGGTGGCACTGAAATCAGGGTGTTTCCAGCCCCCACGGGGACGGGGAGGTGGCACCGGAATCTGAGTGTCCCCAGCCCCACCAGAGCGTGAAGTGGCACCAAAATCTGGGTGTCCCCAGCTCCCACAGAGTGGGAAAGTGTCACTGAAATCAAGACGCCTTCAGCCCCAGCAGTTTTGGGCAGTGGGAGCTGACACCAAAAGAGGGTGTCCCCCGGCCTGCTGGTTTTGGGGAACAGGAGGGAGCACCAAAATCAGCATGTCAGCAGCTGTGGTGGTTGTGGGGAGAAGGAGGTGTCACGGAAAACAGGTGTCACCAACCCTGGCAGTCTTGGGGAGCAGAATGTGGCACCTAAATGAAGTCGTCCCCAGCCACACAGCAAGCAGGAGGTGTCACCAAAACCAGGGTGTCCCCAGCAGCTGTGGCACTGGCAGGAAGGAGGCAGGCTGTGGGAAGCGCTGGGTGTGCAGCGTCAAGTGCCTGGGACCCAGTTCACAGCCTGTGTTTAACAGGTCCCTTGTAAAAGTGCAGTTATTACACATCTCCTGATGATTATAGAGCTGTAAAAAGAGCTGGGCTCCGTGTTCCACAGGTGTGGACGCCAACCTCGGGCTCTTTAGCAGTGGGGCTTCACCGTAGGAAGTGACAGAACGCCGTAAAAATGTACTTAGTGCAGCAAAAACTGTGAGTGAAAAATACAAGCTGCCCACCGTGAAGGCTGCAAGGGAATTTTGGATAAGGGCCTGGAGTGGAAGGACGATGGGGGAATGGCTTCTCACTGCCAGAGGGCAGGGATGGATGGGATTTTGGGAAGGAATTCCTGGCTGGGAGGGTGGGCAGGCCTTGGCACAGGGTGCCCAGAGAAGGTGTGGCTGCCCCTGGATCCCTGGAAGGGTCGAAGGCCAGGTTGGAGCAGCCTGGGATAATGGAAGGTGTCCCTGCCCATGGCAGGGGGTGGACTGGGATGTGTTTAAGGTCCCCCCAACCCAAACCAGCCCGTGATCCTATAAAAGGACATGGGCAGGTGCTGGGATGACTCTGGCAGGTTGGAAAAGCACTGCCTTTGGCGTGGTGTTTTTCTTCAGAATGGACACAGACATCAGGTCCCTATTCCCTACATCCAGCTGCGTATCCTTGTGCTGAATCAGGCTGTAAATCCCTTGGAACAACACCCAGCAGTGGTGTGGGGGACTGGGGGGGATCGTGGGCGCCGAGGGCTCGGTTCTGCACGAGCCCCTGGGTGCTCTGCTGATGCAGGGAGTGAAAACAGTTCTGAAAACAGGAGTGCACGTGGTTCACGCAGACAGAACTGGTTTGCAAGACCCAGCTGGTTGATTCCTGAGGGCAGTCTCAGGAAAATGGGATTGTGTGATTTCCCATCTGTCAGAGGGTAAGGCAGCGAGCCGCCGAGGCAGAGATCAGAGCAGTTGCAGAGCCATGTGCTGCAGCCTCCTCCAGAAATGCCGTGCTGGTAATCCCAGATGCTCAGAGAATGAGTCAAGCTTCTCTCCCTCAATCAACATGTTTTTGTATAAAATCATAAAATATTAAGTGTTGAGATCTCTGTTTCTCAGGTCAGTTTTGAACCTCTAATTTTTCAAGCTTCCTCCGTGACTTTGAGCCTCCCCATTGTCACTCCTCTTCTTGGATGAGTTTCTAAGAAGAGGACAAAAAGATTAAAATGTTTGTGTTTCTCTCCCTCAATCAACGTGTTTTTGTTTAAAAATCATAAAATATTAAGTGTTGAGATCTCTGTTTCTCAGGTCAGTTTTGAACCTCTAATTTTTCAAGCTTCCTCCGTGACTTTGAGCCTCCCCATTGTCACTCCTCTTCTTGGATGAGTTTCTAAGAAGAGGACAAAAAGATTAAAATGTTTGTGATGACAGAGAATAAAGTGTGAGAACACAAAGACCAGCTCAGAGAAGGAGAATTCAGAGCTGCCTCTGTCCCTGTTTTGTGTGTCTGTCCCCTTGCCCAGCCAGGCCCTGTACCTGCAGCGCAGGTGAATTCCAGAGGTAATTGCAGAGGGATGTTTTATGGCACGGAGCAGGGGAGTTGTCCAGGTTGTTCCACAGCTTGGTGACTCATCAACCTTTGCATGGTGATATTTTACTCTTCAGCCAGCCCACAATTAACTCTCTTACCAGAGCTCCCCCTCTTCCCGCCGTGCCTTCCTTGCTTTAAGTCAATTAGTGCTTCCCAGCGTGATAATTGCTCTGCTCCCCGCCAGTGCCATCCTCTCAGTGACATCCCTTCCAGAGGGATAATCTGCAGCCTTTAGCCTCAGCCTGGCTCTGCAGGGCCCTCTCTCTGAGGTTTGACGTCTGGGTGATGCTGGCTGTCAGGAACGAGAGATCCCATAATCGGCTTACACGGGATGGATCCCGCCTGCTGATCCTCTTGGGATGAATTCCCTTTGTCTGGCAGGAGGAGGAGGAGGGAAAGCACGGCCGAGGTGGGGGAGATGTGATCTCTAGGTCAGGGAGGTGATTGCCATTGGCATCCCGAGGTACTGCAAGGAAAATAATCCCTTTTTTTTCCCTTTTCCTGTGCCCTTGAGAGCTCTGTAGGAGAGACTGCTGTGCCTTGTTAACTCAAGGTTGAGGCAGGCTATCCCAATCTCTTCCTGCCTGGTTTTCCATTTTCCCAAGTTTCAGCTGTGGGAGAAGAAAGAGGGAGTATTTCCTTTTATCCTGTTTATGTGATTGTGGTAATTACATAGGAGAACCCTGTCCAGAATCAGGAGTTACAAACTCAGAAGTCCCCAAGTGGAAGATTCCCAACCCATGGAAGATTCCCTTCCCATGGCAGGGGCTTGCAACAAGATGAGCTTTAAGGTCCCTTCCAACCCAAACCCATTCTGTGATTAAAAATTTTTTAAAATAATAATTTTGCTGCATGAAGTCTGACACTTCTGAAAATTCTCCTCTTTATTTTTTCAAAGTCTCTGTTCCTCAATAGTTTAATTCCTTTCCTCAAATCTATTTGCTGGATCTTGTGGACTCAAAGGAAAGGAATGCTTCGGTTATTCCTGTGTGTGCCTCAAAGGCCTCCTGGATGAGCTGCATGTCCAACAGCTCAGAAGTGGTGAAAAGGCACCTTTGATAGTTCCATGCCAATAAACTTCAGAAGGAATTTCAGGTGGCAGCTTTCCTGAAGGATTGAGGTGGATTGAGTGATGCATGAGATGCTGGCGGGTATTTTTCCAGTAATTGCCGGGAGAATCTTTTAGCCTAAATAAGGAAGTTTCACCTGGGCTTTGCCCATGATTTCAGCAGATGTTTGATCACCAGGATGGTCATTCCAAGGGCCAGATGCTGGAGGCCAGCTTGGACAGGGCTTGGAGCAGCCTGGGACAGTGGAAGGTGTCCCTACCCGTGGCAGAGGGTGCAGTGGGATTAGTTTAAGGTCCCTTCCAACCCAAACCATCCTGGGATTTTGTGATTTTCAGTGAAGGCTCAGGATAACTGTTGGCATTCCTTGCTTTCTTTCTGTGCCCATGAGCAGGGAGCACGAGCTACGATCCAACAAAACGAGATTGGGATTTCTTGCCTGAAGCCTGAGGCTTTTTGATGTGCTTGGGTTGAACTAGAGGCTTTGGCTTTGGACCGAACTGGGGGTAAAATGGTTTTTATTTGGGTTTTGCTTTGATGTTCAAACAAATCTGAACTGTTGTGTGAAAGCTGTTTGGAATAAACTTACGAACCCCGTGGCTGATATCATCTTATAGGTCTGGAAAAAGGGCAGTAAAGGATCAGAACCTGAGGGTTTGTGTTTAAAAAACCCCAAAGAATCATCCTGGAATGGTTTGGGTTGGAGGGGCCCTTAAAGCTCATCCCATTCCCAGCAATTCTCCTGGGGCTTGTACAGGTGGCAGAGGCAGAACCCAGTCCTGCCCTCACTGCTCTGCAGGGAAAATTGTGGTTTCTTAAATTCCGTGTTTTCACTGCCCAGCTCTCAATCCAGGGAAAGGCCCACTCCATCCTTCATTTTCATCCTTCATTATCTTGCATTTTGTGTAAAAGGAGTACATGTTAAAAAACAAAGTGGGAAGAGATCCTTGCAACAACGGGGTGAAAAATCAGGTGTATAAATAGATTGGACATTCTGCTTCTTCAAAATGTTGAAATAGAGTTGTTCTCACACTCTTAATTAGTTTTGCCCATAAATTAGTGTGTCTTTGAGAACAATTGTCTTTCCTATGTCAAAATGTCTGTGTTTTCCTATAAAGAAATGTGTTTTTCTTCCTTGTAACCCAGTTACACGATTATTTCCAAATGTTAGGGAAGCTAAGACTGAAATCCTTCAGCCTGCCTACATTTATATGGATGAAGAGTTAACAAGTTGTAGGAGCAGCCTTGCCCTAGGTTTAAGTGCAAGATATTGTAATTTTTGTCCATCCTTTCTAATATAACAGGCAAAAAACCTGTGTGAAACACCATCTTTAGTGGTATCACAACAATTCCTTCCATGGTGGCCCCATGGAACTTTTCACCCCTTCAATCCCTGCTACAGAGCGCAGGGCTGATGTTGGAACTGTGGTTACTGAGAATTTTACATTTTTTATATTGATAGGTATTGATTTTTAAGAGAATATTGTGTTTGATTTGAGGCTGTAGAGAAACCATTATAGAGAACACTTTTAAAAATAGACATGTATGTGTTAATTGTTGTCATAGTATTTATACCTGGTCTATTTCAGTATATCTGACAGGGATTTAACAAAGCTCTCAGAACAGTGTCCATAATTCAGACAGGAGGGGTTCTGTTGGAACCCTGGTGCTGGGAATTTCAGAGTTTCTGTGCTGCCAGGTGCTGACCCCCAGGAGAACACTGCACTGACCTGAGGCCCTGGAGAACCTTCCAAAATGGAATGAGAGAACTGGGATTGTGGCTGTGCAGTTTGGATAGAAGTGTGTGATATCACAGGGTGGAGAACAGAGTTTAGGGTTTAGAATATAGTGATATATAGGGAGCAAGATGGAGGCTTTAGGGTAGAGGCTGGTCCTTCTTCATCTTCTTTTCCTTCTTCACCTTCTTCTTCACTTTCTTCTCCATGGGTTTGGGTGGTTTTGTATAATTGGATAAAAAGTCCACACTGCAGGCATGGGTGGTTGGTTATTGGGTTAAAAGTGAAAATAATTGAGGCGTCATTTCTTAATTGGACAGTTTATCCTTTAAATGCCTTGTAGAGAGAGACACAGCCCCATTTTTAGTGTGTCAGAGTGAAGTGCTGCATTGTGAGACTGTGACAGAGATAAGAACTGATAAACACCTGAGTCCCAACAAGAAATACCCTCTCACACATTTAATCCCGACCTTACAAAAACCCCCAAAGGATCCAGGCAGGCTGAAGCTGTTCGGGGCTGGAAGGAGCTGCCATCCCAGCCTGGCTCCTCCAGGAGCTGCCTCTGGCTCTGGGGAGTTCCTGGTGCTCCAGGGCGCTTTTCCACCCTCCCTTCCTCACCTCCCCACTGGGGCCAGTCAGAAGCAGCAAGGCAGACACCAGATAATCTCCCCAGCCCTGGGGATGTGCCCTGGAGGGTGGTGATTACCTGCTCAGGAGTCTAAACACGCAGATGGGAGCACTTAGCACTTAGCGTCATCTAATCCCTTTTTCTTTCTTTTTTTTTTTTTTTTTTTTGGAAAAATGCTGCCCCAGTTTTGTCCTGATGTGAAGAAACCTGTTGTGGCAAATTGCACTAATTCAGAGCTCAGCTTAGCAGACTGAAATGGAGCTAATAGCTCAGAGAGAAGCACAGCCAGGGGCCTCGTGTGCCTCCAGAGTGCCTCAAACCTTATTTTCAGGGCCTGGTTCGGGTTAAATGTCATTTAAGGCTGGGCTTGAGGTGTTTTGGTGCTCGGGATGTGAAGAGTTTTCATGTGTTAAGTGGGGGGCTTGGGGACTGTGGCTGCTCCTTCTTTCAGCTGGCAGCTAAGAAAATCCATTTTATGGAATATCCAGAGCTGGAAGGACCCACAGGATTGTGGATCCAGCTCCTGGCCCTGCAAAGACCCCCCAAAATCCCACTCTGGGCATCCCTGGGAGTGCTCTCCAAACCCTCCTGGAGCTCTTGGGAATGTGCCCATTCCCTGGGGAGCCTGGGCAGTGCCAGCACCCTCTGGGGGAGAACCTTGCCCTAAAATTCACCCTAAATCTGCCCTGGCACAGCTCCAGCTGCTCCCTGGGTCATGAGATGGGAGCTGTCCCTCAGGAGGAGGCTCCAGGCTGGGATGAGGCTGCCCTCAGTCTTTTCCCCAGGCTGGACACACCAAAGTCTCTTTGCCTGTGGTTTGTCTGGTAACATTCCAAATCCACAGCACAGAAGGGAAAAATTCTTTCCGTTTCAGGAAGGACTTTTGCTGTGGGTTTTTTATGTTTTTTTATGGCTTTTCCTTGGTTTTTCCTTTCAGAGCATCAGGTGCACGCTCAGGTCCCAGCACTGCTGTTTTCTGGCTGGGATCCTTTTTCCCTTGGAAGTTCACTGTCTCCATCTGTTGTACCTGGCTGGAGAAATGAAACATCTTCCCAGGCTCATCCTTGTTCCTGTAATTCCCACCTTGGACTGTGTGGGATAATCCCCTCCTGTTTCATTAGCAGCTGCTGGATCCCAGCTGTCCAGGAAAACGTGGCTGCTCCAAAACTGGAGTTTGCTCCCAGGGCAGCTCCTGTGCCCATGCTTTAAAACCAAGCCTACACTCCAAAACCCCAAAAATTAAGATTACAGTGGTGCCTCCCTCTTTGGGAAGGTTTAGGGCAGCTCATCTGCCTCACGTGGATGTAGAGTCAAATCCAAGGGTGTTTATATCAATATATAAAAAGGAATGTCCAGTTTATTAATAAGACCCAACAGCAGAGATTCTGCAGAAGTCAAGGAAGCAGAATGTCCAAGCAAGCCCAGGAGATCCTGGCACTGCAGCTGCTCCTCTGGGATATCCATTTTTGGGGCTGAGGAATCTCCCCGTGCAAAGCTAATTCCAGCCTGGGGCTGCTTTCTGTTCCTCATAATTATTTTATTTTTCTGAGATTCTTGCGACACTGCCTGATACCAATCTAGTGTGATAACATTGAAAATCCACAGCACAGAAAGGAAAAATTCTTTCTGTTTCAGGAAGGACTTTTTCTGTGGGCTTTTATGTTTCATTTTGTTGTTTCTTTATTTCAGCTTTTATTTATTTGTGTGTATATATATATATACATGTAAATATATGTGTGTGTATATATATACACGTATAGATATTAAATTATATATATATATATATATACACATATATAAATTGTCTCTATAACATTTCAGAATTTTCTTTTTGGCTTCATTTCTTCAAATGAAGAAACAGAAATTCCTATCTTTCCTATCCTTCCCTGTTACAATTCTCACATTTGGAGAGATTTGTGAAACCATGGCTAAAAAATTGACCGTGGCACCAATGATCTCCAATGGAGAAAACCTTAAAATAGATGTTTATAAAATTCATGAGGTATCAAAGAGCTGCAGATTTACAGCTGATCTGCACAGACTTGAAAATCTCTTTTCTGTGAAGCAATAAGTGAAGTTAATAATTACAGCCCAATTAGACCAGGAGAGTGATGTGTGGAGCCAGGTAGGATTTCTCCTTCACTGGTTACAGGAAATGAGAGATTTGGGGTGCAGGGCTGTGAGTGTCCTTTGACCTGCACGCTCTACTACAGGTGGACAAAATACTCAGAGTAGTGAGGTTTTGGTTGAACCATCCTGCTCATTTAGCTGAAATCTGCGGTTTTTTCCTTTAGGAGGCAGAGATGAAGGGCTGTCATTGCCTCCTCGAGTGCCCCAGGCTCTGTGAACTCTGTGCTAAATCAAATGGAATTTGGGGCTTCCACTGTCCCAGAGTGCTCCAGCCTGGCCTTGGGCACTTCCAAGGATCCAGGAGCAGCCACAGCTTCCCTGGGAATTCCAGCCCAGCCAGGAATTCCCAGTTCCCAATCTCCCATCCATCCCTGCCCTCTGGCAGTGGGAGCCATTCCCTGTGTCCTGTCCCTCCCTCCCATGGAAATCATTTCTCTCCATATTTCCTGCAGCTCCTTTAGGTGCTGGAAGGCCACAGTGAAGTCACCCCAAATCTTCTCCTCTCCAGGCTGAGCATTGCCAACTCCCTCAGCCTTTCCTCGTGGGAGAGGTGCAGGATAGTCCTTGTGGATCCCTTCCAAGTCAGGATATTGTAACCAAACAGATGAAATTTTCAAAATCAGGACATAGCAGTTTACATTATTTATGGATTTGTCTTGTAGGGAATCAAACCACAGCTCCTTTGTTTTTGTTGTTTTTGTCCCTTTGTGTCCCTCCTTGCCAGCTGCAGTCACTCCTGCCTGTGGCATTGATTGTTTTGAACCAGCTCCTCACATTTATTTATCCCTCCCACCCACCCACCTGCCAGGTCTGGGAGCCTCAGTTCCTGAGCTGTTGTGAATTCTCCAGGGAATGCTGGAGCAGCCTTGACTCCCTTTCCTGACCAGCCCTGGCTCAGAAATGCCCTGGTGGTTTGACAAATGGTGGCTGGCTGGTGGCAAAGTATTGTTTGCTGTGGTTTGAAGCCACATTTCAGAGGTAGAGAAAAATATATCACTTAAACTTCCCAGCAGAGGAGGAAAAGGCCTTTGTTCACATATTTCAGTGCCACAGGATTTATTTTCCCCTGGCAGAACTTGGTGAGCCCTCCAAGAGCAAGTTCCATAACAGGATAATAATGAGATGTGGATTTTTGATACAGAGAAGTTTCTTTCCTCTTCTTCTTTTTACCAAAAGGCACACGGGGTAACTGAAGTCACATCAGACACTTTAAATGCATTTTTGCTGGGTTATGTAACAAATGAAAGGAGCAGAATTTGTCTTTCTGCATCAGAATTTGGTGCATCGACTGGAGCCAGCTGGGACAGCAGATCTGATCTGATCAAAGGCATTTTCCACTTCATTTCCATACCTTATCTTGTCTGTCTCAGCAATAAAACCTGAGGATTTGGTCTTTCCAAAGAGGGTTTTTACTCAGGGAATGGTCAGGCATTGATGTGCTGCTGGGAGAGGATGAGTGATTGCCTTTTGCTCTTGTTTTATTTTAAATAATTTTTTAAAACTGCATTCTGCAATGGGATATTTTTGTCCCATAACTGATCACCCGAACCTCTTACTTTGTATTTAGGCTGCTCTTGGGTTTTCAGACCTCAGACTCTCACCCCTTCCTTGCAAAAGGCCTTTCAAGGCTTCAGGAATTGCAGCTGTGGGGTGGGACGGTGCCTCCCCAGAAGCTGGATGACAGAACAGCCCTGGGATTGAAAGGAGCTGTGTTTTCCCTTCCTTTTCAAAAAGCCCAGGGCAAACAGCAGCTCCTCTGATGCCTGAATTCTATGAAAAAATACCCCAAGAGCTGCAGCGTGGCTCAGGTTTTAACCTCAGGTCAGCAGCTGGAGTCAGAGCTCTGTAAAATCCGTGCAGGAATACCACAGGAGTGGGAGCAGAGAGCCAGGAAGGACCAGGGCCACTTGGAGCTGGTTTTTAGGGTTGTTCTGTCTTGGAAAAAACCTGTCCTGTGGTGTCCAAACCCCAGAAAATGTCACTGGACACGTGAATTTATTTATTCACACACCCTTTGTGTGCCAGGGGAAGCACAGTTAGGGACAACCCTGGGATTTCAAGGCTGGGTGCTGTCAGTGATGGAGACAGAGAAGACTGGCAGGTGATCAGAATCCAAATTTATTGTGGGCTACCAATGCTGATCCACCGTTTTGGGAGCCTGGTAATGGTTACTGCATTGACTGGGTTAAAATCACATACACAAACTTGTGCATTTGAAACTTCTCTTGCTTGCAGAGTTTAATGACATTTTCTTTTTCTGGTAAACCAGTCTGGTTTAATCTTCTTGCAATCTTGATTTAATTCTCCAAGTTCTGTTTGCTCTTGCCAAGGCATTTTGTCTGTCAAATCTCTGATGTTAACCAGGTCCAAAGTCCATCATCTCTCTTGTATGTCCCAGTATCCCAACAGATATTACTGAGATTTTACACTCAGTTTTTACATAAATTTTGAACAATTTTTCAGTCTATAGACACAGACATCTATCTACACTTGGAGCTGGTTTTCAGGGTTGTTCTGCTTCGGGGAAAAAAAAAAAAAAAACAACCTGTGCTGTGGTGTCCAAACCCCAGAAAATGTCCTTGGACACGTGAATTTATGGATGAACACCCTTTGTGTGCCAGGGGAAGCACAGTTAGGGACAACCCTGGGATTTCAAGGCTGGGGGGATGCACTGTGGACAACCCAGAGGTACCCTGCAGATGATTTTAGGCAGCACAGGAAGAGTTTCCTCTCCTTTCCTTGCCTGGGGCAGCCCTGAGAGGAGAACTGGGGAATGAATTCAGCGATTGCTCTGGTGCAAAACCAGCAGCACTAAAACACAACCCTGGTGGCAAAGCCCAAATGCCCCAGCTCAAATCTCGCTTTTTTTACCTGATCACTGCAGAGAAAACTGAAGCAGCTTTACAGCAACACCTGGGCTGAAAGCAGGGCTTGAAAGGATTTTTTTTTCTGCTTTTTTGTATAACTAAGAAACAGGAACAGCTCAAGAGTTGCGCTGTGGCTGCTTTTAGCTGTGTTGACTTTAAAATTGTCTGGAGTGCCAAGTTTCATGTTTCACCTCCCGCATGTGCCCGGACATGTGGTTTAGCACATTATCCCCAACCACTGCAGCCTTTTTTTTTTTTGTGGGAGCACCGCAGGAAAAACGGGGCAGTGCGGTGGCAGGGAAAGCAAAGCATTCCCTCCCCAGCCACAGTGGATTATCTGGGGAATAATAAACTGATAACATTCCTCAGGCACAGCAAAACCCTCTCAAAGGCACAGGGGAAAAAAAAAAAAATAAAGCACAAAGCGATTTAAATGTGAATTGTAGCATCAACACCTCACCTGTTACAGGCACAGGGAGACAGTCCATGATCTTATCTAGGGTGGTTAACCACAGGCAGGGTTGTAAACATGGATTTAACCAGTTAAGACAATCCTGACAATGCAGGGAAGATCTCGGCTCCCTTTATTTTGGCAGCTAAGCACGCAAGTAAAAATTCCTTTGGCAATTAAACGTTCTTCTTAGAAGAGTTTATTGTGTAATCGCTTCACTGTGGTGGTTAAACTACTCACAAAGCCACATAGAGAAATGTATTTTTAATAAATATATATATATAATATTTACTAATAAATCTATATTATATATAGAAATAATATATTTCATACAATACATAACATACTTTCATATTTTTATACTCTTATATACTTTTTATATTTAAATAAATATGTACTTTTAAATTTTTATACATTTCTTTTATATTTTTATACTTTTATATACTTTTTCTATTTTTAATAAATATACACTTTGCACTTAGCTGGGTATTAACTGAGAAGAAAAAACCTGGCTTCTATCCACACAGAAGAAAGGAAACTTTCTGTGGGAAGAGAGCTACAAATTGGATTTTCTGCCTCCTCACAGAGGCAACACCACATTTTTGGCAATATTAAAGAAAATGGGGCTATGGGTTTGAAATCCCCAAACCCTAGAAATGACATTATCTATTCTGAGAAGTCACCAAGCATCCACAGAACTCCACAATTAGAGTACCCAGGTGGAATAACATTCATAAAACAGCATTCATAAAATCAGATAAAATGCAGATTGGCAATATTATGTACCCCAAGTCTGAGTGATTACTCAAATAGATCCTGAAATAGCCTGGATTTTTGGATTAAACACAACCTGGTAACCAACTGGAACTAACCTGGTAACCCCACAGCTCATCCTTCCCAAGATCCCCAGGCCTCAGGTCAACCCAAAAGCCAATTTTTCCCCTCATTCCCAAATTCTCCTCTCAGAGCTGTCCCAGAATTAAAGCAGGGCTGCTCCAAGCAAGGAAAGGAGAGGACACTCTTCCTCCTCCCTCTGTGCTGCCAAAAAAATCATCTGCTAGGCACCTCTGGGTTCTCCACCCAGCCTTCAAAATCCTATTTTCAAAATCCAACCCTATTAGGATTGTCCCTAATTGTGCTTCCCCTGGCACACAAAGGGTGTTCATCAATAAATTCACGTGTCCAGTGACATTTTCTGGGGTTTGGACATCACAGAACAGGACTGTTCCCCAAGGCAGAACAACCCTGAGAACAAGCTCCAAGTGCAGATAGATGTCTGTGTCTATAGACTGAAAAATTGTTCAAAATTTATGTAAAAACTGAGTGTAAAATCTCAGTAATATCTGTTGGGATACTGGGACATACAAGAGAGATGATGGACTTTGGGCCTGGTTAACATCAGAGATTTGACAGACAAAATGCCTTGGCAAGAGCAAACAGAACTTGGAGAATTAAATCAAGATTGCAAGAAGATTAAACCAGACTGGTTTACCAGAAAAAGAAAATGTCATTAAACTCTGCAAGCAAGAGAAGTTTCAAATGCACAAGTTTGTGTATGTGATTTTAACCCAGTCATTGCAGCAACCATTACCAGTCTCCCAAAACAGTGGATCAGCTTTGGTAGCCCACAATAAATTTGGATTCTGATCACCTGCCAGTCTTCCCTGTCTCTCTCCATCACTGACAGCACCCAGCCTTGAAATCCCAGGGTTGTCCCTAACTGTGCTTCCCCTGGCACACAAAGGGTGTGTGAATAAATAAATTCACGTGTCCAGTGACATTTTCTGGTGTTTGGACACCACAGGACAGGTTTTTTTTCCAAGGCAGAACAACCCTAAAAACCAGCTCCAAATGTAAATATATGTCTGTGTCTATAGACTGAAAAATGGTTTAAAATTTATGTAGAAATTGAGTATAAAATCTGTTAAAAATTAATTCCCAGCAGTCACATGAGGTAGGCAGATGAGGAGTTTGTCCTCTAACAGAATGGAGCTCATTGCAGGTTGTTCTGCAGAAGAAATCTGTAAAATTATAAACTTTGCAACTGTGGAGTAAAGTTCTGATGTATTTCCATTTGAAACTAACATTTAAATCAAGGATTTTCTTCTGAGCACCTGCAGGATTTGATCATCCCCCAGACAAAGGCAGGAGTAGGAATTGTGTGGATTGTGGCAAGTGTCTTTCACTTTCATCCCTCCACTTTCTTGCAGCTTTTTGATGTTTTCTTCGTGTACTTTGCCAGATCATTTGATTCGGGATTTACATTTCTTTGCTCGGCCTCGGCACCTGATTTCTAGACAGAGGAGGAACAGCTGGGCTGGGATCTGTTCCAAAATCCCTGGATGGAGAATGCTGCCTCCCATGGCATGGGGATAATTTTGGGATTGTCTTTGTTTTTAAAGGTGCTGCCCCACTGGAAACTCGAGGTTCAGACCTGAGTGAAAAGTGATTTATTTGGAGCTACTGAATGAGGAGGCCCAGCTCTCCTGGCTGAAGCAAAATTCATTTATTTCTGTATTCATATGGGATAAAGCAATCCAAAAAGCACAAATCCTGTGAGGCGCAGATGGGGGATCCAGGAAGGGGCTGGAGAATCCCTGAGGGAGCTGGGAAGGGGCTCAGCCTGGAGCACAGGAGGATCCCCAGGGATCTTTTCCCTCTCTGGAATTCCCTGCCAGGAGGGCACAGCCGGGGGGTCGGGCTCTGCTCCAGGGAACAGGGACAGGAGCAGAGGGAACGGCCTCAAGCTTCACCAGGAAGGGTTTAAATTGGATTTTGGGGAAATTCCTTCATGGAAAGGGTGCTCAGGTGGAGCAGCACCCCATCCCTGCAGGGATTTCACAGCCCTGTGGGTGTGACTTGGGGACATGGGACAATGCTGGGAATGGTTGGACTCGATGCTCTGAGAGGGATTTTCTTTCCATCCTTGACAATTCCAATTTTTGTTCCACATCACTAAATTAGCCTGGGTTTCCTGGAGCACCATTCCCTTGGTGGCTTCTCTGCTGTGCCTTATTCCCATGGTATTTTATTTCTCTCCATGATGGATTTGGACCCAGTCCTTGTGGGATTTGGCTCCCTGCTGGGAGGATTCCTGATGGGAGATGCCTGGCAAATTCCCAGCTCCTGCTGTTCCCACAGGCAGCCTGGAAATGGGTGGGGCTGAGCAGAGGAGAAGCACCAAAGGTACAAAACTGAGATTGCCTGCTGGAATGGCAGCTGATCAAAGGGAAATCTATAAAATGAGCAGTAAAGTTCCTTTGAAAGTTTCAGGTTTACTCATTTTACTACTGCAGGAAGATGTAATGTAGATACAAGGAAAACATGGGTTTGTGTGGGGAATATGGGATTTATTCTCTGGAAAAGGAGATAAGGGGAAATCCCTTCAGGATTTTTCTGACAACTGTGCTCCTACGAATGGGTTGTTTTCTTCTGGGAAAATTTTAAACTCTTGTTTATTTGGGTTTCTTTACCTGAGTTGTTTCCTTTCTGCATCAAGGATGCAGTAGTTAATCAGCTTCTGAGTCTGATTGGAGGAGGGTTAATTGTTAATCAGCATCAGCAGATGCTGAACTCATTTGGTGAAATGCATTTTCCCTGCATGTCTTTAACAATCTGCTCTGATAGACATGCCTGAGCTCATTTGGTGAATTTTCCCTGCATGTCTTTAACAATCTGCTCTGATAGACATTGATTATCCAGCTCTGCCGTGTGCCTGAATCCACGAAATCTCTGATGCATTTTGAAAGCAGTCCTTAAAATAGCAGTGAAATCCAGGAAATGCCACGTGGGACCCTAAAACCGGATAGCTCTGCCGTGTGCCTGAATCCACAAAATCTGATGCATTTTGAAAGCAGCCCTTAAAATAGCAGTGAAATCCAGGAAATGCCACGTGGGACCCTAAAACCGGAGTTTGGGATTCTTTACTGCTAGCAGGGAATCCACAGCAGCTGTCAGGGGCCTCCTTCTACCTGTGGGAAGCTGCCTGGGGCTGTGGAGAGGGAGGAGAGGGAAAAAAAAACTTTTAAAACCACCTCTCTCTGGAAATAGGGAGCTTTATTCTGCTTTACCAGAGGCGTTGGTGCTGACTGGGAATGCAGATGTTTTATATGCCACAGTCACTGGATAAAAGAGCTGATAAAGGGAAACAAAGCCTGGAATGCAGCTCCTCCTCCTCCTCCTCCCAGGTGATGCTGGGGTTTCTGTGGAGTTTGGAGAATTTTTGGGGTGTGTGTGGAGGCTTTTTGTGTGGATGTGGTGTTTTGCTGTGTGTGTGTGAGCGTGGAATCTTTTTGGGGCTGTGTGTGGAGCCTTTCTCTGTGTGTTTCTCTGTGAATGTGTCTTTCTGTGTGTAGTCTGTGTGAATGTGGAATATTTTTGGGGGTGTGTGGAGCATTTCTGTGTGTGTTTCTCAGTGTGGGTGTGATTTCTGTGTGTGTCTTTCTGGGAGTTTTTGTGTGAGTGGGGTATTTTGGGGTGTGTGTGAGGTCTCTGTGTGTGTTTGAGTGTGAATCTTTCAGAGTCTTTCTGTGTGTCTGTGTCAGTTTTTCTGCATGTGTATTTCTTCATGGGTTTGCTCTAAGCCTGTCTGTGTCAGTTTTTCTGTGTGTGTGAGTCTGTGTGGGTGTCTTGTTGTGTGATGGGGTCATTTTGTGAGTGTCTTCCTCTGTGTTTGTGTGTGATTTCTGCGTGTGTGTGTTTGCGTGTGTGATTTCTCTGTGTGTGTGATTTCTGTGTGTGATTTCTCTGTGTGTGTTTGTGTGTGTGTGATTTCTGTGTGATCTGTGTGTGTGATTTCTCTGTGTGTTCTGTGTGTGTGATTTCTCTTTGTGTTCTGTGTGTGTGATTTCTGTGTGTGACAGACTCAGAGAATGACACCCACACTGACTTTCTGGCTATGAGTGAGAGGTTTTCTGTGTGTGAGTCTTTGTGTGCATCTCTGTGCCTGTGTGTTTCTTTCTCTGTGTGTTTTTCTTAGTGGGGCTTTGTGTGGATCAGTGCTGGGAATGGTTTGACTCCATGATCTGAGAAGGATTTTCCATCCTGAACAATTCCAATCTTTATTCCACATCACTAAGATTAGCCTGGGTCTCCTGGAGCACCATTCCCTTGGTGGCTTCTCTGCCTTATTCCCACCTGTATGCGTGACTTTCTTTTTTTGTGCGTATCTTTCATGTGACTTTCTGTGGGTGTCTTTTTGCATGAATTTTTCTCTGTGTGTGATTCTCTCTGTGTTTCTGGACCCTTCCTGTTTGCAGGGTGGATCTTTGTTGTTCCCTACAAGTTGTCTCAGCTTCCGTAAATAAATTCCTATAATTATATTATTTATTTATATTCCTATAAATAGGAATTTATTCCATGGTGCTTGATGGAACACTTCTTTGGAGAAACCACATAAATCCAGGAGGAATTCCCTCACATCTCCCACACCTGAGTGTTGTTTAACTCCTTTGAGTGGAGCTCCCAGGAGGGGCAGAGCCCCTACACCAGTTATTCCCTCCCCTCCTGATGCCTCAGGTTTTAGCTTTTATATTTTTCAGACCCTGTGCTGCTTTAGTGTAAAAGGGATAATGTTTAAGGGATGGTGAGCTCTGTGCACAGAGCAGGGACACAAAACAATTCCTGCTCCAGCTGGGCACCAAGGACAAATGATCCAAATCTCAGCCCAGGAGCACAAACCCCGTGGGCTGCAGAGAGAAAAACAAGCAGGATGGGAGTGCAGGGGCTGAGCTGGAATTGGACACTGAACTGCAATGTGCACATGGAGCAGAGCTGATCCCAGGGAGAGACCCCGGGAGCGCTCGTGCATTTTGGGACCATTTGGGTTCATCCTGGGGGCAGCCCTGGCTGGGCTCTTGTGCTGCCCAAGGTGCATCCATGGAGGAGATCCTTGAATCAATCCCTGCTTTATTCTTTAGCTCTGTCCAGCCCCTGCTCCAGCTCAGCCTCCCAGGGCATCTCTCCAGACTGGATCTGTCCCGGGGCCGTCGGGATCAGCCCCTCGGATGGAGCCCTGGGAAGGGCGTGTGAGTACAGGCAGGAGGCTGAGCTGGGAGAGGGGTGGGAGCTGCTCAGACCTGCCAGCTCTGGGTGTGCCTGGGATCTGAATTTTGTGTGATTACGGCATGGAAAACTTCGAGGTGCCTGGGGAATCCTGGTAGCAGCTGAGAGGGTGAATGTGAAGTTTGCGCTTATTCATTGCTCTGATGTTTTTCCTATTTTTTTTAAAACATAAATTCCTTTTGTGGATATAAAATCAGGTGCTTGAAAAGAATTGTCGTTTAATATCTGTAAAAAAACCATCATGTCATTATGGGTCACTCACTTTAAGAGCTGGGCTTGATGATCCTGGTAGGTCCCTTCCAACTCAGAATATTCTGTGATCTCATGATCAGCTCCACTCTCCAAGGTCCAATCCCAGCAATAATTTCTGGTGGTGGATTGATGTGTAGGAATGCCATGGAGTTCCTGACTCTATCGGGAGTGGTTCCTGGAGTTTAGGGTTTTCTTCAGCCTCTCTGTTGGTGGGCAGGGACTGCAATGGGAAGGATTGGCAGGTTGTGCTTGGCTGCATTTTGCCATCCTGGGCGTGCATGAAACCCCCAAACCCCTCCCTGGCAGAGGATTGACCTGTCACTGCGCTGACCAGTGGTTTAGAAGGCTGGAATTGTTATTTTCTGTTTTCTTGGGAAAGCCCGGGGCTGTGAATATGCATCGTGCAGTGCAATCCCCCAAGTGCACCAGGCAGAGAAAATTCCCTGTGCCTGTAGCTATATCAGGATGTTAAATACCAAGGTTATTAATCTTTCCTCACCTCAGCAACTCTTAGGCCAGGCATTAGTGTGTTTTTTTGTGTGAGATTTAATTGCTCAGGCTTGTAACAACTCAAAACCTTAAGATCCTGTTTCCCCCTGTGACTTCAGTGCTGAGAAATTGGCTCTCTGGAAAAGCAGCAAATGGTTGTCTGGATTGTATTCCATTTTCCACGGCATATGGAGGCTCATGTGTGGGTTATGGATCAGTGGAGAGCAAGGCTCAGACTGGGGCAGGGATTTTCCAAAAGTAAACAGCAGCCAGGAGTGATGCTGGGAAGGGAATTCCAAAGTCAGGGCTTGCTGCACTCAACTTGAATTGTGTCAGCTCCATATTTGCTGTCTTGGAGAAATTGCCACAATAAAACACCTGAATGTTTACATTAACTTAATAAAAGAAGGTGTTTCTATAAATTAAATATGATTAGACCCATGAAATAAGAAATCAGAGTTGCTAAATAAACCTCAGATGAAGGCCAAGTGGATTTTTTTATTCCAGGGCTTTGGCTTTCATTTTGCATAAGCTCCAGGCAGCCAAGCTTATTTTTAAGAGTTTAAAAAAAATTAAATAGTTAGAAAAAAAATTTAAAAGGTCTTGACATCCAATCTGTCATCGTTGTCTTCTCAAGAATGTTCAACAAAAAAAGGCAAAAGGTTTTGTTGAATGACATTGATCTTTGGAGTTCTTATTTGGTTTTCTGCTCATTAAGCTCCTGACGTGGAAACGGACTTGAAAAGGCCAAGAACTGTGACACTGGATGCAGATTTTAGCATGTCAGCAGGTCTGGTAATAAAATATAGCCTGAACTTGATTTTATTACCTTTTCTTTTAACAGCAGGAACCAATATTTGAAAATGATAGACCTCAGTGCAGTGATGGGAGAGACAGCACAGGAGACATAAATCAAACCCTGTGAATTTTCTTGTTTAAAAAAGGGCACTTTTGGAAGTATTTGGGAATTCCATTTGTGAATTCCAGGCCTTAATTTGTGTTATGGGCATGGGAGCAAATCGAGGCAATTAAAATATTTTAAATGTGCACCTGCTTATTTTTTTGGAAGGCAGGGAAAAAACCCAAACCAATACCACAAACCTCTTTTTGTTTGGAAAATCCGGCAAATCTTTGCCAGAAATTAAGTGATAGGAGATTTTTATTCTGTGATAGAATGAGACCCAGCCAATGTGTTTGTAGTGAAATTTATTTCACAGCAAAGGAAGGACCAGGAGAATTCCCTGGAAGTTGCCAAGGTCAGATGTGCCTCAGCAAATGCCTGGATGGAGGCTGGGAAATAAGAAGAGACATCTGAGAATATGAGAGGTTTAAACCTTTTTTTTTTTTTTTTAATTAACTTGTACCAAGTGTAAGGCTTCAGCCCATGCTAGAATTAAAGTTTTGGTCATAAATCCAAGTATGGCAGCTCCTGGAAAAAAAAAAAAACCCAAAAAAACCAGAACAGTCCCAGGACAATCCTGCTTGAATCTGCTGATGCTTTCTTTTGGGTTTCTGTTAACCTCAACACATTTTCCCCTCTGCTTTCATCACTTTAAAACCCAACCAAACATGTGTTCTTTTTGCTGGGTAACGCTGCTTTGAGAAAAGGCTTTTTTATTGATCTCCTTCACTTCAAAACATGGTTCCACATTTGAAACCCAAAGCAATCTTTCCCCAGGGATTAGCTCTCCTCCAAAGACTTTTCACATTCTTTAAGCTGCAGTTTCTTGAAGTGTCAGGAATTGATGTGGAGCATGGGCTTGCTTATTGTCTCTGTCATCAAGAAATAGAGGAGTTGTTTGTTTTAATGTGTGGGGTTTTCTCCAGGCCAGGCCCAAGCAGTTGTTTGCCTGAAGTGAGCATTAAACCCAGTTTTACTTGACATAAAACCCTGGAGTGAGCATTAAACCCTGTTTTACTTCACATTAAACAACTCTGTGGTGTCTTCCACTGTGCAGAAGGAAACAATTCTTCTTGAATTCTCATTATATTCTCCCTGTTTCTAAATAAACCCCACACACTTGTCTGAAATGATTCCCCAATTAAAAACTGGCCTTCAAACGAGCTGGGGTTTGTGTGAAAGGGGGGAAAAGAGGGGCTCCATGTGCCAAGGGGTGACCTCCAGGTGTGGAATCCTCAGTAATTCCCTTGGCTCCGGGCCACGGAATCAGCCACCCCGCTTTCTTCAGCGGGCTGGGAAAATTGCAAATGCCAGCTTTGTGTCTCCTTGGCACTCAGGAGTTTCTCAGGAATTGATTCCGAGGGGGATTCCAGACAGAGTCCCTTTGTTTGTCCCCAAACTGTGCCAGGAGCTGCTGTGGGATTAATGAGCCCCCTTCTCTTGGGGATGCTGCTGACAATTCTGGGCTTTCATCCTGTGGTAGCCACCTCAAAGGAGGGATAAAACTCCATTTTTAATGGTTTTAATTGTTGTGTGGGGGTCATTAGCTGGGCTTTGGCGTGGGGCAGGTGATGATTTCTCACCCTCAGCATTGCATTCCCCAGGTGTTGTGGGTTGGGGGTTGTGGCTTTCTCTGCCTCCAGCACTGCAGGGATGAACTCGGTAAGAAAACTGATCCAGCTAAAAAACCAGGGGGAAAAAAATCAACAGCAAGGAAAAAATCCTTCAACCGCGAGTCTGGTAGTAAAATATACCCTGAACTTGATTTTATTACTTTTTCTTTTAACAGCAGGAACCAATGTTTGGAAATGACAGACCTCAGTGCGGTGATGGGAGAGACAGCACAGGAGACAAAAATCAAACCCTGTGTATTTTCTTGTTTAAAAAAGGGCACTTTGGGAAGTATTCCCCTGCCCTCTGATTCCTTCTTTCCCCCTTTATTCCACTCCATCCATCTCCTTTTCCCTCCACATCCCTGTCCTGCCCAGAAAACATCAGGGCCATGGGGTTGCTCCTCCAGCTGAGGAAATTCTTGGATCTCCCAGCTCCTCTAGATGATGGTGGCCAAGAAATCCTCTGGGATTTCCCTGACCCCAAGGCCTGTTCCAAAAAAACAGTGGGGAATTGGGAAAAAATTCAGTTTATAACAGGCTGGGAAAGTCCTTGATGCAAACAGCACCTCGAGGTGGTGCTGGGAGTGCCTGTGATCCTTTCAAATGGCAATTCCGGATATTTCTACCCAGAAATATCAGAATTCAGAATTTCACCCCACTGCCCAGGCTGTGCTGAGCTTAGACATTAGATTAATTAATTAGAAATTAGGTATTTTTTTATCAGCTTTCAAAGATTGCTGCCACTGACACGATTAGAAGAAATTTCCAAGATTTTGAGTGAATCTCTTCTTGAAGTGTAACAATTCAGTTTTCTCAGATTTTCTCTGTTTTCTCTACAACGCAGCAAAAGAGGATTTCAAGTCCCAGTTTGATTCTCTGGGCTGGGGGAAGGTGTCCCTGCCCGTGGCAGGAGGTTGGAGTTAATTGAGTTTTAACCCCAAACCATTCTGGGATTTTTTAAAAGCCCATCTTAAAAGTTATTTTTGGTTTCCTATAAGAAACACTATTTAGGAGTCTTTGAAATAGCTGTATTTTGCTGTGAAACTTTGCTAATTTATTTATTAAAAAGAGATAGGAGGGGATTAAGAAAGATAAAATAAAATCAAGCAACCTTTGTGTCCACTTAGAAAAATATTTGAACGTGTAGCTCCTTTCAGGGAAAGCCTGATTAATGAGCCCTGAGCAAAGACATTAATCTAGAGTGATAAAAACCTCATTGGTCACATCACCTGAGTTAATTCCTCTTAAAACCAGTGCTGGGATGCAGCAAGGGAGGACTCAGAGTCAGGATAATCAATGGAAGAGATTTTGTAAATGTTAAAAATGGAAATGCAGCATTTTTTTTTTTACCAGAGCTTCCTGTGTTGCTTTTCTTTGGACTCCAAATTTATGGAAAAGCACTGAAATCTCAAAAAAAAAAAAAAAAAAAAAAAAAAAAAAAAAAAGAATTTAATCACTGTTTCTGTGCTAATCTGGTCCATGGGAAACCAGTTCAGTTTTTATGGACATAGATCCTTATAAATACAGATATTTTTATGGATATTTGAAGGTTTTTACGGTAATTGTGGAAAATGCTGTGATTTTATCAGTGTTTAGAGTTACCTTTCCACTTTAAATCACTTTTTGATGGTGACTTGCAGCCTTCTCCACTATGGGAATATTACTTCCATGTGGAATACCATGGGAAAAATGAAAACTAAAATGTTGGTTTTTATGTCAGAATAAGAAAAGGAGCGATCAGAATGACTTAATCATCTGCATTTAAGTAAACTCCTCTAAGTGAATTTAGGTTGGAAAAGAAATTACTCCTTTCCCAGAATTCTTTTTCTCAAGTTCATTTCTGGCCCTAGAGAGGGTGATGGGAAATTTTGCTGTTTCTTTCACTGATCAGGAATTCATTTATTGTGAAATTCCTTTTGTTGTTCTTATAATAGAGCACAAATAAGATTTTAAAATTTTCCCCCCAGTTTCTCTCTTCCATGATTTTCTGGGGTTTAATTCTTAACTCCTCTCTGCTTCATTTTCATTTCAGCCCCAGCGAGGTGATTTAATTATTAACTTTTTTAGTAATTTATGTGGAAATTCTCCTTTTATTTTTTTTCCATGTGGTGCAAGACAGATCAGGAGTCCTCAGGGTGGCAGAGTCAGTTCCAGGTGCTGGAGCAGGAGCCAGCGAGTGGCTCTTGGGTCAAACTAAAACCACATCAAAATGGTTTGTGGTGCAAGAGGAAATGTTCTGAGTGACGTTTCCACTTAGAGAGAGAGAGACTGAGAACAAAAGGAGGTAAAATGAGTTGGAAAGGATGATGTAGTCTTCAAATGAGTCAGTTGGACCTGAAAATATGTTATATATAATATATTTTATATGTTAGATATGATACATTATACATTATGTATGGTGTATTTTATATATTTTTAAATATGTATTTTATATATATTAGATATATTGTATACATTTTAAAATTTATATTTTATAATATGTAATTATAATTTATAATGTGTATTTTATGTTATATATGTTACATAGTATATATATATTATATATTATATATTATATATTATATATGTGCAGCCAGGATTTTTGAGTGGCTCATTTGGTTGTGTTTTGTTGTGCTTGAAGATTCAAATGCAGGATTTCACCCTCCAGCCTCCAACTGGGCAGCTCTGCCTTCACCTTCTGGGTAATCCCACCAAAGATTAATTAAAGAAGCAAGGAAGAAGGTTATGGAATCGCAGGAAAAGGTTGGAAAAGCCCTCCTAGCCCATGGAATCCCAGCTGTCCCCAACCCCTGAGTGCCACCTCCACGAATTCCTGGGACACCTCCAGGGATGGGCACTGCAAACCTCCCTTGAATCCCTTTTCCTGGATTAAATCCACACTGAAATGTGAATTATGGTAAATGTGAGTGCCCAGGGTGGGAATGTCAGAATTCCTTACTCCTCGCAGTGCTCCAGGCCTGGTTCTTCCCGAATTCCCTTCTCCTGAGGCACAGCCTCTCCTCTTGGATTTTCTCTTTTCACAGAGATCACTTTCCCAAAACAGAGTTCCTGAACTGTTTGATTGCTCTGTTCCTCACCAGTTTCTGCTTTTTCTTTGTCTAAGAGAATCACGGAATCCCAGCCGGGTTTGGGTTGGGAAGGACCTTAAATCCCATCCCATCCCATCAACAGCGACACCTCCCCTCATCCCAGGCTGCTCCAGCCTGGCCTGGGACATTCCAGGGATCCAGGGGCAGTCCCAGCTGCTCTGGGAATTCCAGCCCAGCCAGGAATTCCCAATTCCTAAGTCCCATCCATCCCTGCCCTCTGGCAGTGGGAGCCATTCCCTGGGTCCTGTCCCTCCATGCCTTGTCCCCAAATCACTCTCCAGCTCTCCTGGAGTGTCACCAGCATACCCAGCTCAAACCCAGCAGCCCGTGCCTCCCAAAATTGGGGTTTTTTTTTTGGGACAGTCCCCACCCTTCCCTGACCCTGCTGCCAGAACCCCTCGGGCTTTGCCTGCAGCGGGGGCTGGATTTTAGGATTCCAGCTCGGCTGGGTGGCTGAGGTTCCAGCCCCAAAACACGTCAGGAATGCGAGGCAGCTCCCCAGCAAGGGCTGGGAGCGGCAGGGAAAGGCCAGGCTTGGTTTTAGGGCGAGCTGGAGTTCGGCTCTGTTTGCTGGGGGGGAAAATGGGGCTGCAAAATTGGGATTTCCTGGGATTTGTGTCACCTGCCACCCTCCCGCGGCCTCCTCCCCAAAGCCTCTCCCACTCCTCACACCTCCAGCTCCTCCTGGCCCTGTCCCAAGGTTTTTTAGGGATGCTGAGTTGCTGGATCAGTGCTTCAGTTCTGCCCTAAATAATTCCCCATCCCGCCACGTTTTAGGTAAAAATTCATTGTGCAGATCTTTAGGAATTTGAGTGTGATTCAGCTCTTGCATTTCCTGTGGGAGAAGCTTGGGGGTTTGCCCCCGCACTGTTTAAAATGTTGTTTAAAATATGGTGGAAGGATAGAGCTTTTGGATTTGTTTTTTCTTGCCGTCTTCTTCCCAAATCATGGAACAGTTTTGGTTAAAAGGGATCTCGTGGATCCTCTGATTTGAACCCCCTGCCCCTATCCCAGGGTGTTCCAACCTGGCCTGGGACATTCCAGGCATCCCGGGCCAGCCACAGTTCCTCTGGGCAGCCTCCCTCACATTAAATAATTTATATTTGAATTTCTATTTGAATTTATTAGAAAATGCAGCACAGGAACCATTTGGTTTTTTATTAAGACGCATTGGTTAAAAAACAAAATCCCAAGTAGAAAAGTGCGATGAGATTTGTGGGAATGTGGAAGATTTCTAAGAAGGAAAATCCCAAACAGAAAAGTGTGACGACGCGTAGAGGATTTCTAAAAAGTAAAATCCTAAAGGGAAAAGTGTGATTATGTTTGTGGGAATGTAGAGGATTTCTAAGTAAAATCCCAAAGGGAAAAATGTGACATTTGTGGGATTGTAGAGGATTTCTAAGTAAAATCCCAAACAGAAAAGTGTGACAACGTTTGTGGGATTGTAGAAGATTTCTAAAAAGGAAAATCCCAAACAGAAAGTGTGATGACATTTGTGGGAATGTAGAGGATTTCTAAGTAAAATCCCAAAGGGAAAAATGTGACAATGTTTGGGGGATTGTAGAAGATTTCTAAAAAGGAAAATCCCAAACAGAAAGTGTGATGACATTTGTGGGAATGTAGAGTATTTCTAAAAATTAAAATTCCAAGCAGAAAAGTATAACAACATTTGTGGAATTGTAGAGGATTTCTGAGAAGCAAAATCTCGAAGAGAAAAGTGTGACAACGTGTAGAGGATTTCTGAAAACTAAAATCCCAATCAGAAAAGTGTGACCACGTTTGTGGGAATGTAGAGGATTTACAAGAAGTAAAATCCCAAAGAGAAAAGTGTGACAACACGTAGAGGATTTCTAAAAAGTCAAATCCCAAAGGGAAAATGTGATGATGTTTATGGGAATGTAGAGGATTTCTGTGGGATTTTTGTGCAGTGGATGGAAAAACCCAACCCCTTTTCAGCCCTCTGGGAGGAAATGTCCCGGTTGTGCCAGGCACCCAGCACAGGGGGATATTTTCCAGCAGCTGGGACATTTGTTGTGACAAGTGAAGCCTTGAAATTTCTCTTCAGCATTTTTACAAGCAAAGCACACCATTTGCAGAGCTCTGTGAGGAAAGGGATTACGGAGCACCAACATTTGGATTCTGACTTCCCAGTCAGTGTCAAGCCTGGGTAAGCAAAGGCTGACGAGGTAGAGCAGGTTTTATTCTTTGTGCCCAGGATTAAGCCTGGCTTTTACAGGGGGATGGGATGTGTTTGTGACAGGGAATTTTTCTCAGAAAGCCTCACAACCTTTGGGGTCCAACAGCAGCAATCTGGTGGAACCGGTGTGTTCGGATCCGGATTGCCTCCAAAAAGTGGGAATGTTTGTTCTCACCCCGGGTGTGAATCGTGGAGAACTCCAAATTTCACACTTTGTGCTTTCAAACACTTCCTAGAATGTTGCAGTGTCTTCGCTCAAGCAGCAGTTTCAGTTCAATCCAAAATATCCAGTAAAGGGGTTTTTTGGGGGTTTATTTACAGTTGTATCACAGTCAATGTAAGTTCAGCACTTTATTAGTGTTAATTGTGACTATTCTCAATGCTGGAATAGCTGACATTTCAAGGAATAACTTTTATATATTTATATTTATATGTGTGTGTATTATTCATATCTATGTTTAATATATCTTTTCAATATATTTTTTTAAGTAAATGCAGCTTTGTCCAGCACCTTTAGCTGCTCCTCTGTTTTGTAGAGTGATCTTTGCTCTTTATTCCATGTTCCATTTATTTATTTTTTGTTTTCCTGCTGAGATATCAGGGGTCATGCTAAACCTGAGGGATGCATTTAGATGTGGCTGGAATAGGGAGTTACAAAATCAGATAATAATAGGGAAAATAGTAATAATAATAATATGGAATTCAAAAATTTTTGCAGCTTAGAAAAAAAAAAAAGGAAATAGAGAACACAAAAAGATTCCTGGATTTTCAGAAGTTTAGGAGAGCTTTTTGTTTGGCTCTGGGAGTGAGATGTGAGGGATTCAGTGTAAGGACATTTCTGCTGGGATTTGTGCTCTCTTGAGGCTCATCTTGGGTTTTCCTTCTCCTCCGCCCCTCATTTCTGCTCCTCCCTCTCACTGTTTGCTGAAGGAGGGGGTAAAACATTCCAATTTCTCAGGAATAATGAGGAGAGCAAGGAGAATAAAGAGAAACAAAGAGCCCAAAACCCAAATCAAGTAAGAAAAGGAGGAAATTTTTTGGGCGTTTGGAGGACACAGCCACGCCTCCATCTCCCTGCCTTGTCCCAGCCCCAGAACCTCCAACCTGGAGCAGAATAACCAAAAAATGGAGCAAAATAACAAATAATAACAAAAAAATGGAGCAGAATAACAAAAAAATAGCAAAAAATGGAGCAAAATAACAACAAAAACCCCCAAAAATGGAGGAAAATGCCAAAAGATTCTCCCAGCTGGGTGAGGAGCAGCATCCCAGGCCCTCCTGGTGCCGAGGATTCCTGTCCCAGCTTTGCAGGCCCGGGAGGCACTTGTGGCACAAAGCTGGAGGATTTCACCTGGATGGGATTCTGCAGCTCTGTTCATAATTAAATGGGGATTATTTTCTTTTCACCCCACCCTGTTTTCCCCAGCCTTTGAAGAGAGGCCAGAGGCTGCAGAGGCTGTCCCAGGGCTGGTTCTGGAGCCATCCCAGGCTCAGGGAATTCTGCCAGCTCGCAGGAATTTGTCAGATGGGGCCAGGAGATGATCCCAACGCCAAAATTGCTGCTCCTTGGGGTGGCACAGTGAGGGGAGCTTGTGGAGATGACATTTGTTTTCTAAAGATTTTGGTTCAGATTGGTCGTAAAGATGGAGGAAGAGCCTGGTTTGGGCTCCCAGCTCTGCACCAGGTTTACACCTGGGTGTAAATCCAGCCCTAAGTGGATTAAATTCATCCTGGTTTATCAATAAAGGTCCTTGTGCTCATCACCTGGAGGCTTTTCCTTCTGCTCAGCAGGAATTCCTGTGGCTCTCCATTTTTCATGGAAAAAAGGTTCCTTTTTCCTTCAATTTCAGCACTGGTTGGATAAATCCTGGCTGTTTCTCTTTTTTAGGAGTGGACATAATCCCACTAAATTATATGTTGGATTTTGAAATCCAATATATAATTTATATATTTAAAAATATATTTATGCATTATTTCCATATTGTGTCATTTACATACTCAATAATATCTATTTATATAGAAATATACATTTATACATTTATATATTACATCGTTTTATTTATATATTTATATGAAATATATTTAAATTATATAAAATAATACATTATTAATACATTAATAATACAATATGTTTAAAATAATACATTATGTTTACTATAATTAATAGTATATAATAATTAATAATACATTATATTTATTTATAATTATAGATATTATATCTATTGGGCATATAGATATTTTTGGGGCCTGGTACTTAGGGTTTGACTTTTTTTCCCAACAAATCTGCTTCTTTTGAGGTTATGGATTATAAATTTCCATGTGTGTCTATAAAAACACAACATTTCTGGCTGCCTTCAAGTACCTCCCAGTCTGTCAAGATTAAATCATGTTTAAGGTGTGCAATTATTCCTTAATATTGGAAAAATGGGAGTTCTGGGGAGTTGTCTTGGATGGGAGAGGTTTGCAAGTTGGAAATTGGACCCTTCCAAGTCTTAACCAGATAAATTGACATTTTTAATATCAATTAATGTCAATTTATTAGGTTTTATTTATTATGTGTCTTAACCTAATAAATGGACTTTTCCCCTTGCTTGAAACTGACTTTTTGGAGTGCATTTAAACCTTATTATGAATAATGCTAATTACTCATTTGGAATCATTTCTGTGGAGGCTCCTCCAGCAGTTAATTAATTTTCCTGTGCCTGGTTATTGATTACTCAGATTATTTCCATTAATCTGCCCTCGGTCCAGCCCTTTCCACATCTCATCTCTTGTCTTTTCCTCACTTCTCCCGTGCCCCTTTTTTCTCTCCAAATTTGGCTTTATTTGAAGGGCTCAGGCCATAAAACCCTGCCTGAGTGAACTTTTTGACCCCATTTTTGATAACAGCAGCTGGAGGGCTTTATCAGTGCCCAGCACTTTGTGCTGTCTCTGCAGTGTCTGATAAGAGCTGGAGGAATTCTACCCCAGCATCTCCTCACCTTGGTCCAGGAAAAAATGGCATTTTTATGCTTAGATGCCTGAAAAAAGCAAAATCTCCTCACCCTGGTACAGGAAAAAATGGTATTTTTGTGCTTAGATGGCTGCAAAAAGCAAGATATACGTGAATTTTTAAAATTTCTAGATTCATTCTTTGTCCTGTGAGGAAAAGTTTTTTCTTTTTTTGCTCTCTTCTTGGCCAACGAGTTTCTTTTTTGATCTAAAAATCCTTCCTGCCATAATTATGTATAGATTATTTTTGTGATTTGAGTTCTTTGGGATAAGCTGATGAATATTTTAATGGGATTTTTGCTTTCAGGGCTGTTCTGAATCCATTAGATGATGGGTTTCATCCTGTAGATTTTATTGTTCATCCTGCCGTAGGTTTTTACAGGGAGAACTCAAGGGTGGGTGCAGGGTAATAATTGCTGTGTTCTCATGGTTGACCTTTGTAAATTCAATTTTTTTTCTTTTGCACAAAAAAAGCTGTGTGGTTTCGTGGCTGAATTCTGCAAATTGAATTTTTTCTTCTGCATAAAAGCTGCAGAAATGTGGGATTTGCCTGGCAGTGTCCCAGGCCAGGCTGGACGGACGGTGGGAGGTGGCAGGGCTGGGCTGGGATGAGCTTTGAGGTCCCTCTCAACCCAAATCCCACGATTTATTCCGAGCCTAGAGGAGGAAATTCCCACTTCTCTCCCAAGCATCTGGGTTGAGATCCAACATCCCAAAATCCTAAAACTGAGCAGCAAATGGCAAAGCACAAACCCTTTTCCCTTTTCCCAAAGCGTTCCTGCTCTTTGCTTGGGGGCTCTGGCATTTCTGGTGCCTCCTCCCCTCCCCTGCTTTCACTGCCCTCTCCCACATCCCTGCTCCTTTCCCAAGCTGAGGAATTTTTAATTTTTCCATGAAGTTGCAGCTCTTCATCTTTAGGGTCTTCTCAGCATTTTTTTTGTTCCTATAAATCGTGAAATCGAGGGGAAAGCAGCACAATGCGCATGAAAATATTGATTTATTTTTGAGTTCTGTACCCCAAACGAATCAGGATTTGTATTGAAACAGAAGAGAAAGTTAAATTTTCATTATTCCTAATAACATGTTCAATTTCCTTTTGTTAACTCTATTAATTTTCATTAATTACACCCATTATCCCCAGGTCAGAAATTCCTTCCATTAATGAACTGAAGCAGTCAAGGATTTTGGGAGATGGTGAGTGAGACAGGACAGGGTGTATGAATATCTCAATTATATTAATGTATATATTATATATTTATATATTAATATATTCAATTATTTTCAAAGATGGAATGAATATATGTATATTATATATATATCTATAATTATATATGTATTAATATATTCAATTATTTTCAAAGATGGAATGAATATATGTATATTATATATATATCTATAATTATATATGTATTAATATATTCAATTATTTTCAAAGATGGAATGAATATATATATTATATATTTTTATATATATTAATATATTATTTAAAAATATTGAATGAATATATACATTATATATAATTATATATGATATTATTTTAAAAAATTGAATGAATATATGTATGTGATATATATATATTAATATATTATTTTCAAAGATGGAATTCCCTTCTATCAGAGGCAGAGGAAGGGACAAGATGCACAATTTTCCACACTGTTCCCTTCAGCTGCTGCATCCATTTCTTTGTAGCTATTACAACATTTAGAATATTTTAAGCCTTTATTTAGATTATTTCAATTCCCGCAGGCACTGAGGAGATATTTTTTTTGGAGCAGCATCCCTTTATCCTGACAATTAAACATCCCTGAATTGGTCAGGAATGTTGGCTCTGGTTTATTTCCCCTTTCAGCCCCCAAAATCCTTTCATGGTGGGCAAATGAGAGCCCAGAATTGCAGCATAAACTTCTCTTATTTCAAAAGGTTGTTGAACCTTTTTTCCCCTCTGTAATAAAGTTTATTGCTTCCTCTGTCTTACCCTGGCATTGTGGGAGGGGGAACATTTCCCCTGGCTGGGTCATTTTGTTCTGTAGAATTTTCTAGGCTTAAACAAAAAACTCTAAAAAAGGCCTTAAAGCTGTAAAATGTGCTCATTCAGCTCATTTTTTATATTCTCCACTGATTAATTTGTCCTGACCCTTGTCTCCTTATTTTATATTATTATATTTTATTTTAAATTTATTATAATTTATTATTATATTATATATATTGTGTCCATAGTTTATTGTTATTTTATTGTCCATATTTATTTGTAGGATTATTTTAAATTTTTATTTATCAATTTTTATTTTTAATTTTTTAAAAAATATATATTTATATAATACACTTCCAGGCAAATCCCAAATTTCTGCAGCTTTTATGCAGAAGAAAAAATTCAATTTACAAAGCTCAACCACGAGAACACAGCAATTATTACCCCACCAAGTGCACACCCACCCTTCAGCTCTCCCTGTAAAAACCTACAGCAGGGTGAGCAAGAAAATTTATGGGATGAAACCCATTTGGGGGCTGGTGCTCATCTGATGGATTGAGAACAGCCCTGAAAGCAAAAATCCCATTAAAATATTCATCAGCTTATCCCACAGAACTCAAATCACAAAAATGATTTATAAATAATTATGGCAGGAAGAATTTTTAGGTAAAAAAAAAAAGAAAAAAAAAAGAAACTCATTGGTTTATAAATAATTATGGCAGGAAGGATTTTTAGGTAAGAAAAAAAAAAAGAAACTCATTGGCCAAGAACAGAATAAAAAATTCTGCTTTTTCAGGAGGAGGTGCTGGCTCTGGAAGGGTTCAAACCCTGTCAGGAATCACCCCTGGACAGCTCAATTAACCTCAATTAACCAAAGCAGCTAATTAAACATCAACATCTGCATCTGCTGTGCCCCAGGAATTGCAGATTTTCGGGTAGGAATATCCACAGGAAGAATTCTCCCTGGAATAATTTTTTTTTTTTTTCCATGGAATCATTCATTGCTGCTGGTTTTGGGGAAAAAAAGGAGCTCCTGACACCACTCCCACCTTCCCAAGGAAGGAACCCGAGAGGAAAAAACTTTGGAAAATTTATTTTCTCATGGGAGAAAGTCAAGAGAAAAATCCACTCTCATCCATTAAGGGCGAGTACTGACAGACAACTTGAAATATTTAGGTATTGTCAGGTTCTTAATTAATAAAATCAACCCAAATCCTTCAAATCCTCCAAAATGGAATGACCTGAATTTCCTGATTTTTTTTTTTTATCCTTTCCCATGATATCTTGAAGTGCTGAGGGAAATCTGTGTAACCTGGTCAACATTGACCTGAAAATGTAGTAGTAGGAATTGTAATAATGATAATAATAATAAGAAGAAGAAGAAGAAGAGGAAGTGGTTTTTTCTGTTGGGTTTTTTGTTTGGTTGGTTTTGGGTTTTTTGTTTTGTGTTGTTTTTTGGGGGTTTTTTTTGCATCCCTTTTTCCTCCTGAACAGCTGGAAAAAGGCCCCAAGGTCCCGAGGTGACAACCACGAGTAAAGAAGTGAAGGGTGATGTCACTGCAGACATCAGAATTGGGTTCAAAAAGCAGCTTTTCAGCTTCAGCAGCTCAGCTCTTGTCCCTTAAATCTGAATTTCAGCTGAACGTGAAGAATATTCTCAGTGATGCTGAACCTTTGGATTTCCTGATCCCAGGGAGGGGGTCACTTCAGGCTCCAGCAGATTTTGGTGGATTTAGGATTTGAATTTTAGGATTTGAAGTAGATCTGCCTGCCAGCCCTCCCAGCAAATCTTTCTGGTGTTGGGTCTTGATCCTGAAATTGAATTTGGAAGGGAAAGTGGCATTTCCTGGACAAGGGGAAATCGTGCAGGTTTGTCATTCACATTCTCTGAAAAATCCCTTTGCCAGGATTTCTGTCCTGGGAAGCTGAGAAGCCTCAGAGAAAAAGGAAATAAATAATTATCTCATTGCTTCTCCTCTGTTTTGCTGCTTTGGAATGTGTTTGGAGATTGTTTCATTGGTTTATGTGAATTATTTTGACTCATTGGCCAATCAGGGCCAAGCTGTGTTGAGGTTTTGTAGAGAGTGACCAGTTTTCATTATTATTTTTTAGCCTCCTGTAAGTATCCTTTCTGTGTTCTTTAGTTTAGTATCCTTTAATATAATATAGTATCACAAAATAATAAATTAGCCCTTCTGAGAAGATGGAGTCAGATCCATCATTCCTCCCTTCACCAGGGCACCCCATTCTTGTTGGGGTTGTCTGGAGTGGCTCTTCCTGTGCTGGCTGGAATGAGAAATGGAATTCTGTGACATCTGTGCCCCTGTGCACTGCGCAGGGTTTGTTTCAGAAATAGGATTTCACGTGGAAATAAAACCCAGGGGTGTTTCTGAGGTTGAATTGAACTGCCTGAAAAGTTTTGTTTTCTATTAATAATATAGAAATATACATTCTGTTTATGTATTCTATCTGTTATTATAATTATTCTATTAATAATATAGAAATAGAATATTTTTATTAATAATGTAAAATAGTGCAGAATATAGAGCAATGTAATATTGCTTGATTTTGTTGGAGCAGTGTTGTTTTGTCCCACCTTTTTCCTGTTGGAAAATAGGTCTGGAGTGTGCAGGGATATCTGGAGTGCTGCTGAAAATGAGTAACGTGGCAGGATTAAATAGGTCTTTTATTGATGTGGTCTGGAGCTAAACCTGGAGAAGAAAACCACTGAAAATCAGAATTTTCTCTCCTGTGTTGGTGTTCACTCACAGGTTACTAATGGCCAGATCCACTGAGGTATTTGATGAAATATTGTGTGCGTTCCATTTCGTTAAACCTTAATAATCTGTACATTTAATTTTGTGAAACCAAGTCTCAAGGAAAAAAAATGCTGCTTATTCCTGTAATCTCTTTTCTCCAGAGCCATATTAAATTCCAGTTTCCAGCCTTGCTCAGGTGAGGGGGAGATTTAAACCAGTTGCAGGAGAAGTATAAGAGCTGCTCCAAACTCAACTTCTGGCCATCCAGAGCTTTGGCAAAGCACAGTCCTTTGAGGAAATGGAAAACTGGCAGAAATTTAATCTCCTTAATGGATTTTTAGACAAAATAAATTATTTTCCACGTGGGGAAAATCCATCCATCCACGATGGGGGATTCTGGATTTTAACCTGAATGCCAGTTTGAGCTGTGAGAGGAATAATGCACTTTTCATTCCATGTTTTCAGCTCACAAATCCTTCACTCCAGTGCTGCTTCCCAGGTTTATCGTGTTTGTCAGGGATTATTTTCTTTCTGAAATCACCTGGTGTGCTCGGTGCAGTCAGACACCTCCCATGCCAACATCCTCCCCCGAGCTAAACCACGTTGTGCTTCGCTTTTACAAGATCTCAGATAAAGAACTCGGTAATTTCTGGTAATTAAGGCCAAATCTTAGTTCCAAGTGGGGCTGTGGGTGCAGCCAAAGGAAACGTGTGGTGCTTGAAGATCCGGTGGATGAGTTCACTTCGGTTCTGTCACCGTTGCTCCTTGCAGATGTCTGTCAGTGCGATGTAAAATCCGTTTTTCTGGGGTGTGTTCCACTAATAACAACGTGCTGTGAGGCAAAGAGTGAAAAAATACAGACTTAACTCAGCAGGGAAAAAAAGATAAAACTTCCACAGCAAAGAGCTGTAAATTTGCAGCTCTGCAATAATTTTTGGGCTGCTTTAATCTGCAAAATATTCGCTTTCCCCCACCTTTTCATTTTAAACGTGTCTGCTTGTTTCCTGAAGAAAATTTTGGGGTTTTTAAGGATTTATTCTGCCACTTCTTCGCTGGCTGAGTTTTGCAGGAATTAAATGGTCTCCAGAGGAGAACAAGAGAACGGGGCAGCCAGGGAGCTGGTTTTGCCCCTTGAGCCAAGCTGAATTTCCTTTGTGGCCTTTGGGATTTGTGGCAGGGCCACGTCAGGTGTTGGGTTTTACCTTTCCAGCCCCGAACAGAAAAATTCCTTTCTGCCCGTGGATCTCTCCCGTGTCCCGAAGAGCAATTTAACAAGCTTAACAGAAGCACTTGCAATTATCTAACAGCACCTGAAAATTGCTTGCTAAATGACAGCAGGAAGTTTCATTTGCATTCCATATCTGATGTTCCATCTGCTAATCCTCCACTGAGCCTGCCAGGAGAAACAATGTCAACAGACTGGAATTTTATTAAAATCAGAGCGCAGGGATGCTGCTTCCCACTTTTCCATCGCACCCTGTGAGGTTCCAGCCTTCTGGAATATTTTAATTCCCTCAGCCGTTGTGTTCCTGGTTGTTTTCTTGAAATGGGATTTAGTCACAGGGTTTTTTATAGCGCTCAGCCCTTCCCTTTTGGGTTGTCTTCCCTCCCCCAGGAAAGCTGGAGCTCCCTGTTTGCTCCTGTTTATATAAGTTAATCTTCCATGTTGTGACATTTTTCCCCCCCCTCATTAATGAGAGCTCCTAATTGGGCCTAATGAAACATTTACTCACTCTGCTAGACAATATTATCTGCCAGCTCGACAGAGATAAGGCTCTGTGAAGAAAATAAGCTTTTGAAAGATCCTGGGTGAGATAGGAAAGCCATTTTTGGGCCAATATTTTCTTGTTTGGTTGGAGAACGCCCTGGCGGTGCAGCTGTGTAACCAAGCCATGGCAAACAAAATCCATTATTTATTGGCCTGCTTGGCAAACAAGGACACCTTTGACTGCATCAGGTTGGGAGGTCGATTTACTGAGCCTTGCCCCCAGCCAGAGTCACTTTTTTTTTGTGTTTATGTTCCCTCAGATTTTCCATTTGGCACGGGGGAAAGCCAGAGGAGCCTGGGGAGGGGGAGCCTGGGTCTGCAGCAAGCTGGCACAAGTGGAATTGTGCCTTTTATTTCTGCCCAGGTGCTTCAGATCCAGTTACAGCCCATAAAAGGAGAGTTTCCCTCAGCCAGCAGCAAATACGGGACAAGGAGAGAAGTCCTGGAAATGTTGGAATGATTCAATTGCCTCCCTTCCTGCGGAGTGAAATGGAAATAATTTTAAAATGCTTGAAGTGCGCGGTGATTTTGTGGAATTCTTGATCAAAACTGGGTTGCTTGAGCTATTCCAAGGATATAATAAGGATATTCCAAGGATTTAAATGTCCCAGGCTGGGTTGGAAGGGCTTGGAGCAAGCTGAAGGCATGGAAGTGGAAGGGAGGTGGAACTGGATGAGTTTTAAATTCCCTTCCAACGCAAACCATCCTGGAATTCCAGGATAAACAGTTATTTGTGAGGCATCCAGGAAGGAGAGAGGGCTTGAGGCACAGAAAAGACTCTTCTCATCTCATTACCAACATCCCTAAAGCATTTTTAAGGTTAGGAGCCTTCTTGGAGTCAGGAAATCTGCATTCCTGATGGTGCAGGGGCACAAGGATGGGGTGATTGGGATCAGGAATGTGGCTCTGGCAATTGCAGCCTTGGAATGACCTGGAATTCCAGGAATTGGATCAGCTCCACACACTGTGGGGAACTGTTTGTTCATCAGCCCCTCACTGGTTTGTCTTCACTCCCTCAGGTTCCCTTGCTGCTGATCTGTGCTTCTGTTTTGGGCAGAATCCTGGGGAAAGTTGGGATGTCCCTGGAATGGGAATGTTCACTGGTGTGGTCCCACCCAGGCCATCCCCTCAGCAGTGGTTTTCCTGGAGGAAACTCATCCTCAGGGGTGGGCTGAGCCTCATTCCTTCGCTTTTTGTCTTTTATTTGTCTTTTATGGCACTGGAATATCGCAGGAAGGCGGGAATTTCAATCCCCACGGCAGGCACTCGGTGAGAGCCATATTGTGTAGTTCAAGTGCTTCTGCAGATATTTCGTTATAAACCCCTAATTTTTATCTTAATCTAATGCTAATTTTTTTTTCTAGAAAAGAGAATTTTGATGATCTGTTGCTGTTTGTTCTCCACAGATTCTTCTGCCTACTCCTTCTGATCCTGAGCTGCAGCCAGAAGAAATCTGGACCATCCTATGGAAAAGAGTGTTGGAAGTACACAGGGAGCAGAGGTAGGCTGTGACTTTGGAATTTCTCCTGAAATAGATCCATAAAGCCAAGGTTTAATTATCAGATCTCGAGAAGTGCGGTTAAATTCACAATAAAATTCACAATTCCTAAAATTCTGTTGTTTGCTTGGTTGGCAAAACCATCTCCACTGGAAAAGGAAAAACCCCAACCAATTCAAAAAATGCAGGGAAAAGAGGGAAATTCCTGGAATTCACTGCTGAGCACCATTTCCAGCCTGGCCAGGGTGTGCCTGGAAGTTTGGAGGGAATGCCTTTGGCTCTGGTTTGGCAGGAGCCTCCAGTCCAGCTTGTTTGTCCTGCTGGGAATTTGCATGGGAGGAGTGAGGCTGTGATTTGTAATATCTGAACCAGGCTCCAGGGCCACTGGAATTTGCCACAATTCCCTGTGTTTGTCTGGAGGTGTGGAAATCTGAATACCAACCTGAGCAAAATGCTCAGTTCACCTCTCTAAAGCTTTGGCAGAGCACCCAGGGGGCCCCAAGTAAATGGATTTTTGGGGTGATTTCATCTCATCCCTGTGTGCCCTTCTCCAGCACGTCTGTGCCATCTTCCTTAGCATTCCCTTGGGATGCGCTTAAAAAGAAATAAATTGAATTTACACTTAAAAATTTTAATGCTGTGACAGTGCAAAGTGCACTTAAAATTCAGATGATGCAGCTTGTCTGAAGTGAAATTTATTTATCTCAGGTAAGGGATTGGTTGTTGGTGTTAAAATTGAGATTCCTCTGCGTTTAGTGCTGTTTATTCCACCCTGTTTCAAGTCGCATCTAAGGCACCTCAATCCCGTTGATTTTTAGGAATCCTCTTGAGGGATTTTTAAGGCTCAGGAGGACAAATAGATGAAAGGAATAACGTGAACTTGAGTTTCTTTTGCAAGTCCCAGCCCTCTGTGAGGGGTTCTGGCCAGCAGAAGGCACCACCAGCTCAGCTTTGCGCCGCTCGCCGGCGTTCCCGGCTGAATCGCCACGCTTCCAGCAGGATTTGGCAGGAAATTCATCACCCCCCACCTCAGGTCCTCACAATTCCCACTGAATGATGTGTCCCCGTGCTTTTGCAGGCCTGAGGCGTGGGGGTTTCCCTGCGCAGTGATGCCCGGGATGGGGGCGTTGCTGGCCGCAGCCGTTCTCCCGTTCCTCGTCCTCTCCGGACATTGGGCTTCAGCTGAGAACATCAACTTCTACAACATCAGGCCTCCACTAGACCGTAAGTAGCTTTTTTTTTTTTTTTTTAATGGAATTCTGGCCTTTTCTGTACAGAATTCTAGCTTAAAATTGTAAATATTTGCCCCATCCTCCCGGTGGTTTGGGTTTCAGCTGTTTGTCTCCAAAGAAACTTTAAAATAAACATTTTGCTTCTCAACCCACAGCACTTTGCACTTAATATCTGACAAGCTGACTGAATGAAAATGAATCAAATCATTGCAAAATTAGAGTGCACGAGGAGTTTGGCATTTTAAGGGCTTTTCTCGTATTATTTCTGTCTCCCTGCAGAGGAAATTATGCAGCGGTTTCCTTATAAATAATCCAGAACAGGTGGTTTTGGTCTTTTATCTTGTTGGGGGTTTTGTAAGGGGAGGAATAGGTGTTGCTGCATGCAATTAATTCACTCTGAAGGTAATTAAAAACCTCGTGGGACCTGTGAAGCCAGTTGGCATTAATGGCATCTCTTTTTTTTTTTTTCCTCTTATCTGGCATCACCAGTGTTCCATCCCTTCATTTGCATTATCTGCAGCCAGGAAAAAAAGGATAAAAAAACCAGCCAGGATATAGTAGCTGGAAATAATACCTGCCCCTAGTGAACCCTGCACCTTCCAATAATTCATTGAATTAATGGAAATAAGATTTTAAAAGACCTTTTGTTTAGAGAATCCAGCTTCTTCTGAATGGGAGTTCAAGCTCTGGAGCTGCTTTGGAAATGCAGTTTTTCCATCAAAGGAAAATGTAGATTTATGTTTGCTCCACGAGGAGGGAGATAAACTCTTCCTTCTTCCCTGCTTTTCCCACCACTGCCTCAATTTTGGATTATGAGAGCGAAAACATGAGGATATATTTTCAGTTCAAGCCTAGAGAAAACAAAAAGCTTTCTGCAAAACTTGTTTTATTTGTCTGACAGCGAAAAGATGTAAATATATATAATTCATTCCTGTAAATGCATGTGTGTACAAGCATAATTTTGAATATCTTAATTTTTTTTTTTCTCAATACTTCCCAACTGGCTGTATTTTAATGCTTTTTTAACCCTTTCCAAGCCACTCCATTCCCAAACAGTTTCAAGTGCTTTACCTGTGACAACGCGGTGGACAACTACAACTGCAACAGATGGGCTGAAGACAGGTGGTGTCCTGAAAGTGAGTAAGGCTGGATGAGGAGATATTCAATATTTGTGACATTTAACCTTGCTTTTCCCTGCCTCGCCCCCTTGGAGAGGTCGGGCTCATTCGTGGCACTAATGTGCCAGCACAGTTTTGTTGTTGGTAGTGCTGAGTCAGGTCATTTCTGCTGATGTGACAGCTTTGGCCATTCCAGTGTGTAAAGCAACAGGGAAAAGTTATTCATCTCCATCTCCCTCATTTTTATATAATATATATCAAAATATTAATACACAAGCATTTAAATGTGGTAATATTTTAATATTAAATTCAATGTTAATATTCAATTTATTATTAATATTTTAATATAACGTTATTTAAAATAATTTTCGTATTTTTAATAATAGATCAGTATTAATTACCTGTGTATGTTTCTCTGTGTATATATATATATAATGATGTGCCTCCCTAGAGTCAATTTTAATCTTGTTAAAAAACCTGAAGAATTTCCTCTGTAGCTTTATTCCCTCAGAGTGTAAAGTGACAGTAAAAAATTATTTATCTCCATCTCTCTCAGTTTTATGTAATATATAACAATAATATTAATATACAGATTTTTAATAATATATCAGTATTAGTTAACTACCTGTGTTTTTATGTGTTTCCCAAGAGTTCGCTTTAATCTTGTTTAGAACACCTGAAGAATTTCCTCTGTAGCTTTATTTTCTTCAGGGTTGTAAAGCAACAGTGAAAAATCATTTATCTCCATCTCCCAGTTTTATATTACAAAAAAATTAATATTCAAACAGATTTTTAATAATACATCCATATTATTTAACTATGCTTCCCTGTGTATATATACATAATCATGTGCTTCCCAAGAGTTAATTTAAAGATGTTGTTTAAAAAACTTGAAGAATTTCCTCTGCAGCTTTATTCCCTTTCCTTTGGATGCCATCCCAAAATTTCATGTTCTTAGTGAGCAGCAGGACCTGCCTGACTGGGGCTCACACCTGTGCTGGGGAGGATAAAGCTCAGAAATAATGGAAACGTTTCCTCATTTTTCACCCTGGTGACATTCGCGGGAACGGTGGGAAAGGGGAAGAAGCAAAGCAGAGGAATGAGGAAACCAACCTGAAACCACGCAGGAACGTGCTGCCAAAAAGAGGGGAGAAATAAAAATAAACGCGTGGGTGATGGCGCTAATTAGTAATTTCAATCAAAGCAGCCTTGCTGGAGGTTTGAAGGGTCAGCTGAGATTTCACAGGGATTAATTTCTTGCTAAATGCTCTTTTCATCGAGTTGCAAATCATTCCGTAGAGCGATTTTCTGGGAATGTTTCCCTGAGCTGTGTGTGGATGTGAAGGGCTGTTCCCAAGGATCAGTGGTGGCAATCCAACCCCTGATTTGCTTCTGCAGGCACTCGGTACTGCCTGACCGCTCACCTCTTCACGGCGCGCGGGGAGAGCACCTCGGTCACCAAGAGATGTGCCACGGGCGAGGAGTGTCACCTGGTGGGGTGCCACCGCCGCGGGGACAGCGGCCACACGGTCAGCGCCACGCTGCTGCTCCTGCTCTGCTCCTGCTCTGCTCCTGCTCTGCTCCTTCTCTGCTCCTTCTCTGCTCCTGCTCTGCTCCTGCTCTGCTCCTGCTCTACTCCTGCTCTGCTCTGCCTGCTCATGTCCTACTCATGTCCTACTCATGTCCTACTCATGTCCTACTCATGTCCTACTCATGACCTACTCATGACCTACTCATGACCTACTCATGTCCTACTCCTGATCTGCTCCTGCTCTGCTCTGCCTGCTCGTGTCCTACTCCTGCTCATGTCCTGCTCATGTCCTGCTCATGTCCTACTCCTTCTCTGCTCCTGCTCTGCTCCTGCTCTGCTCTGCCTGCTCGTGTCCTACTCATGTTCTACTCATGTCCTACTCCTGCTCGTGTCCTACTCATGTTCTACTCATGTCCTACTCCTGCTCTGCTCCTGCTGTGCTTGTGTTCTATTCATACCCTATTCCTGCTCCACTCGTACCCTGCTCCTGCCCGACTCCTTCTCTACTCATACTCTGCTTGTATCCTGCCCCTGGTCTATTCCTGCTCTCTTCTGCCTGCTCCTGGCCTGCTCCTGCTCTACCCTGTCCTACTCCTGCCCTGCTCCTGTTCTACTCCTGGGGCTGGAGGAGGCCATTCCAGGGCTGGTTTTTCCAGGAGGATGTGCCAAGAGCTGCTCTGCACAGGGGAACAATGGGATTTCTGCATGCTCTGCACCGGGGACAATGGGATTTCTGTATGCTCTGCACCGGGGAACAATGGGATTTCTGCATGCTCTGCACCGGGGAACAATGGGATTTCTGCATGCTCTGCACCGGGGAACAATGGGATTTCTGCATGCTCTGCAGTGGGAGCAATGGGATTTCTGCATGCTCTGCACAAACCACAAAACCTGGAGGGGAAACCTGAGTGGGAACAAAAGTTTTAGAGTCAGAATTTTTCGGCTTAAGAAAAGCTGATATGTTGCAGAGCATATTTTGAGTTGATGTGTTAGAAAGGGAAGCTCTGTTTTCTGCAGTGTCAGTGTGGCTCTGTGACATCCCACTCCGGCTTGGGGACACACCTGGGGATGAGCGACTCCAGGCTCCTGATTTGGATAATTGATTCATGGATAAATTGGATTTTGGGATGATTTTTAACATATCTGCTTCACCTTCTGCCCTGGCCAGGACGGGTCTGTTCAGCCCAGCTTTGCGACACTGAATGCGCATTTCTCTCTTAAAACCGCCCTGAATTAATCCCCCTGAATTAATTACCTTGAATTAACTACCCCGAATTAATTACCCCGAGTTAATTACCTTGCGTTAATGACCCTTTTCTCCCGGCAGGAGTGTGTTTCCTGCTGCGAAGGCATGATCTGCAACGTGGAGATCCCCACCAACGCCACCAACGCGGTGTTCGCCGTGCTGCAGGCGCGCAGGACGGCCGCGGGCAGCCGCGCCCTGCCCAGCCTGCTGGCACTGGTGACACTGGTGGCACTGGTGACAATGGCACTGTCCTGACACAGCACCCCCAGACAGAGCTGCTGGGACAGTCCCCGGGCCAGGAACCCCCAGGGTCTCCGAGGAGAAGTGGCTGATGTTCCCTCGTCCCAGCAGATTTAAGGAAAGGCGCATCCTGCACTCCTCGCGTGTTTTACTGGGAATCCTTCCCCGTCAGTATTGGAAATAAACCCCACAAAAAAACCCCAGTGGGGAGGACTCAAGGTTTAATTCCCTGTTTTCTGAGGAAAATGCACATTTTTTGGGGTTTTGGGACGGAACTGTGACAATCACAATCAAAAGGAGCTTTGAGTGGTTTGTCTGGAAAGGTGGGAACTGGATTTAAACCTTTTATGTGCAGAAACAACTCAGAGTTTCTTATCAAGGTGTGTTTGAGCTTATCTTGATTTCATAGCGAGCACCTCTGGTTTTCATAGAGAACAAATATGAGATTGGGTTTTTTTCTCCTTGATCAGAGCTCTTATTTCTCCTGGCAGTAATACAAAGTTAATTATCTTCTTTCTGTAAAATGTCTCATCCTCCTCTTGTTTTAAAGCTGTGGGAAATGTAGAATTCCTAAAAATCCTGTTGGAGCACCCAGAGCAGTATTCCTGATCTTCAAAAGCAAAAGGATTATTTCCTTGCAATTGAGTCTCAACTCAGAATATCACAAAAATATTATTTTTGTGATATTGGGATATCACCACTTTCAAATCACAGTTTCATGGTCAAGCAGCTTCATTATCCTAAAAATTCCAAGTGGACACTTGGAATAAATAAGGGGGGAATTCTTCTGTGTTCTCTCTTGATTTGCACAGGTTTTTTTCCAGGAATGTTATTGTCCTGGTGGATGTTTTCAGGAAGGATGGATCACTTAAACTGACTCAAAAAAGAGATTTGGAGCTGTTCCCTAAAAAATTCGAGTAGCTACAAATTTGGCTTCTTTTACATCCATATTGCCTTAATTATTTGCTGGTTTGTGTCACTAATTATATTTAGTTATAAAAAAGATTTTGAAATATTTCCAGGCCTGTTGACATTCTGAAATTTCCTCCACAGTATTCTTAGAATGCAGACTGAATTGTGACTGAATTCGGTCTGTGGCTCCTGGACGGGCGATTGTGCAGCTATAAAATTTGGATGTAAAAGCTTTTTCCTTGCCAAAGGAAATGGTTCTTGATGTCTGAGTCAAGGTTTTCCAAGATCTGGATTCTCATGAATCTCTCATTCCTCAAGATCTGGATCCTCTCTTTTCATATCTGGATTCTGTGCCGTCCAACAGGGCTGGAATTCTGCTCTGAAGCCAGGCTAGGAGAGCTGGGAATGTTCACCTGGAGAGGGGAAGGATGAGGGGAGAGCTTCCAGCACATTCCAGGGCCTAAAGGAAGTACAGGAGAGCTGGAGAGGGACTGGGGACAAGGGATGGAGGGACAGGGAATGGCCTCCACTGCCAGGGATGGATGGGAGATTGGGAAGGGATTGTTCCCTGGGAGGATGGGGAGGCCCTGGCACAGGTGCCCAGAGAAGCTGTGGCTGCTCCTGGATCCCTGGGATTGTCCAAGGCCAGGTTGGATGTAGCTTGGAACAATCTTTGTGAAGGCTGCCCTGGAGCAGAGGCTGGAATTCCAGAATAAAGCAGGGATTGATTCAAGGATCTCCTCCACGGATGCACCTTGGGCAGCACAAGAGCCCAGCCAGGGCTGCACCCAGGATGAACCCAAATGGTCCCAAAATGCACGAGCGCTCCCGGGGTCTCTCCCTGGGATCAGCTCTGCTCCATGTGCACATTGCAGTTCAGTGTCCAATTCCAGCTCAGCCCCTGCACTCCCATCCTGCTTGTTTTTCTCTCTGCAGCCCACGGGGTTTGTGCTCCTGGGCTGAGATTTGGATCATTTGTCCTTGGTGCCCAGCTGGAGCAGGAATTGTTTTGTGTCCCTGCTCTGTGCAGAGAGCTCAGCAAGCCTTAATGTGAAGCTCAGAACTGCACACTGAAGCAGCACAGAGTCTGAAATATAGAAAAGCCGAACCTGATGCATCGTTGGGACGGTGGGAGGTGTCCCTGGATGATCTGGGTGGGCTTTAAGGTCCTTCCCAACCCAAACCATTCCAGGATTCTCTGATATCCCATAATTACCTTCATCCTTCTGCTCCATTTTTGCAGATGAAAGGATTTTTTTTTTTTTTTCTGGTGGACAAAGCATTCCAGGTTTCTCTCTGCTCCACGGGGAATTCCTCCAAGTGGAAGTTGGCTCCCACATTTTGGGTCATTGAATTTTTCCTGCACAAATTGCTCCTAAATTCAATTTTGGGGAATAATTCTTGGAATCTCAACGAGGCCTCCAGGAGCTCTGTGGTCTTGTAGGGGTCGCTGTCAATAATTTACAATAATCTCAGTACTGAGGGTTTTTTTATAGTGGAATTGCAATTCCAGAGCTCTTGGGAATGGCAGGGAGGCCCTAAAAAACTGCTGCAGCAACAAAGAAAAGCACATTTCAGGAGGGCTTTTTTCCTCTGTTGAATGATTTTTTTTTTCCCCTCACTGGAAAGTGAAGAAATTATGAAATGAAGATTTTAAACCTCATAAAATGCCTCTGCTTTTGGGAAAGAATTGTTTGGGATAAACCCCAATAAATCAGCTGAAGGTTTAAGGATGCAGCCTGGGCCTGTGAAGGGATTTGACCTTGGATTTAATTTTTTTAAATCAGAATTTTAGAATTCCAAGAGTGGAGGATATTAGTGATGAGGTTTAATCATTGGGATGAATCAATCCCTTTGTTATTGCAAATCTTGGGATTATTTTTAACGGAGAATTGAATATGCAAATGCTCTTAATGCAATGCAAAGAGGCACTTGGTAGAAGAAATATGGAATTTAAGAGAGAACTTCAGTTTTTCCCCTTGCTTCATCTCTTTTAATGGAAAACCCTGCTTGGATTTGATGTTAAATGCTGATTTTGTAGGAAAAACATGCTGAGAAAAAAGAGTATTGAAATTCACCATATTATCGCCAGGATTAATGACTGTACAGAAATCCGACCTTAATTTATGGCAGAATTTTTATATTAAATATTTTCAGGTATCACAATTTTCAGATCTCTGTCTGAAGAACTTTAAAAAGTATTACTGGATTTGATAAAACCAATTTTCATTGATGTCCTTGTCTCAGTTTGGGTTCAGATGTTGTAATTTAAATTGCAGGTGTTGTAATTTAAATATATTCAATTTTTCATGTGATAAGACAAATTTTCAGTGATCTCTTTATCTCAGTTTGGGTTCACAGTTGTAGTAATTTAAATATATTCAATTTTTCATTGCCTAAATCCACCCCTAAACTTTGGGAATGATGTTTCTGTAAATCCATAAATTTTTGAACCTGAAAATAATTCAGAAATAATGACAAATCCATCCATTTGTGCAGTTAAATGTATTTTTTATGATATATATATGTGTGTGTAATATGATTTTTATTTACATTGCACTGGACAGCCTATAGAAGGTATATTTTTAAAACTTAAATCCTGATAAATTCTTCATTATTCAGTGTTTGGATGTTTTCTTATTGCCGTGTAACTGCTTTAAATCTTCTCCAGAAATGGCACTTTTAATAAAAAATATTCAAATATTTTCTGGTGAAGAACGTTTCTGGTGACAAATATTGCTTGGTAAAATCTTAATTTAAATTAATTTCTGCCCTGACTTCAGCTTAATTTAAATTTAGTTTTCTTTGCTGTATCCCAGGATTATTTTTGGGAATATTTGCCCTCCTTTTTTCGGGTAATTTATTCTGTTAGAGACCCTCGGTGCCCAGAGATATTTAAAAGCTTGAAGAAAACTTCATTTTATTTGCATTTTTTTTAAAACTCTGATTGCTGGAATCGTGGCTAAAAGAATTTTAATTGTGGTTTTGTAGTGTTTTAATGAAGATAAAAAGAAATCTCATTTATTCTGCTGTTGGCATCAAGGAGAGGCAGAAAAAGCAGCTGCAGGCTGGGGGCAGAGAGTGGCAAACAGAAAAATAAAAATATATTGAATATTCATAATTATTTTTGAATATTTAAAAGGGAAATTATTTAAGGATTTCAAGGTCACCTCACAAAGTTCATTTGGGGTAATTTGTGCCAATTTCAGTGGGGGTTGTTGGGGACTTTTATTTTTTAATTTTGTGAGGGGAGTTGGGATCTTTATATTTGTCCTTTTTTTTAGTTTTTTATATCTATTTATTTTTAATAGACTGTGTAATAATTTGGGAGTTTTATATTTATCTTGGAGAATTTTAAAGTTGTTATAATTTTTTTTTTTACTTTTTGTGGTTTTTAATTTTTGGGGGGTGATTTTCAAATTCTTTGGGTTTGTATCTCAATTTTTTACTGTTATTTTTTGGTGGCTTTTAAACATTTTTTATCTTTTTTTCTTCTTTCTTCTGCTTTTAAAAGTTTAACAAACCCAAGTTTCAAAGTTGGACAAATCCAGGTTTAAAAATTTGACAAATCCAAGTTTAGATGTTTGTCTAATCCAGGTTTGAATGTGTGACTAATCCAGGTTTAAAAGTTTGACAAATCCAAGTTTAAAAGTTTGACTTTACTCAGATTTAAAAGTTTAACAAATCCAAGTTTAGATGTTTGGCTAATCCAAGTCTAAAAATTTGACTAATCCAGGTCTAAAAATTTGGCTAATCCAGGTTTTAAAGTTTGACAAATCCAAGTTTAAAAGTTTAACAAATCCTAATTTAGATGTTTGATTAATCCAGGTTCAAAAGTTTGGCAAATCCAAGTTTCAAAGTTTGACAAATCCAAGTTTAAAAACTTGACAAATCCAGGTTTAAAAGCTTGGCTAATCCAAGTTTAAAAGTTTAACAAATCCGAGTTCAAAAGTTTCATTTACTCAGATTTAAAAGTTTAACAGATCCAAGTTTCAAAGTTTGGCTAGTCCAGGTTTAAAAGTGTGACTAATCCAGGTTTAAAAGTTTGTCAAATCCAGGTTTCCAAGTTTAACAAATCCAAGTTTATATGTCTGGCTAAACCAGGTTTGAATGTGTGACTAATCCAGGTTTAAAAGTTTGGCAAATCCAAGTTTAGATGTTTGACTAATCCAAATATTCCGAGAGTTTAAAATCTAATTCCTATTGTAACTTGTCAGGCCATTAGGTTTCTCTGCCTCCAGCAGCTCTGTTTCAATTTTATTTAAATTTCCAAAAGCTCCTGCGATCTCCCCTGTGAACATTCCTGAAAAGTTTGGGGTTCAGCTGAAATGCCACCATCAATGCCCTTTGTAATTTCATTTCATGGGCTTTATATTTTTAATTCAAATGTTCTGTTTTTTTTAAATTATTATTATTCTTAATCCATTTTCTTAATACCTCTTTCTATTAAACTTCTTTCAGACAGGGAATTTAAAAAAAAATATCCAGAAAAATACTGGATTCACATTTTTGCATCAAAATTGGCCTCAGCCTCTGGCTGTAAATGAAACTTGAAAAGTCTTTGGGCTTTAAAGGAGAGATGAAATAGAAATATTTTAATGGGAAGTGGGAAGATTAGTTTTGTTAGGCTCAAGCTAGACCTAAGAAAAAAAATCCAAAATAAGTGTGGAAAAAAGAGAAATTCTGCAGAAAAAGGAGGACTGGGAAAGTGCAGGAATTAGGAGAGAAGGAGCAAGGAATGTGCTGTCCCTGCACAGCCTGGGGAGAGAGAGGCTCTGGAAAAAACAGTGACAGGGAAATTTGGGAATTCTGGGGGGAGGAAAGGCAAAACGCGTGAGGAACCTTGATCTGGAGAAATGTTCCTTAAAGGCAGCGTGGGGACTGAAAATGCCCAGGGATTCATCCTGCAATTCCAGGGTGGGAACTGCTTGTGGGACCTGAAACTGTGGCTGGGACAGGGAGGGAAGAGCTTTGGGAAGGGAAGAGGTTGTAGGGCCCAGCTGTGACTGGGATCTGGGTTTGCACATCCCAGTTTGGGATCTGGGTTTGCACTATTCCAGTTTGGGATGCAGATTTGCACATTCCAGTTTGGGATCTGGGTTTGCACATTCCAGTTTGGGATCTGGGTTTGCACATTCCAGTTTGGGATCTGGGTTTGCACATCCCACTTTGGGATCCGAGTTTGAACATCCTAGTTTGGGATCTGAGTTTGCACATCCCAGTCTGGGATCTGTGTTTGCACTATCCCTGTTTGGGATTTGGTTTTGCACATCCCAGTTTGGGATCTGCGTTTGCACATCCTAGTTTGGGATATGGGTTTGCACATCCCACTTTGGGATCCGAGTTTGAACATCCCAGTTTGGGATCTGTGTTTGAACATCCCAGTTTGGGATCTAGGTTTGCACTATTCCAGTTTGGGATCTGCGTTTGCACATCCTAGTTTGGGATATGGGTTTGCACATCCCAGTTTGATATCCAAATTTGCACATCCCAGCTTGGGATCTACGTTTGCACATCCCAGTCTGGGATCTGGGTTTGCACATCCCACTTTGGGATGCAGATTTTCACATCCCACTTTGGGATCCGGGTTTGCACATCCCACTTTGGGATCTGCATTTGCACTATTCCAGTTTGGGATCTCAAAGGAACAGAGTGCAGCTGCTGCTGCTTCCAGAGACACCTTAATTCCTGACAATCCTTGTCCAGGGGAATTCCTGCTCGCAGCAGGATGCTGGCACAGGCAGCAGGACAATTCCCATCTGTCAGCAGCCCTTCCAGAGCTGTCATTACCCCTCAGCTCCCTGCAACTGCTGCGGAATTTGCTGTCCTAGGGCGAGGAATTTCAGAGATCCCCCCTGTGACCCCCGGCCCTGGCTGCCATCAGTCCTGTAAATCTCTCTGCCCTCAATCCAGATGATTTTGGAGATAGTAAAAGTGGCTGGATTTCATTGGGTTTGGGGCTTTTTTGTTAACTTTACTGTTGAAAAAAAAAAAAAAACAAAAGCCACAAAAAAGGTGGGGAGTAACTGTTTGGAGAAGGGTATCAGTGGTTTGGATAAAAGGATAATCTGATGGATAAAAAACAAAGAAAAAGCTTCCATAAATATCCAGAGTGCTGCTGAAATGGAGCCCAAACACCATTCCAGCATCTTTGGGTCCATCTGGATGTCTCATCCCAGAGCAGCTCCATCCCCCTCACAATGGAGGCTCCAGAACTCTCCTTGTCCTCATTCCCTTCATTTCTGCACCTCATTCCAGTGTGATGATTGATTATTCCCATCTTTTATCTTTTTGTTGTTGGTGTGATGGGGCTGAAGGCACCTTTGCAACCCAACAGAAATCCTTTTTGGATTCTTTTGGGGTTCTTTTTGGGCTGTTTTTGAGCTCTTTTTAGGCCTTTTTGGGCCCTTTTCAGGGTCTTCTCAGGCCCTTTTCACTCCCTTTTTAGATATTTTTCAGGTTCTTTTTATGCCCTTCTCAGGCTCTTTTTAGGCTCTTTTCAGGCTCTTTTAATGCCTTTTTCAGGCTCTTTTCACTCCCTTTTTTGACCTTTTCTGGGTTCTTTTTAAGCTCTTTTCAGGCATTTTTAGGTCCTTTTCAGGCCTTTTTTAGGCCCTCTTTAAGGCCCATTTTAGGCTATTTCCAGGCTCTTTTCAGACTCTTTTTAGGCTCTTTTCAGGATCTTTTAAGGCTCCTTTCGGGCTCTTTTCAGGCTCTTTTTAGGCCTTTCTTAGACTCTTTTCAGCCTCTTTCTAGATTCATTTCTGGTTCTTTCCAGGCTCTTTTCAAGCTCTTTTCAGGCCTTTTTTAGGCCATTTTCAGGCTCTTTTTAGGCTCCTTTTTTGGCTCTTTTCAGTCCCTTTTCAGTTTCTTTTTAGACCCTTTAAAGGTTCTTTCCAGGCTCTTTTTTTGGCTCTTTTTAGACCCTTTAAAGGTTCTTTCCAGACTCTTTTTTGGCTGTTTTTAGGCCCTTTTAAGGCCCTCTTTAGGCTCTTTTTTGGGTTCTGTGGGCTCTGTTTCCCAAATCCCAAGCCATATATGCAACAAGGACACGTGGCCTTTATCCTGCTTTTTTCCCTGGCCAAAAGCTGGGGGCCAACATCTCTCAAAAAGGGAAGAATTAATGTGGGGCCTCAGGCTAAAAACTCTCAGGTTTCCTTCTCCCTCACAAAGTGAAGCAAAAGGATCCATCTGCCAGAAAAACCCCCAAACTTCAGAACATAAACTGGGAGGGTTGTAAGAAAAAACAAAACTCTTTGGAGGGGGAAAACATAAAAAAAAAATCTATTTTTTGTTTTATTCTCATGGCTTGCTTTGGTTTTTCACCAGAAAATGCCTCAGCAGGTAAAATAATAAATTAAAATAGTATATTTTTTTTAAATCCCATTTTTTTCTCCAAACTACAAGTCCTGGTGTTATTTTGTGCCTTTTTAATGGGATTTTATTTGGGATTTTTGGTCCATTTAAACAGATTTCACCAGGGCTAAAAACATCAAACCTTATCTTGCCCTGGTGTCCAGATCCAGCTTTTTAAATCCCTGATACTCCCAATGATTAAGCAGTAATTGAACCCCTGGAAAAGCTTCTCCTCATAAAGATTTTGTGGAAAAAAACCTAAAATGAATGGTTTGAATATTGGGGGAATTCTAATTCTTCTCCTGCAGTTACACTGTGTAATTATCTCTATATTTTCTCTCTCTAAAGTAATATTTGTGTGTTAGAAGGGATATATCCAAAGGCAGTGAGCCTGGTTTAATTAACAATTAACAAATGTAATTTTATGTTATAAATGTTAAAAATGTTCCTAAAGAATAACGTTAAAATGTTAATAATATAGATAATATTTAAACAAGTAGATAAATATAAGACATCTTTTAGGTCTAAAACTTTACTATAATAGGTATAAAATAGATAATAATATACAAATACAGTATAGAAATAATCTATAAGTAAATATAAAATAAAAAATAATTTTTAAAATGTTAAGATAATTAAACCAGGAGCTAAGCTGGACTTGTTTGTCATCCCAGCCAGTTTTGTGTAACGCCTGGCATTAAAAAATTTAATTCTGGGACCTTCAAGGACCAAAATGTCCTTTGTGAACTAGAGAAGGGAGGGGGTGACTGGCATTCTCCTCACTTTCAATAACAAACAGGGCTGAATTTTGAAGTTGCTGCAATTTATATTTCACAGCAACCTTAAAACCCCCAAAAATACCAAATCCACATTTCTAGGCTGGTCCGTGGTCTGGAAATCAGGAGGAAAATTAGAAATGTTGCCCAGAGAGAATAAAATCATCCTAATTTCTATGAATCCAAATGGTTTTATTGCTGAAGCTGTCAGAGGTGCATTAAGAGCAGATTTTGGAGGGGTTTAAGCTGATGACTGATCCTGCCTGGGTTCAAAGGGGACAGCCAGCAGGAACACGAAATTCCTGCCAAATAAACGCAGAGCAATTTGTCTCACGTGAAAAGCTTGGCTGGCTCTGCCCTCCTCCCTCTGATTGTCCCCAGCTTCGATGCAACGACACCGGTTGCACCCAAAAATCCAGTAAAAACTACCAAGAAGGGGATGAATTTGCATTTTTTGGATTTTATTTTGGTTTTTTCAGTTGCAATCCAAGGCCAAGGCGTGCTGGGGAAGCACTGGGGTGATCCCGAGGGATGGCAGAGCTGGATGTCACCCGCTCCAGGGGACAGGGAACTGAAGCTGCAAAGTGCACGGCAATTACATCAAATTTGCTCAACTTTTTCCCATATCTGCTGAAATCTAGGAGAGAGGAATGGACTTTGGGAGGATGGGACCCTGGACAGGCCTCAATGGCTCTGTGTTTCCTGCCTGGATCCCCTCAGTATTCCCATTGTTAGCCTGAACTCCAGAAATCCAGGGAGGTGGAGCCCCTGGGAGGATGTTTGTGGGCAGGGAATTGTGTTTTCCCTCCTGCCCAGCCACTCCAAATCTGTACTTTTAATTCTAATTAGAGATTCAATCACTTTTATTTATATTATATTATATTATATTATATTATATTATATTATATTATATTATATTATATTATCATATACTATATTACACTATATTACACTATATTATACTATATTATACTATATTACACTATATTATATCTATATAATATTTAATTATGTAATATAAATATTATATAGATTATATAGAAATTTAAAATATAAATTATATAATATAATATAATATAGATATGTTAACATATTTACTAGAAATATATTATATTTATATTTACATTATATTTAATTATATTTGTTATATTTATCATATTATTATGTAATAATATAAATAATTTAAAATTAATAAATATTATACATAAAAGATTATAAATAACACATAATACTTATTTAATTAATATATTTATTTATAGCCTGGAATGCCTTTAAAGCCCCCCCAAACCTGCTCCTGGTGATCCCAAAGCTGCAGATTTCCCAAAGTGGTGTAACCCTAGCGTTGGGCACTGATAGGGGGCAACAATGGTGTTATTCATGCTGGGTTCAGGGACTGAAAATGAGTTTGGGGAGGCTGAAAATGATGAAAGGGGAAATCAGGGCTGGGCTCTGCTCCACAATTACAGAGGAAAAGGGATTTTGTGGGGAGAAACTGCATTTTTCATTCCAGGGAAGCAAGATCCACTGCTGGTTGTTTAAGCCATTTCCTAAGTGAAAATCAGATCAATTAAATATATTTTATAAATCCAGATACATAAATATATTATATATAAGGCAAATGTACGACATTAAATGTATTTAAAGTATTTGATAATATGCTGGACCAATAGATATTGGTGTTCATCCTTTGTGCTTCCAAGCAGCTTTTCCCTCCACCTCTTCCCGTCTGGGATCTGATTCTTCGGGATGTCAGAGCCAGAGCTCCTGATTTCACTCTGGATGGTGGCACCGCCTCTGCCTTCCCTCTCACTGGGAGATCCAGGCTGGATCCTGAAGGTACGAGTTCCAAAATTCCCTGGGAATGAGGGTTTCCTTTCTGTGTGCGGGTTTGGGGCTCACACACCTGCAGGAAGGGGAGGAACGTTTTCCCCATGGAATTCCTTACCGCAAAAAGTTTGTGTTCAGTTAAGACCAGCTTTGCCCAGGCTCTGGCTTTGCAGAAATGTGGTTTGGTCAGAGCCTAATTTACGATCTAAAGGGAAGAATAAAACCCCCTCTGTGACAGTTCACTGGAAATTTCCAGGAGATTTTTGTGTAAAGGTTTTCAGCACTCACCAAAACCTTCACCTATAAATCAGCTCAGGCTGAGGGAAGGATTTTTCATTTGCAGGTGCTGCAAACGTGAGCAGCGTTTGATTGTGGGACAACCTCTCCCTCTCTTAAAATGCCCCTCCACCTGTGGTCCAGGAAAATAGGATTGGCTCCTAAATCTCGCAAGAACGCTTCCATAAATTCCCCCACTAATATAATATCAGCCATAAATCATTTTGCATGAGCAAATTGCTCTCGAAGGCATTTTGTTTCATGTTCCCCTTCCCCCTCTCCAGTTTCTGCTATCAATCTTTAAGACAGTGATCTCTTTCCAGCCTTTCAGATTAACAAGATAAATTATTCACTAATGTGTTGGAAAAACAAGTTAGAACTCCCAAACGCTGCTTGGAGTGTCCTGCATCCCTGGAAAAGGGCTGGGACTGCTGATCCTTGTCAAGTTGCTCTCAAAGTCTGGTTTGAGGAGTTTTTGGAGTGTCCAAGGCCAGGCTGGACGGGGTTTGGAGGAAGCTGGGATGGTGGAAAGCATCCCTGCCACGGCAGGGGGGGAACGGGATGAACTTCAAGGTCCTTTCCAACCCAACCCATTCCATGAATCCGTTGTGCCCGGGCTGAATTAATTGTCTCTTTAAGGGTGACAACCTTGAAGGACCCTTCCAACCTGAAGGAATTTCCCTCTGATTTTGTCAGGAAATGTCCGTGGGTTGAGCAGCTCCCACCCACCCTTGGACCTCTCTCCGGTGTTGTGAGGTTTGAGCTCTGCTCTTTCTTCTTCCTCCCTCTGAGGTTTTCCATCCTCTGCTGGTTGGGCCCCTTTGTCTCTCTCTCCTTCCTGCCCTAAATCCATGGCATGGGAGGATATGGGTGTCTGCAGAAGGTTCTGGGAAGCAGGAGAGGGAGGAGAAGCACAGGGAAAAGCGGGAGGAGGAATGTGAGGCTGAAGGACTTGGGGAAGATCAGGATCACCAGAGCTTTTCTTCCTTTCCAGTGGACCTGTTCCCATTGAACTGGATTGAATCCCAGTCCAAAACTATGGTGGGAACATGGAATGGGTTGGACTGGGAGGGACCTTAAAGCTCATCCCATCCCACCCCTGCCATGGATTGAGCTGGATTGAATCCCAGTCCAAAACCATGCTGGGAACATGGAATGGGTTGGATTGGGAGAGTCCTTAAAGCTCATCCCATCCCACCCCTGCCATGGCAGGGACATTTCCACTATCCCAGGGTGCTCCAAGCCCTGTCCAACCTGGCCTTGGACATCTCCAGGGACCTGGTGAGCTTCATCTCATTCCCATTCCTGATTAAAATCCTTGCCTCTCCCATTCCTGAGCCATGGCTGCTACTGTTTGCCTGAGCATCCATCGTCCTTGAACAGGGAATAATTTTTTCAGCCTTTCTGTTTTTCGTGCAATGAACTCATCTTGGTGATGAAAATTTTTCTTGGATGAAAATAGTCCGGAGAAAATGAGTTTCCACTGTGCTATTTTAGGAACAGAATCATTCAAGTGGCAGCTAATGAGCTTGAAAATGTGCCAAAAAAAAATTATCAGCAGGAAAAAGTGTGAAAAGGGGTTTGGCTCCCACAGGTTTCCACTTCCAAGGAAGCAATAAATCACATTCACCATTTGAGATTCATAGTGAAGATTTGAAAAAAAAAAATTAAATCTGAATTTTTAATTTTGCGGGAAGAACCACAAAAGCACATTTAGGATTTTTTTAAAGATATCTGTGCATTCCAAGAGGAAAAAAAAAATTGGGAAAGCAGCACTTGTGCAAATCCTCTGCGGGGCAAGGGCTGGATTTCAGTGGATTGTGCAGGTTCTGTGTTGCCCAGTTACTATCGGGGAGCGTTTGTGGGAGATCTCATCTCGCATTCCTCCCTGCTCCTGTGGATCCCTGCTGCTCCCAGGTGAGGGATTTATCTCCGCCCTGATGCAATTTTCCAGCTCCTCTGGTTTCTGTGAGGAGCAGACAGCTCGGCTCCGTGCCTGGGACACGAAAGGGTCCTGGGGAGGGAGCAGAGAGGAGGAATTGTGTTTGTCCTTCCTTAGAAATCCTCCCACATATTTATTGCCTGCTCACCTGGTGGATGAGAGGATTCCTTGGAGCAGCTGTAATGCCACCACTCTCATCTGGAATTCCCTGGAAATTGCTATTAATTTAGGGGGAAAAAGTGAAGTTGTTGTGATAAATATAGTTTATATGTTATATAATATTGCATATACAAAAGAGATGGTGGGACAGGACCCAGGGAATGGCTTCCACTGCCAGAGGGCAGGGATGGATGGGATATTGGGAATTGGGAATTCCTGGGTGGAATGGAATTCCCAGAGCAGCTGGGTCTGCCCTGGATCCCTGGCAGTGCCCAAGGCCAGGCTGGATGGGGCTTGGAGCAGCCTGGGACAGTGGGAGGTGTCCCATGGCAGGGGAATGGGATGGGATGAGCTTTAAGATCCCTTTGAACCCAAACCAGCCTGGAATTGTGTTCAGAACAGCTTCCAGAGCTGGGCTGGCAGCAAGGGCTCAGCTGAACTGTGAAATCCACATCCCAGCTTTGCCCTCCAGCCGGGTTGGGTGGCAGTGCCAGGAGCCAAAGGGACCCGCAGGGGACAGCTCAGCACTGAGCTTGGGACTGGGAACGAGGTGCACGTTGGGCATAGCCTGGATCCCAGGAGTGAGTGAGGAAAAGGGAATGGAATCTGGGATCAAACCCTGCTGGGGAAGCTCCTGGCAGGAGCTCAGCCTGGATTGCATCACTTCGATCCCAGAATCTTCCAGGCTGGAAAAGTCCTCTGAGGTCATCGAGTCCAGCACTGCCAAGGCCACCACTTGTGTCCCCAAGTGCCACATCCACGTGGGTTTGAGATCCCTGCAGGGATGGGGACTCCACCACTCCTGGATCGTTGAATTTGTATCCCAGGAACTCTCTGCTCATCCCAAAAAAGAAGCAGGAAGGAAACACAGCTGGGCTTTCAGAGCCCTGTCACAGTCAGTAACCAGCACTGGAGTGAAATAACTGCACCAAATCTGTCCAGGCCATCTTTGCCTTCAAATTCCCAAAGTTTATCTCATCCTCTCTCACAAAGATTCCTTTTCAGCCAGCTTGGGAGCAGCTTAAGGGAAAATGAAGGGAACAAAGATGGGATCTTGGAGTGACATCCCTTAATGAGACCTCTTGAGCTTTCTCATTGACTCACAGCAACTGCAGACATCCAAAATTACACCAAGATTTTCTCCCCTAGCCCATAAATAGTCTGTGCTTAGGGTCCCCCACATTGTCTCCATCTTCTTGGCTTCTTCCCAGAGCTGCTTCTTTTGGCACGCTGGAGCTGATGGGAATGATCTTGTAGGAAGAACAAAGTGCATTTTTTTTCCAAAGGAAATAATAAATCTGCTGTGGGCTTTCAAAGCCAGCTGATATCATCAGCAAGGGAGGCTTTTTATGTGTTTTGAGAATGTAGGAAGAACACAGATGTCAGTTTGGACCATTCACATCTTAACTCTAAAGAGGTGCAAAGGATTTCCCAATGGATTTTCCTCTTTCTTTTGTTTATTTTATTTTTTTTTTAATTAAGCTCAAAAAATTGTGGATGGAATTTAATTATAGGGAAAAATTAGATATATTTATTTCATTTCCACAGGAATCCCAGGATGGTTTAGGGTGAAAGGGAGTTAAAGCTGATCCCATTCTACCCCTGCCATGGGCAGGGACACCTCCCACTGTCCCAGGTTGCTCCAAGTCCTGTCCAGCCTGGCCTTGGAGACACTTCCAGGGTTGGAACATCCACAGCTGTGGTTGATGCTAATTGAATTTTATTGCTGGTGGACTTCAGTTCAGGGTGGAAAGAGGAAAAACAGAAAGAAATCCTCAAAAGTTGTCCAAAGCCCCTTAGGAGCTCTCTGGTGTTTGCATTTTTCTGCCAATCTGAGAGGAAGAGTAGCCGGAATTCAGAGCCGTTGTATTCCAAATTTCCCACCAGAAATTCCACAAAACCTCCAACCCCACTTCTCCTTAGGCTCCTTCTTAGTTTCCACTCCAGGAATTAAAGTCCTGGTGCTCCTGGCAGACAATCAGAGGCAAACAGGGTCTCTTTCATTCCTGTCATTTGTCTTCCTTCTTTGGCAATGAAAAAAAAAAGACTGTGGGGAAAAAATTAACCCCTTTTTACACCATTTTTTTTTTTTTTTTTTAATTCTTCATTCCATGCTTTTTCCAGCTGCTGCTGATCCAGGAGTGCTCCTTCTGTGGAGCATTTTCCATCCAGCAAAAGGTCTCACAGCTGGAGTTTCTACACTCAGTCCCTGCCTCTGGAATTTTCTTCCTGGCCCAGGAAATCCTGGCAGAGCAGGAAAAACACCCTGTGAGTTGTTGGGTGGAATCTTCTTCTCCTTGGGCACGTTAAATTGGAGTTTAGAAATTCTGGGCTGTTGTTCAAACAGACCACACACCTCAAAACCTCCAACCCCATCCATGAACATTTCCACGTTCCCACACCTCCTTTGGGCAACCTGGAATTGTTTCTCCATGTTATGTTGCCCCTGTGCCCTTGAAATATTCCTATTTTTCCCCTCCAACTTTCCTTCACCTGCCCTTCTTTCTTACCTCACTCTTCCCTGGAATATTTCCTTGTTTATTTGAGATATTTATTTTTTTTTTAAATTGAACTAAAGATGTGTTGAGTTTTGTTCTATCACACAGTTTCTCTCACAGGGATGTCCAAGAGGAATTGGTTTTGGGAATTATCATGGAAAATTAAGGGATGTGTTGAATTCCTTTTATTTTTTAGGTGCTCTGCTGGTTGGGATGTTAAACTGGAGAGAATTAGAATTCATATTTATCACATTTTTTCCTCTGTTCAAATGATCCTTAAATCAGGAAGTGAAATGAGGCAGACAGGAATTCCCAGTTCATCCCGTTCTTCCTAAAATGCTGGGATTTAATAACACGTTTCCAGTTTTACTACTGGGAAAGTAATCAAAATGCTGGAGACCAGCAACACCATGGATTTTTCCTTTCACTCCTTCTGCAGGACTGGAAAATTCAGTCTTTAAACTGCTCCTTCTGGCTGTGGGTATCTGTTGAAGGTTATTAAATGTTGTTAATTATGTCACTAATTCCAGGTGAAACCCAGGACTGTTCGGGCATGCAGGAACCTCAACCCCACGTTTGCAATTTCCCCGTAAAACACCAGAAGCTTGGGATTCATCTCCGTTCCAGGTTGTGGAATCTTCTCCCAAAGGACTTCCTTTGGTGGAATTTTGGTGGGGAATTTTGAGCTCCAAGTGTCTGAACTCGGTGCTTTGATGGCGTTTCTTGGATGTAAATTTTAATATTTGGATGCTGATTTTGGGCTTTTTCTGGCTGTCACTGCTGGGTCTTGCTGATGCTCCCTGGGGTCAGCACACAAACACCTCAGTTCCTGAGATCTGGAGGAATTAGGGGATGCCTGCAGGGTCATAATTTGGAAAATCTTGGGATGCAGCTCTGGGATTTCTGGGATTCCATTAGCACATAGGGCTGGGTCATATCCATCCTCTTATCCACCAAATCCTTCTCCTCAGGGCTGCTCCAACACCCAGCCCCAATTCTACCAGCCCAAAGGTGCTTCGTGCTCCAAAATCTTGGTCTAAATCCAAAAGTTTATAGAAAATTAATCCCCCTTCAGGGACTACCCGAAATAACCAAACTGTTTCCAGAAACACCAAATGCTGGGTGCTCTTTGCTTCAGCAAAGGTTTAAATGGGATTAAAAGTGGCAGAAGGCTTTTAAAAACGAGGACACAGCAAAATTTAATTTGGTCAGACATGTTTTTTTTGATGCTGATAGTGGAGAGCTATAAATAGTAATAAAAAGTTATACTTAACAGCAGAGTTACTGATCCGAGACACAGATAAAGCCCAGCTTTGTGCTAGACTAGACTAGGTCTGGCGAACACAGAATGAAATTATTACAGTCCCAGTTTAGCTCTTTCCCCAGTGTTTATGGGGAACTTGAGGAATCATTTCCAGCAGCTGATTGTTCTAAAAAAATCAGCTTTCATCTCCCTGAGCCATGAGCTGAGCATTCATGAACCACCCCGAGCCAGAAATGAATAAAAACCATTGAGAGCTGGCCCAGAAGGCAAGGTCTGAGCTGCAGATCTGGGAGCCACTGGTGGGGTTCATTCCTGGCCACTTAGGGAGCGTCTGGAGCGTCTGGAGAGGTGTGTGGGACTAAATCTATTTTTACGGAGTGCCCACAGGCAGAGCCACAGCCCTCAAAGCCAGTCCTGGAGGAGCAGATGTCCCTCAGCAGCAGGACAACGCCAGGATTTGTTATCAGCAGAGCTGGAGCTGCCCTCTCTGAGCACTCATTCTTTCATGTGATGTTTTAAATTAATGAGTTCATAATTGCTGTTAACAAGTGGATTTTGATGCTGCAGGATTTCCCAGTTTGGCTTGCCTTGAGACACTCCAGCACTTGTGGAATTTTTGCTTCTTTTTGGCCAAGGTCAGGCCTAAATGTGTGAGATGGTATTTCTTGTTGGGACTCAGGTGTTTGTTAGTTCTTATCTCTGTCACAGTCTCACAAACCGTGAGATCTGCAGCACTGCGCTTTGACTCACTAAAAATGGAGCCCCATCTCTCTCTCTACAAAGCCTTTAAAGGATAAACTGTCCAATTAAGAAATGACACCTCAATTATTTTCAGTTTAACCCAATAACCAACCACACGTGCCTGCAGTGTGGACTTTTTTATTTAATTACACAAAAACCACCCAAACCTGCGAAGAAGAAGAAGAAGGAGAAGGAGGAGAAAAAGAAGAAGGAGGAGGAGAAGAAGAAGAAGAAGTAGAAGAAGAAAGAAGAAGAAAGAAAGAAGAACCAGCCTCCACCCCAAAACCTCCATCTTGCTCTCTATATATCACTATATTCTAAACCTTAAACTCTGAGTTTCCCAGCCTGTGATATCACACACTTCTATCCAAACTCCACACCCACAATCCCAGTTCCCTCATTCCATTTTGGAAGCTTCTCCAGGGCCTCAGGTCAGTGCAGTGTTCTCCTGGGGGTCAGTGCCTGGCAGCACAGAAAGTCTGGAATTCCCAGCACCAGGGTTCCCACCCTTCCTGGGCTGTTCTGGTAAATGCTGCCCCAAAGACCCCAAATCAGGGCTCAGACTCAGCACGTGGGGCCTGGCTGCTCCTCAGGAGAAGAGAGAAATGTCTTTCCCAAAGAATCACCCAGCTTTTTGTTTTTTTAATGCTTGACATCAATTACTCCTTTAATCCTCACCTCTGTCTGGGAGCCTTAAAAGGATTCACAGTTTATTCCATGACTGACGTGATTTTATGAGTTCTTTTCACAACGGGGTTTCCCACAAAGGTTTGAGATCCCTCTGTGCATGCACACCCAGGTAGGGAGGGGTTCACTCCTGTGGATCCTGATGGGATAAATTGATTCATCTAAACCTCCATGAGACAATTGTCTCCATGAGACAATTCGACCTCCTAATCTCCCTGCAGGACCACGAGGCTTTTGTAGCCTTCCCCAAGACTTGCAGCCCTTCTAATCCTGATTGTGGGCTGGGATTTTGTGATTTCTGTCCAAGTTTTCATCTTCCTGATGCTGTCTCGCTGCTCCTTTTCACTAAAGCTCCTTGTTTTGTTACAATTGATTCATTGGGATGATTCACAGGCTCTGGGAGCAGCAGACAAATTGTTCTGTTCATGGGGATAAATATGGAAATAATTAGGGTGTGTTATTAAATCCTGTGCAGCAGGTGAGGGTTTTGGGTCTGAAGGATGGCTCTGAACCTTCTCCATGAGACAATTTGACCTCCTAATCTCCCTGCAGGACCACGAGGCTTTTGGAGCCTTCCCTGAGACTTGCAGTCCTTCTAATCCTGATTGTGGGTTGGGATTTTGTGATTTCTGTCCAAGTTTTCATCTTCCTGATGCTGTCTCGCTGCTCCTTTTCAAACCCTTGTTTTGTTCTGATTGATTTGTGGGGATGATTCACAGGCTCTGGGAGCAGCAGACAGATTGCTCTGTTCTGTTCATGGGATCTGTGTGGATAAATATGGAAATAATTAGGGTGTGTTATTAAATCCCCTGCGTCAGGTGAGGGTTTTGGGTCTGATGGGTGATTTGAGCTGAGTCAGGAGGGTGTCCACCCTCTCTTAGCAATGCTCAGGGTCTGTTCCACTCTTCTAATCTCTGAAAGGAGATTTCTTTCCCTGCCCATCTATTTTTGGGATGAGGTCGCTGCCGCCGCCCTCTGTAGCGAACCACGGAATTTTTGCTGTGCCTCAGCCACTTCCACAGCTGCCACCTGATAAAATCCAGGGAGATGCTTCCTTTAACTAAAAGAGGGGAGATTAAATTGGATTTTAGGAAGGATTTCTTCCCTGGGAGGGTGGCCAGGCCCTGGCACAGGGTGCCAGAGAAGCTGTGGCTGCCCCTGGATCCCTGGAAGTGCTCAAGGCCAGGCTGGAGCAGCCTGGGACAGTGGAAGGTGTCCCAGAGTGGGATGGGATGAGCTTTAGGGTCTCTTCCAACCCAACCCAGTCTGGATTCTGGAATTCTTGGCCCAAGCAATGCCCTGTCTCTGGGCTGCTGTTCCTTCTTCCCCACACGGAATTCCCGGTTCCTGCCCTCTCCATCCCAGTGCCTGCTCAGCACTGAGCTCTGGTCCTCCACGCCCAGCCCTGACTCAGTCCTGACACCCAGATCTGCTTTTTAAATCTCCTGCCCGAGCAGTTCCTGCTCCAGAACTGCCCCAGCCCTGCTCCTGCAGCAGGGCAAGGACAGGGATCCTTCCCTGCCCTCACAGAGCTTTGTTCCTTACTCTTTCGAAGGTTTTCCCAAGACTTCTGATTCATTGCCTGTTCTTCTAGACCTCATTCCACTATTTTTTTTCAAGTCCTTCACCCTCCATCCTCCATCTGAATTTTGGGACACGGTGGTGTGAGGAGATCTGTCCTTGACCCTGACTCAGTGCTCAATTCCACAGCATTTTTCATGCAAAAGCCTAAGGAATTTTTAAAATTAATATTTATCCTTTAGTAACCTTAAGAGGAAAACATGGGCATCTCTGAGATGCCGTGTAGGCAAATAATAAGTTATTGATTCATTAATTTTGTGATTCGTGTGATTAATGTGATTTTGTGATTAATTAAGAGATTAATTGTGATTAAGTAAAAGTATTTAATTAATTAATTTTCTGACTCACAGGTTTGAGTCAGACTTTGCAGCTTTTTCAGGGCGTGATCAATGCTTGTGTCAACAGAGCAAATTTTAGGAAAAGGATCTTCCTCCAGAGGGTTATGGAGCACTGGAACTGCTCCCCAGGGAATGGGCAAAGCCCCAAGGCTGCCAGAGCTCCAGGAACGTTTGGACAACACTATCAGGAAGTGTTTTTGGGAAATCCTGTGCAGGGCCAGGGGTTGGACTGGATGATCCTTGTGGATCCCTTTCAGCTCAGGATATTTTGGGACTCTGTGATGATAAATGGCATTACGCAGAGGAGAGAACGCGTGGCAGTGCTCAAAACCCAGAGGTCAGAATCGTCTCAGACCTGTCTGAGGGAGGTTCCATTGTGGGGATGCTCTTCCCATGAACACTGGAAGAGGAAGCAGGAGCAGCAGGGAGCAGGAAAGACCGGTGGTGCCCCCTGATTTGTGTGCTGGGAGTGAGGATGGCAGTGGGAGAGAGGAGCTGCAGCTTCTCCCAAGAGCATTCCTGCCTTTCTGAGCAGCTCTCAGCTGGCAGCCGGCGCTGATTTCATAGTAATGCTTTTTTTTTTTTTTTTTTTTTTTTTTTTTTTTTTTTTTTTTTTTTTTTTTTTTGGATTTTTTTTTTTTTTTTTTTTTTTTTTTTTTTTTTTTTTTTTTTTTAATGAATTGGTGCTTAGGCTGGTTTGAATACTTTCTGGTTTGAATACTTTCTGGTTTGAATACTTGGTGTTTTGAATACTTGGTGTTTTGAATACTTTCTGCATGACTAATTAATGTCCCGAAATGAATTAAGTCGCGCTGTTAAACCTCACCCGGTGTGTACAAACTACCCTCGGTCGACGTTTTTATCTCGGAATTCTCGGGGAGGGGGCATCGCCTGTTATCTAAAAGCCACTTAGCCGAGCTGAGATGTGATGTCATGCTCTGGAAATACGTGGGGCTTTTTGAGCTCAGCCTGCCGGGACGCAGACGTGACTTCGCTGTGATAAACCTCATTAAGGTCCTTAAAAACCTGCGAGCAGCAGAGATAACAAACCGGGAGCTGGCACGAGATGAAACCCCGCAGCCTGGCAGCCCCAGCTCTGCTCGGGTGAAGCTTTGAGGAGCTCTGGGCTGGGATCAGCCGTGATTCTTCCCGGTGATTCAGCGCCGGGAGACGCTCCCGGCTGGAGCAGGGAGCCGGAGCTCCCCGCTGACCCTCGGCAGCAGCAGCGGAAAAAGGGGAATAAGGTAATCCCAGCGGCTGGAATGTTTGTGCTGTACTCTGGGATGGTGCTCCTGGCTCGCAGGATTCCTCTCCTCCTCGGCTGCTGACTCCCTGTGCTTTTGAACTCATCCTTTGCTATCCATAGATTTTTTTTTTTTCCCCCGCCTGGAACAAAGACAAGCAGGGTAACCCTCTGATTGTTTGATCTGTCCACACCAGCCCGGAATAAAATCTCGTTTTTAATGAAGCACCAAGGAAAGCCGGAGCTCAGCACAATTCCCTGCCCGCCGGAGATCCTAATCTCGCCTTGCCGGCAGAGCAGAGCGGGCACAGCCGCTCCATGAGCCGGCCCCGGCAGGGAGGCGAGCCCAGCCTGCTCCCACATTCCCGGATCCCGCATTCCCGGACCCAGCATTCCCGGATCCCGCATCCCCGGATCCTGCATCCCTGGATCCCGCATCCCCGGACCCAGCATTCCCGGATCCCGCATTCCCGGATCCCGCATCCCTGGATCCCGCAGCCCCGGATCCCGCATCCCCGGATCCCGCATTCCCGGCTCCAGCATTCCCGGCTCCCGGGCTGCCCCGGCCGCCGAGGGAGCGATGGAAAATCCCTGAGCCAGCGCCTGGAAAATCCGTGCGGCAAAGGTATGTCCCTGTCTCTGTTTAACCGCCCAAACCCCTTCTTTCTATCCCTTTTCCCTATTCTTTCCCCCATTCTTTTCCCTATTGTTTTCTCCATTGTTACAGCGGAAAAAAAAACCCGATTATTTTTTTGGTGGAGAAGTCACTCGGGTCGGCACGTGCTTAGCAAAACAAACCCGTGCCTGTGTGGGGTTAAAGGGAAAATGTCCATTTTGCCTTCGCTCAGCCCTGGCTCGGCGATTCCAGCCGGATTTGGGGACCCCTCGCTCCCCTCCAGGAGCAGAACCGGCTCCCCGCGGGATGAGCCCCGGGATGAACCCCGGGATGAGCCGGAGGGGTTTTTCCAGGAGCCCCCCGTGTTTGGAACCCGCCTTTCCCTTCCAAACCCCCCCTTCTCCCCCCGAATTCCAGGGTTTTTTTGGGTCACAGCCACAGGAGAGGGTTCTCCGGGTGGTTTTGGCTGCCGGGAGGCGATGGAGGCGCTCCCGGGCTGGTCCTGCCCCGCTCCCCAGCGGGGCTCTGGGGTTTGGCAGGAGGCTGGGACTGTGGTTATCACTGCTTTTTAATGTTTTTTTTTTTTTCTGAGAGCCTCTTTGGGGAAATGGGCCTCTTCACCAGTTGTTTTCCGAATGAAAGCAAAGGGAATAATTATATTTGTTGGGAGTAAAAGAGAGTCACGGTGCTGCTGCTGCTAAAGAGCTTCCTGCTCTTCTTCCCTGTTAATTAAAAATCCTGCTCTCGAAAAAATCATGGAATATTTTGGGTTGGAAGGGATCTTAAAGCTCATCCTGTTCCAATCCCGGCTGTGGGCAGGGACACCTTCCACTGGCTGCTCCAAGCCCCACCCAGCCTAGCTTTGGATTTAATTAAATTAAAAATGAAATTAATTTCATAGATAAATAGTTGTGTTTCCAGTTGTAGCCAGTGTATGTGCTCTTTCCTGCTTAAGTGGAGGGAATATTACCAATTTCTTAAAAATTATTACATTCTATTCCTAAACAGCCCTTGCTAATACAATGAGCTGGATAATTCTTTTCTATATTCACATAATTTCTCCTATATTTTGGGAATTTTTACTTGGCAATGGACATGGTCAGGTATGAAAACCTGCCCAAATTGTGGGAGTCCCTGCAGGAATACCCATAATTTGTAATCCACATTGGTTGATTTTTCCAGGGTCAGGAGCCTAGGCTGTGATTCATTTTTTAAAATCACTTCAAGATTCATTTTTCAGGCCACACCAGCTGCTGGGCTGGTGGATTGGGAACTTCCAGTGATCAGAACTGCCACAATAAATGCATTTTCTATATAAAAAATAATTATTCTGCCACTTCAGAGACCTTGTTCTGTGAGAATTGGTGCTAACCACAGAGATCCCAGTGGGAAGTGGGTGGAAATCCCTGGTGTGACTATTACTACACCTTCAGAACAACCCCTGCTGGATTTTTCCCTGCTTTTCCTGCTGTGGAAAAGCCATTTTGCACTGAGATGGGAGGATCTGGCTGGCTCAGAGCCGGTGCTGGTGGTGTCAGGAGGTCAGGCTGGCTCCGCGTCGCGCTCCAGCCCCGCGGAATCCCGCGGATCTCAGAGCCGTGCGTTATTTTCCTGCTGTGGAAACTCAGTGGTGCCGTTCCCTCTGCAACCAATGCTGGAAGCAGCCCAAGAAAATACAAATTTTGATATTTTTGCCTGGTTGTGGTCAGTGCTGAGCTTGCAGAGTCCAGCTCTGAGAGGGACGGGGAGCGGGGATGAGTTTTCTCCACCAGATCCGTGTTTTTTTGGTGGCGGAATGAGCTGAAAACAAATCCTCGGTGAGACAAATGATCCCAAAATGATTTAGCTCATTAGGACTCTGGGATAAAATGATTCCAAACATTCCCTCATTAGTTATGCAAACACTAAGGACGGGTTTAACCAGGCTTGCCCTCGAGTCTAACCCCGCTGCTTCCCTACAGCCCCAGGAGGTGCCAGCAGGGAGGGAATCCAACCCTTCCCATTCCCATTCCCACTGGATTTATTTTTTAGGCCAGTGCTGACATAAAAACATCTGAAAAGTCCTCCTGGCCATGCTACAGTGGGAGGCTTGTTCCCCGCAAATCTAAAACTTTATTTATGCGTCAGTGATCCGCTGGTTCCATTATTTGGCGCTCGCGTGTCTGATCTCCAGGCTGATTTCCTGCCACTCTCTGGTGTAAAAGTGAAGGATAAGTTACAACGGAGCTTGGAAACGGAATAAATTATTTGCTTTCAGCTCTGCTCGTCAGCAGGGCTGGGGTTTTCCAATGGAAACCCAAGTTGCATCCTGCCATTTGTCCATCAGCCCAGTTTCTCATGGCCTGGATGAATAAAGGGGTTTAAGGAGCACTAAAAATAAACACTGGGCATCCCTCAAGATGGTTTTTAGGACCTGAGGGCAGGAAGCTCTGACCCTCCTCCTTTTCCTGCCCCATTTTCCTCCTCATGTCTGTCAGATTGATGTGATGGAATGGGCAGGGCGAGTCCTTGGGGTCAAGGGATCCAAGGGCCCAGCTCGGCCGTGGAGAAGTCTGGGGAGAGCTGGAAGTGCCTGCTGGTGCTGCTGATGGCCTGGCTCCACAAAACTCACTCAGGGAGACCTATTTAGTGAAAATGAACTCATTTAGCTCGAAAACAAACTGTTATTTCAGCCCTGGGGCAGCTGAGGCGGGCCCTGGGTGAAAGGTGCCGTGTCTGCCTTGCCGATTGGGATCTGCCTTTGGAAAGAGATCTTGGCTCGGTAGCAACACTGAAAGGAGGTGGCAAGGTAGGATTTCTGGTGCCTCTTTGCCACTCTGGAGAGATTTGTACCTCAGACAATCCCTCCTTGTGGTGTAATAGGAGAGCAAGAGCAAAAGTACAAATAAACCCCATGGTTATACCACCACTTTTTAAAAACTTTTTTTTTTTTTTTTGGTAGTTTGAACAACAAGGCTTGCAGGAAATCCATCTTTTTTCCTACAAAGTGAATAATTCCTCCTTTTTTTTTTCCTGTCCTAGGCCCATTTTGCCCCTGGTGAGTTTTCGGTGTTTTTTTGTGGCGTGGTGTGACCTACTCAGAGAGGAGCAGAGCCCTTATCCCTCCGTGGCCATATGTTCCCAGAAATAATCATCATTTTCACCAGAGCTGCTATATGGGCTCTTCTTTGTTGTCCCTGGTTGAGTTTTTATAAATCTGCTGTGGAAATTTTATGGGTTTCACAGAAGTGTGTGTCTGGAGGCAGGACTCCTTCCCCACCAACAATGAAGTATTGTTAACCCCATAAAAATCTGTTTTGGACATCTGTACACCCAATAAACCCACGGTTTATCCCTTGGCACGTGTTAAAACGGGGAAAAATCCAGTATAAACGGCCATTTGTTCATTGCCCAGTTGTGCCTACGTGATCCCAGCTCAGCCCCTGCTCCAGTGATTCCCTGTGAATCCACAATATTCCCATTTATGGGGCTGCCAGCAGTGCCAGGGCAGGGAGTTAAGAGTGGGGCTCTCTCCCAAGGAATGCTGCAGATGCTCTCAGCAGGAGCTGTGCCTCCTCCCCAGGCTTGGCTTTGCTGGAAAACTCAGGAAATCCTCAAAGTTGGGATGGATTTGGGATGATGACATAAAATATCCCTCCTGCTGCTCCATCGGTGTGTATTCCTGAGCAAGCTCTTCCAGGGGCTTCCTAATTTTAGATAAATTGCTAAATAGTCTATAGAAATAGCTAAATATTCTATATAAATTGCTACATATTCTATATAAATTTCTATATAAATTGCTAAATATTCTATATAATCTGCTAAATATGCTATAGAAATAGCTAAATATTCTATATAAATTGCTACATATTCTATATAAATGCTAAATACTCTATATAAACTGCTAAATATTCTATATAAGCTGATAAATATTCTGTATAAACTGCTAAATGTTCCACATGAACTGCTAATTATGATAGAAAAAGATGAGAGGAATTACCTCATATAATTACAATTTTATCCTGTTTACCTTTTATGTCTTTTATTTGTTTAATGCCAATTATTCCTGTATTTTATCAAATTCTGGGTGGTTTTTTTTGGTTTTTTTTTTTTTTTTTTGCATTCTCTTCAAGTGCCTTTAATAGAATAACATAAATTCCTCTGATGGAATTCTGCCTGCAATTATTTCCTATCAGTCAGCCCTGAGCTTTTGTGTGGCTCTGCTTTCATCTCCTGAGCTGCTGTGCAGACAAATTACGACTCTCAGGCAGGTGCCTGACTCACTGTGGGATGATCCCTGTGGATACTGCAGGGATTTGGCTGGAAAAATGGAAATATTTCAGCATCAGGCAGGTTGCAGAATTCCTGGGGTTTGTCCTGAGAGAGAGTTAAGTGCTAAAAAAAAAGAAAAAAAATATAAAAGCAGATTAACAGAGGAAATTATTGGGATTCGAGGAGGGAGCTAAGTGCTAAAAGAAAAAAAAAATAAAGTACAAACGCATATTAACAGAGGAAATTATTGGGATTCAGGATTGGTTTGCAGCAGATTAACAGAGGAAATTATTGGGATTCAGGATTGGTTTGCAGTGCAGGGAATAAAAGGACTCTGGAATCATGGAAGGAGAGTGTTTTCCTGGTGGTTTATATCCAGAAATGCTGATGGCTGCACACTCCCAATCTTGCCTCATTTTGAGCTTATTAAAAGTGTGTTTTAAGTGCCCTGAGGTAATTTTTAAAAAAGTCCTCCAAAATATCTTTTCTCAGGAAATTTTGTGAACTTAGTCCTTATTAATTAATTAATTGATTATTCTCCTCCGAAATAGTTGGAAATTTTTAACTCAGCTCCTGTTCCCTTTCACTGTTACCATTCCTTGATCCGGGCAGAGATTCCCAGCTGGAATCCCTCACAGGGTGAGTCCAGTGTTTGCCAGCTCTGCTCCTGGAGTGCAGTCCGGGTGATTTCAGCTCATTGTCCTTCTGTGCCACAAAATTCACGCTGCTGTTATGGAAATCAGGAATTTTTGGGTCTGGCTGGTGGAGGGAAGGGCTTGACAAGCTCATTTTTGGAGATTAATCAGCTGTAGGATTGATTTTTAAATGTGTCTGGAGGAGAAGGTGGAGTAATGCCATAAATACATGCCACAAAGTCACCTGAAAATGAGGATGGTAGGAAGGAGAAGGACAAAAAACCAAAATATTCTTTCTTAAACCCTTGGATTTCTCTTTGACAGCTCCTGCAGATTTTAATTTATTTGTTGTTTCACATCAACAAACACAATTTTTTAATAAAAGAAGCAAATTCCGTCAGGTTACTCTTCAGAAGTTGTTTTTTTTGAGGAATTGAACAAAACACTTTAAAAAAAAAAACCTTGAAAAAACACTTCTTAAAATTTATTAATAAAATAAATTTGGGCAGATGTGCTTCAGCAGTGCTCCCAAAGAGCCCCTGGTGGGACAGGGAACAATGGCTCTTGTCCCCAGAAGAATGGGAGCCCTTGATGAAATGTCAGCATCTCCAGACCTCGCTCTGTGCATCTGCTTCTCAAGTCATGGGGTCTCGTGGGCTTTCCTGGCCACAATCCCAAACGGCAGCACTTTAATTCCGCATCCCAAATATTGATTTAATGGGGGCTCTGCACGTGCAGCTTATTTAGAGTTGATTTGTGTGCTTGTAGAAATGATGCTTGTTCGATTGTCCTCACATAAGGCTTGTGGTCAATCTAAATGTATGAAATAAAACAGACCATTTTAAGATTTTTTTAAAGTATTTTTTAATGTATTGCTCTGTTTTTATACAAATTTGGCCTATTCTGTTGTGTTATTATCTATATTTAAATATTTAACAGGGTTGAATTTATTTTTGTATGTTTTATTTTCTCTACACCTACCAAGCTCTTTGTTTTTGTGCACGATCAGCCTTTCCCAACCTTCAATATTTCACCAAAAGGAGTTTGTTTTCCTGGGATTCTTGTGCTCATATAACAAGATTCTGAAGGCAAACCAGTGCAGGGCTGGATTTCATAGAAATCCCGCCTGCTTTTAGGGCTCTCCTTCTTCCCAGACGCACATTTGGGGCTAAACTGCCGGGGAAGCAGATGCCAGTCTGCAGATATTAAGAGTTAAAATCTCTTGAGATGTCTTCATGCTCTTAAGGAGCTTCCAGCCCACTCCAGGGAGATCCAAGGGGCCGGCGAGGGCGGCGCCGGCGCTGGAGGAGAGGGTGAGCGCGGGGTTGGGATCCAGCGCCGGGAGCTGTCCATAAATACCAAATTTGGACCCTTGGGATGCCCGCTGGGATTTTGTGGAGGTGTTTTCCAAGGAGGTTGTTTGATGGATAAGAGTTTTTTGGGGTATCTATGGAGGTAGGACCGAGGAGAGGTTTGTGGGGAGTGAAAACGTTGTGGGTTCCTCACGTCCCAAGGAAAGGTTAAGTGGCCTTGTCGTCCTCATTTTACCTTCTGTCTCTGCTGGGTGATGAGTAGATAAATATACCAAAAATGCACCTAAAATATCTATTTTATCCATCTAAAATATCTATTTTATCCATCTAAAATATGTGTTTTCTGTAACTCCATAAAGCCTGTACACAAATACAGACATCTCTGTATTGGTCAGTTGGCCTTCAGGGATGGAGAAGGTTTTAAAGTTGTTTTTTCAGTTGCATTTTAAGGATGGAAGTTTCACTGCTATTAAGTTGTTTTCAGCCTGTATCTGCCAAGTCATGCTCTGCTTAAACATTTAATAGGGTAGAAAGCATCTTTGGGGCATTTTACAATGTTTTAAAAATGAATATCAGCATCTTCTTATTTTTCCAGATAACAGAGATTTTAAACAGCTTCTACCTTGGGTTTAGATCTAGTATTCAAGTGGGAAAAGGGAAAGAGGTGGTTTTTTTTTCAGTGGTTTTTATCCTCAGGAGTGGTTTGTTTTTTTTTGTGGGATTGCTTTATGGAGCAAATTTTAATTGAGGTAACCAAGAGTGTTGTTAAATGAATGAATATTTACCTGCTTTGAATTTTATATCCACTAAAATATTTTATCTGGAAATGACATTTGGTGTTGTTGGGTTTGCTGTTCAGATCACAAGGCCTTGGCTTTTTGGAACTGGCTAAATAAAAATCTTGAGCATGACCTAGTTTAACAGCAAATTCCCAGCAACATTCCTGGCTCCAAGGACACCACATGCTCCACATTTGAGGAAGTTGATTTTTACAGCTTTGGATCTTACCCTGGTTTGTAATTCCATTTTTTTTTTCCATGGTTGGGATGCTTAAAAGTTTTCTCTCTTTCTTTCTTTGTTGGATTTTGGGATTTTTTGGGTTTTTTGGTGTCTAGTGAGGTACTGATGGGAGTGCAGGGTTTCCTTGTCTGAGGTAGCTGGAGGATGTTCCCATCATGGAATGTTCATTAACTTCCCAACCTTCCCTTCCTCTTCCTGGCCAAATGCCCTGATGGATCCAAGTGAGAAGTTGTGTAGCTCGGAATGTTCATTAACTTCCCAAACTTTCCTTCCTTTACATCCTGGCCAAATGCCCTGATGGATCCAAGTGAGAAGTTGTGTAGCTTGGCAAAATCCTCTTTTCCCTAGGGAACCACACTGAAAATGGGATCTGAAGGATGAAAAAGGGGAAAATAAGCAACACCACAGGCTGGATCCAGCTGCTTTTGTCCCTGTCTGCAGTGAAAGGGGACTGGGGGGAACCATGGGGTGGGATTTGGTGGTGGGATTTGAGGTGGGAAACCCCCATGGATGGAGCTGGGCCTTGTTTCTCCCCTCACCTTGAAAGTCTGCTGGCAGTAAAACTTTTTAGCACTTCTAATAATTGAAAAGTCCTGATTTCCTCGCTGGAATTAAATGCCTTTTAGTGGATTAGTTTGAATCACATCCACTAAGAGCTTGATCATCTGCCAGCCCCAAGAGTTGGGCCAAAGCTTTGTAAATTAATGAGCTCAAGGTGATTAGGACAGGTTGGGTGCTTTGGACCCTGCACCAAATTGTCCCCGTGCAAGGTGTGGAGCTCTGGGCGTCTGTCACTTCTTTTTCTCATTTTCAATTGGATTCCTTGGGAATCCAAGGGGGTTTTGGGAAGGGATTTTCTTGGCTTGGCTGCCAAAACCATGAAGGGAACCGTGTGATGCCAGGTGAAAATTATGTTGAGGTCCCAAAAGTAGAACCAACATTATAAACATGCTGGCTGCTGGGATAATTCCAATTCCAGTCTCAATCCAAGGCTATTTATCCTTGCATCCAGGATCAATCCATGGGATGTTTTATGGGAAGATGAAACACCTGAAACTCTGTGGGAAGGGGTTTTTAAGTCTTGCAGCCACGTTTTTGTGTGAATGGAAAAATGCCTTGGGACAAATATTTTGGTACATCTTTATATAAAGTGTGGGATTTTCACAGAGTTTTGTGGACACCGGAGCATCTTCCCATGGGTTCTTGGCTTGGAGTCAACTTTTATTAGCAGGGCAAGTTGTGAGGATGGCTTTAGCACACACCTCATTTGTAATTTCTTTCTAAAATGTGAAATTTCTAAAAATTTCTTGCAGTAAAATGTGGCTTTTCTTGGAGGAAGGGAACACTCTGGTGGTTCCTAAACCCTCAAGTGGTGGAAAAATGAAAAGTGTGCACTGCACATCCCAATTCCCACTGGTGTTTGTGGTCCCAAGGACAGTTTGATGGATTTGAGAGTGAAGGCCTCTTTCCTGAGGCTGATCCCATACCTGCCTGCTGCTTTGCATCTTCAGGAAATGAGAGCAATTCCAAACCACTGAGTTTAGTTTTGTCCTGTCTGGTTTAAAATTCCTGATAATTGTGTTCATTGATGCCAGTGTTTATCCTCAGTTTTTCTTTCTGATCAACATCCACAGAGGAGGGCTGGAATTAGAGAATTCTTTCCAATCCCAACCATTCCATAATTCATATTATCACTGCCTTGCCTAGGAAATTTTTCGTCATAGACCTTCTTGTGTTTCTCTGAGCACAGTTTATGCTGTTTGGTATCAGAAGCTTTCTGGAGGGAGGATTATTTTCAAGGTGATCTGTCCTGAAAAGATTCCATGTGCTTTCAGCAGCTGTCAGCAGGATCTGGCAGGGCTGAGCCAGCGCCCTTGGGTCTGTCTGAGCTCTGTTTGTTGGATTTTTCATTTTGTTTTGAGTAAAAATTTAATATCTGCTTGTTCCTTTCAAATCCAAAATTCCTGCAGCCCACCCAACTGGATAATACAGCACTTCTTAAGCTGGTTTTGGGTCTCTGATGTGTAAAACTGAGCACTGAGGTTGCTTAAAGAAAACATCATCATCACCAGGTCTTTGGCTGCTGGTGAGAAATCTCCTGAGTCCAGCCCTTCTTGGGTGGAACCTGCTGGGCAGATCCTGGGGTGAGAATTTGGATTATCCCTCAGGTGAGACCCCACCTGCAGAGCTGCCTCCAGCTCTGGGTCCAACATCAGAAGGTGCTGGAGCAGACCCAGAGGAGGCCCTGGACATGCTCCAAGGCTGAACCCCTCTGGAGCCAGGCTGGGAGAGCTGGTAATATTCCCCTGGAGAAGGGAAGGCTCCAGGGAGAGCTCAGAGCCCCTGGCAGGGCCTGAAGGGGCTCCAGGAGAGCTGGAGAGGGACTGGGGACAAGGCATGGAGGGACAGGAGCCAGGGAATGGCTCCCACTGCCAGAGGGCAGGGATGGATGGGAGATTGGGAACTGGGAATTCCTGGCTGGGCTGGAATTCCCAGAGCAGCTGGGGCTGACCCTGGATCCCTGGGTTCCTGGAAGTGTCCAAGGCCAGGCTGGAGCAGCCTGGGATGGTGGAAAGTGCCAAGGCTGGAACTGGGTGATGTCCAGGTCCTTTCCCAGCCAAACCATCCCACTGTGTCTCCAGCTGTGGCTGGAGGCTGCATCTCCCACCCCATTCCATGTGCTCCAGGTTTGGGAAACAAGCAGCTCGTTGGGAATGGCCGGGCTGGGAGCTTCTGCCAGAACCTCTCTGTGTCTGTGCCCTGATTTAAACACGTCCCAAAAGAGCCCACACCGGGTTCCTGCTCCGTGCTGATGGGGTGATAAGATGGGAGCTGTGCCTGGAGCTGGACATTGAGGTTCCTGTGAACCCTCAGGGTAGCACTGGAAAAATGCTCTTTTGTTCCCAGTTTTGCACAGGAAGCTCATTTTGGTTTCTTTTAACATCACAGCTCGATCTGGCAGGGAGTCAGAACTTCAGCTCCATGACCTCATATCTCTGGCACAGAGCGTGGCTTGGAGCTCCACAAACCAGCCCCTGATAATGAATGAAAAATGTGAAGTATCTGCAAGTCTGTCATAACAGGAGAAGGTTGTACAGCACATTTTTTATTTCTTCTCTTCCCCTTCGAGGTGAAAAATGAATTTTTCTGAGCTGTGATCAGGATTCCAGAGGATTAGTAAGACTGGGGGGGAAGTTCTGGGATTTTTACTCTGTCCTCTCCTTGGCTGTTGGGGCTGAACATCCACCTGATCTCCCAGAGTGGTGCCTCCACCTCCACATTTATCAGGAAATTGGAGCCATGAGGGGTGAATGAATGGATATTTTCATATTTATTTTTATATTTATGGCTGCCTCCCATAAATTTGGGAAGGGATCCTAAAGCCCATCCCATTCCACCCCCTGCCACAGGCACCTTTCACTATCCCAGGTTGCTCCAAGCCCTGTCCAGCCTGGACTTGGAATTTTACTTTGTTTTTATTATTTCCTTTTTGGTATTTTTATGTACTAAAAAACTCTAAAGGAAAGACTTAAAACATTGATTGTTTCCTATTCTGAGGCAGACAATTTTCATGGCCAGGCTGGGTGAAATTTTAAGATTTAAGGTGTGGAAGAAACAAATTCCCTGTGGAGGGATGAGACTTTTCCTGCTTATCTGTTAATTCTGTTGCATGGAGGAGAAGGCCTGGGTTATAAACACAAAACCAAACTGTTCAAACTTCTCTTTGTTATTTTTATTTTTTTAAATTTATTTCTCTGACATTTTGATCTGGAGCAATGTTTTTGATCAGGTGATTCAGGTAAACAAAGAGCACACACCTGAGCAGAGGTGGGAAACTGTTCCCTAATTAATTCCTAGTGCTCCTCCCACTGCTGGGTGACTTTAAAAGAGCTCAGGAAGGTTCTGGTCCCTGGTTTGGTCCTGCTTACTTTATTCTTCTGCTCTGGAGCTCTTTGGTTCCCTGTCCTCTACAGAAAGGTAGATTTTAAATCACTTTTTGATTTGTGAAGGGTTTTTATGGAGCAGATGAGGGACCTAGATGGTAAAGGAGGAGTTGGGACTGTTTTGTTTGGGCTCCAGTGTGTGGGAGCCCAAAATAATTAATTTAGGAATTGTGGTGCTCAGAGCTGTGGCCTCAGCTATGAGTTTATGTGTAGAGCTACACTGGGGGTAGAGGGGCCAAGATTTTGGGTGGATTCTGGGATTTCTGCAGGTCCTCTTAGCCTTTTCAGGAGGATGCTTCTCTCTGATGCCTCAGGTTCAGCTTTTCTGTGTTTCAGACTCTGTGCTGCTTCAGTGTGCAGTTCTGAGCTTCACATGAAGGCTTGCTGAGCTTTCTGCACAGAGCAGGGACACAAAACAATTCCTGCTCCAGCTGGGCACCAAGGACAAATGATCCAAATCTCAGCCCAGGAGCACAAACCCCGTGGGCTGCAGAGAGAAAAACAAGCAGGATGGGAGTGCAGGGGCTGAGCTGGAATTGGACACTGAACTGCAATGTGCACATGGAGCAGAGCTGATCCCAGGGAGAGACCCCGGGAGCGCTCGTGCATTTTGGGACCATTTGGGTTCATCCTGGGGGCAGCCCTGGCTGGGCTCTTGTGCTGCCCAAGGTGCATCCATGGAGGAGATCCTTGAATCAATCCCTGCTTTATTCTGGAACTCTGTCCAGCCTTGGGCAGCCTTCTCAAGGCATCATCCCCACTCAGGGCCTCAGTGTCCCTCTGGACCTGGGATTTGAGGCCAGTGGGAGCTTTCCTGCTGGTTTCAAGGAAAACAGAGCAGCTCAAGTGTCTGCTCCTGTGAATTTCAGGTTTCCACTTGGTTTTGGTGTCATTTATTTTGAAATATTTTAGCAAATCTTCCTGACTTCCCCTGGGCAGCCTGGGCCAGGGCCTCACCACCTTCACATGGGAGGTTTTTTTCCCAATATCCCATCTAATCTTCCTCTCTCTCAGTTTAAAGCCCAAAGTTGTGGCTGCCCCTGGATCCCTGGCAGTGCCCAAGGCCAGGCTGGATGGGGCTTGGAGCAGCCTGGGACAGTGGAAGGTGTCCCTGCCATGGCAGGGGATGGAACAGGATGAATTTCAAGTCCCTTCCAACCCAAACACTCTGTGATTCCTTAATTTTGTATTATAATGTGAATCATTATATTAACATATAGGATAATTATAATAATCTTGATTTTGTATTATAATGTGAATCATTATATTAACATATAGGATAATTATAATAATATGCAATTAGATGTAACAATAAATTATAATATTTTCATATATAATCATTGCAACCAGCTCTGACACACTGGCACTGCCAAATGGAGGCCTTCATTTCTAACCATGGCCAGATCTGACTTCGCTCCTGAGTTGGCTGGAAGTGCTCAGTGCTTGGTGCTCACAGAAAGAAGAAAATTTCTTTTTCTAAATATCTTCCTTCCCTTATTACTTTGAGATATTTACATAATTCAACATCATGGAAATTAAAGCAGTGTTTCAGTGCCAAAGACTGTCTGTTGGTGAGCCTGGTCATTATATTAGCAAGTAATCAATATTTAATATCCTTGGAAAGACCATCCTGACCTGACTGATTTTTTCCATGAGGCCTCAGTGACATATAAAAAACTGTCTGTTGGTGAGCTTGGTCATTATATTAGCAAGTAATCATTATTTTTATCTTTAATATCCTTGGAAAAGCCATCCTGACCTGACTGATTTTTTCCATGAGGCCTCAGTGACATACAAAAAAATTTAATTAAAGTAGTGGCACAAAGAGTAATTTGGAACTCCTTTTATCACACCTGTGTCCAGGTATCCTCTGGTCCAGTGGGATTTTTGAATTTCCAGCCTAATTTCTAGTTAGTCTGTTGGCTTCAGGGAGCACATTTTCATCATGCTTTAATCTAGGCTGTTTTAATTTAAATTTTTTTCTTTTCTGTAATGTTGTGGACTGGCCAGGTTGTGCTCTCTGCTCTGTCTTGCATAGGCTGTGCTGATCCAGAGGCAATCTTTTGGTATTCCCAAGATTCCTACACCCTTCTGGAGGTGGTTTCTCAGTGATTAGGGCACTAAAAAATAAATATAGTAAAATATAATTATATGTCATCATGTTGCTTGAGTTGGAAAAAAAAAAACAAAAAACCCTGTACAAAGTTTTGGTTCAAATATTTTAAATTTAAATGTGTTTATTTTGTCTTAAATATTCCTTTGTGTTTGTTGTGGTAAGTCCATTATATGTCAGCATGTTGCTTGAGTTGGAAAAAAAAACCCTGTACAAAGTTTTGGTTCAAATATTTTAAATTTAAATGTGTTTATTTTGTCTTAAATATTCTTTTGTGTTTGTTGTGGTAAGTCATGGAAATGTTGTGGAATGACTTTCTTGGAAGCCTCTTTTCTCTCAAGGAAAAGCAGGAAGAGTGTCCTTGGAGGGTCATTATTTACAGTGGTATTTGTTACTGTCAGCATGGAAATAATTGGCAGAAAAGGTCAATTTGTGCGAAATCAGCAGCTGAAAAATCTGTGGTCAGACACAGATTCCTCCACGAATTTGGGGCAGGATGAGAGCGGAGATCAGTTCTGATGCAAACCAATAAATCACAGGGAACACGTCGGTGGTGACACGGGGAAAGTTACGGATCATGACCTGTGGAATTCCAGGTGATTCATGAGGGAAAATGAAGCCATGGTGAAATCAGGGGGGCACGTTTTGGAAAGCTTTTGTGCTTTTAGCGTGTTCTGGAGGTGAGTGGTTGAGGCAGATGAGTTGGAGCACGATTTTGAGGGATTCTTCATGTAAGATAGCATCTCAGAGCTGGCAGACTTCTGAATTCCTGGTGATGTTCCAAAAAAACCTTGGGAAAGTGGACTTGGTAATGCCAAGGGGATGAGGCATTCAGATCTAGCACGGGGCAGGGCGGATGAGGAGAGGTTTGAAGTCTAATTAACACCAAGGAGGGGCTTGATTTTAATTATGTGCCACAAAAAGCTTCTGTTTTCCTCGTTTGGTTATGGGATGAGGTGGAAAGAGATGTGGAGGTCTAAAGGGGCTCCAGGAGAACAGGAGAGGGAATTTGGACAAGGGATGGAGGGACAGAACGCAGGGAATGGCATCCACTGCCAGAGGGCAGGGCTGGATGGGAGGTGGTGAAGGTGGGAAGGGTGGGGAGGAGCTGGGGTGGAATTCCCAGAGCAGCTGTGGCTGCCTCTGGATCCCTGGAAGCGTCCAAGGCCAGGCTGGAGCAGCCTGGGATGGTGGAAAGTGTCCCTGCCATGGCAGGGGTGGAACTGATGTCTTGAGAAGGCTGCCCTTGAACAGAGTTAAAGCAGGGATTGATTCAAGGATCTCCTCCATGGAGGCACCTTGGGCAGCACCAGAGCCCAGCCAGGGCTGCCCCCAGGATGAACCCAAATGGTCCCAAAATGCACGAGCGCTCCCGGGGTCTCTCCCTGGGATCAGCTCTGCTCCATGTGCACATTGCAGTTCAGTGTCCAATTCCAGCTCAGCCCCTGCACTCCCATCCTGCTTGTTTTTCTCTCTGCAGCCCACGGGGTTTGTGCTCCTGGGCTGAGATTTGGATCATTTGTCCTTGGTGCCCAGCTGGAGCAGGAATTGTTTTGTGTCCCTGCTCTGTGCAGAGAGCTCAGCAAGCCTTAATGTGAAGCTCAGAACTGCACACTGAAGCAGCACAGAGTCTGAAACACAGAAATGCCAAAACCTGAGGCATCATAATGGGATCACCTCTAAGGTCCTTCCAACCCACACCAATCTGGGATTTCCTCAAAATTGTTCCAAGCACTTGGGTTTTTCTGCATCCTGGATATCCCATCCCTTTCCCAGCTCAGCTCCTGCTCCCTTTCCCTGCTGATCTCAGGCAGTGTCCAGCCCTTTGTTCTGGCTCCTGGGTGTGTTTATTGGGCTTCACTCCTCTGGTTTTTGTTTATTTTCATTTTTGTATTACCCAATTGAGGGTTTTCCATTCTCATGGGCACTGGGTGTTTTCCCTGTCACCCTCAGGATTTATCTCGTGAACATTCCAGGAAGATCCTCAATTATTTTTCTGCCCCTTTTAATCTGAGCCCGCTTTTAGGAACCTATATTCATGCCAGCATTATTTCTGCCACAAAACAGAAATATTCTGCCTATTGTGAATAAAATGCTCTTATTTTGGAGAAATTTCTGCTATCCAGGCACTGTAGTTTCAGGGAAATTCACTTTTTCTATCCTTGGGCACAGTTTTTATTTGCAGTTAACCCTGAATAAACACAGCAAATCATCCATGAGCTCCAGGGAATTATTTCTGGTGGGTTGAAGAAACAATTGGATGAAAAAAAAAAATTAGTAAACCCAAAACACCCCTAAAACCCACCAAAATAACTGAAAAAACAACAAGAAAATAATCCTTTTGTGACATTGCTTAAAAATTATAATGTTTGTTTTGGGGTGAAATCCATTAGAATGAGAACCTGGTTCTCAGAACTGGCAGAACTGTTGAGTACTTGGTTTATTTTATTTATTAAATAAATATGAAATTATCTATTTGCTCTTACTAAAAATAAATTTATTCCTCAACTTTCTGACCTGCTGGCAGACAATTGTGGATCACAGGAATATTTTCCTGTTCAGCTGTGGAATATAACAGAGTTTTTCATTATTATATTGTGATATGCCCATACTTTTCATTATGTGATAAAAACACATTAAAATTGATTGACAGTGACATCTACAAGGGAAATGCAGGGAGGGTAATGAACTTGTGTAAAAATTGAATTAAAATTTAAATATACAGGGAAATGGGTGCTGGGGGAGTGAAACATCCCTGCTTTATTTCTGGAGTTTTCTGCAGTTAATGCACTTTACAAATAGTTTCCTCCAAACTGGAAGAGCAAAATTCTTCATTTTAGCATCAGAAAAATAAATTAAAATTAATTCAGTTATTCAGAGCATTTTGTCCATCTCTACATTGCAATGACAATCAAATCAAAAAGGAGTGACTTTCTGTGCAAGGGTAAAGAATTTTCTGTGGGAAGGCACCAGGACTCAGCTTTCCGGGACATTTATGTGATAAAAAACAGGGAGAAATCCAAAATTTCCACCTCAGGAATATCCACTGAGAACCCCTCATTTTGGTGTTGGAAGTTTGAAACCATCCTGGGAACAGTGGCTAAAATGGGGATGGAGTTTTACAGCTTCCCATGGCGCTGGGGATGAGTTTTCTCTTGATTAGTCTTTTTTTCATCATCAAGTTGGAAAAATAAAGGAATTAAATGGCTTTTTCTGTGAGGAAAAGTGGCAGTTAATTGGCCTTGGAGTTCAAATAACACTGGAAGTTCTTACGGAGCAGACGGTTTGTTTTGGGTTCTGCTGGATTTTGTTTTTCTGGAAAAGCTAATGAAAATCGTCGTGAATTAAGGATTTGTTTACTCCGTGGATTAACCAGACAGTTGAAAGTACATTAATTAGTCAGTTCTCATTTGGGTTTATTTCATATTATTTAATGATATGTAGCTTTTCTAATTTATACCAAAATAAAGCATAAATTAAAACTGGAGTAGGATAACTTTGAGTGAAGCTTTTGGAGGAAAATATCTGAAGTTTGGTGTCACAGGATAGAAAATACAAAATCAGATGAATTTTGCTCTTTAAATATAACTAATTATGGCAATTTCTTCAAAGAGATTTATGACTAAATCTGTTACAGTGGTTGTGGAGCAAAGGGTGGCAGAAGAAATGATAAAATGAAAACCTCTTATTTATTTTGATGTAGAAACTGACTTATAAATTTGGATTCACACAAACATTAGCTACTTTATGAAGATAAAAATGAGAACGAGGTACTTATCTAAAGGATCCTTGTACGAGGCTCGGGTCCTTGGTCATTAGATTTTACGGAGATGTCGGAATTATAGAGCTGGGAATGGCCAAGCCATTCCCAATTCCCAGTTATTTCCGTGAGGGTTGACGTGGCATCTTCTCCAGCCTGGTTTGAGATGTTCCCTTTGGAAATGTGGAAAGCAGAGGTGTTGTCCTCCTAAGTGTCCTCTCCTTTTGTGGTTCCCTGGATTTTTGGTGCCTTGTGCCGAAGGGAATTCACGTGCGGGTCGCGAAATAAAAAATGGAATGAACTCTATGTGAACTGTCAGGGGAAGGGAGCCCTTCCATGGCCTCATCCCTGCGTGTCCAGGGCTGGAAAAATGACACATGGTGTTCATTAACTGCTCCATGCATATGTTAAGTTATTTGGGGGAAAAACACGGCATTACAGCGGGAATTGGGAAAAGCGGGATTCATTAATATCGCGTAATTGAGGAGAGGAAAGGAATAATAACGGTGCAATCAGTGATGGGTCAAAACACTCCTCAGAGGGGAAAAGGCTGAGATTTTGGCTGTGTTCATAACAATAAAACCTCATTTGGGTGAGGTGACGTTGGCGGGGCTGAGCCGTGGCGCTGCACAAAGCTCGTTTCGGGCGGACGCCGCGCGGTTGTGGCTCGGTGCCTAATCTAGCATGGCAAATGTGCGAGGTGATGTCCCAGAGGAACTGTCACAAATCCCGCCAGAGAGGCATCAGGAGAGCGGGGACACAATGGTGCAGATTGATGTCTGGCTTTATTAAAGCACAGTTTGGCGCAGGAGGGACAAACTCCCTCTTTCATGTCCCCGTCAGCCTCTAATCAAAGAGTTTCTTATCAATACTTCTGGCGCAAAGATACTGAATGCAGAATTGCAGGGAAACGGGGGGAAAAAATATCTTTTGGAGGTGCCCTTTTCACCAATTAGATCTGGAGATGTCACTAGGCTGGGGTTTAATTTGGCCCGAGCACGCTTGGTTAATTGGGTAGAACTCATTTTTGTAATCAGGAGGGTTTGGAGCTTTGGTGCTCTGCTTTGGTCTCCCCCAATTATTCCCTGTAACAGTCTCACAGCCAGAGCCAGAATCCTGACTGTTGGAAAACGATGGGATTGTTTGGAGACTTATTTTCCCCATCATCCCAATGACTCTGCCTTGTCATTTTTTACTACTTGAAATATTGCTGTAGTACAAATAAAATGCTCCAGGAGTTTACCCAGGATGACCTTGGGCTCAGCCAAGATTCCTTTGATCCTTTAAAAATACTGAGGATCCTCCTGCTCCCAAGGTTGTTCCAATTTTCTTGATGTAGTAAAAATTTAACCTTAAAATCTCATCCCGTTCTGTTAAAAATGCTGTTTCTATGTACCTACCAAGCTGAAACATGGACTAGAAATGTGTTTGCTTGATGGGTTTCATGTCTTGATTGCAGCTTAGATAATTTTCCAGTTCTTGTCATAAACATGGAATACATTCTCCTGGTTTTGTTTTTTTTTTTTTTTTTTTTAAATTTCACTTTGTTCTTTGACATTGTTTTGGCTGCATTTTATTTGCTCACACTGCAATGTTCTTTCCCTTTTTCCCAGTAATGGGGATGCTTTTGCTTGGTTTAAGTAGGAAAGATGGTCCAGGATGATCCCAATTGCTGTTTCCACACAGAGCAAAATTTAATTTCATGCATAAACTCTGTTCCTTGGGACTTCATTTTGTTGGGTCCCCAGGAGAACATCACCACCCTGCCCCCTTCCAGTGCTGTCACCCATGCTGGACCAGCAGTCACAGTCTCCCTGTCCTGAAATTCCTTCCCTGGGTGTTCCCCTTCCTCCTTTTGCCATGAGAGTTTCCCGAGGAGGAGGAAGGCAACCTGTGATCCACAGAAATCTCATCCCTGCCTTGGGAAGAGGAGCCCTATAAGCTGCCCCAATGAACTCAAATATTTTTTTAGGGAATAATTTAGTGCTGTCTTCCCTCCCCTCGGCCACTGGAACTCGGCAACTGGGGGTTTGTGCTTCTTATTAGCAGGAAAATCCCAGGATTTCTGTGCTCACGCATGGTTTCCTTATCCTGTCTGCGTGGAGCCGGGCTGTCTGGGGGCTCTCCATGCACTGAGGTCAGCCCGTGTGCTGAGGGCTTCCAAAATTCCCAAACTGAGCAGAATCCTGATCTCCCACATCCCCCCGGGCTTTCTTCCCTTGCTGCCTCTATGGCAGGCCATGCAAAAACCCAGGAATAGGTCTTGAAATTATTTGTTGGATCATCCATGTCCATTTTCCTCCTGATTCAGAGGTGTTTGTGGTCATGGGTTTGAATATTCCATGTAATTTAAAGGAAGGGAAAAGTGGCATCGCTGTACCACATTTATGGAGTAAAATGGGAATGAATTATGTCTAACTTGGAATATTTCACCTGCTCGGCTTGACAATTATTTTGTAGAAATTATGTTTTCTTATATTATGGAGTGGCTGAATTGTAAGTTCACTTTTTTCCCCTGTATTTAATGCCAAATATTACGTGTCTTTGATATTCCAGTAAAATATATTTATCCCATCCTTGTGTTTTTCTCAAGCCTAACTATCCTGAGGATAAATGGAAATGACATTTTACCCCAAATCATTAAAACACGGAAAGATTTAGGAAAAGTTTCACTGGTAGGACTGAAAATATGAGTGATTCAGGTTGAAAACAGAAGCCAAGTGCTGGCTGTAAAATAACCTTGGAATCACATCCTGTGAAAGATTAAATTGCATCAGAGGGAACATATTGTTCCCCCCCTTCACTTCCCCAGGTCTGGGGCTTTTAGCTCAATGAACTCCAGGCTTTGTAATTAGCAGCAAGGCGATTAGATGGGCCACGTTCCTGGGAGTAATTAGTGCACTAATTGTGTTTGATTGTTTAATTACTCTTGCTCGCTGTAATTGAGGAGAGGCAACGAACCCCTCTGCAAGAGCTCTGAGAGGGAGCACAGAGGGGAGGGGGATGCACATTTAACTATTCCTGGGGTGAAACTGCCAAGAAAATCCCCTAAATGACACGTGGAAAAAAGCTGGATTTGGAGGCAATTCATAACAATTCCAGGGTTTTTTTCATAACCTTTTGACATGTGTGGTGGAAACCAAAAGAAATAAACAGAATAGACACAAAAAGGCTGAGCAGGATAAATGAGAATGAGGAAAAAGGCAATTAGAGCTGGAGAAGTTGAAAATAGTCCTTGGGATTGTTGTCTGGGATCCGGCACAGCCGCCAGATGGAAAACATTCCATCGCCATTCCGATTTGTCTTTGGACAGTGATGACACGGGCAGAGAGGTGGCTTGGATTTGGAAGCTGGAGGGAGGTGAAAACTAACCCAAATATTGTAAATCCAGTCATGGAAAGTCCAACCTGCAGCTTTGTGTGATCTGGAAGAAAGGCAGGAGGAAAACCTGTGGAGTTATTTGGGAAAGTCACACTGGGGATGCGCATGAGGGAATTCCTGGAGAGAAAACTCCGCCTCCAGGAACAGCTCTTCCAGCTTTGTCAGGAGTTCCTATGGCTTCGTTTCCCACTGAGGAATAATCCCCCTAAAACAGGGGAAGGATGGACCAGCTGAGCCTGCCAGCAGAACAGGAACAGCCTCGTGCTGAGGCCTCGGTGGCTCCTCACAGATGGCGCTGCCCGGCCATGCTCTGATTGCTGCTTTAGGCCTCAGAAAGTCTCCTGCCCACTGTCAGGAAACTTTTCCTGGCTTTTGCTGGCTTGTTTCTCTCAAGGAAGAGTTGATTTAGGGAGCTCTAAGATGGAGGCCCTTCCAAGGGGAAGGATAAGAGGAAATGTCAGGATGAAATTAGTTAGAACCTTGTAGGAACTTGGAAGTGTGACCCAGACAGCAAGGAGGAGATGGAGGAGGAAGGCTGAGATGAGCTGTCTGCAGAATCATCAGCCTCCTCCTGTGAGGGAGAATCATCAGCTTCCCACCAACCAGCCAGCTTCCCACTGCATTGGAAATCCAGGAAGAGCAAGGAAATGCTCCATCACCCCTGGGAGCAAGATGGAGGGCCCTGAACAGCACAAACTGTGCCATACTTGCGTGAGGAGAACCACAGAAATACCCATGAATCAGGAATTCTTTCCTGCCTGGCTTTGGCTGAGTGTTTGTATGGGAAGATTTGGTGTCTGACTCCCTTTTTCCTCCCTTTTTTTTTCCTTCCTGGAATGGTGCTTTTACTGCAAACTTGCAGCTGGCCCAGCTCATGGTCATGGTCAGCCAGCTGAGCCTGAGGAGGACAGATGGGACAAAGCCATCCTTAAAAATAACTGTCCCCTCCATCAACACTTTTCCCTTAAATCCAGAGCCCTGATATCCGGCCTCCTCTCCAGGGAGGGTTGGGACCTTCCATTGTCCCCAGCGCCGGTGCCAGCGAGGCCGAGATGTCCCCTCCCTAATGAGACCTGACAAGTGGGCAACTGGGCTGCTGCTCGGGGCCTCCCATGGTTCATTTGCACCGTGGCGGGGCAAAGGGCAGGCCGGAGTAATCCGGAACGGGAACGGCCATCCCGCCTCCGAGGTGCCGCTGGAGCAGGGCTGATGGAGTTACCAGGGATTTCTGTGTCAGCGCCCTCTCTCAAACTGACTGCATGATCCAAATGATCCAAACCCAAACGTGGGACTCGCGTGACCGTGTCCCGCCACCGCATTCCGTGCGGGACGCGCCAGCTTCCGTTAGGTTGGGAGGAACGCTCAGCTTTGGGCAAAGAGCTGAGGGAATTCTGAGGGAAAAAAATGTCTGCCCGTGTCTCGTATCTGCTCTGCCAGCAGAGGTTTAGCCCTGGAGTGGCTGGTACGCCACCAAGAATTCTTGAAAATAAACGTTTTGTACAAAGTTTGGCTGTTTTGGCTGAAAGTCCTGGATAAAAGGGGCTTGAATGAAAAACCCTTTACGCCCTTGGTGAAGCTTCTTAGGGCTTATAGGATTCCTAAAGAGAATCCACCATTGCAGAAAATTAGAATTTTGTAGGATTTTGGGAACCAAACCAAATTTTTGCAGGTTTTAAGACAGTGCATCCATATCTATATAGCTATATTTATATCTCCTTCCTTATGTTTTATTTTTGTGTGAATGTAACACCAGAGAAAATGGGTGTGCGGAACACTGAATTAACATATAATTAATTGAATATTTAATATAGAAATTTTGGATATTGAGTTCTTAAATATTTATTATTACTTTAATGCAAAATATTTTTTGCCACTCTGTAAAATACCATCATTACCTTTTACATATTAACTTGCCCCCCATGAAAGACAAAACTACATGTAGCGCTGTGTTCATGCTCAAAATATTCATGGAATATTAAATATTTAGGTTTCTGGCACTGGATATTTCAATTCTTGCAGAAATTCCTGGTTTTACCCTACCTGTGTGTATGGAATGAGCAGGTGGAATGTGCTCATGGTGACAAATGGTGACAATAATGGTGGCATGTGCTTGCTATAGAAGGACTTCTCTAAATTCCATGGTTTTAAATTTTGGCCCTGCTTGCCTTGCTCTGGACAATTTTCTAACCCAGAGGATTTAAAAATTGTAATTATTTGCCTGTAATTAAACCTGTTTCAAACAGAAAACGGAGGTGGGGCAGTGAATTCTCTCTGTTCGTTCACGGTTTCTTGCCACTCATTAGAAGCTGGCAATTAAGGTCTTTGCAGTTACCAGAGGAAGGATGTGGATATTTTTAGGGAGCAGCTGGAGGGTTCCTGAGACCAGCCACTTTTCCAAACTGATGGCTGAGTGCTGCCACACAGGGTTTGGAGAGGGGCTGGGTGAGCAGTCAGTCCCACAAAAGGGACACTGGGAAAGCCAACGTTCCCAACTGAAAGACTTTCATCAGTTCTGCAAAAACAAAAGAGTTTTGTGCTTCGGATGAGCAAACCCAACACATTCTTGTCTCTTTGGGAGGAATTCCTGCCATTATTTCAACCTTGCTGTGCTTTAATTTAGAATACCACTATAATGGTTGGATTTGATGATATTGGAAGTCTTTTCCAACCTTGATTCCATGACTGTTTGTCCTTTATGTTGATAATTTGTTAATTATTGATGAGAGTTGGAGTTCAGCTGTGACTAGCTCCTCTTTTTGGGATGCGAATCCTCATTTTTTTGTGCTGTAGCTCAGGATTAATTCCTCTATTTTTGCTCCTGATGGTCCCACTGCAAACTGCTGATGTCTTAAAATGAAGAGTGGGGCCTGTGAAACCTTCCTGGTGTTGTTTGGGATAAAATAAAATAGTCCCAAATTCCAAACTCTGCCTCCAGATCCCACATGGACCCATTTCTTTCATCTTCCACGTGGTTGGGAGAGGTTTGTTTTATTTCCTGTCTGCTTCTAATCAGGATTTCATTCTCCCCTGGCTGCGAGGGATCAATGGAGTAAATCCAAAATTCCCTCTTCATAAGGTTAAAACAACAAAGTTTAAAGCACTGGGCTGTGTGTTATCTTTTTCCCCTCATATTTTTTATGGATTTCACTGTGTTTTAATAAAAAAGCTGCTTGCAGATAACAGCAAGGACAATGCCAACCTTTGTGCTGCTGGTCCTGGGTGCATTTCTGCTGTGGGACAAACATTTGGAGGTGACATCTCTAACCCTGTCATATCTTTCCTGAAAAAAAATAAAACAAGAAAAAAAAAATTAGATAATAACCACCACATATTCAGAGCTGCTTAGGAATTATCTGGCTGTTGCAGATCTTTTGGTTGATCAGGATGGAAAAACTCATCCCAACTCTGTGTGTTCTGGACGGATTCCAAAGGAAACCATCGGCTCCAGCCGGGCTCAGCAGCTGCATCCTTTCAGGATTTTCCTGTCCCATGTGATTTTTGAGGCACTTTCATAATTTTTAAGGATTTCTAATAATCTGAGATGTGTATTTATTGATTTTTTATTTTTTTTTTAGCCTTGTCTGCCCCTGGGTGGCTCCACACAGCCTGGGATTGGGATGGTCTCAGGAATGGCACCACAGTAGTTATTTGGTTCTGCTTTAATTCATTCCCATCAGTCAGGGACTTGGAAAAAATACACCAAATTATTTATTAATGATGTAATAAAGGGAATAAACCCTTTTGGATCATGGACAATGAAAATCCAATGGTGACTTTGTTTGCAGCTCTGAGATGGAGGCTTTTCCAAGAGGAAATGCCAAGATAAAATCAGGAGGAACCTCATAAGATCGTGGAGATGTGGCCCAGCCAGTGAGGAGGAGTCAGGAGGAAGGTGGAGATGAGGTGTCAGCAGAAGCATCAACCTCCTGTGGGACCAGCCAACTTCCCACTGCACTGGAAATCCAGGGACATCTTTTGTCCACCTTTTCCAGCAACCTAAATGTGCTGTGGGGGACGGGGTTTAACAAATCAGAACCAACCCACTGACACTGACAGGAAAAGCTGGAGAAATTTGGATCCAAAGAGAAAAAAGTTGCTGTTTCCTCCTGAAAAGCAGCATAGAACCAGTTTACGGGGTAATTTTGACTCCATTATCCATTCCTTTTAACTCCATATTTTCCATTTCTTTCAGCCACACCATATTCTCGTGGATTTAAGTGTTTCATCTGCAAAAAGGCCTCATATAATTACGATTTTGGTGTTTGTTGATGCCAAAATAACCAGAGGAGTAGGAGGCTCCGGGGTTGGGTCATGGGGGCGAGGTGGTGGCCAGGTCCTTGTGGGTTTGCTCTGCTCATCTGCCAGAAAAGAGGGATTGGCCATGGGAACGGCTGCCCAGGGAGGTGCTGGAGTCACGGTCCCTGGAGGTTTGTAAGGACAGCCTGGACGTGACCCTCAGTGCCGTGGTTTGGGTGACAGGGGGACTCGATGATCTCAGAGGTGTTCTCCAGCCTGGATAACTCTGGCACTCTGTGTCTCTGCCCAGGTGGGGATTCTCGGCCGCCGCATGAGCAGGTCCTGGCCGGGCCATGGCCTGGCCGCCGGGGCTGCTCCTGCTGCTCCTGCTGCTGCCCGGCCGCGCTCCGGCCGCGCGGAGCCGCGACTTCACCGCCAAGGACATCGTCTACCTCCACCCCTCCAGTAAGTCACCTCCCCTGACGCCCTAGGCCTTAGCTTTTCTGTGTTTCAGACTTTGTGCTGCTTCAGTGTGCAGTTCTGAGCTTCACATTAAGGCTTGCTGAGCTCTCTGCACAGAGCAGGGACACAAAACAATTCCTGCTCCAGCTGGGCACCAAGGACAAATGATCCAAATCTCAGCCCAGGAGCACAAACCCCGTGGGCTGCAGAGAGAAAAACAAGCAGGATGGGAGTGCAGGGGCTGAGCTGGAATTGGACACTGAACTGCAATGTGCACATGGAGCAGAGCTGATCCCAGGGAGAGACCCCGGGAGCGCTCGTGCATTTTGGGACCATTTGGGTTCATCCTGGGTGCAGCCCTGGCTGGGCTCTTGTGCTGCCCAAGGTGCATCCATGGAGGAGATCCTTGAATCAATCCCTGCTTTATTCTGGAACTCTGTCCAGCCTCGGGAGAGTTCTCAAGGCATCACACCCTGGGACAGGGACAAGGATGAGAGAAATATCAGTTGTCTTCTGAGCCTTGAGCTTCTGGATTTGCACTCAAATTTCCACAGGAGCCCAACCCAAAAGCCACTTCCAGTGATTGTTTCCATGGTCTTCAGGGGCCACTGGAATATGTTCCAGCAAGGCACTGGGCTGCTGAGTTTCTCTGTAGCACATTTAATTCTGTCACCTGTTTCCTTCATTTTTCCCACTTCTTCTTGAACCATGGCTGTGTTTGTTTTGTGTTGGCTCTGCCTTTAACCTGTTTTTACATGGAATCATGGAATGGTTTGGGCTGGGAGGGACCTGGTTTGTACAGTCCCCACTCTCATAAGGCCAAATTGGTGTGGAAGAAAACCCAAGTTTCTGTGGGAGGTGTCCCTGCCCATGGCAGAGAGTGGGACAACATGAGCTTTAATGATCCAGCCCAAACCATTCCATGATTCTGTGTAAAACTGGACCAGAAGGGTTGACACGGGCTTTAATGACCCTCCCAACCCAGCCCAAACCATTCCATGATTCTGTGTAAAACTGGACCAGAAGGTTTGAAAGGACACATGGGCTTACAGGCAGCTGCTGAGGCACCGACAGCTCCTGCCTTGACTCCAGTAAGTCCTGGAGCAATGGAGTTGTGCATCTTTGGATCTTCCCTGGACCCTCACCAGTCTGTTCACTTTATCAGACACAGACTTATCAAATTCCATGAGAACAGGATGCCCATGGAGCTCTCCCTGCCTTCTCTTCCCACAGAAAACTCACTGCTTCATAGGCTGAAAAATTTATATTCTGTGCAAGCAGGATGAAATTCCTGTTTAATATCATAACTGTGACCTGTCAGAGGTGCAGGGTGAGAGGGATTCATTTAATGACTGTGTTGTCCCAGCCCCACCAGAGTTGCTCCTGGGTGATTTCTTGTTCCTTAAAAGCTGAAAGGAAACAAGCAATGAAATCCTCTTGCTTCACCTCTCATTCCCAAACAGGATCCAGAGACAGGGGAGGAGGAGTGTGAAGATGTGGCCCTTGAGGCTGTCGAGGTTCAAAGTACTGATAAATGTGACCTGCTCACCATTTGGCTTCTGAGAAGGTGGCAGCACCTTGAGGAGGGATTGAAAGTGCCCCAGAAGTGCTGCCAGGAGAGCAATTAAGGAATTAGGCCTCGTTTGGTGCGATAAATTAGGACAGAGGCTGCTGTTCAGGGCTGGGGGTTCAGCAAAGTGGTTTTGTTCCCTCTGGGACTGTCAGCCTGCCTTGAACAGGAGCAGCTCTTTCCTTCGGTGGGACAATTCCCAGAGTGTTTCAATCCACCTGATATTTTGTTATCAGCACTGATAAAGCTGCAGTGTTGGATGTGAGCTCTGATTCCAAGGGAAGGAGCATTCCCAGGTCCCATTAGCTCCCTTTGAAGTCAGCACTGGGCACTCTGGCTGGGTAAACACAGCTGGAACGAGTCCACAGTGACCTAAATGCGCTGTGGGGGACGGGGTTTTACAAATCACGACCAACCTGCTGGCATTGACAGGAAAATCTGGAGAAATTTGGGTCCAAAGAGAAAAAATGTTGTTTTCTCCCGAAAAGCAGCATAGAACCAGATTTACAGGGTCATTTTGACTCCATTATCCATTCCTTTTAACTCCATATTTTCCATTCCTAAAGAGAAAAAATGTTGTTTTCTCCCAAAAAGCAGCATAGAACCAGATTAACGGGGTCATTTGACTCCATTATCCATTCCTTTTAACTCCATATTTTCCATTCCTTTCAGCCACGCCGTATCCTCATGGATTTAAGTGTTTCACCTGCGAAAAGGCCTCGGATAATTACGAGTGCAACCGCTGGGCTCCGGATGTTTACTGCCCCCGAGGTAACCACCCCACACCAGGGCTCCATCCCAACCCAGCTGTCCCTGCCAGGGAGCCCCGTTATTCCCAGGAATGTGGGATATGGGGTTCTGGAGTGAATCCCTTCAGCTTTTCTGTCTCCTTGCAGTGGATGAGGTTGAGGACTTGGAGCTATTCCCTGTTTTCCTCTGGCTCAGCTGGGGATTCAATCAGGCTGGTGTTGCTTTCCTAAAATTCCAGACTGGTTTGGGTGGGAAGGGACCTTAAAGCTCGTCCCATTCCATGGGCAAGGACACCTTCCACGATCCCAGGGTGCTCCAGCCTGGTCTTGGATGCTTCCAGGGATCCAGAGACAGCCAGAATTTCTCTGGGAATTCCCTCCCAACCCTTCCCCATCTTCACAGGGAAGGATTTTTAGGAGTTTTATTTCTCTTACTGGTGAATACAGGACCAGTTCTGGCTGTGTTCACCTCCCTCCCCTATGGCACAGATCCACATTTAGGGCAGCCACAGCTGGAATTTTGATATTTTCAGTGATTTGATCCCATAAATCCCCTTGGAGTCTGAAACTGGGAACAGCTCAGAAAAACCCTTTCATGAAATACTCAAAAATCAGATCTGAGCTCCCCAGATCCCCTCCACTTCACCAGTTCTCTTCTGAGACAAAGAAAAGAAACAAAAACATCACAGAACATCGAGTTTATCCGCAGCCCCGGTGAATCCCTTTTAGCTGGGTTGTTTTGGGATTTTGCCTTCGGGAAATATTTATTTTGGAAGGAGATGTCCCCACTTTTTGTTTGCAGCCTGTGTCAGGCCCGTTATCAGCCCCACAATTTGCTTCCTTTGAGCTCAGATCAGCAGCAATAAAACCGCCCAGGCTGGCTGGCTTGGGATCAGCCCAGTATTCCCAGACATTCCTTGTTTTGACAGGAGAAAAGGGCAGTGGGGAACTGGGCAGATAAATATTTCTCATGTTTTTTAGGGACAAGGTACTGCTTCAGCCAGCACATGATATACAATAAATATATTTTAAAATTTCTTATTTTTTAAAAATCCAGTGATTGGATAAAAAAATCCAGCATTTCTTTATTTCTTTCCTATTTGTCCTGTTGGTGGAATCTCAGGGAATGGGAATTGGGCAGATAAAGATTGTCCCATGTTTTTTAGGGACAAGGTACTGCTTCACCCCAGCACATGATCTACAGTAAATACATCAAAAATTGGTATTTTTTTAAAAAAATCCCATGATTTGATAAAAATGCTGGACTTTTTTTCCTATTACTCCTGCTGGTGGACTCTCAAGGAACGGGAATTGGGCAGATAAAGATTGCCCCATGTTTTTTAGGGACAAGGTACTGCTTCAGCCCAGCACATGATCTACAATAAATACATCAAAAATTGGTATTTTTTTTAAAAAATCCCATGATTTGATAAAAATGCTGGACTTTTTTTCATATTTCTCCTGCTGGTGGACTCTCAGGGAAAAGGGATTGGGCAGATAAAGACTTTTCCATATTTTCCAGGGACAAGGTACTGCTTCACCCCAGCACATGATCTACAGTAAATACATCAAAAATTGGTATTTTTTTAAAAAAATCCCATGATTTGATAAAAATGCTGGACTTTTTTTCCTATTACTCCTGCTGGTGGACTCTCAGGGAAAAGGGATTGGGCAGATAAAGACTTTTCCATATTTTCCAGGGACAAGGTACTGCTTCACCCCAGCACATGATCTACAGTAAATACATCAAAAATTGGTATTTTTTTAAAAAAATCCCATGATTTGATAAAAATGCTGGACTTTTTTTCCTATTACTCCTGCTGGTGGACTCTCAGGGAAAAGGGATTGGGCAGATAAAGACTTTTCCATATTTTCCAGGGACAAGGTACTGCTTCACCCCAGCACATGATCTACAATTAATACATTTTAAAAATGGCATTTTAAAGAAATCCTGTGATTTGATAAAAACCCAGCATTTCTTTCCTATTTCTCCTGCTGGTGGGCTCTCAGGGAAGGGGAATTGGGCAGATAAAGACTTTTCCATGTTTTCCAGGGACAAGGTACTGCTTCAGCCAGCACATGATGAGGGCCAGCGGGGAGAGTGTCTCTGTCACCAAGCGCTGCGTGGCCCTGGAGGAGTGTCTGAGCACGGGCTGCACCTACATCAGGCACGAGGAGTACAAGGTGTGGGAAACAGAGAAAAAATCACGGAATTAGGGGTGGTTTTGGAAATGTAGTATGTGCAGGTATAGATAAAAATGAAAAAATAGAATAATATATATAAAATATATAATATATACTATAAAACATAATATATCATATCAAATATATAATATATAATGCATTATATATTATACATTATACATTATATATAGTATATTATATATACTATATAATATACTATATTATATATAGTATATTATATATTATACATAGTATATAATATATAATATATTAAACATTATATATAATATATTCTATATTATGCATTATATATAACATAGTCTATACTATATTATATAATATTTTCTATAGTATATGTTTTATTATTATATAATATTCTGTGATAAATTTTAATATTCTACACATATATACTGTTATGTATACTATTATATAGAATATAATAAATAATATTATATGTATAATGTACATACTGTATGTAATATATGTACAATGTACATATAATGTATAAATTATATCGACATATTTTACATGCAATATATAGAGTATATTGTAATATTTTAAATATAATATAATCTATAATAATCTATAGTATATAGCAGATATATAAGTGTGTAATAGAATATAAGTGTAATATTTATCCATCATATATACCATATTTATGATGGAAATTAGCATTTGTGGAGTAATTGGAGTGTGCCAGAAGTTTGGCTGGGTCAGCGGGTAAATTCAGCTGAAATCCAGTTTCACTTGGGAATGATAAAAAAAGGGAGGGGGAAAAAAAGGGAATGATAAAAAGGGAAAGAAAAAAAAAACCAAAAAAAAAAGAGAAAAAATTGTTTTCCCAACAGATGGACTAAAAAAAAAAAAAGGGTGGAAGGAGAGGGGAAAAAAAGAGAAAAATCACAGAGAGCTCCCTTGCAAATGTACCGTTATTTCCCTTTAATTTTCCTCCCTGGAATTCCGGCATTCCCTGTGCCTTTACCCCTGGAATTCCGCATGCCCTGTTTTGTTCTCCTGGAATTCCAGCATTCCCTGGTTTTCCCCCCTGGAATTCCACACTCCATGTTTTCCCCTGAAATTGCGCATTCCCTGTTCCCCTGGAATTCCCAATTCCCTGGTTTTTTCCCCTGGAATTCTGGCATTCCCTGTTTTCCCCCTGGAATTCCACATTCCATGTTTTCCCTGGTTTTCCCCCGGAATTCCTCATTCCCTCTTTTCCCCCGGAATCCCGCATTCCCTGTTTTTCCCCCTGGAATCCCGCATTCCCTGTTTTCCCCCTGGAATCCCGCATTCCCTGTTTTCCCCCTGGAATCCCGCATTCCCTGTTTTCCCCCTGGAATCCCGCATTCCCTGTTTTCCCCCTGGAATCCCGCATTCCCTGTTTTCCCCCGGAATCCCGCATTTCCTGTTTTCCCCCGCAATCCCGCATTCCCTGTTTTTCCCCCTGGAATTCCTCATTCCCTGTTTTCCCCCCGCAATGCCGCATTCCCTGTTTTCCCTCCGCAATCCCTCATTCCCTGTTTTCCCCCGGAATCCCGCATTTCCTGTTTTCCCCCGCAATCCCGCATTCCCTGTTTTTCCCCCTGGAATTCCTCATTCCCTGTTTTTCCCCCTGGAGGTGTGCACGTCCTGCTGCGAGGGCAGCATCTGTAACCTGCCGCTGCCGCGGAACGCCTCGGACGCCGTGTTCGCCACCCTGTCCCCGCTCAGCGCCGCGCCGCCGCTGTCCCCTCCCGGCCTGGCGACACCGCTCGGGCTCGGCCTGGCGCTGCTGGCACCGCGCTGGCTCGCAGGGACCGCCGCAGCGACCGCACAGTGACAGCGACGGGGACAGGGACAGCGACCGGACAGGGACAGGGACTGGACAGCCACAGGGACCGGACAGGGACAGCGACAGCGAGACAGGGACAGGGACTGGACAGGGACAGGGACCGGACAGTGACAGCGACGGGGACAGCGACAGCGACCGGACAGGGACAGCGACGGGGACCGGACAGCGACAGCGACGGGGACCGGACAGCGACAGCGACGGGGACCGGACAGCGACAGCGACGGGGACCGGACAGCGACAGCGACGGGGACCGGACAGCGACAGCGACGGGGACCGGACAGCGACAGCGACGGGGACCGGACAGCGACAGCGACGGGGACCGGACAGCGACAGCGACGGGGACCGGACAGCGACAGCGACGGGGACCGGACAGCGACAGCGACGGGGACCGGACAGCGACAGCGACGGGGACCGGACAGCGACAGCGACGGGGACCGGACAGCGACAGCGACGGGGACCGGACAGCGACAGCGACGGGGACCGGACAGCGACAGCGACGGGGACCGGACAGCGACAGCGACGGGGACCGGACAGCGACAGCGACGGGGACCGGACAGCGACAGCGACGGGGACCGGACAGCGACAGCGACGGGGACCGGACAGCGACAGCGACGGGGACCGGACAGCGACAGCGACGGGGACCGGACAGCGACAGCGACGGGGACCGGACAGCGACAGCGACGGGGACCGGACAGCGACAGCGACGGGGACCGGACAGCGACAGCGACGGGGACCGGACAGTGACAGCGACAGGGACCGGACAGTGACAGGGACAGCCACAGCGACCGCACACTGACAGCGACGGGGACAGGGACCGGACAGGACAGGGACAGCCACAGCGACCGCACAGTGACAGCGACAGGGAGACAGCGACAGGGACCGGACAGTGACAGCCACAGTGACAGGGACAGAGACCGCGACAGGACAGTGAGAGCGACAGTGACAGAGGCGGTGACAGGACAGGGACAGTGATGGGGACAGCCACAGGTGATAGTGCCAAGGACAGGGCCAGCGCGGTGGACAGGGACCGCCACAGCGACAGGACAGGGACAGCCACAGGGACCGGACAGTGACAGCCACAGTGACAGTGACAGAGACCGCGACAGGACAGGGACAGAGATAGGGACAGTGACAGAGACAGCGGCAGAGACCGCGACAGGACAGTGAGAGCGACAGTGGGGACAGGACAGGGACAGTGATGGGGACAGCGACAGGGACGGTGACAGTGCCAGGGACAGGGTCGGGACGGTGACAACGACAGTGACAGTGGCGGTGCCAAGGGCAGCGACAGGGCCAGTGACAAGACAGCGACAGGGACAGTGATGGTGACAACGACAGTGACAGAGGCGGCGACAGGACAGGGACAGTGATGGGGACAGCCACAGGTGACAGTGCCAAGGACAGGGCCAGCGCGGTGACAGGGACAGGGCAGGGACAGCGGCACGCTGGCCCAGCTGAGCCAGCCCGGCCTGGTTTTGGCTAATCCCGAGTTTAGGAGATGCCGGAGGAGAATTCCCGCTCTGTGTCCCGCGGGCTGCAGGGACAGATCCCGGGGAGGATCCCGGAGGATTCCGGAGAAAACCTCTGAGGCTGGAAAAGCCACCGAGCCCAGCCGGGCTTTGCTAAGTCTGGCTTATCCCGGCTCTTGAAGTGTTACGTCACTGCTGGCGTCACCGCGTTCCCCTCGGGAACAGCCCGCTGGCACTTCCCAGCTCATTAACCCCGCCGGCTCATTAACACGCGGTAATTAACACGTGATGGGGGATGCAGCGTTCCCACGGCTCCTGCTCCTCTGGGATGGGCAGGGATTGGCAGCGAGGAAGCAGCGCCTGCGAAGGAGATCCCGACACCCGGGGAAAACCGCTGCAATTCCCAAATTCCACCAGAGAAATCCCTAAAAATCCGCATTTCTAGCAGAAAACCGCTGGAATTCCCAAAGCCCACCAGAGAAATCCCTAAAAATCCGCATTTCCAGCGGAACATCCCTGGAATTTCCAAAGCCCACCAGAGAAATCCCTAAAAATCCTCATTTCTAGCGGAAAACCGCTGGAATTCCCAAACTCCAGGAGAGAAATCCCTAAAAATCTGCATTTCCAGCAGCAAACGGTTGGAATTCCCAAATTCAACCACAGAAATCCCCCAAATCCTCATTTCCAGCGGGATTTGAAGTTCACACCCCTCAGCAGGAGGATGAAGAGCTGCTGCTCCCCTGATTCCCGCTGGTTCAGGGGGAATATTTCCAATATTTTCCCATTTTATCCCCAAAGCCCACAGTCTGAAAGAGAGAAAATTTATCCCAAACTTCTGGGATTTTTATTCCTTGGATTCTGGGCTGTTTGGGTGACCCGTGGTGCTGGTTTTGCTGGCAAATCACGGATGCAATATTTATTTTTGTAGGTCCAGGAGGGTTTGGAAATGCTGGAAAAGATTCCAAAAACCGCTGATCTTGACAGGGAAAAGGGATGGTTTGCAAGTCAGCGAGCCTGTAATATATAAATGATCAAAAATATATAGAAATATAAATATATATATATATTAAAAATCACTTTTTAAAAAGAATCAACTTTGTCTTGCAAAGTCAGTAATAAAAGCAGGGTGTCATGGACGTGCTTTAAACTGTTTTATAATTAATTTTTTTTAAAGAATCATTAATTATTCTTTCAGGAGCTAATTTTTTCCTATTCCTGCTCCAAGGTTACTTGAGCTCTATCAAATTTTGGTATTTTTAAGGCTTAAAATGGGGTTTTTTGGGAGAATTACAGGGAAATGCAGATTCCCCAGCTCACAGAATCCATGTGGGATATTCTGCAAAATCAGGAATCTGAAGGAAGGGCTCAGTGTGTTTTACAGGGGAGGTTATTTTTAAAATTATATACGTATATATATATATAAAAATTATAGATTTACATCTTTATAAAAATTGACCTTCACCACTGTTTGTTTTGAATGATTTCTTCTATAAAATCAACTTTTTTTTTTTTGGTCTCACCCCCAGCCAAACCTGGAATTCTGCTCTCCTTTCACCCATCTCTGGTTTTAAGAGTTTTAATCTCTTTTTCTATGCAAATTCCACCTGGCTCTGGAGATTCCCCAAAAAATAAAATATCCAAGCCTGTCCCTCCTGTGGCATCTCCCTGGATGTTTTAAAAAAAAAAGGAAATTAAGGAGTCTGAACCCCCCCTGCAGCAGTTTGGGGTTCCCTGAGCTCCTGGGGGGTTCCAAACCCCACAAATGCTGAGCTGCTCCGTATTTATTCCTTAGGGATCCTGCTCTGAAATGTTTAATTGTTTTTAACAGGTGTAAATTCTTGTACATTTGTATAAATAAAAGGGTTAAATATTCACTGTGAGGCGTCTGATAAAATCCCAGCCGTGGAATTAGAGGGAACGCCAGGGGGAAAAAAAACCACCCAGGGCAGGGTAAATGTGACAAAATTCTGGAAAATATGGAGTTTTCCCCAGGGCAGAGAGGGAAAACAGAATCCAGGGATCCAAAAATCAACAGGAATTCCTCAGATTTGTGTCCAGTACAAAACAATTTACACCAAATCATTTACACAATTTATACCTGGAGCTCAACAGAAGGAACACATGGGAATGATTCATTATTTACAGGGGGAATTGAAATAAAATTCTCTAAACACAGCTCAGCTTTGGGGGATTTTTTGGATACTGGGACACAAAGGAAGGGGGACAGGGAGCAGTCAGGTGTTGCTGAAGATGGGCTCCATAAATAGCAGGATAATAAATACAATAATAAATAGCAGGAGTTAAATCCCTGCATTTCTTTGATTCCTGCTCATATTCCTACCTGCAAGAATTCATCTTTTGGCCCTAAATTCTGAATTTCCCTGATTTTTCCCCCAAATTTCCTTTTCTGCACACATCCCTCACTCCTGCACCTCCTCTCACCTCATCAGGATTTGTCGATATTCCTGGAATTTTCCATATTTCAAACTGGAATTTCTGCAGCTCACCAAAGCAATCCTGGGGAACGTCTGAATAACTGCACGGCAGCATTTCATTCTGCTGTAATTAATTAATTAATTTCTTATTTCAAGACACTTCAACTCCAGGTTTTTTGGGAATAATCTGAAGGAAATCCCTTTTTCCTATTCCTGCTCTATTAAATTTTGGTATTTTTAAGGCTCAAAATGCCTTTTTTTTTTTTTTTTTTTTTTTTTTTGGGTGGGAATTACATGGAAATTAAGATTCCTGGAGATCTCCCCAGCTCCCAGAATCCATGTGGGATATTCTGAAAAGTCAGGGATCTGCCCATGGAAGGGGCTCTCCTGAATTTTGTGCCCTTGGGATGGAATTTTCCAGGGAGGTTTCTTGGAGGATGGAAATCCCAGCTGGCACAAAACCCCCCCAGGTGTTTAAGCCCCACTTAAGTTATATAGGATATAAATTATATATTATTGTGTATTTTTTTAATATATATATACACACACACACGTATATATACATACACATATATATACATATATAGATAGACATATAAGTAATATAAATATATTATTAATATATATAAATATATTAAAATAATATATTAAAATATAATCATTATATAATAATTATTTAATATATTCTATTTAAAATATAATATATAATATAATATATATTATATTTAATATTTTGATATATAATTAATATAGTAAAATAGTAATTATTGAAATAATATAAATATATATTTATATATTATATATATTTTTATATATTCTATTTATATAATAAATTTTATTTATATATTTTATTATATATTTCTATATTATATATATATTATAAATAAATATTAAAAGAAATAATATCCTACATTTCTACATAGTTTTACATATGAACATATATATTTTTACCTATATAAAAATATTGCTTTTAAAGATATTTTTATACACAAAGGGGATTTTTTCAGCTCCTCAGCAGAGTGACAGAAATGTCCCCCCGGGCGTCCTTGTCCTCAGCACAAACCCGGATTATCCATCCCAAACCTGCTGGCTCCTCCCTGCCCTGCGGAGAACTCCAGTCCTGGAGAATTCCAGACGTTTTCCCAGACTCAAGCGAGGCACCAAAATTCCAGTTCATCCTCTGGGAAGAGCCAGGGTTAGCTCAGAGCTTAGTCTGGGCTGGGTCTAACTGGGCAGGCTGGGGGGAAGCTGCTTTCCGATGGGTGAGGGGGGGGTTTCTGTTTAAGCAGAGACCAAATTTGAGCTCAGCTTTGCTGCTAAAATTTGCAGGTTTGAGAAATTTGACGTTCAGATTTAGGGTGTGACCGGGAGCAAACCTCTCAGTCTCATTTTGTGTGACCAGGTTAAAGAGTCTGACCCCAAATCTTTAATTCCGGCGTTAACGAGGCACAAAGCCCGGCTTTGCATGGCTAAGCCAGGCCTAAACTGGCTCGCCTAGAGGCTGACAGATGTTTTTTATGGAAACAGAAGGAATTCTGCCCTGGAAAAGCCAGGACAGAGTTTGATTCTGCAGTTGAACCTTTTTTTTTTATTATTTTTTTTTTCCTGCATTAAAGCCCAAGCAGCTGTGGGTTTATGTGATGGGAGTTAGAGCTGGTTTTAACGGGATCATGTCCCACAGCTGGAAAAGCGGCCCAAAAATTGGAATAAAAATAAAGCTGGGCTCATTCCAGTGGAAAAAATCAGTGCTCAGGTGAGTCCTGGATGGCTGAGGGATGTAATTCCTCATCCCAATTGCAATTAAATTCATCAACACTGAGGAAAAGTCATCGACTGAAATAAAGTGCAGGAATTTGAATCCCAGGCTGCTCCAAACCCATCCAGGATGGCCTTGGACACTCCCAGGGATGCAGGGACAGCCAAAAAAATCCCACAAAGAATCCCACAAATAATCCCATAAACAATCCCATAAATAATCCCACAAAGAATTCCCATGGAGCAGAGCATTCTCCTCCTCAACAGCCCAGCCCAGCTCCAAGATAGTACATATATTCTAAATATATGTATTTATATATATATAAGAATTTTAGATGAGATTTATATATACTTTTACATATAGATATGTATTTTAATGTATTTTTATATATAAAGGGGATTTTATATATGTATTTATATATACTGCTATATATATTTTATATATTTATATAGAGAGATTTTTATATATATGAGATTTCTATATACTTTTATACATATATATTTTTATATATTTAAAGGAGATTTTTTTTTTTTTTTTAGTCTCAGTTTATTTGCTCTCTCCCATGCTAAGCACAGCTTAATAAAAATAGATATAAATATGTATTTATATATAAAAATATCAATAGAAATCCTGCACTTGCTGCAGGAACACATCAGGAATAAAGCAATAGATATAAATATGTATTTATATATAAAAATATCAATAGAAATCCTGCACTTGCTGCAGGAACACATCAGGAATAAAGCAATGAACTCCCAGGGGGCTGAGGAGAAAATCTGGAACAGAATCCTCCAGATCCATCCCAGAATATTTCCCCTGGTGTTAATTAGCTAAGCAGAGATAATTAGCTGTGAGCGTTGCACCTCAGCATCAGCAATCCTCTTTGCACTGGCTGAAAACTTTTTTTGGGATTTGCTACTTTAACATTTTATTATAATTGTTATTAATTATTGATATTACTATTCTTATTATTTTATTGTAGTTTATTTAATTTTGTATTCCAGAAGTTTGATTTTCTAGGAGAAAGTTCAGGCTGGCTCTTGTGACAGGAGGAAAACACAACTGGAACAGATCCAGCTGGTTTTGGGGATTAATGAGAAAATTCTAATTAGGAAAGTATCAGGAGCTCCCCTCAAACCCTGACATAAAACATTAATATTCATGAGGTCAAGGCAAAATTCCCAATATTCCAGTGAGATTTCTGCCTCAGGAAAAGCCACTGGAAAATGGCTTTTTTTGTCCTTTACTGGACAGAACTTGAAGAGCCTGAAGTCCAAAATGAACATCCCAAGCTTAACTGGAATTACAGGAAGATAAAACATCAAATCTTCAAGGTATTTACAATTTATGTGAAGAATTCCACAGTTTTTCCAATATTTATCCAAGCAAATCCCCACAAGTGTCCAGTGAGAGCCCTCCCGTGTGGATTTTGCAAACAGACACAACACACTGCAGGTCTCAAATTCTTTAATCCTCTTGATGAAAAGGAGGAAAAAAAAACAGGAATAAAACCCATAAAACAGAGATTTTATGGAGAGCAGAGGTCAGGGATGGGCTCTGCCATCACAGCACAAATTCCTGCCCCAAAATCCAGAGCCAGCACTGCAGGGGAGCAGGAGAATTTGGGAATTGCTGCCTTGGGGAGGGAATTGGGAATGGAAACTTTGGGAAGAGTTCCTGGCTCCCAGCTCTGTGATCCAGCCAGGCCATGGAAGCGCAGTGGTGACAGGAACAGAGAGAGGCACTTGGTCAGGGAGCTGCTCCTAAAGCCAGAAAAGCTTTGCTGGGCCTGGCTTAGAGCCTGGGACAGGTCTGGGATCCCTGGGGTTGGATAACACTGGGAAAACACCAAAGATCAAGTCAAAACCCCTGGGTCCTCACCCAGACTGAGGTGCTGCACATTCCTGGGGAATAAAGCCTGCAGGAGGTCCCATTGCTCCATGAAAAATGGCCCCAAACTGCCTGGGGTAACACCAAAGATCAAGTCAAAACCCCTGGGTCCTCACCCAGACTGAGGTGCTGCACATTCCTGGGGAATAAAGCCTGCAGGAGGTCCCATTGCTCCATGAAAAATGGCCCCAAACTGCCTGGGGTAACACCAAAGATCAAGTCAAAACCCCTGGGTCCTCACCCAGACTGAGGTGCTGCACATTCCTGGGGAATAAAGCCTGCAGGAGGTCCCATTGCTCCATGAAAAATGGCCCCAAACTGCCTGGGGTAACACCAAAGATCAAGTCAAAACCCCTGGGTCCTCACCCAGACTGAGGTGCTGCACATTCCTGGGGAATAAAGCCTGCAGGAGGTCCCATTGCTCCATGAAAAATGGCCCCAGACTGCCTGGGATGAGATCCAAATCTGCTTTATTGCTTCAGCCCCTGAGCCAAAGTGCAAGGCACTGAAATTCCAGGTGTTTCAGGAGCCTTGGAATTCCTGCCCCATTGATCTGATTGTTTGTGAGACCTGAGGAGCCTGGAACCTTCCTGTTGAAACATCTTTCTAATTGCAATAATTGATCCTAATTGCTCTTTGCATTTCCAAATTCCAGAGGCAAGTCTAGATTGCATCCAAGTACAGGAAAACAATGATGAGATCCAAGCCTTGCCCCATTACCTCTTTTTTTTTGTATTTAATGACCTAAGAAAGTTACAAAAGCAACCTGAAATTACATATAAGTATATAAACTAATTAAATATATTTAGCTAACACTGAGAAAATAAATCCCAAGCACCATGAAGACAAAAAACAATAAGAGATGAGTAATTCCAGGGTAATTAAGGACTTTTTGTGGAGTCTCTGGATGAGCTGGAGACCACTGGAAGCTGACCTCATTCTCATTTTCCAACAGCATCTGAGTGATTAGCCCGGATTTTATTAAATTCTGTATTCTGGAAGAACAATTTTATGACTCATTCCTTTTTTTTTTTTTGCCAGTTCCTAATTTCAGGAATGGCAGATTTGCCGGGAATTTCAGCGGCATTTTCATAGGATTCTGACTGCTAAACCGAGCAGCGAAAAGACAGAACTGTCGAGGTACAACAGCAAACTTAAAAAGGAAACGACCACTCCTCTGCTTCTCCATCCTCCACGTGTGCTGAGAACACACTCCCCAAAAGACCAGAAATAAATAACAGCTACTTTTATTCTCCAGGAACGCTCGGACGTGAGCGATTCCTGAGCGCGCCGAGGGAGAAGAACCCGAGGGAGCCGAGGGCTCAGCGGCCACTGAGTTTCCTCATGATGGGGCTGTCGGGCTCGGCGTTGGTGAAGATGCTGCCCACCAGCACGTGGGTGCCCCAGAGGTTGTGCCTGATCACTTTGCAGCAGCCCAGGTCATCCACGGAAAATCCCAAGTGCCGGTAGCGCTCGTCCGTCTCCAGCAGGGGGTTGTTGGTGTAAGGCCCGAAAAACTAAAGGAAAACGACCAGGGGGGAAAAATGGTTTTCCACGTGAGGAGTTTAAGTTAAGCTTGAGTTCAGATGTGTGGAGTTTGAAAGGTTTTTCCTTTCCAATCCCAATGCCACCCTCGCCTTTGGGAAGTTCTGCTGTCTGTGCAGGAATTAAGGGCAGAACTCTGCCAGAAACAGCACAAACAGCACTTGCACTAAGGAGAGAAACTTCCTAGGGAACTGCAAAAATTAACAGCTTCACTTTGCAGTAAGACCCTAAAGAAAGTTGGTTAGAAAAGCAAAAATTATATTTATTTCTATTAAACTGGTATTTATATTAATTTATATTACATTATTTATATTATATATTATATATATTAATTTATTATATATTTATTTTATATTAATATATTATATATTAATTTATATTATATTATTTATATTAATTTATATTAAACTGGTATTTATATTAAACTGGTATTTAAGTATTTAAATTAAACTGGTATTTGAGTTGTAAACAGGTATTTAAATTAAACTAGTATCTAAGGATTTAAATTGAACTGGTATTTAAATGGAACTGGTATTTAAGCTGCACACAGATATTTCAGTTCTTTATCTCAGGAGGAAGCCTCTGACTTCAAAGCCACTCCTGGTCCTGGTTACTGCTGGAGTCTGAAGACAAAACCCCACTTCCACCAATCCCTAATTCCTGCAATGCACTGAATTCTGGGAAGCCTTTCCACCCCTGACCTGCCTGTTCTGCCTTACAGACATCCCCTGCTTGCCTCTGTTGACACAATAAATCCCTGCTTTTTGTAGTGTTTTTAAATAAAACCCCACTAAGCTGAGCTTTGCCACCGTCCCCTTGAACTATGATACGGTTTTAGCAGAGCTCAGACTAAAATTCACCTCCCACTGAAAGCTCCCAGTGTTCCACAGGAACAAAAAGCTCATTTTTTTTGGGGACAAAGGGAACATTAACAGGTGCAAAGAGGTTTTTTAAAGCCTTCACCTGCACAGGTGTCAGGGTTCCCAAGTTACCTGGGCAGGGCAGAAAGTGCCCAAGGGATTTGGGGCATAAAACTTCTCCAGTTCCCTAAAAACCAATTTCATTTCCTGACAGTGCTGGCCCTGCCCTCAGAGCTGACACAGCTGAGCTCATAAATCTTCATTCATTCAAGGAGTTATCCTGAAAAAGCTGGATTTAAGCCAAATTCCACACTGCAAGAAAGAACTTACTGCCAGTCCTGAGGATGGATCAATGAAATCAGCCCAGTAGCCCTCAGAAGAAATTGCATAGCAGATTTCCTTGGCACCATTGATGAACTGGAAGGGAAAAAAATTGGGAAAAGAAAGGTATTAAATGAGGTTATCACACAAAAAGAATTATTTCTAACTTTACAGGTTATAAATAAAATAATCTATTTACTTACAGTTGTAAAAAATTGGATTTTCTCTGCAATTAGTGCCCTAAGAAGCTCAAGGTTCCAAATTGATAAAAATATGATTTATGCACCTTCAGTCCCTTAAAGGTCCAAAATAAAGGAAATTTACCCTTTACAGCAAATTCTGTGTTAGTTGAAAATGAGGGAAATTTATCCTTTAAATTCTGTATTAGTTCAAAATAAAGGGAATTTACCCATTAGTGTAAATCCTTTGTTAGTTCAAAATGAGGCAATTTTACTCTTTACAGCAAATTCTGTGTTAGTTCAAAATAAGGAAAATTTATCCTTTTCAATACAAAATGAGGGAATTTTACCCTTTACAGTAAATTCTGTATTAGTTCACAATAAGGAAAATTTACCCCAGTAAATTCTGTGTTTTGAAGTTTGATGGCTCTGATGATTAATTATGTCCAAACTGTAAATTAAATCCCAAACATCCCAATTTTAGGCACAACATTTCTGATCCAGGATCTCTCCTGGTCCCTCAGGGTGAGGTTAATGAACACTTGATCTGGATTAATGCAAATATTTCTATTTGGCTGTATAACCTCATTTTTTAGCTCCTGAAATGAGGATTTTTCAGGTGAATTCTGCAAGCAAACCAATATTTCCCTGTGAATTTGCTGGTTTTAACCTCACACCCCCCTGTGACTGGATTAGACTTGACAGGGAGGTGCCTGAGGAAGAAAGATGCCAATTAACACATAATTAGAGCAGATTAAAACACCAAAGAGCAACAAGCCAGAAATAATTCAAAGAGAAGAACACACTGAAATGAAGGGAATTTTAATTTCTGTGTCATCTTGTGTTGATTCCTTCTTTTTGTGGTTGATTTAGAGAGCACACATTTGCATTTTAGGGCATTGCCAGATTAATTTCAAGCATAAATATGATTTATTTCCAGATGAACTGCTGGGTTTGGGGATATTTTACAAAGAATAGGCAGAAATGTTCTTTTTTTTCGAGGTGCTAAGGGCAGTGAACAGCGACACTCGGTGGGGAAATGGAAAAATTGTGGAAAATGGGAAATAAAGGGATTTTCAGAGCCCTCTAGAGGTGAAAGAACAAGCCAAAGTTAAGATGAAAAAACACAACTGAGATCCAGGGTAAAAAGAATTTAAACCATTCATGAAAGTGGAAAAAATCCAAGAAAAATCGGTGATTTTTACATTTTTGATCGGTATAAGAACTGAGATCCAGGGTAAAAAGAATTTAAACCATTCATGAAAGTGGAAAAGGTGATTTTTACATTTTTGATCGGTATAAGAACTGAGATCCAGGGTAAAAAGAATTGAAACCATTCATGAAAGTGGAAAAAGATCCAAGAAAAATCGGTGATTTTTACATTTTTGATCGGTATAAGAACTGAGATCCAGGGTAAAAAGAATTTAAACCATTCATGAAAGTGGAAAAGGTGATTTTTACATTTTTGATCGGTATAAAAGTGCAGTGGAATCTTAAATAGTAAATGCTGATTAACAACGAATAATTGTGTTATAAATGATATTTTAACAGTAATGCCTAAAGATGATACAGATCATACGTAAAAAATGTTTGAAACCCAAATCAAAGCCTGGAAAGGCAGCGAGGAGTAAGAGTGGGATTTTGGAAGGAGCTCACGTTGTCCAGGAGCTGCTCCCTCTCCTCCTCCACCTCGTGGCTCCACACGCTCATGTCGTGCTCGCTCCTCTGGGTGACGGTGAGCACGGTCAGGCGCTCGGGGCGCGCCTCCGGGAACAGCGCCTGGAAATCTGAACGGGGAAGGAAATGGAGTTTGTGCTGCTCTGCACGCTGCCCTGGGCAAATCCAGTCTATTTTCATTTTTAGTATTGTGATAGTTTATATACCAGAAAGAGAAATCAAATTAGAGTTCATGTATAAACAGAAATTTTCATATTAAAATAGATATTTGTATGATTTCATAGATAAATTACATACCTGTTTATAAAATTTATATTATGATTTCTATAGGATAAATAGAAATCAAATTATATTTAATATATAAATTTTCATATTAAAATAGATATTTGTATGATTTAATATATGAATTACATACCTATTTATAAAATTTAGATATTAAATTATATAGTTATATTATTATAAAGCATGATTATTTAATATATTAAATAACTATATTATTATAAAGTATGATTATTTACTATATTAAATAATATATACTATTTACATAAATAACTTGATTATTTAAATATATTTTTTCATCTATATATTTATTATTATTAAATAAATTGATAATTTATTTTTATAATTTCTATTTCTTATTTAATTAAATGGTTCCCATTAAATTTCACTCATTTGCTTCCTCAATAAACTAAAAACACAAATTCAGCGCTGGCAGAAGTTCTGTGATTCCCATTTGTTGTTTTATTTAGTAATTCCAAAGGATTTGGTAAATGGATTTTTGATAAGGAATTCACTCCAGAATTTCCCAATAAAACAACTAAAAATTACACTTTAAATGAACTATTGACCATTGTCAGCAGCAAAGCTTTGGCTTCCATTCTACTCTGTTTTATTCCCATTTAATTTCAGTCATTTCCTTCCTGAATAAATTAAAAACACAAATTTAGTACTGGCAGAAATTCCATGATTCCCATTTGTTGCTTTGTTCAGCAATTCCAAAGGATTTGGTAAATGGATTTTGGATAAGGAATTCACTCCAGAATTTCCCAATACAACAACTAAAAATTACATTTTAAATTAAATATTAAATACTGCCAACAGCAAACATAAAAATATATTTTAAAATTTAAAAAATTCAATATTGCAAACAGCAATTGGTTTCCATTCTGTCCAAAGGGATTTTTGTAATGGTTAATTCTGAATTAACCTTTCCTACACCACACTGACATTCAGTGGTTTTACATTTAAAGCTGAATTTCTTGGCTGGAAATAAAAATGAACCTTTTCTCAGCAGCTCAGGACAGGCTTGCACTGCACATTCCACCTTGGCATTTTCAAAGTAGGTTTCAGCATTGTTGATCTGCTGCTTCTGGGGAGCATCAGAACCCTAAAAAATGGGAAAATTCGAATTTTCTCAGTTAGTACCAAGCAGGAATAACTCTGGACATCAAAACAGGGTTGAGTGATCAGATACACTTGAGCAGTTTCAGATTATTTGCAGTGGCACTTCACACTTTTCAAATTAAATACTGAAATAATATTATTAACCATATTGAATGTTACTAAGTTATTTAAAATCTGAAAATATATGAAAAGAGATATTAAAAGATATAAAAAGTAAAATAGATTTTGGTGTTACTTAAATCCACACAGAAATATTTGTATTTTATAGAAATACCAACATTTTCTATTTTATTTGAACTATGTTATGCTAAAGCAGAATACATATGAACACAAAGATATTATTCTATATAATATAAACATAAATAAAGAATATAACATATGTAAATATATACAGATATATATAGAAAATATATATACATATATATAAATATAAATACAGAAAATTTAATTAATTATTTGAAATAACTATTATTTATTAACTGACAGATTTCAGATATTCCCTGATTATAGAAGTTCCACTTCTATAATTAACTTCTAAAATTAACTAAAGCAGAATTTTCTGGTGGCTTTTTATGGCAAAAAAGCCCTTTTTTTCAGGCTTTTAGGATCCAACCAAGCTGCAGCCAGAACCTGGGGAGCTGCCAGGAGCTGATATTTCCCAAATCTTTGGGACACAATGACTCATTCCCAAAATCCAGGATCCAGCACTTTCCAATGGAGATTTTCTCAGTGAATCCCAAAATCTGAGCATTCCCCAAAGCCGGGGCCTGCAAAGCTGAGGCAGCAGCACTGAAAATCTGAGGGAATGTTGGCATCATTCTGCCATTATAAACTGATTTTTAAAATTATTTTATTAATATTTTATTATTTTAATTAACAATTGGTTTGTTTAAAATTTTATTTAAAATAATTTTATTAAGAATTGTATTCTATTTTTATTATATTCATAATGATGATTCTGAATGGCTGCCAGAATTCTCTCTGTGAGGCTGGGGGATTTCTGGGTGAATTTCATGATTTTTAGAACTAACCATTACCTAAACTTAGCAAATCCATGAAATAAAATACTGAAGGAAATTTCAGTTTCACAATGATGAATCTTCATTGTGAGGTTGGGGGATTCCTGGGTGAATTTCATGGCTTTCAGAACTAAACATTGTCCAAACTTTGCAAATCCAGAGCCATGAAATAAAATACTGAAGGAAATTTCTATTTTACTGGGTGTATTCATACTGATGAATCTGGAACACTGCCAGAATCCTCTCATAATGAGAGGGGGGATTATTATAAATTGGAGGATTCCTGAGTGAATTTCATGATTTTTAGAACTAAACATTGCCCAAACTTTGCAAATCCAGATCCATGAAATAAAATACTGAAGGAAATTCCCAATTTTACTGGGTATATTCGTAATGATGAATATGAATCAGGCTGCCAGAATCCTCTCATTATGAGGCTGGGGGATTCCTGGTGTGAATTCCACATGAATATGATTTTTAGAACATTGCTTGGAGTTTGCAAAACCAGATCCATTCAATAAAACACTGAAGGAAATTTCAATTTTACAACGATGAACCTCTCATTGTGAGATTGGGTGATTCCCCTGTGAATTTTGTGGTTTTTAGAACTAAATATTGCCCAAACTTTGCAAATCCAGACCCACTCAATAAAACACTGAAAGACATTTCAATTTTCCTGGGTAAAAGGAGGTGAGACTTGGCCAACAGCAGGTTTGGAGACTGAAATCCTCCCATTAACCACTCCTAAAATGCTGCTCCAAACCAGCCTGAAATCTTGTTCTCCTAAAACACCAACTTGAGGCAGTTTCTGTGGCAGAACATTGTGCAGAAAGAACACAATTTGAGGAAGAAGAGAGGTGTGCTTTTTGATGAAGAAGAGACCTGTGCTTCTTGAGGAAGAACAGTTGTGCTTTTTGAAGAAGAGAGCTGTGCTTCCTGAGGAGGAAGAGCAGAGCTGTGCTTTATGGGGAAGAAGAACACAGCTGTGCTTTTTGAGGAAGAAGAGATTGTACTTCCTGAGGAAGAGCAGAGCTGTGCTTCCTGAGGAGGAAGAACACAGCTGTGATTTTTGAGGAAGAACAGTTGTGCTTCCTGAGGAAGAAGAGAGCTGTGCTTCCCGAAGAGGAAGAGCAGAGCTGTGCTCCCTGAGGATGAAGAGCAGAGCTGTGCTTCCTGAGGAAGAAGAGAGCTGTGCTTCCCGAGGAGGAGGAAGAGCAGAGCTGTGCTGTGCTTCCGGAGGAGGAGGAGGAGGAGGAGCAGAGCTGTGCTTCCCGAGGAGGAGGAGGAGGAGGAGGAGGAGCAGAGCTGCGCCTCTCCCGCGCAGGGTTTGCCCTCACCTGGAACTCGCTGATGCACTGGGCCATGACAAACTCGTGCCTGTCGCCGGCCGAGGGCTCAGCCAGGAGGTCGGGCAGGCTCCGGGCGGGCCGGGCTCTCTGCCCGGCAGTGCCGTGCAGGTGGCAGCCGAAGCCGATGTTCCCGGGCAGCTGGAAGCGCTGGTCCTGAGGGCCAAAGGGCCCCATCAGCTCGTCCGGCCACACCGTCCTGGGACCTGAGGGACCGGGAAACCCAGGGCGGTCAGGAAATCCCAAAAAACAGCCAGGGAAATCCCACACCAGACACAAAAGCTAAAACCGCTCAGGGAAAACCCAAAAATGGTCAGGGAAACGCAAAACCGGTTGGGGAATCCCAAAAAGGGCTGGGAAATCCCAAAAGTGGTAGGGAAACGCCAAAACCTGTCAGGGAAACCCCAAAACTGGCCAGGGAAACCCCAAAACCTGTCAGGGAAATCCCCAACTAGTCAGGAAACCCAAAACTGGTCAGGGAAACCCCAAAACTGGTCAGGGAAACCCCAAAACTGGTCAGGGAACCTCAAAAACAGCCAGGGAACCTCAAAAACAGCCAGGGAACCCCAAAACTGGTTGGGAAGCTCCAAAAATGGCTGGGAAGCCCCAGAAACGGTCGGGAAGCCCCAAAACCAGTCAGGAAACCCCAAAACCTGTCAAGAAATCCCCAAAATCTGCCAGAGAATCCCAAAAGTGGTCTGGGAAACCCCAAAAATGGTCGGGAAATCCCAAAACCACTCAGCAAAGCCCAAAATCACTCAGGGAAAGCCCAAAACCGCTCAGGGAAACTTCAAAAATGGTCAGGGGACCCCAAAAATGGTCAGGGAACCCCAAAACCTGTCAAGAAATCTCCAAAACCAGTCAGGGAAATCCCAAACCAGACACAAAAGCTAAAACCGCTCAGGGAAAACCCAAAAATGGTCAGGGAAACGCAAAACCGGTTGGGGAATCCCAAAAAGGGCTGGGAAATCCCAAAAGTGGTAGGGAAACGCCAAAACCTGTCAGGGAAACCCCAAAACTGGGTCAGGAAACCCCAAAACCTGTCAGGGAAATCCCCAACTAGTCAGGAAACCCAAAACTGGTCAGGGAACCTCAAAAACAGCCAGGGAACCCCAAAACTGGTTGGGAAGCTCCAAAAATGGCTGGGAAGCCCCAAAAACCTGTCAGGAAACCCCAAAACCTGTCAAGAAATCCCCAAAATCTGCCAGAGAATCCCAAAAGTGGTCTGGGAAACCCCAAAAATGGTCAGGAAATCCCAAAACCACTCAGCAAAGCCCAAAACCACTCAGGGAAAGCCCAAAACCGCTCAGGGAAACTTCAAAAATGGTCAGGGGACCCCAAAACCTGTCAAGAAATCTCCAAAACCAGTCAGGGAAATCCCAAACCAGACACAAAAGCTAAAACCGCTCAGGGAAAACCCAAAAATGGTCAGGGAAACGCAAAACCGGTTGGGGAATCCCAAAAAGGGCTGGGAAATCCCAAAAGTGGTAGGGAAACTTCAAAAATGGTCAGGGGAACCCAAAAATGGTCAGGGAACCCCAAAACCTGTCCAGAAATCTCCAAAATCAGTCAGGGAAATACCAAAAATGGTCAGGAAATGCCCAAACCAGCAGGGAAACCCCTCTGCCACACAAGGATTTGATCACAAACATCAGCAATGCACAAGTCAAAAATCCCACTTCAAATCTGGGATTTCAAGGGAATAAATTTGCTTTTTTCTTTTTTAGAAATGTGCTTTTTCCTCTTAAATTTGCTCTTCTTTTTTATCAAGTCAAATTCAGACTTTCAGGGAATAAATTTGCTTTTTTCCTAGATGTGCTTTTTCTACTTAAATTTGCTTTTTGTTCTGAAATTTACTTTTTTCCCTTCTACCAAGTCAAAAATCCCACTTCCAAATTGGGATTTCCAGGGAATAAATTTGCTTATCCATTTTCTAAATGTGCTTTTTCTTCATAAATTTGCTTTTCTACCAAGTCAAAAATCTCACTTCCAAAACTTGGATTTCAAGGGAAAAAATTTGCTTTTTCTTTTTTACAAATGTGCCTTTTCTTCTTAAATTTCCTTTTTCTTCTTCAATTTCCTTTTTCTTTTCTACCAAGTCAAAAATTCCACTTCCAAATCCTGCTTTAAAGGGAATAAATTTACTTTTTTCTATATGTGTTTTCCTTAAATGTGCTTTTTTTTTTTTCTTAAATATGCTTTGTTTCTTCTACCAAGTCAAAAATCCCCATTCTGAATTCAGATTTCGAGGGAACAAATTTGCTTTTTCTTTTTTCTAAATGTGCTTTTTTTTCCCCCTAAATTTGCTTTTTTTTATGAATTTGGTTTTTCTCCTCTATCATGTCAAAAATCCCACTTCTAAACTGAGATTTCCAGGGAATAAATTTGCTTTTTTCCTAGATGTGCTTTTTCTACTTAAATTTGCTTTTTGTTCTGAAATTTACTTTTTTCCCTTCTACCAAGTCAAAAATCCCACTTCCAAATTGGGATTTCCAGGGAATAAATTTGCTTTTTCCATTTTCTAAATGTGCTTTTTCTTCATAAATTTGCTTTTCTACCAAGTCAAAAATCTCACTTCCAAAACTTGGATTTCAAGGGAAAAAATTTGCTTTTTCTTTTTTACAAATGTGCTTTTTCTTCTTCAATTTCCTTTTTCTTCTTAAATTTCCTTTTTCTTTTCTACCAAGTCAAAAATCCCCATTCTGAATTCAGATTTCGAGGGAACAAATTTGCTTTTTCTTTTTTCTAAATGTGCTTTTTTTTTCCCCCTAAATTTGCTTTTTTTAATGAATTTGGTTTTTCTCCTCTATCATGTCAAAAATCCCACTTCTAAACTGAGATTTCCAGGGAATAAATTTGCTTTTTTCCTAGATGTGCTTTTTCTACTTAAATTTGCTTTTTGTTCTGAAATTTACTTTTTTCCCTTCTACCAAGTCAAAAATCCCACTTCCAAATTGGGATTTCCAGGGAATAAATTTGCTTATTTTTTTGTAAATTTGCTTTTCTTCACAAATTTGATTTTTCTCTCATACCAAGTCAAAAATCCCATTTCTAAATTAGGATTTCCAGGGAATAAAAGTGCTTTTTCTTACATAAATCAGGAGGTGCAGCAGCCACGTGAGGCTCATCTGAGCCAGAAGATCCTGCAGTGGAAAAAGCCTTGGCATTCCCAACTCTTCTGAGCAAGGAATAAAAGCCTGGGAGGTAGGTGACCAATCTTGCTCTGTTACAGAGCACCTGAGGAGGAAAAAAAAATAAATTTAAGAATAAAATAAAATAATAATTTCATACTAAAAATCCAAAGAATCATTTAAACACAGCTCTGTGACAAAAATCCTCCCTCAATAACCACATTGAAATTTGAATTATGGCCAGCTGAAACATCAAGTTGTAGAAATATTTTATTGTTATTTTTGTCTTTTGTTGTTCCAAGCAAAGAAAAAAGCCCTGAAAAATTTAAAATAGCACCACAGAAACCCCACAGTTTAAATTAAATTATGGATAAGGATTGTCTCCATGGTTATCTCCTGGAAAACACAAATCCCACCTGCCACGGTGTGGGAGGTTTTTGGAAAATTCAACTTTTCAGGTGAGGAGTACATTTTCATTTGGGAAAATGACACAAAAGGATTTCCCCCAAGAGCTGCAGCTTTGATTCAGGAAAAAATTCATGCAATTTTACATCAAAAGAGGCTCTTTCAGAAGTCATTTACTTTTAAAAAAGAGAACAAATGGTGCTATTTGGATATTTAATGCAAAAAAGGCACTTTCAGAAGTAATTTACTTTTAAAAAAAGAGAACAAATGGTGCTATTTGGATATTTAATGCAAAAATTGTATTTAAAGCATCAGGACCTAAGGCAGTTTTTCATCCAGCTCTTCTGAGTAAATACAAAATAATTTCCACCAAATTATAAAAAAACTCAAATGCTTCAAGACACATTTAATGCATGACTTAAATCAATTATTTCCAGCTCAAGCCTGGAGCTGTCTCCTTCTAAAACAGCTTTAAAAGGTTCCTGTAGCACAACAAAAATCTGATTCCACTCAAATCCTTTTCCTTTATCACATCAAATCGCTACTGGAATTAATTCCTGCACGATGATGATGATGTTACAAACAGATGTAAACAATTACAGACAACATGTAATTAGCAGAAAAGATAATTTTTCCTTATTATCAGCCTGACTTAACAGGGAGATGTCGCTAATTACAGCTCACTCATGCAAATATTGACACACCTGGCGCGACACGAGAAACACCAGCGAGGGAAGCAATGAATTATTCATGTCCCCGCGGCGGGAGCAATAAAAACAATCAATAAAAGGTGATTGATGCTCCCCAAATCAGCTGAGCGCTCCGAAACACGGAATTCCTCTGTGCCTGAGCCCAGAAAAAATGGATTTAATCCTTAATGACGTTATTATTGCTGGGGTGTTCAAAGCGGAGGGGGGCTGCATTGGGATTTTAGGGAGAAATTCTTCCCCCTGAGGTTCTGTGGCTGCCTCTGAACCCCTGCAAGCCTTGGAGCACACCGGGAGCTGTCCCTGCCCACGGAATTAAATTATTTTTAAGGGTTTTTTTTTTTTCTCCCCACCCAAACCTGTTTGTAATTGCATTTAATCCTCAACTGCGCTGTTCCCGGGATAGCCGCAAGCTCTGGCGTCACTCACTCACATTGGCCATGGCAGACGCTGCTCTCCCCTCGCTGACAGGCCCGGACACCCCTGCGAAAGAGAACGGAAGAGGGCAGAGAACAGAAAGGGGACGAGGCAAGGGAAGGGAAGAGGGAAGAGAAGAACTCCCCAGCCCCGGAGCCCCCTCACGCCCCGCACGGCCTCCCCGCCTCCCAGCAGCGGCGCTGCCGCGGACAGGCAGAGGAAGCTGACGGGAAGGGAGAAAGAAACGGGAAAATGGGAGAAGGAAAAGGGAAAAGGGAGAAGGAACCCGGAAAAGAGGAAAAGCAAAAGGAACCCCCGGCCCCCCTCACCTCTTCCTGCAAAATGGCGGCGCCCACCCGCCCCCGCCCCGCCCTCGCCGCGCGCCTCCAGGCTGAGCCAGTCGATCCGCCGACACCTCGATGGGCGCGGCGAGGCACCGGGCGGAATCCGCCGCTCGGCGTTCTGTTGCTCAGGGCTGCGGGAGGGGCGGTGAGGGCCGTGAGGGGGAGGCGGTGATGGCGGCGGGGCCGGCGGGGCCGGGGAGGTTCCCGTGGGATCTGCGGGGCCGGGATCGGTTGTGGCGGTGCCGGGATCGGTCGTGGACGGGCTGGGGTGTCCCCTCGGTGCTCCCAAGGCGGTGTTGCCCCGTGTGAGGGGCGGAGAAGGGCGGCCGTGGGTGCTGTTCTCGCGCGGGGCACCAGGGGGCAGTCACGGAGCGTCAGCCGCCCTCATCGCCCTCATCATTTTTGGGGATCCAAAAAGTGGAAAATGGGGAGAAAAAGGGGAAAAGGGGTTTGTTGAAGGGAATTGAAAGGAGGGAATTGAAAGGAGGTAATTGAAAGGGTGATTTCTCTAAGGAAAACCGCAAAGCCAGGTGTTCGCTGGAATGGGGAGCATCAGTGGCGCTTCTGCCACAAAACTGTGACTTCAAGGGCAATACCTCAAATAACTTCTATAAAATAAGAATAAAAATATTTTAAACCTGCTTCAATGGCTTTTCTCCCTGTTGATTTTGTTGGTTTTTTAATGGAAAAGCTCCCCAGGGAATGGTCACAGCCCCAAGGATTAAAGTATTTCTCATTTTTTGCCATTTCTTTGCTATCTGTTCCAGGCAGCGTTGCTGGTGAAGAAAAATGAACTTTAATCTCTCCCAAATAAAAGTTTGGGCGTTCCCATCCCTCAGTGACTTTGCACAAGGCCTTGAATTTATTTTCCTTCTAAACCAGAGGTTTCTGGACATTTATTTTGCTTTGTCAGTGGTTTATTAGCAGAAATTTATTAACATAAACCAGTGCCAGAGGTTTCCATAGTTCAAAATCAGAGCAGGACACTGGGTTTGTGGCCAGGGCAATAATATTCAGCCTTACAATGTTCTTACTGCATTTAATAAAGTCTTGGCTCTATTTTATCAGGATCAAGAGGGAATGGTGAGATCCATTCCTAAACAATGTGATGTATTAAGTAGCTCTAATGTTGCAATTTTGATTTTTGGACTTTTTCGTGAGCACACTTGCTCACTGTTGGATGCCACTCAACTCTTTTATTAATTCAATGTTAGCACACTTAATTCCCGTTTGCTTTTGAATTAAATATTCATGTGGAATCTCTGAACTTCAGGAAAAAAAAAGATGAGAAATCAGAGAAATTTAACTTTAACTCTTTACAGAATGTAATTCATGTCCTCTAATAGGAAGCACTGTGGATTAAATCCAGCCTGTATTGACTTGTCCTTAGGCAATCCCAATTTATCTCCTCTCCAGGGCTGCCACTTCCAGATACTCCAATCAATCCATGAGTTATCAGCCCCTCAAGTTGGTGGCCTGAATTCCTAAAGATTCATTTCAATAAAGTTCCTATTCAAAGGAGACTGCGGAATCAAACGATCCAATTACAGATTTATCAAATATTAATAAGGAAAAAATCTTCCAGATCTTTTGGATGCCAGCATCCTTCTCCCCTGGTGTCAGGAAAGTAATTAGCAGCTGGCTTTGATTAAATTCTTCCCTCGGAGATTGCTGCTCTCAGTTTGAGGGAGAGATGCACACGACAGGGTTCCTAATTCCTCCTTGGAAAGCCTTTTTGGAAAAACCCACGTGGCTTCAGTTCGGGGAAACTCCTCGGTGTCCAAAACCTGGAGCTGAAAGCTGAAGTTCATGCCCAGGTTTTGCTGTTTTTTCCTGTTGTTACTGAGATGATTTTATTCCTCAGGGATCTCCAGCATGGAAAGGACGTGGAGCTGCTGGAGAGTCCAGAGGAGACCATGGAGATGATCAGAGGGAAAGGCTGGGAGAGTTGGGAATGTCCAGCCTGGAGAGGAGAAGGCTCTGGAAAAACCTCAGAGCCCCTGGCAGGGCCTGAAGGGGCTCCAGGAGAGCTGGAGAGGGACTGGGGACAAGGCATGGAGGGACAGGAGCCAGGGAATGGCTCCCACTGCCAGAGGGCAGGGATGGATGGGAGATTGGGAATTGGGAATTCCTGGCTGGGCTGGAATTCCCAGAGCAGCTGGGGCTGCCCTGGATCCCTGGAATGTCCAAGGCCAGGCTGGAGCAGCCTGGGGCAGTGCGGGGTGTCCCTGCCATGGAATGGGATGAGCTTTAGGCTCCTTTCCAACCCAAAGCATTCCATGATTCCAGGGTTCTCTCTTTGGGACAGTGATCTCCTCTTGGCACCTTGGCCAGCACCAGGAGGAGCCTCAGAACTTTCCAGCACCCCCTGCCTGAACACTGAACTCCAGAGCTCATCTGGGATTCTCCTTCCATGCCCAGACCTGCTGGATTCCCTGCTCTGGAAGCAGAGGAGCCAGAGGTGCCCCTGAGAAGCTGCTTTGGTGCCCGAGACAAGCAGAAAGTGAATTTTCAGCTTTTCCAACCATTCCTGAGTTGCTGCTTTGGTGCCCGAGACAAGCAGAAAGTGAATTTTCAGCTGCTTCCTCTCAGCTCTTCCAGGAACCCAGAGAAGCTGTGCAAACTCCATCCTTGGAGTCTTCAAAACCCCGGGATGAGGTCCTGGAATTGGACTGGAAGCTCCAACCAGGGTTTCGTCCTTTGTGTGGGTGTTTGCTGGTTTTATTCCCAGTTCCAGCTTGGGAACTGTGGGAAATAGTAAAGGTAAGAAGATTTTCAGAAAGCTGGGAAAGCAGGCCTTGGAAACAGAGCAGAAAACAGAGCTGGCTGCAGCTGCCAACTCTGAAAGCAGAAAAAGTTGCAACAGTACAACAAGCACTGGGACTTGAAACAATAGCTTGAATTTTAGGAATTTTCCCTGGTGGTTTTCCCTTTGGATACAGAAGATGCTGGTTAAGTAGTGCTAAAAAAAACCCCCGAGATATTCTTTATTCCCATTGCCCATTTATCTGTGCAATGATGGATTGTGCTGGTGCTCCCAATTTTCCTAATGGCACCCATTAAACTTCATTAGGACTTTGTTAAACCCGAGTTCAAATCGTTGCCATTGATTTTGCATCTCTGAAAGCTGCTGGAAGCACATCAGGCACGGAACATTCCCGGCCTCCCTGGCATTCCAGCCACATTCCAAAGGGCATCAGAGGGGCTGGGATGCCAGCCTGTGGTCCAGGGGATATTTAGGATCACCCCACAGAGCTGACAGTTCTCAGCCATCCTTTGTCACTGCCCCAGCCAGGGAATTTTTAGCCTCCACACTCCAGCTCAGCTATTTTGTTTATCCATTTTATTCCTTGTATTTATTTTTCCTCACGTTTCCACTGGGGCTCCCCCTTGCCTTGACCTGCTAAACCTCAGGAATGAGGAATGGCTGCTCCTGAGTGCCAGGGATGGAGGAGAAGGGAGGAAAGGTTTTAACCGTGCTCTTTTCCACAAAATAAACATCCTCTGGCTATAGGAAGAGTAAACTTCCCCTGGAAATGGATGTGTTTATATGAACAATCCCTTTCTTCTGGCATTTCCAGAGATTTGCTGGCTACCACTGGGAAAAGAGGCTTTTAGGGGAGCAGTGCAATTACACCAGATAAGTCTTTGCATGATTTGTTTTCTTTTTGGGAAGACATTCCACCCCCTGGATGGATTGCTGTGAACCTGAAAGGGATTTCCTCCTTTATCTCCTGCATGTCCCTGCCCGCTGGAATGTTCACCAAAAGGACAGGAAAGGCCTTTTCCCAGCAAACTGCTTGGCTTTGACTCTGATTTACTGGGAATCCTTTACCAGCAGCCTCCCCTGTATCTGTAAGCTCCCAATTTTTCACCAAAGAGAGAATTTTCTCAACGTTCCTAAACGGGGATGTGCCATTTCCAGGGACATCCTTCCAACAGGAGCCCTGATGCAGGATCATCCAGATGGATCTGAGGTTGAGGCAGACAGTAATTCGCCTCAGTTTGGTTTCAAACAGAGAAATCGAGTTTTAAAAGCTTTAGAATTTCCTTGGTAGGGATTAAACAGGAATATTTTTCCTGGGAAGCATGACCTGCTCCTTGTTGCTCACGTGGGGTGAGTGAGGAGATTCCCAACCCCTTTTTCCTCAGGTTCCTTCCAGCAGCACCTCAGGGATGCTGCCACATCCAACACGGCCTGTGGGGAACAGGGAATGATTGCAGGTCGGGTGTTTTGGGAGATATTTCTATTTACCACTGGTCCCACTCCAAATTTATGGAATTTAGGTGCCAATAATTTAGTGCTGAGGCTGCCACCAAAGCTGGAGGCCTAATTTAGTCTGGATTAAGTTTCATGTGACCTGAATTTGGTGGCAAATCTCAAATCTGGGAATTTGTGGAATTTAGGTGTCAGTAATTTAATGCTGAGGCTGCCACCAAAGCTGGAGGCCAGGAATAGTCTGGATTAAGTTTAATGTGACCTGAATTTGCTGCAGCCTGAAGCTGAACTGGGACAAGGACTGGTTTGATCGGGTCTGCATTTTCCTGAGATCCCAGCTCTTGCATGGAGAGATCCAGGGGGAGCAGGAGGATGTGGAGCTCTCTCTTGGGATCTGCTGGTGGCAGAGACACCAGGCTTGGCAGCCTGGAATGCTCCAGGTGCTGGTGGTCCTGAGCCCTCCATCTGCTCTGGGATGTGCCATTCCAGGCTCTGGGTGCCAGATGTGCTGGGTGCCAGGTAAGGAGAAAGGTTCCCCTCAGAACTGGATCAAAATCAGCTTTTTATAGGCTCCTTCTATTTTTGGTCAATCTTTATCCATCTGGGAAGTGTTAGAAAATCTGAGGAGGCAGAATTCCAGCTTAAACCCAGTTCCATGCCTAATGGGCTACTTATTCCACCAGATTCCTCATTTATTGTTTTTTTTTTAATAGACGGGGTCGTATTTTTTAACCCTCACGGATGGGGAGCGTGTCTCACAAAGAGGTTTATGGCATCGTGGGCTGCCTGTGAGTTATGAGGCTGTTCCTGTCTGGCAGGGAATGAAAGAGCCCAGCATCTGGCAGAATGTGAGAGCAGAAATCACAGAACTTCCCACTCGGAGGAGCTGGGCTGGCTGATGGATGTTGTGATAAAATGTCTCTCTTGACGTGTGAGGCAGGACAGTTGGAGGCCCTTTCTGTCCAAATTTATGGGGTTTGACCAAACCTCCTGGCTGGAAGTTTGAGGGAATCACTCATTGTGCAGCATGCTGCCATGCCATGGCAGGGGTGCTGAAAATCCCTGAATATTCCTCTTTTGCCCCATGTTTTAGGAGCAAATCTTAACTCAGCTCTGTGAAAAGGGAGGTCAGAGTCCCCAGAATTTCAGGACACAGCCCGGAAAATCTTCTTGCAAAGCCTCATCAGGATCCTCCTTACCCACATCCAGAGCTCCATAAAGTTTATGGAACACTTTCCAATGCCTTTAGTGAAAACTGGGATAAAAATTCCCATTGGGAGGTATTAAATATTAGGAATTTCCAGATATCTCCCCCTCTTGAGTCACTGAGGGAGGCAGAATCCAGGTGTGAGCTCCCTGGATTCTGCCTGGTACTTGGGGATAAAATTATTGCTGTAGAGAGGCCTTGGGTGGAGTCATCAGATAAATAATTATTCCAATTGCTGCATTTTGCTCTGTCAGATATTTAAAATTAAATCTCTTAACTCGAGAGCGTTTTTACTGTGGAGGACAAAACCCTTCTGCTGACAAACCTGGTTAGGTGCTGTTACCTAATTCTGTCCCCAAACTCTTGTTCCTAATTTGCTTTTTTGTTGGTTTGCCTCATTCCATGGCACAACACTTCTTTATCCTTCAGGAAGAGTAAGGAACAGTGGAATTTCCAGAACACGTGCCTGGTGGGTTTAATATTCTCTTTTTTACCAGTTCAGGAATAACAAACAACCTCCTGACTTGTCACTGACAGATTCTTTTTTGTGTGTGTTGGAATGACTCAAACAAAGGAGTGAAAACTCCATTTTGCATGTGTCAACCTCCTCCTTTCTAAAGGTACCTTAAAATAAAGGCTCTTCACTTTCTCACATCTACTTCAGAAGGAAACATCAGACATTATTCTTCAAAAGTTCTGATAGGAACAGATGAGACCCGTGAGATGATCAAAGGGAGAGGGAAGTTTGCTGCAATTCCCTGTCTGTGTGATGGAGCCATGAAATGCTGTGGGTTCCCATCCTGCACGTCAGATTTCAGCCTGCAAAGAGCAGCCAAAAGCTTGTTTGGTGCACGTTGTTTGCGTTTTTAGTTGTCAGGGTCTTCCAAACGAGTGAAAAAAGGAAAATCAGAGGGGTTAATCTGTGGGATAAATCAGTATTTTCCTCTGGGATAAATCAATACTGATCAGGAGAAATGGGATCATTCCTGGTCCATTTTGCTGATCCCCTGCTGATTTTTTTTTTAATTTTAAATTCCACTTAGCTCCCAGACTGATGCACAACTTTGAGAGCCCCAGGATCATTTAGCTGGACTTGAATTAATATTTCCTTCCAACTTGTAGATGAACCACAAAAACCCAGAGATGCAGCAATGTTGACACGATTTTCTTGAATTTTTAGGTTTTTTCCTTTTCCACACAGCAGACCCAACATTTTGTGCTGTCTCCCAAATCTTCAGCTTTGACAGAAGGTACAAATCAGTGTCTGCTGTGTCTAACAAAAGGCAGCATCAACACATCTCTGTGTACTTGAATATTCAAATTCACATCTTTATTCATCTCCCTCCAAAGTCGCTCATCACCAGCTCTGGGGATGAAGAGCTGGGAGCTCAGGAGAGGTTTCTCCACACAGGGACCAAGGAGAGCCCTGAGGTGATGGTGAGAACATCATTTCATCACCCCAAAACTCAGCATCCTCTAGGAGCAGCCCCAGCTCAGCTGAATAGAAAGGAAAAAGGAGCCTCCTGGCTTTGCCCGTCCTTTCTGCCCTGAATAAAACAACTTTTGGAGTGAATCAATTTGAGGGAAGAAAGCCTCGGGCTGAATGTTTAGCTGAGTGAATCAGTTTGGTGTGGAAAAGCAGCAGAAGGGCTGAATCTCTTTTAAAACTTTCCTTTTTTCTGTCTTGGTAATTTTTTTTCATTTTTTTCACTTTTTTTCCATGGGGGAGCTGCCTTCAGCTCCCCCCCCCCCGGGACCCAGTTTGGGCTCTGGCTACACCAGAGGTTGCAGCTATTTCCCTGTTCCTTTGGTCTGTCGTGCTCACTTTTCTCACTTTTTTCCAGGGGTGAACTGCCTTCAGCTCCCCCCTCGGGACCCAGTTTGGGCTCTGGCTACACCAGAGGCTGCAGCTATTTCCCTGTTCCTTTGGGAGCCTTTTGGGAGTGAATGAACTTGTGGAAAAAAAATGGCATTTCTCGTTAGTCTGGGCTCCGTAGAGCTGATGAAGTGAGCGGATTTGGAAAGGTCACCGAGGCAGGGTGGCTGTGGGCTGTGGCTTCTCTTTTGTAGCACATCGCTGTCTGCTGCGAGCATTGCTGTCCCTCCAGACTTCCCGAGGATGTTGGGGCAGTGTCTGTGGCTCCAGAGCTGTCACCCTGCCAGTGACAGGGCAGAGGAAATGAAGGCACAGCTCCCTGGGGCACCTCCTGAATATTTATGGTGGCAGCGGGAAGGATTTCATGGAGCTGCTCAGCCCGGGGGGGGGATCTGGAGCTGATTTTGCTGTTGCTGTTTGATTTGCAAGCTGCCAGAAACCATCCTAAAAGCCAGATGAGACCCCTGGGTGCACAGCAGTGACAGGCACCCCAGCCAAGGCCACACATCCCTCAGCAGGCTGTGACAGCTGTAGCTCCTAAGGAGCTCCAGGGCTGGGGACAGCAGGGCAGAGCTGATCATAACACACTGATCACCCCAAAAACACCCCAGGGGCGAGGAAAAGGGGGAAAGAATCAACTCAGATCAGCCAAAGAGCTCCCTGAACTCTTAGGAGAGTGCCAGCTGTGGCACAGGGTGCCCAGAGCAGCTGTGGCTGCCCCTGGATCCTTGGAAGTGTCCAAAGCCAGGTTGGAGCAGCCTGGGAGAGTGGAAGTTGTCCCTGCCCTTCAATGGACCTTAGGATTCCAACCCAAACCATCTGACGGCTTTGTGACCCCTCTGCTGCCCGTGCCCCTCTCCGGCCCTTCCAGCCCTTCTCCATGCCTGTGCAGTGCTTTAAACCCTTTTTTTTTTTGCAGCAAAAGCCCATGCTGTGTGTTTGTGCACTGGCTGCTGATTGCCTGGGTCACAAAAAAGTGGGTTAGACTCACATTATTGCCTTTGTCCACGTTCCTGACCTTTTGCCCCGCATATTGCGTGGCCCGCGGGTGGAGGAAGGAGGATTAAAGGTTAAGAAACCTCTCTTGAAAGAGTTAGGATGCCTAAATGTTTAAAATGTTTCCTTTCCCCAGTAATTCCAATCCATATTAAAGCTAAAACCCTTCTGAGAGGTAATAAAACAGAGCAGTGGAGGAGATCATTGGGAAGATTAGGAAGAAGAGACTTAAGGGCTTACTCTTGATGCTTCTGGGTTTATACTTTGTTCTTGTTTTACTCTGTCAATCTCTTCTAGTGTTTCTCCCAGTGATTTTATTGTGTTTTTATGGAGCAGGGATGGTGCTGCAAACTAGCAGGGAAAAAGCTTGTTGTGTTGAGTGGAGGGGGAAGAACATTCCTTTGCACATTTTTCGGTGTTCCTGTTATATCTCAAATTTAGAAAGTAACAAGAAGCAGCATCCAGTTTTCATTAATGCTTCAGGGTTTGGTTGTTTTTTTTTTTTTTTTTGGGTTTTTTTTTTTTTTTTTTTTTTTTTTTTTTTTTTTTGTTTTTTTTGGCACATATGTTTTTGTTTCCAGGCGTCTGAAGGAGAAGATGAAATTCCTGGTGGAGGACACCAGGACCAGCAGATTCTTGGGATTTTGGTGCCAGGTAGGAACCTGGTGACCTCCTTTGCCCTAAACCCAGCAGAGTGGGAAGTGCAGCAATGGTTTTTTGGGACAAAGGGTCGTGCTGTGACTGCTTCCCTTATGTGAACGTTCCTCTTGACACAGCCTGGCTGGTGGCCCACATTAATTTGCTCCAAAAAAATAAAAAAAAAAAAAAGAAAGAAAAAAGGAAAAAATACATGATATTCACGTTCTTGGAGGAGTTGTGTGTTCCATCTGGATACTGCAAACCTGTGAATCCTGTCCAAATCACTCCTGTGTTCTCCTTGCTGGGTTTTTGAGCATCTTGTCAGTTAAATATATCCGAGAGCTCCCAGGCAGGAGCGTGAGGGCGGCTCGTGCCCGTCACAGCCACGGAATGCCCTTGGGAGATGCTCCCACGGAGCATTTGCTCCCTGATTAAATCCCAGCGGCGTGGAATTCTGCCTGGGATGCTCGGTGTTGGCAGGAATTCCGTGGGATCCCCATGGAAATGTGTTTTGTCAGCGCGGGTGCGAGCAGGCCGCGGGGCTGCGGGCCTGCTGCTGGCTGTGCCGGCACTGGGGGCACCGGGGGGTGCTGCAAGGCTCCTCTCCCTCTTAATTTCCCTGTTTCTATGGAAACAGATCCCGAACAGGAATCGTGCTTTCCTGCTTTGTCTCATCCTTTGCTTTGTCAGTGGGAAAAAGTGAAACTCGGGATGAAAGCCAGGGCAGGCAGCAGTAGGTGTTGCTGTGGGAGCAGGACCAGGTTCTTGCTGCTCGTGTTCCTCTTCACTTCCAAATCAAACTACGTGGGAATAGGGACTCCAAAAGCTTCAGTTCTCATCTGGGAGATGATTTCTGAATTTTATTCAAAAAGTGACTCGTGTGACCATGGCTTCAGGCGGAGCATTGCCACCAGCTGGAAGGGAAGGAAGCTGCAGGTTTTTCCAGATTTCTCCTAACCCCCTGACCTGGAGCACCTCTAGCTTGGGTTTCAGGAACAAAAACCCAGACTTTGAGCACTATGATATTATGAGAATAAAATATTCTTTTTGGGAAAGAGAATTTGGAGGAAAAGAGTTTGGGGCCTGGCCTGTGTTTGTCAGGGAGATGAAAACCAGCAGCTTTTTTGCTGTCTGAGGCATTTGGGTCTTGTCTTCATCACCACAAGAAGTGCAGGATAAGGAGGTGCAAGCTGGGGCTGAAACCTGGGGAGAGAAATCCCTCTACAAGTCATCAGAGAAGCAGCTTCTTGGCAATAAAAACTTCAGGAATTGTTTTTTCCATAAACTTGGAAGTCTGGATATTGAGTGCTTGGCTGGAGAGGGACCTGGACCTCTGGGGGTGGCAGGACCTGCTGCATCCAGTGGGTTTGGTGCTTTTGAGGTATTTCTAAAGCTCCTGGTGGCTGTCACTCAGTGTCACAACAGGGTCACCAGTTCCACTGTGCTCCGGGTGTTCCTTGTCTTTACTCCAAGGTGTCTCTACTAACAGATCACATTTTCTTCCACACCTGTTCTCGGTGAATCCTTCAGGCCCAGCTATCCCAGCGCCTGGCAGGAATGAGGAATAACTCCAATAATTTAGGTCGTTACTGGTCAAACTGGGCCGAACCTCTGGCTGCGTCCAGCGGGGACAGAGTGAAAAGGGAAGGAGGATGGTGAGCATGTGGACAGGTTCAATCTCAAACCAAAAAGGAGAGTTTCTCACAGGTTGGCTTGGGAATAATTCCCTTTGCAGGAGGTTATTCCTCTCTGTGGTGTTCAGGGACAAAGAACAGAGCTCAGGAAGATGATCTGTCCTGATATCTGTGACAGGAGGGAGAGCTGGCCTTGCCCTCCTTGTCACCCTGAGAAGGGAAAGCAGAACTGTCCAAGGATTTTGAAACTTTTCCCAAATCTCTCCATCAAGAACTGGGCTGGAGCCCCTAATAGGATCTAAGCTGGGTGTAACTCTTAAGTTCAGCACCTTGTGGTGGTCTTGAGCAGCCAGCCCTGCTCTCTGTGTCCCTGCTCCCATCCTCTCAGATCAAAGGGAGACTTCACTAGAAAAATCTCTGCTGCTTTATTCACACAGAGAAGAAAGAGTTAAATTTTCCCCCCCTTTTTTAAGGGCCTGCCTTGCTGTAAGTTTTGGTATTTAAAATTAATGAAGAAAATGAGAAAATAATGTGGCTCAGATTACTCCTCCTCAGCTGTTTTGCTTTTTCTGGCAAATTGCTGCTTGTAGACGTCTGGCATTTTATTTCTTTTTGGGATTTTTTTTTTTTTTTTTAAGCATTGACATCTCTCATCATGCTCTATATAACTCTTTCTTGGGAATTATGTGACGGGTGGATGGCCCCTCATTCCTGGTCCTGCTCCTCAGGGCATCCTTTTGCAAAGCCCTTCTCCCCCTCTTCCTTCCCTCCTCCAACCTGTGGGTGTCTGACTCACAGAGCTGGAGACTCATTCTGGAGTTTTCACGTGTAACTTCTCATTAATTAACTTGTGACTCAACATGTTCACATTAGAGAAGATGGAATTTGCAGTCTTGCTTTTGCTTTCCCTGTTTTTGATGCCTCATGGGTGCGTGGTAGAATTATTTTGGAGCATTTGCAGGACAGATGAAGTTGTGTTTGCACCATCCCTGGAAATGTTCCAGATTGGGTTTCAAGCAACCTGGTCTAGTGGGAGTTGTCCCTGCTCATGGTAGGGGCTGGAATGGGATGGTTTTAAGGTCCCTTTCCACCCAAACCAGTCTGGAATTCTCGTGGTAGGGCTAAAGAAGGTTCTGGCACTGAACCCAGGCTTGATAGGAAAAAATCTTCTGGAAGCAGCAAGGTTCTTGCATGAGTGCAGCACAGTGGTGGGAACCCCTCTGCCCACATTGCCCTGCTCAGAGGGGTTGGCCTTGCCCCCCAAATTCTCCAGATCAAAATCCTGGCACTGAGCTGGCTGTGCCAACGTGGCTGGGTTGGTCATCTTCCATCATGTTGGGTTGTGTGTCTTCCATCACGTTGTGTGTCTTCCATCACGTTGGGTTGGGCACCTTCCATTGTGTTGTACTGGGCATCTTCCATCACGCTGGGTTGGGTGTCTTCCATCACGTTGTGTGTCTTCCATCACGTTGGGTTGGGCACCTTCCATTGTGTTGTACTGGGCATCTTCCATCACGTTGAATGTCTTCCACCACGTTGGGCACCTTCCACCATGTTGGGTTGGGTGTCTTCCATCCTGCTGGGCTGGGTCTTCCATCAGGTTGGATTGGGGGTCTTCCATCACGTTGGGTTGGGAGTCTTCCATCAGCAACAGGTCCAAATTCCCACATGTCCCACGTGCAGAAAGTCCAACCCCTCCAGCTGCCAGACTTGCAAATGAGGAGGTGTTAACGAGCGTGAGGGCTCCTGGCAGCAGCTCCTCAATTTTCCTGAGGTTTGGGAAGTGCTGAGTGTCTGGACACCGCCTCTGTCGGAGCAGGGCGATGGCGACCATCCCAGAAGGAGAGATTTCCAATGGATTTGTCCCATTCCTACAGCCACAGTTGAACTCCTCAGAAAGTACCTCCCTCCTCATGAATTTTAAATGTCCATAAAACCCCCAGGTTTCTCTTTCTTCCCCTTTGCTCTTTAGGAACTGTTGGAAAACTGAAGGAAAAATTGTTAAACTGAAAAAATTGAGTTGAGCATCCAACTGCAAGCCCAGGGCCAAACCTCTGACAGGAAAAAACAACTCCAAACCCTCCTGCACCCAAATAAGACCAATAAAAGCTCCAAAGTTAATCTTTAACTTGAGCTCACAGGACTGGGGTCATTAAAGTTATTAAAATCCAGTTGTTGGAGGGCTGGGGGACTCCGTAAAGGAATCTGCGGCTCGGGGAGGAATTCTGCCCGGGAGGATTTCCTGGTTAAGGCAGCTGTTGACTGGCAAATTGCTTTGCTGGCTAGGCAAGTGCTGGATGCTTCCACATGAAATTGCTGCTGCTGCTGGAGGTGAAGGCAGAGAGTGGGAAAAACTCCCAATAATTCAACCCCTGTGTGGGATTCAGGCTCCTGGTGCACTGTCCCAGCTATAAATATTAAACCTGGATTTAGGATGGGATTTCAGCGTGGCCTGCTGGCTCCTCTTCCCGACCTCATCCATCTCCAAGCCGGAGGGGTGGGCTGCAGGATGCTGCTCTCCTCTCCTTATCCATTTTCCCCCTCCTTATCCATATTTCCTCTCCTTCCATTAATCACTCTAATGGCAAACTGGGGGGAAAAGAGTTTAAAAATCCGTATTTATCTGTAGGAATATGTCAGAACCAGAGCCAGCTCTGCTGCACAGTGCCTGGGGGGTGGAAAAGCTCTGGATTTCGGGATCTGGGGGATGAAAGATCCCACACCACTCCATGTCTGCAGGGAGGTGACTTTCCAGGGTCACAGAGTGCTGGATTTATTCCTCTGAGGGCTCTAAACCCTCTTTGCAAGGGGCACGTTTGAGTTACGAGTTGCAACTCCACCGAGTCCCCACGTCTGGGCAGAAATGATCCCCCAGCTCATTGTAAATGCAGGCAGGCCTGCAGTAAATGGGATTCAATTAGCAGGAAAAAGCTCAGAAAACCAGAGTTTCTTTGCAGTTAGGAGGGCTGGAAGAGGGCAAGCCTGGGGTTGCTGAGCCAGACCTGGTGCCTGATTCGTGCTGCACTGGGGAATTTGCTCTGGTTTGTATTAAATTTTACATTACGAAAGGTTGGAACTGAGTCTGACTGATTTAAGTTGTACCAGGCTGAATTTCCAGTCCCAGCTCTGATAACTTTAAGCATTTCTTGCCAGGCTGCCAAGCACTCTCCTGTTAGACAGGAGATATCACCTGGAAATCCTTCCCTTCCTGAGAAAATTCATCCAGTAAACCAAAGTTTTTCACTATAAAAATGTATTTGATGTTATTTTTTGAGTGGACAACAAGTTTTTCTACCTGCCTACCACTGCTGTGGCTGCCTCATCCCTGGAAATGTCCAAGGCTGGGTTGGACAGGGCTTAGACAACCTGGGATAGTGGAAGATGCTCCTGCCCATGGCAGGGGTGGAACTGGATGGGCTTTGAGATTTCTTCCCCCCCTAAACCATTCCATGATTCTACGATTTGGAGTTTTCCCTGAAAACGCAAACACTTCCAGCCAATACTTTTTATAAACCCCAAAGTCACTTCATTTATTGGAAGGCCTTTTCAGAGAGGGGAAAAAAAAACATTGGAAGAGCTTTGCTGGCTAAACCTGAGAGAAGTACTTGTTACTTAATTCCCTTGCAGAAATGCGTTTAGTTCCACAAATGCAAATCTGTGCCGGTGCTGCAGGTGTGTGAGGGGGTGATAAGTGCTGTTCACACACTTAGGAAAGCAATGTGGAAATAAATGACCACATTCCTGATTATTTGAAACTCCTGACGGATTCCTTATGGAGAGGAAACAGCCAGTCCAAATAGACTCAGCCCTGAACTCGTGATGAAACTCTGCGAGGCGCTCGAAAACGCAAAATCCCACGCGTTTGAACGGAAAAGTTACAACTTTGCAGCCAGGAATTCTAACAATTATTGCACCGGGCTGGTCTCCTTCCTTTTCCCATCCTGTCCAGGCTGCTGTGATGGATGCACCTCATTCCCAGGCAGAGAGCATCTCCAGCAGGAATGAGATCTCCCCGTATTGGCGGAGCGCAATCATTAGGCTGATTTTCCTCCATAATGAGGTGTTGTGGAGTACAGCTCCATTGAAAAGCCTTTAAATAATGTTAGCATTGAATATAATAACCTTCCAGGGAAATCAAATCCCTCGCCACCTCTGGTTCTGCCTCTGAAAGGGAATCAATTTTCTTTGCCTGATAGCTTTCCCCAGCACTTAACATGGATGGGGGAAGGCACTCATTGTGAGGGTTGCCCAGGAATTGCCTTCTGAAGGTCAAATCTTGGGGGGGAAAAAAAAAGAAGGAAAAGAAAAGAAAACAAGGTTTGGTGACCCCTATCCTGATGGGAAGGACCTGCTGCAGCTGCTTGGGTGGGGAGAGGGGCTGGGAATGCTCATGGTAGGGTTTGTTTGTGGGTTTTAATGATAGATACAATGAGTCTGTGTGTGTGTGTCTTCCTTAAAATTCCAATCAGGAAGGCAATCCTAGCCTGGATTTGGGCTCGGTGGCTGTTTGGGTGTCCCTGGTTTAGCTGCAGCCTCCTTGGCTTGCACAGTCCGAGCCAGCTGGAGCATCCAACACGTTGCTTCCCTCGCTTTGGAAACAAAGCAAGGCAAGGAATAAATCCAAAAATCCCGCATTCCTGGCTGGCTGCTCCGTGGCTTTGCTGGGAAATTCCCAGCAAAGTGCAAAATCAGGGAGTCCTTTAATAATAACACACTGAATTCCCCTCCTTGTGGAGCATCCATGTGGCTGTTCCCTGGATTTGCTCCTCTCTGCTGCTGTGAAAACCAGGAATGAACATTTTGGGGTGAAACCAGGAGTGCTCAGGCCACTCTCAATTCCTGTAGCACAACCCTCAGCAGGTCAGGATGGATGAGCTTCCAAGGATGACAGGAGGCAGCATTTAGCCCAGGATGGATCCTCTGCAAAATCCCAAGGATTGAGCAGGATAGGGAATGAAATGGCAGAGTGGGGGTTCAGGTGCTGAGGGGCCCAGGATGGAACCTCTGCAAAATGCAAATCCCAAGGATTGAGCAGGACAGGGAATGAAATGGCAGAGTGGGGGTTCAGGTGCTGAGGGGGAACATTGCCCAGGAAAATCCCACTCGGAAATCGTTTTCCCCATAAAATCCCAACTGCAGAGTGTCACCATAATGCGCCCTAATGACAGGGAGGCGGGGGGAGTTTTAGAAAGTGGTTTTAAAAAAGCTCTGGAATCCATCTGGATTCTCTTAGGAACAAGCAAAACCTCATCAGGGACCACTTCAAAGCCCATTTCCTCCTGCTTAAATTATCTCGTGTGCGCCTGCTGCTGCATGGACATCGTTCCATTAGGGATGATTTTTGACTCTGCCTAATCTGAACAAACTGCACAATATTCCAGGAGTGATTTCCAATTTGTTGGGAGCCCTGATTCCTGCAGACAGCCTGGCTTGGCTTGGGGATGGGTACAGGGGGAATTCACAGCCCTCCTCTTTGATGTCCTGCTCAAAGGCTTTGGAAAATGGAATTAATTGGGGAATTTTAGGAAGTATGGCATTGTTATATTTATAACAGTGTGAGTTGTTTTAATGGTATTGAGGTTTCAATTATATATTATATCTATATCTATTTTATATCTATTTTATATCTATATCTATGTATCTGTATTTCTAGAAACGGTGTATACGTATGTATTTTATCTATAGGCAATAAAACATTTTAAGGAGGGGTTTATACCCCCCAAAACTTTGCTATGCCAATGAATAAAAATTCATAATGGAGGGAGTTTAAACCCCTAAAACTGTGCTAGGCCATCAAAATTCTTGTTGTGTGGATGATTAAAGAAATTAGGTTTTCAGGGAGCTGAAGTTTGAATCTGCTAAATTCAGAACTCACATCTCATCCCTCCCAAAACACTGCTCTGCTAATTTTAAATTAATCCCTAAATTTATGCTCCACAGAAGGGAAACAAGTGGTAAGAACAGATTTGAATTTTTGGCTGTGAATTTGGCGATGCAGCCCTGGGGAGGAGCTGGAAGATGCTGATGGATCCTAGGGAAGAGCTAGAGGTGACACCTGGGACATCTTGGAGAGGTTTTGCACATTCTCTGCCCCTTTCCCACACAGATTCAACCTCTCTCCTTGTCCCAACATTTCCCATTTAGGAAAGCAAAGAAAATAAAAACACAGCGACACAAAGCCTGTCTTGAAATCCACACAGCGATGAGGTAATAATGAAATAATCTGAAATAATCCAGTGAAAAATTCCTTCATTTTCAATAAGGTGTTTCAGGTGTTGTTTTAGACCTGGATATTTGCAGACAAGTAAAAAAAAAAAAAACCAAACCAAAGCAAGGATGAGATTTTCCACAGCTCTTTTTGCTCAGTGAAGGGAATCGAAGATGAAACATTTACGATGTGCCACAAATCAATATCAGCCTGGCAAGGCTTTGACATGTTCCTTTTATGCAGGAGCAAAGAGGATGGAAAATACATGGAAAAACAATATTCCAGAGCACAGACACCTCTGTGTGTGATCTGATGGGCAGTGAGGGATGAACCCCAGCTGGGAACACGCCAAACACGACCTGAAAACAAAGAACTCCGAGCTCAGATGAACCAGCTCCCAGTGGGCTCCCTTTTATTAAAACAAATGATATTCGTGTTTTGTGAAGTTCATTTACCCTACAACTGAGGAGTGAGGTGATTTTTATTCTCTGGCTTGAGAGTACAGTTTTATTTAAGTGTCTGAATAGCCAAACCATGGTGAGGGCACGTAGCAAAGCCTCCCATATCCAGGTTTTTCCATGGGCACAGCTGGGTGCAGAGTGTGATGCCAGGAAAAGGCCAAGGGAGCATGACAATAAATAAAATGTGGGGGTTTTTAGAACATGTCACTTAAAACACAACTCTTGCTCCGCTGGTTTGCTGTAAAAAATCTGGTTTTCCACCGTTTGAAATCAGCCAGGGTTTTCACAAGGGTTGGGAGGGAATTTTGGCAAATTGGTGAGGTTTAGGCTTTGACAAAGAACCCAGGAAAAAGCCTGGATGTGGCACTGGGTGCCATGGTTTATGTGAGATGTTAGGGCTGGGTTGGACTCAATGACTTTGAAGGTCTCTTCCAACCTGGTCATTCTGTGAATTCTGTGAATTCTGTGAAAATCAGTGGTCTTGGCTCAGAATTGGATTTGCACGGAGAGCAAGGACACACAAAGACAAGGACATTTTGTCAAGAGCCAAATCCCTGCTCTTTTGGCCCCCTGCAAACCCCAAGTGGGAGCTGCTGACCATGAAGCACCTTTTGGGAACGATGGAGAGGAGGGAGCAGATCCTGCTGTGCTTGATGGAGGAAGGCAGGGAAGAAGAGCTGTGGGCAGGGTCTCAAATGCTCCTCACTGTCCCATAAACTCTGTTAATAATTTAATTAATCCAGGAAGGGTAATTATTTCATTAATTTAGGAAGGATTTCTTCCCTGGGAGGGTGGGAAGGCCCTGGCACGGGGTGTCCAGAGAAGATGTGGCTGCTCCTGGATCCCTGGAAGTGACCATGGCTTAGTTGGAAAAACCTGGGATAGTGGAAGGTGTCCCTGCCCATGGCAGGGGTAGATTGGGATGAGCTTTAAGGTCCTTCCCAACCCAAAACATCTGGAATCCTGTGAGCCTATAATATAATGGAAAAGGTTGGAAACCATTGCAAAGTTCGATGGAGCTGCCCTGTGCCTGCTTTTCCCTTGGAATTTTAATTCAGGGGATTCTGGGTCTTACAGAGCTGTTTTGGTGTTTTAAAGGGCAGAGAATTCATGTGGCTGTGGTGTGTGTTGGGAATTTCCAGCATCCCTCACCTCCCTGTGCCATGAGTGATGCACTCATTTAAATAAAACCACAATGGAAAATGTGATTCTTAGGGAAACCAGGATCTGCGTGGACGGCATTGAGCCCCTCTGATTTACCCACATTACTTACAGAAAAATGGAGTCTGAAGAGCCCAGGGGAAAATGAAGGTGTGATTTCCTCAGCTGCCACTCCTGGCCTTGTCCTCTATAATTTCAAAAGGCACAAAACCACTTCAAATTCTCCCACAATCGCCTGTCTTTGTCTGCTGTCAGAGCCGCCTGTGGCTCCTCACGTTCCATCCTCCTGGCTTCCCTGCAATCTTCAGGCTGTTTAGCCCTGGAATAATGTAATCCAATTTTCTTTGTTGCCATAAAGGCCTTAATTACAGCTTCACGGGATATTGTAATCAGAACACGTCGGGTTTTCCCGCGTGTCAAAGCTCCAGATCCATCAGTGTCCTTGTGCTGTTGGAAGCGCTCGGAAAGGCTGGAGGGCACGAGTTGTTGGAACCCTGGCTGCTGAGAATTTCAGAGTTTCTGTGCTGCCAGGCACTGACCCCCAGGAGAACACTGCACTGACCTGAGGCCCTGGAGAAGCTTCCAAAATGGAATGAGAGAACTGGGATTGTGGCTGTGGAGTTTGGATAGAAGTGTGTGATATCACAGGCTGGGAAACTCAGAGTTTAAGGGTTTAGAATATAGTAATGTATATAGAGCAAGATGGAGGGTTTAGGGTAGAGGCTGGTCCTTCTTCTTCAACTTATTTTCCTTCTTCACCTTCTCCTTCTTCTTCACCTTCTTCTCCTAGAGGCTGGTCCTTCTTCTTCAACGTCTTTTCCTTCTTCACCTTCTCCTTCTTCTTCACCTTCTTCTCCACGGGTTTGGGTGGTTTTGTGTAATTAAATAAAAAGTCCGCATTGCGGGCCCCAGGTGGTTGGTTATTGGGTTAAAAGTGAAAACAATTCAGGTGTCATTTCTTAGTTGGACAGTTTATCCTTAAAAGGCCCTGTAGAAAAAAAATAGGGCTCCATTTTTAGTTTCTTAGAGTGAAGTACTGTATAACTCATGGCTTGTGAGACTGTGACATAGGTAAGAGCTAATAAACACCTGAGTCCCAACAAGAAATACCATCTCACACATTTAATCCCAACCTTGGCAGAAAAAAAGAAGGAAAGAATCCACAACGCATGAGATGAATTTATCCAGAACCAGTTTTCCTCCAGCAACACAAACTATCAGCTGGCTTGGAATTTCTGCCTTTCCCTCCAGGTGATTGCTGCAGGAATGTGATGATCTCTCATTTGTGCCAGGTCATTCCTGTGTGGATTTTTCTCGTTGGTATTTGCAGGAAGAGTTTTCATTTTGCCCAACTCTATGTGGTCGGTGACCTTAAAGTGAGCAGGGGCCACCTTGGGGTGTGGCAGAAGTCACCTTGGTCACTCACAGCTTTGCCTTATTAACACTGGGCCTGTGTCTGAAGAAAAACAAAAAAAAAGAAAAAAAAACATTCCACCCCCTTCCATGGGCAGGGACACCTTCCACTGTCCCAGGTTGTTCCAGCCTGACCTGAGATGGATCCAGTGCCAAATGTTTTCCTTGTGGCTGTGCATTTGTGGAATTTCCCAGCATTTTGTGTCCAGCCTGGCTGAAGACAGGAAGCAGGAATATGCAGGGAATGCTGTCCTGGGATGTGCTCCCTCTCCACCTGAACATTGCCAAGCTCTGCTGGGGTTGGGCTGGGAGCTCTGGGCTGGTTTTTCTGCTGGAAAAGCAAATTAAATCTCTTCTGTTACTGGGTCATTCCCAAAGTTTCTTTCCGACGTGGCTTCCACAGACAAAGAACCTGAGCCTGTTCCATCCATCTGACCCCCAGTTTGCCCAGGCTGGCTGAAGGTGGGATTTATCCTCCTGTGAAATGTTCCTGTGGGATTTTCCAGAAGGGTTTCCAATGCTGCCCTTTTAAAACAAAAGCCGAGCATAGATTATAGCTATTTCCCAGGTTTAATCCCTAAATATATTGGGAATTATTTTATTTTCCCAGAAATACCATTTGCCTGGTGTGTAGATGAGCCCGGGGAGCCCTTTTAGGAATGTCCTTCACAAAGGGAATCCAGCTGGGTGTGAAATGAGCCCTTTTGTCCGTCAGAAATGCGGGATGGGGGTCGGGATCGATACATCCCTGCCTCTGGAACAGCCCGGCCACAGACCTGGCAACAATGGGAAAAGAGGTTCAAAAGATTCCTGCTGGATGCAGCCAATGGTGAATAATAATCACCATTTTAACAGGAGATTAAATTGCTCGTGTTTTAGTGTTCAGCTGCAGCCCTGAGCCGGGAATGGTGCCCTTGGATGTCGTTCCTCTTATCCTAAAACGTCACAATAAAATCCCAGCTCCATGCAAATTCCAAACCTTTGGAATCTTTGTGAGCAAGGCTCTTCCAAATGGTGTTATCCATCCTGGGAATAACCTGGGCAAAGCAGTCCCTCGTGGCTGGGGGCTGCTCACCGCCCTCACATCTTTTTGTCATTTCAAATTTATTAATCCACATTTTTCCAACTCCTAATTCCTTGTTCTGGAACTGTCGTTCATTTTCCTGCAGCTTCTGCTGTTTGCCAGCATTTATGGCCCAACGCAGGAAAGGCAAAGCTCTGTCTCCAGCAGGGAAAATACTCAGCATTATTTGCATATATGCAAATCGAGTGACTTTGCAGAAATTTCGGGAATGGGAACGGCTTGTGGGGCTGGAAAACTCAGTGTCAGTGGGAAAAAAACAGGCTGGGGCCTCCTTTGCTCCACATCTCCTCTCCATTTGGAAGCCAATCCATATAAAATCTGCCATAACTGCTTCCTCTGCAAAAAAAAAAAAAAAAAAAAAAAAAAGGGGTTAATTGGGGGGCCCCCTGAAAACCGGCCATAACTGCTTCCTCCTAAAAAAAAAAAAAAAAAATAAAAAAAAAGAGAGGTTGAATTGCGGTGCTTGTGCTGTTTGTTTTTCCCTGAACATGGCATTTATTTTCCCATTTTATTGCCTTGCAGATGGAGAAAGTCTCTTTGCACAGAGCATTCACTCGGCTTTGAACCAAAGTCTTTGTGCCTTCCCAAGTGGAACTGCGTGAAATTCCTTAATCAAATATTCCCAGAAAATGTAAAACCAGCTCCATCACTGTTATTTCTCTGCTTGCACAAGTATTTTTTGGAGGCTGAAAAGCAGCCTGTAAAGTTCACTGCAGCGTTACCAAATTCCATGATTCTGATGTTTGGGTTGGATCCTGAAATGCCATGGAGGAGTGGTGCTGGAGCTGCTTCATTTTCTCAGGAAAAAATTCATTTAACAGTGAAAATGGATGAATTTGAAAGGGTTTTTCCCCTCCTGTTTTTTCAGACCAGCAGGAAGATGAGAGCCCAGCCCTTCCCAGAGCTCCATCCCAGCAGTGTCAGGGAACATAAATCCCACTCACAGCCTCATATGGATGTTGCCCCCTCCCTGCTTTATGGTGGATATAATTTAAACCTTCCCAGGCTGAATATTCCCCTTTAATTCTCATTCCTGCCTTTCTCTCTCATTCCTACTTGTTGGAAATGCATTCCTGTTCCTGGCAGGGATGGCAGCTGTGCCATCACTGTACCTCAGGGTATCTTAAAACCATGAAGGATTTTCCAACTGAATTTTGATTTGGAAGCTGCCAGCTGAGAGCTTTGCATTGAAGAACTCAGCTTTTGGGGAAAATTCCCACCAAAGAATCCCGAATTTCCTTGGCTTTGTTTCTCCCACAGGCTCCCAGGCTTGTTTACTCAGATCCTTTTTGCTTTGGTGTCACGACCCTGCCCTTTCCTTCCTCCTTCCTCGCGCTCTGCTCGTCATTAAATCTCCAGATTATGACACAAAGTCATTTCTGCTCCGTGCGTTTTTCCCTCGGCTCCTCTCCTCAGGGATACGGGATCTATCCAAGGACTGCACGTCTCTTAAATAACACTTAGGATAATACTTGAAGAGAGCCATAAATGGAATTGCAGCCGTTGGCTCCGGAATGTGCCGCGAGTTCCCGCTACCGTGGGGAGCTCACAGCCACAGCTTCCCAATATTCCTATCCTAGATTGGTTTTTACATTTATTTCATGGGATTCCAGGGTTGGAAGGGATGTTCCTGCTACGACGAGGTGCTCACAGGCACATCTCCCAATATTCCCAATATTCCTTTCATGAGTTGGTTTTTACATTTATTTCATGTAATTCCAGGGTTGTAACGGATGTTCCTGCCCCAATGGGATGTTCACAGCCACAGCTTCCTAATATTCCTTTCCTGGGTTGGTTTTTACATTTATTTCATGGAATTTCAGGGTTAGAATGGGTGTTCCCACCCTGATGGGTTGCTCACAGCCACAGCTTCCCAATATTCCTATCCTAGATTGGTTTTTACATTTATTTCATGGTATTGCAGGGTTGGAAGGGACATTCCTGCTCCGATGGGATGCTTACAACCACATTCCCAATATTCCCAATATTCCTTTCCTAGGTTGGCTTTTACATTTATTTCATGGAATTCCAGGGTTGGAAGGGACCTTAAGCTGATCTAATTCCAATGGATTCCTCGGCAGGGCCACTTTCCACTATCCCACGCCCTGTCCAGACTGGCCTTGGATGATTCCAGGGATGCAGATAGGATGTACAAGGTGGATTTTTTCCCTCTAAAAGGTGGATTGGGCATGGAAGGAGGCAGCCTCTGAAAGATTAATGGAGCTATTGATCCCAGCAGTGCTGTAACAACTCAGCATTGCTCAGACATCTGAGGGCTGCCAGCATTCCCAGAGATAAAAGCTGGAGCAGGAATGTTCGTCTGTCTCCTTGACATTGTTCCTCGTGGGGTTTTTTTATTTTTTAAATCCCTTTTTATTTTTCCTACTCTTCTGCCAATGTAAAATAAAGGAAGAGGAGAATAATGAGGGTCAGGTGGTGGGGTTGTTATTTAGGCTGAACCCCCTTGTAGGCTTCCAAATAATTTCCAGAATTATTGGGTAATCAAAGGCAGGAATAAAAATGGTAAGATCAAATAAATAACGTGGAGCTAATGAAGCTCCATCCATGTGCCAGCAAATGTCAGGGAAAAAAGGGTTGGACATGCAAATTCCTCTTCATCCTGCTCCCCAGGGAAAGGTTCAGACAGACTGAAGGTCATCTTAGACATTGTGATGCAGGCATAAAGTGGTGCTGGAAGAAAGAATCCCAGTGGGAATCTTTCCCTTGTTTGCAGGATTTGTTCTCCAAGGAAACCTCAAATCTGAAATGAGTCAGGATGGAAATGGGGCAGAAATGCCCAGTTCTGAGCTGGAAACTGGAGGGTGCCCACATCTACTGGGGGTGAACTGGTGGGACTGGCAGCACCCCAAATATATCAATAAAAATGGCATTGTATCAATAAAAATGACATTATATCAATAAATATGTCATTATATCAGTAAGTGTGGTCTCAGATCAATAAATATGAGGGAAGGGAGAAATCCTCCTTTTTTCTGGACATCCAAACCAGGATATGATATCCTCACACACAGCCCAAATTAACTGTATTATTTAATGGGGCACGCTCAAAAATACAAGCAGCAATTCAGGCCTGACAAAGGGATGAATTAGGGATGACCTAATTCCATAAAATAGGTTGGTTTGGAGTCCTGAATCATCCCCATGTCCTAAGGAAGGATTTTCCTATCTCACCCTGTCATTCTCTGAGTTTTTCTGAGGCTTGCTGTGGTGTTTGGTGTCCAACAGGAACATTTTCTTGTCCAATTTCCTACCTGGAACTCTGGAAATGCACCTGCATTCTTCTACATTATTATTATTATTATTATTATTATTATTTTATTATTGCTATTTTTATTTTATTTTATTTTATTTTATACTATTACTACTATTACATCAAAACATCTTTGATGAGCACCTTGAGTAACAAATGTGTAAAACTTTTAATTCTCTTATTTATTCTCAGAGAAACATTGATGGATAATGTGCACAATGAGATTAAAACAAATGAGTATCACATTTAATAAAGCGCTTGCACAAATAATCATAAATTTCTTGTTGGAAACAGGTAAAATTCTATGTATGAGAAGGAAATATGGATTGCAGAGGCATCAAAATCTATTGGGAAAAAAAAAAAAATTGGTGACCATTATTTAAGTCTGAGGGATCTGATGAGATTTGTAGGGATCAGTTCTCCTCCCTCTAACTCATGCAAGATAATTGGAAGGACTGGAAGGAATTCCTCCAGCTGGAACTGGGAGATGGGGGAAGCTCTTTTCTGTTTGTTCTATTTAAAACCCACATTTTCCCTTCCTGAAGTAGCTCCAGTCTCTTCCTTATGGGAGAATCGTCAAATCACGGAATCACCAAGGCTGGAGAAGCCCTCCAAGGCTGAGTCCAACAATTCCCTGGCACTGCTGAGGCCACCACTGACCCATGTCCCCAAGTGCCACATCCACATTCTAAACTGGCTTTTAACTCCCTCCAGGGATGAGGATTCCACCCTGGGCCAGGGCTGGGCCACCCTTTCCATGAAGGAATTTTCCTGATATCCAGCCTGATATCCTCCCCTGGCACAGCCTGAGGCCATTTCCTCCCATCCTGTCCCTGTTCCCTGGGATCAGAGCCCAATCCCCACCCTCATTTTCCTGACCTGAAGGACCCTGTTCATGGTTGGATTCAATGATTTTAGGAGGCCCTTTCCAACCTTAATGATTCCATGATCCTGTGTTTGGTGGCTTCCCTGTGCTTCCCATCCTTCCAACACCATTGCTGCTGCCCTGTGACAGCTCTCCATGGATTTAGCTCCATTGGGGATGAACAACCAGACAGGTCTGGGGGTTGGAAAAGCCAAACCCATCCCCTTTAGCTCATGGAGCACGGCTGGAGCTCCAGGGATTTCCCAGGAAGGAATCGTGTCCCTTTTAGCTCATGAAGAAGGGCTGGAGCTCCAGGGATATCCTGGGAAAGAATCATGTCCTCTTTAGCTCATGGAGAAAGGCTGGAGCTCCATGGATTTCCCAGGAAGGAATCGTGTCCCCTTTAGCTCATGGAGCCCCAGGGATATCCCAGGAAGAAATCCAGTTTCAACACGGATTCCTTACCCACTTAAGCCACCTCTTGGCTGCTCTCCAAAATGTAAACAAACTTCAGGGCTGGGACTCAGGGAATCATTTCAGATGTGTTCGCTCGGATGTTGGGAATTTGGAACTCCTGAAGCCCCGGGCCTAAAAGGAACATTGTTTTCCCTCTCGTTAGTCCTTTTGCTGAACTCCAGCCACAGCCTCCCTGGATTTTCCCACCAGTATCCCTTTATCTGATGGGGCTGAGAAGGAAAACCTGTTGCAAGCATTAAATATTTTCTGATGGCTCATCTGCTTAATTGTGGCTCTGTAGGATCAGATTTCTGGGATACAGAGCAATTCCAAGTGTTTCTCATATTACAGCTCGGACTCTGAGGACGCTGCCAGCTGTGGAGGTGACTGCCTGGGGACACGCCAGGGGAGTTTTCCAGGGAAAAGCTTTCCTTCCCGTGCTGCCAGCAGGTGACTTCTCCTGGTGGAGGAATATTTATGGAACAGGGATTGTGAGCTGCACTTTGGGAAAAAAGCAGCACCAAGGTCTCTGCAGAGGAGTTTGGTGCCCGTGCCTTGGTGTGGCCACGTGTTTTATCTGCCAAATTTCAGATTTTAACATCAGTATTTCTGAGGCTGAGTGCTCAGAGTGGGATCCCTCTGGGATCTCTGGCCATTCCCACTGAGCTGGGAGCAAGGACTGTGCTGGCCACAAGGAGCTCTGGGCCTTGGGGAAACCCTTCAAACATGGATAAAACCTCCTCCAGCACAGAGCCAAGTTCCCATTTTGGAGCTTTTGGGAGAATCTCCCTCCAGCAGTGGAAATCCAGGTGTAACAACCCCATGGCAGGATCTGCAGCAGGGAACAGGACAGGGATGTGCAGCACCACAGGTGTGAAAAAAAATGTTTGCCAGGTGTAGTTTGTCCTCCTGCTCTGTGTTTTGGGAATTCTGTGAGGATAGAGGGTGAAAGTAGAGGATGAAGGGTGGAGGATGAAAATGGAGGGTGGAGGATGAAGGGTGAAGAGTGGAGATTGGAGATGGAAGATGCGGATGGAGGATGGAAGACAAAGGGTGGAGAGTGGAGGATGGAGGATCGAGGGCGAAGGGTGGAGAGTGGAGGATGAAGGATGGAGGATGGATATAGGGAGATGGAAGGTGGAGGATGGGAGATGGAAAATGAAGGATCAAGGATGGAGAGTGGGAGGATGGAAGCTGAACAATGGATGGTGGAAGATAAAGGATTGGAGGGTGGAGAAGGCAGGATTGAGGACAAAGGGTGGAGAGTGGAGGATGAAGGATGGGAAATGGAGGGTGGAAAATGGAGGGTGGAGGATGAAGGATGGGGAGGATAGAAAATGGGGATTGAGGTTGTAGGGTGAAGGATGGAGGATGACAAACAAAGGGTTGGAGTTGGAGACCGGAGGGTTGAGGACGAAGGGGGAAGAGGGGAGGATGGAAGGTGGAGAAGTGCAGAAATGCCCACCGGGATTTCGGGCTGGATTTTTCCTGCAGTTTTCCAGAGCCATCCTAAGGTGGCAGAGTTGCCGTGGCTGCTTTGCCATCCAAGGGGAGGAAAGGTATTCCAGGGAAACGATCATTTGTCTTGCAAAGCAGCCTGAGCTGTACAGGAGAGAGAAAGATCTGAGAGCAAATTAGCGAGTACTAATTACAAATGTGCCAGCGCTGGAATATTCAGGTCATTACAAATTTGTAACTCCCTTTGAATCGCTCTGCGGCAGCGGATGAGCAGATGGTGAGAGATCCTGGCAGCCGGTGTCCCACCCTGCCGGGGAAAACGGGGGCTGGAATCGTGCCCTGCCCTGGGCCAGGTGCCACAGCGGCCCCGGTGCCACCCCAGGGCATCCCCAACTCCTGTGGGACACGGATGTGCCACCTCCTCCTTGGCCCTAGCAATCCTGGCCAAACGTGCTGCAAAATCCGTGGCATTAAGGGCTGGATGGAAGGATCTGATTCCCCACAGCATCCCTGTGATCCGGAGGCTGGAAGTGGAGTCAGAAGGGATGGAAATGGCAGCTGAGCTGACTGGGGGTCACCGGTACCTGTCAGGGCACTTCCAATCCCTTCCCAACTTTGCCGGTGTTGCCAGAGCGTGAGGGATGCCTGAATCTGGGAACATTTGTGTCCTCAAGGAAAAAATGAGGTGGAGTCGCTTTAGTTGTGCTGTCGTTATCACTGGAATTTTAATTTCAAATAATTGTAAATTCTATCCAACGTAGCTGGAGCCATTTCCATTAATTTTCTGCATTTCTGTGCTTGTAACAGTTGGGGTAAAAATTAATCCAGTGGAAGATTATCCCTGGCACTTCCATGGAGCTTTTGATGGATGGACATGGGAGGTGACCTGGTTTTGGAGGAGGACAGAGTCACACCAGGATGTGGAGAAGATCTTCAGCTGCTCCTCTTGCCTTATGCAGCCCATGGAAGGGAGCATTGTCTGGACATGCCTGGCTCACCCTTTGGAGTGGGAAGTTAAGCAGGACCAAAGCTGCTCCTAAGGAAAATTTTACCCCATAAGGAGCACAAATTAGGAATAACTCTGAGTGATGATTCCTCCTCTCCACTCTCTGGGAAGCAACACAGATGCATCCATTGCTGCTGCTGCAGCATCTCCAGTGTCCCATTTCTGGAAAGCCTGGTCCTAATCCTTGAATCCCACCTGGAGAAATCCCAAGAAGGCAGGCACAGATTTCCAAATGAAATGCTAGATGGGAAGTCCTTCTGGCAGCTGTGCCCCTTGGAAGGTGCCATCAAGTGCTCCTGGGGCCCTGGGAATGCTACCAGGACAAAGACTCCTTGGATTTTAGGAAGGGGGAGAGCTCCAGGAGGCAGAGGGCAGGGATTCCATCCTCTCCGTGGGTGTATCCAACTCAGCTCCCAGCACTGGGAGGAGGAAAGCCAGCGCGGCTTTGTAGGCTGTGGCACGACGGGAATTTTCTCAACGTGTAACAACTGCAAGACAAAATGAATTAAATAATTTGGGGCCGTGTCTTATCTGCTGTGACGATTTGCTGTGCTCAATAAGCCGTGAAATTCCCCATTTCTCAGCAGGGATGCAGTGGGCCGACTGTGCTGCCTGGAAAACACCCTTGGCTCCTGCTCTGAGAAACCAGGGAGAGACGAGGCTGGATTCACAGGATGGAGGGGAAAACATGGATTCGGTCCTCAGGGGGTTCTTGGCTGCTCCAGGGCCTTCCTACACCACAAATATCTGGTCCCAAATGCAGGAAAGAAGGTTGGGCAGTGATCCCTGCCCTGCTCCCACTGATGGCACAAATTCCCTGGAAAAAGGTCACTGGACAATTGTTTATGGATTTAGTTGTGGTTATTTGCCCTTGGCAGGTGCCTGCTGCAGCAGCAGTGGGAGCATGGATTAATCTGTGGGATATCCACATCTCCAGGGTCTTTAGGTCCAGCTCTGCTCGTGCAGAGAGCCAGAACCACCCAAATATCCTAAATTTCGACTTTGGGCTGTGCCTGATCTCCCCCAGCCTTGGATAACATCTCCTACCCCTCATTTCATTAGCGGTGCCCTCTGGAGAACGAATCCAAATCCTTCCCGCGGAGGCAGCTGAGGTGCAAACACCCAAAAAACCTGGAGCAGGAGGGATGGGGCATCCCGGCCCTGATCCCTCCTCATTATGCACTTCCAGTGGCTCGGGAGCAATCAGGCGTCCCATTCTCAAGGACATTGACGGATTAGCCTCATCAGTCCCCTGCTGTGGCCGCCAACTTTGCCCATATTAATCAGAAAAAACAGCTCCCTGATTGCCATTTAAATCGCACAAAAGATATATTTGTCTTGGGGAGGTCGGTGAAGGAGCCTGGCAGCGGCGCTTCCCGAGGGGTTGGAAAAGCAGGAATGAAATGTTTTGCTCCGTCCTGTTGGTCTCCTGCCGGAGTTTGAAAATGCAGCAGCTCCTTCAGGCTGTCCTGGGGAGGTTTTGCTGGGTGATACCAAACATAAACACTCGTGTTGCTGTAATTTGGGTCTGGCTCAGGCTCTCCACGGCCTCCTGCTTCAGCCCTGGGTGCTGTGCCTCGTTTTTCCCTCTGAGGAGGCAAGGGAAGCAGCTCTGCCCTGTAACTGCTTGGGGTGTGAGGTTTGGGAATGTTCATCTCTTGGTGAGTCCCTCCTGCTGCTGCTGGACACCAGAGAGTGACAACGAGACCCTGACCCAAATCTGGGCGTGACGTCTGGCTCTTGTGGGCCACGCGCCAGGAATTCGGGTTTTTTGGACAACCGTAATAAAAATGACTCAAAGGTGAGGCAACAAATGTGGAATTAAATCGCCAGGAATTCGGGTTTTTTTGAGTCATAAAAATGACTCAAAGGTGAGGCAACAAATGTGGAATTAAATGTGGAGAATGCAATCATGGGATGGTTTGGTTTGGAAATGACCTCAAAACTCATCCAGTGCCACCCCTGCCCTGGCAGGGACACCTCCCACTGTCCCAGGCTGCTCCAAGCCCCATCCAGCCTGGCCTTGGACATTCCAAGGATCCAGGGGCAGTCCCAGCTGCTCTGGCAATTCCAGCCCAGCCAGGAATTCCCAGTTCCCAATCTCCCATCCATCCCTGCCCTCTGGCAGTGGGAGCCATTCCCTGGCTCCTGTCCCTCCATCCCTTGTCCCCAGTCCCTCTCCAGCTCTCCTGGAGCACTTCAGACCTGGAAGGAGCTCTGACTCTGATGTGACAGGTCCAGGATAATTCCTGGAGCATCCCTTGAGAAAAGGCTGCACAGAGGAAGATAAGACTTCCACAGAGTTCCAGGGTGAAGCCATCCCAAAACACCCGTGAGGTTTTACAAGCCCCAAACACCTCCCAGCAGGATTCCTGTATCCCCACGCACCCTGAGGATGCCAGGCAGGGGGGATTTTGCTTTTCCAGGGTGTTTTCACTGCCTTCAGACTATTTAAAACCTGCAAAGCTAAAAAAAGCCCTGTTACTCCCCAGCACATGGTGTGTGTGTGTGTGTGTGTGTGTGTGTGTATCACCTCCTGCCAAGCAGGGCCGTGTGCTCCCCTCAGGCGATGCTGGGAGAGGAATTCCAGCCGAGATCCAGGGATGTGTCCTTAGAAATTACTCATTTAGGGAAGTGATGCCTTGAGAAGGCTGCCCTGGAGCAGAGGCTGGACAGAGTTCCAGAATAAAGCAGGGATTGATTCAAGGATCTCCTCCATGGATGCACCTTGGGCAGCACAAGAGCCCAGCCAGGGCTGCACCCAGGATGAACCCAAATGGTCCCAAAATGCACGAGCGCTCCCGGGGTCTCTCCCTGGGATCAGCTCTGCTCCATGTGCACATTGCAGTTCAGTGTCCAATTCCAGCTCAGCCCCTGCACTCCCATCCTGCTTGTTTTTCTCTCTGCAGCCCACGGGGTTTGTGCTCCTGGCCTGAGATTTGGATCATTTGTCCTTGGTGCCCAGCTGGAGCAGGAATTGTTTTGTGTCCCTGCTCTGTGCAGAGAGCTCAGCAAGCCTTAATGTGAAGCTCAGAACTGGACACTGAAGCAGCACAGAGTCTGAAACACAGAAAAGCTGAACCTGAGGCATCACCATGCCTGCACCTCCAGGAGCACAGCGTTAATTACTGTGCCAGGTAATGAGCTGCTCGGCGTTAATGGCTCTGGCAGCTCAGCCTTTCCCAGCTCTTTTCCCAGACATTTATTCCAGCTATTTGTCCTGCCCCGGAGCTGCTTTGCACCAGCCTAGGAGCTGCCCCGTGCCAGTTTTCTCGTGTGTAAATGGGAATAATTTTGCAGGTGTCCACAAGAGGCTAATGGGGTTTTCCAAGCATCCTGTAATCCTCATTCCCACTTCTCTCCCTGCTTCTCCCACGAGGCTGGGAATCCTTCTGGTTTCAGCCCTTCAGGAATTTATCTTCCCTCGCTTCTCACTGATATTTCCTTTCTTTATTAGGTGCTGATCTGCTCGCCCTCGTTCAGGCACTGACCTTGCAGCCTCCCATCCTTTCCAGGAGATTACAACCTGATTTCTTTCAAAGATCTCCCTCAGAGTGCTCAAATTATACATTAGACCCAGATAGAACACGAGAACATTTATTTTCAGAGAGAAAATAAAGCCCTCAGCAGACCGTGGAGTGATGTGAGAAGAGAGGAAAGATCTGTTTCCATGGAATTTTCTTTCTTTTGCATAAAATTTGACAGGAAGCTGCAATTGATTTTCATTTTCTTGGACAAATAATCATAAATCATAAAATGGTTTGGGTTGAAAAGAACCTTTAAATGCCATCTAATTCCAATCTCTGCATGGGCAGGGACACCTGCCATTATTCCAGGTTGCTCCAAATTCTGTCCTTGGACATGTCCAGGGATGGGACAGCCACAATTTCTCTGGGAATTCCATTCCAGGCCCTCCCCAGCCTCACTGCAAAATCTCCATCCTTAAATCCAACCCAAATCCAGCAAAATCCATCATTTTACAAACATTCCCCTTGTCCTTTCACAGCAGTCCTGCCACAAAGTTTGTCCTCATTTTCCTCATAGCTCCCCTTCCAGGATTGTCTCCTTTTCCTTTGGGAATTTTTTTCCTGTGGTGATTTAGGGAATTTTGTGATAATTTAAGGGATTTTTCACTTTTTTTTTGGTAGAAAGATGTAAAGATATGTCAAGGATTGGGATGTCCCCCTTCCCAGAGTGGGATTTCTGCACGTTTGGCTCTGGCCAAGAATTCCCAGCCTTGGATTCCATCCTCTTTGTCCCAAATTTCTCCTGCTGGAAACAACCAGCTCGTGACAACCCCAGAAACTCTGTTTAAAACTCCTCTGCAGCCCCTGCTTGCTTTAGGAAATGCTCTCCTCGTGGCTGCCAGATAAAAAGCAGAGATAAAAAATGGATTGAGCCCAGCAGAAAGTTAAAATTAGTTAAAAATTCAGTGCAGAAAATTAAAGTGTTATGGATTTTTCCCCCTGTTTTCTGGGGGAGAGCCAGGGATGCAAAGCCTGCAGCTGGGAATTCCTGGAGCTGCAGATCCCACAGCAGCCAAGCCCCACAGCAGGTAAGTGAAAGGAGCCACGGAGAATCCAGTGAAAAGTGGGATCCCAAAAGATTGAGGGGCTCAAGATGAAAATTCCTGTGGATTTTTCCCCAGCATGATCTCCAGCACGGATTTATAATTGTGGAATATTTTGGGTTGAAAGGAACCATAAAAAGTCACCTCATTCCCCTTTACCTGGGGGGCACCTCCCACCAATCCCAATTTAAAAAACCATTTTATATTTGCTGCAGATGATTCCAAGGACATGAAATAAATGGGGCTGTTTCCTTCTTTATTTTTATTTTTTTGAGAGATTAAGTATTCCCCAGTGCCCACACCTTTTAATAACCTGACTGAAATGAAAACAAGGATTCTGAAAATGTTGGAATTGAGTGCTTAATGGGTTTGTATGAACACAGTTATTATTGTCCTTGGAAAATAACACTGAGGATGTGAAAAGCTTGGGATCATCACAGAGCATCACCTTGCCCACGCATCTTCAAATCTGATTTTTTTTTTAACCAGGAAAATGTTCTGCCTTCTATTGACTGGGTTTTTCCCAAGCTAGAGAATTGACCACTGGATTTTAAATGAGAAAATGAGCTGGAAAATACTGTCAGGCCTGTTGGGGGCTGCGTGTGTGCATCCTGAGAGGAATTCAGGACTTCAGCTTTGTGGGAAGTTATTTTAGTCCATATTCTGTCATATTTATATTTATATTTATATTTATATTTATATTTATAATTTGTGATTATATTTAATTATAATTTTTATGTTTACATTTCTGCCCAGAGAAGCTGTGGCTGCCCCATCCCTGGAAGTATCCAAGGCCAGGCTGGATGGGGTTTGGAGCAGCCTGGGATAGTGGAAAGTGCCCCATGGCAGGGATTGGAATTAAATGGGCTTTAAGATCCTTTCCAACCCAAACCATTCCATGATTCTGTGACTCCATGACGATTCCATTGAGGCTCATTGGAATTAGTCACAAACACAGCCCCAAAGCCATTAAATCCAAGGTCAAGACTACATTGGAAGACACCAGAAAGGCAAGGAAATGTTTGAAGGAGCTATAAAAAAATTAAATCTGATCAAAATCACTTGCTGTCGAGCTCCTTTTGTTCCTGAGCCACTCCTCTAATTTAATTAGAGCTTTTAGCAACAACACAAAACTAAGGATGATTTTCCAAGAGCAATTTTGGCTTGCTGGGTACCATTTCCAGCTGTTTATTTTCCCCTGGAGAGGCTCTGAAGAGGAATTCACCTCTCTGGATAAACGAAGGAAGAACCAGGTCTCCAACAGCAATGCCGGGCTAGAAAGTAATTCCCATTCCTCACCTGGAATTTTGGGGTTTTTTTTTTTGGACACACAGCCCTGCAGGATCCCCTGTGATGCTCCTGGTGCTGTCGGGACTTGGATAAAACAATTTTTCCAGCAGCAGCTCCTCATTAGGAACCAGAGCAGCTCCAGCATCTCCCTGCCCTTGCAAACTGTTATGCAAATAACTCTTGCTGACAGCACAAATACATTCATTTGGGTGTCGCACTAATTGATTTTCGCTCATTAGGACTGCTTTCGCCCTAATTTGATAAGGAAGTGTGAAACTCTTTCTCCCGGCAGCAGGTTTGGTATTTGTGGAGGTATTAAGGAGGTGTTAATTAGCCCCGGCTCTCCTGTCGCGTTGATGGTTTGGGGAGCGGTCCTGGCGCCTGTTGCTCGTCGGGCTTTGGCTAATTAAGTTAATTATGTTGCATGTGGCACGTACGGATGTGTGGCGCAGGCAGCGGCGTGGCTGCTGTCCCTGTTTTGGGTGGATTTTGGAAGTTTGAAGCACAAAATTTGGTGGGATCCATCCCTGAGCACCCTCGGAGCGAGGTCTCCTTCCTTCAATTGTCCCACTGAAATTTCCCTTCCCTGAAACTCATCCAACATCTGATTCTCCAAGTGAAGGAGAGACTTTCCTCTGTACTTATCTCCTACTTGAGAAGCAGCAGCATGGATTCTGTCCCTGTTTTAGGTGGATTTGGGAAGCTGGAAGTCGTTGGGATCCATCCCTGAGCGCCCTTGGCGCGAGGTCTCCTTCCTTCAATTGCCCCACTGGAATCTCCCTTCCCTGAACCTCATCCAACATCTGATTCCTCAAGTGAAGGAGAGACTTTCCTCTGTGTTTATCTCCTGAATCAGAAGCAGCAGAGTGGCTTCTGTCCCTGTTTGAGGTGGACTTGGGAAGCTGGAAGCACAAAATTTGGTGGGATTCATCCCTGAGCACCCTTGGAGCGAGGTCGAGGTCGCCTTCCTTTGATCGTCCCACTGGAATTTCCCTTCCCTGAAACTCATCCAACCTTCCATTCCTCAGGTGCAGGAGAGAATTTCCTCTACATTTATTTCCCATTATTTTGGTGCTGAGGGTCCAAAATCCTGGGAAAAACAGGATTGGATTTGATGGATCCGTTGTTTGCGCACACAGAACGACCCCCATGCTTTGGGAAAGAGATGTCCCCAAATCCTCCTTTTTTTGCCACTGGAATGGCAGAACAGCTGCTCGGTGTCTCCACTTGGGTTGTCCCAAGTGTTCCTAAGGATTTTCTGGATCCAGAGCTGTGTGGAGGCTGGAATGTCTGTTTTACTGCAAATCTGGACGTTTCAAAAGCTGTTTTTATTGCACTTGAACTCGAGCCAAATATTTTCAGCCTGACACGAGCAACGATACTCTTTAAAACAAGAGTTTCAAAAGCATTGTTTTCCTTCCAAAAGAGAGAGCTTCCCCCAAAAAAATTATTTATTTTATTTTATTTTTTTTATCCTTAGCAAATGTCATGGACATGCCTTTTTTTTTTTTTTTTTTTTTTTTTTTTTTTTTGAATAGGAAAACTTTTACCATATGTGAGGGGAAAAAAATGGAAGAATTAAAAATTTGGCATCATTTGGGCATTTGTGGCAGAGTTTTTTTCAATATAAACCATGGAAAAAAGCCATGGACGTGGTCTGGTGGCACTTGGATGGTGCAGGAAGGCACACAGGGACATCTTGGGCTCTCATTAATCCAGATGAATTGCAATTTTTAAGGAATGTCCTAAAAAAAATTCCTGCTGTGGCTGAGAACAAAGATTGCTCCCAGATGGAAGCAGGAGCAGTGGTGGGACATGGACTAATCAAGGGAAAATTATGGGAAAAAATGCAAAATCTCCATGAAGTTGAGGAAAAGTTGATTAAGCCTTTGGCCAGACATCAGGCTGAGGACAAAACACAGATTTTTTTATTTTTTTTTTTATGCCATGTCCTTTTAAAACCCTAAATTTCATCTCTAGATATTCCCCGTAGTTTTTTTTATTCCATGTCCTTTTAAAACCCTAAATTTCATCTCTAGATATTCCCCGTATCTTTTTGTTCCTTTGTCAGCTGGTGTGGGTGGTTTTTTTTTTGGTTTGTTTGGTTGGGTTTTTTTTAATTCTGCTGAACTTTGGCTGGGCCATAAACCCACGTTGCAGCCTCATGCTGGAGCTAAGCAGGTGTGACAGCTCCTGCAGCTCAGGACCTCAGGCTTCTCCCTGAAATCATTTATTTGGGATTTTTTCCTGCAAACAGTTTTTGTTCCGGGAGGTTTGAAGGGTCTGAAGCCGCAGATGGGTTGAGGTTCTGATCTCAGGAGGGTCTGGATCGAGTTTTTGCTTTTGATTGCTCACAGGTGAGGGCTCTGACTCATGAAAAACCCAAATTTCATTGATTTTGTGCCAGGAGGGTGAGTCAGGTGTGGGTCACGGCCTTGCACGGCGTGAGGGGATGGAATCGTCATGGAATTGTCGTGGAACCATCATGGAATCATCATGGAATCTTCATGCAACTATCATGGAATCATCATGGAATCATCATGGAATTGTCATTGAATTATCACGGAGCTGTTATGGAATCATCATGGAATCGTCATGGAATCATCATGGAACCATAATGGAATAGTCATGGAGTCATCATGGAGTTGTCATGGAATCGTCACGGAGCTGTTATGAAATCGTCATGGAATTGTCATGGAATTGTCATGGAATTATGATGGAATTGTCATGGAGTCATCGTGGAGTCACCATGGAATTCTCATGGAGTCACCATGGAATTCTCATGGACTCAGGGAATGGTTTGGGTGGAAGGGACATGAACGATCTCCCAGCTCACGGGCAGGAACACCTTCCACCACCCCAGGCTGCTCCAAGGATCCCAGGCTGCTCCAAGTCCCAGTGTCCAGCCTGGCCTGGAACACTTCCAGGGATCCAGGAGCAGCCACGGCCTCTCTGGAAAAGCTGAGCTTTGCTTTGTCTGGGGCTCAGCCTCGATTTTCCAGCTTAAAAATCTGTTTTCCATGACCCATCAATGATAACAAATATTCAACACCAGCAACAGCTCCTTCAGTCCGTTTTTTTACCACACTCCAAAAACCAGGAGGTTTTTAATCAAATTTCCTGTAAATGACCTCATTTTATCAGAAATTATTTGAATGAATCATGGATCTGTTTGGGTTTGAAGGGATATTTAAAGGTCCACCCCCTGCCATGGTGGGAGCACCTTCCCCTCTCCCAGGTTGCTCCAAGCTCCATCCAACCTGACCATGAATATTTGGACACACAGGGATCCAAATCAATTTTAAAAAATTCATTTTCAACCCAGATTTAATAAAATTTCCATCTTCAGCATGAGCACCCAGAGCAGGAGGAGCCTGCCCTGAACACAACCCTGCAGCCTGAGCTTGTGCTCACAAACTCTGACTCATCCCTGCTGCACAACAACCACAAAGGGAAAAATCCAGGGGTTTTTGTGTTGTAAAGCGCTGGAGCAACGTTTAAAATCTTTGTCAGTCAATATTTTGGGAAGTCCTTTCCAAGAGTGTGTGCAGAACACAGGGCATGGCTCAGAACCCAAGTGTTGCTTTCAGGGTTGAATTCTTCTTCCAGTTGTTGTGGCTGTGACAGGAGAGTTTGGCACTGGAAACCTCCAGCACAGTTTTGGGGAAAATCCACCCTTTTTGGTGTTTAACCTCCTGGTCATGACAGGGAGGATCCAAGCCAAAGTGCCTGATCTGAGCTCGCCCAAAAATGAGAATAATCCCTTAACAAGAACAAAGCCTTCACTAGAGAGAGAGAATTGTAAATTGGAGTGAAATTCCTGAATGTGTTGGGGTTTTCTCTAACTGAGAGCTTAAACCCCGTATTTTTTTCCAGACTGGATATTCCTCCTATTTCTGCAGTGCTGATCCAAAGGCTTGGAAAGCCCCCAGCCATCCTTGCCCCACTTTCCCCTCAGAATATTTCTTCCAGAGAATATTCCATCAACATATTGATCTTAAATCTTATTACGAGGTGCAGCAGGTCCAGCCACGCCTCAGAAATTCATTTTCACCTTCCCCTTCCTTGATTTTTTTTTTAATTCCTTTTTCTGCATCAGATTAAATCTGAAAATAAAAGCTGTGTAAATACCTCTCTGTATCCACATATGTTTTTCTGTGTTTGAACCGAAACAAAGTGAAAGCCTGGGTTAAATGTGGTTCCCAAGATAATTCCATCTGGGACAAGAAGCTGCTGGTGCCTTTCCCCCTGAAGGTGGATTTAGCTGCTGTGAGGGTGAAATCCTCTTTTCTCCACAGCCTGAGGAGAGGTTGCACTGGTGGAATTTGGAGCACAGAGCTCTGCTCCAGGGAGGAGATGCCCTAAATCCCAGAGAATTCAGTCCTGTGACATAAATACACCCCGGTGCATCATTGTCCCAAAAAACCTCCCGGCCAGGCTCAAGAAATTAATTTAATCTCAACTTTTCAGGGCGTGAGCGCAGAGCAGATGGAACAGATTTGCTCTGGTTTTGTGGCTGATGCCAAAGGTGATAAAAATTCACTCTCTGCTCTGCCATCAGGGAGCCCTGAGCCAGGGCAAGAGGCTCCAGTGTCCTCATCATTCCAGGGACAGGCTGGAATGGGAATGATCCTGGGAATTAGGGATGTACCACAGGGAAATTCAGCTCCTTTCCCTTTGGAATGCAGATGGGAAGAGCCAAGGCTGAGCCTCCCACTGCCTGAATTTTCTGCAGACATCAACACCTCTTAAACAGCTCGGGGTGGGATCCTCTCCTCTCCCAGGGCTGGGGGGAATACTCCCTCCTTTATTTGCTATATTAAAAATTGATTTATTCGTGTTTTTAGTGATTTCTTTCACCAGAACTCTGGCATCTGTTTAGCCCCTTCCTAAGCACTTTACTCCAGTAGCTTTTCCAGATAAAAATCCCACTGACCTGAGCTTGATGGCATTACATTGGGACAGGATGATTCCCTGGATCCAATATCTTCCTGCTGCACCCCTGAATCCTCCCAGTCAGGAAGAACAACCCTCATGCACAGCCACAGTCACCAACCCATCAAATTGTCCCCATGGAATGGAGAACCCCTTTTTAGGTCTTGTTTCATCTGAGATGTCACTTCCTAAAGTTTGGATATTAGGAAAAAATTTTTTCATGGAAAGGGTTGTCCAGTGGGGAACTCCCCATTCCTGGAGGAATTTAAAATCCGTGTGGATGTGGCACTTGGGGACATGGTTGGACTCAATTATTTGAGGGTTTTTCCAACTTTATTTGTTCTATAATTCCATTATTCTATTCCTGGATCAAAAGCAGCCTCAGACCACAATTGTCCCTTCCAGACAGCACAATCAGGGATAAAAAGGATATAAATAACTGAATAATATTTCCTTTCCTTTCCTTTCCTTTCCTTTCCTTTCCTTTCCTTTCCTTTCCTTTCCTTTCCTTTCCTTTCCTTTCCTTTCCTTTCCTTTCCTTTCCCCAAATCCACCACCCAAATCCACCACAGAGATGGAAAATAGAGGTGAAAATGGGGAACGTTCCCAGTGAAGGTGCAGGGAAGAAGGACAAATTTTCCTGGATGTTTGGGAAATGTGGTGTTTTGTGCTTTAAAAAGATTCATGCTTTTGGGTGGAACAGCCCTAAAAACTTCCTGCCTGTGGGGTGTTCCCTTAAAGCTGCTGTGCCCTCAAGGACATCGGGAATTCACGGCCATCAGGAATTGTACATCACTAATTTGGTGACATAAATCTTGGGAAATGGGCATCTCATTCCACAGCCAAAAAGAAAAAAAAGAAAAAAAAAAAAAAAAGAAAGGCAAGACAAGCATTAAAAAAATTATCATCAAACCCCCTGAACTGTGCCCTGCCTGTCCCCATCTCCATGTTTCCCTTCGGAAGGGGCTCGGGATGATAAAAAGATGATAAAAACCGTGGATTAAAACGTGATAAAATCTCGGGATGACCTATTAGAGATGACAAGGTTAATGCTCTGCCGATCCATCACCAGGCATCCCCCAGCTGCAGCAGGGATTTGTGCATCCATCACCAGGGAGGCAAAGGCTGTTCCCCCACCTCGGCTGGGCCATCTGGGTCTAATCTCCAGCAGGGATGGCTCATTCCTGTCCCCCATCCCTGCATCCTTTCCCTAAATAATGGATGTGTGGGGATTTTAAAGCACTGGGAATTCTGGATTTTCCCTCTGGAGCCTGGTGTGGGTTTTCTTTGGCGAGCTGTGCTTGGGCAGGACAAGGAGAGCACTGGGCTGGGGGATAAATATGAAATGTGGAGCCCAGCAGAGCAGGAATTTAAGGATATAATCCCACATGGCTAAAAACCCTTGGGCATTAGCCACAAAACTTCCTCACCACTGGAAAGAAGGATTTGGGTCCCGGCTCTGTTTCTTCCATGCCAGACTTAAGGAAAAGAGGAAATGGCCTCAAGTTGCACCAGGAGAGGTTCAGGTTGGATCTGAGGGAAAATTTCTTCCCCAAAAAGTGCTCAAACCCTGGAACACCAGGAAAAGTGCTCCACCCTGCCCAGGCAGGGGTGGAGTCCCCATCCTTGGAGGGATTTGAAGCTCTGTGCATGTGGCACTGGGGACGTGGGGCAGTGGTGGCCTGGGCAGTGCTGGGAATGCACTTGGATTTGTTAAACTTCAAGGGTTTGCATCCCAAATTTCTCTGTGACTTCTCAAGGAGGGCTGGAAATGCCCTGCTGTTCCGGCCTCATGTGGTCCATGACTCCCAAGGGTTTCTCTGGCTCTGAGAAATGTCCATGGAGGGTTGATCATAACATAGATGGAATCTGATCACAGGTAGATCCCTGGAAGGGCCCTTGGAAGGCACCTTAAAGCCCATCCCATCCCATCCCATCCCATCCCATCCCATCCCATCCCATCCCATCCCTCCACTGTCCCAGGCTGCTCCAAGCCCCATCCAACCTTTAAAGATCCCTTCCAACCATCCTTTCCATGGTCCTACAACGCTCTGGAGAAGTTTGGGAAAACCCTGTTGGAGCCCCTCTCTCCTACAGCAGGGAATAAATGGAGATGAGGCTCCTAAAATCCAGTGTTACAAGACTGAGCTCCCCAGCCCACGCCCCAGGGATCAGACCCCGTGATCCCAGCTGGAATAAGAGATCGGACACGTCCTTACCTCCAGGCGTGTCTGCCAGCCAAGCCAGGGGGGAAATGGGATCTCCAGCAGCTCTGGGGGCTGCAGGATTCCTGATGGATGAGGGGATTGGCAGGGCTGTGAGTGACCAGGAGTTAATCGCTGTCCCCTGGATTATGCACGAATCCATGGAATTTTCATGGATGAAAACGCCCAAATGGGGTGTGGATCTGTGGCAGGAGGGACGTGGAGACAGCAGCTTCCCTCCCAAGGTGCCCAGGAATGTCCCAGGGGACATATCAGCGGTGAATTATCCCTTGTTTATCCATCCCTCTCAGCAGAACCGCCTCAGCCAGCAGCAGTTCATTATTGTTTATTCTTTTTAACCTTTATTGTGGATTTGGGCCCAAAGCAGTGCTGGAGTCCGGGGTGTGCCCAAAGCTGATGCATTCATTTCTATATAAAACCAAAATATTTCTGTGTGACAGCGGTTTCTGGCTTTATGGGCACTCAGGGTGCCACAAATACCCCAAAACCAGGGAGCTGCGAGAAGATGGGACGCGAGGTTTGGGGGGGATGCACCCGAGCTCAGCTCCTTGAAATGAAACCAAAACCAAAAAATGAAATTTTGACTGCACGCAGAGGCAGAATTCCGGTCATTATCTGCTTTCCTTATTACAAATCGCGGTGCTTTCGGTGGAAATAGAGAGCGAATGCCCCAGCCTTGTTTCTCCTCTAATTAAGGTGATGTGTGCGCAGTTAAACACACGCACCTCGAGCCAGATGTTCCCGCACAAATTTAGGCCGGCACTAAAAGCCATTATGCTGATTTTTGTAAGGCGATGCCCTTTAATATCTGCTTGTCTGTGCAGGAGCACCCGGCGCTGATAAAGGCTTGATTGCCTGAGGAAATTCCCGGTAATTACTGCTGGAATCAAACAGGGGCGGGATGCAGATGGATACAAAGGTGGCGTTGCCCAGGAATTTGCTGGACCATTAAAGCCGCGGTGAAACGGAACAGAAATGAGAATTGTCATGGATTTTTACACGGAGATTAGGGAGGTTCTGTGTCTCTACCATCCCGGGAAGTGTCCAAGGCCAGGTTGGATGGATCCCTGGCAGCAGGGTTTGCATTCCTGGCTCCCACCCAGAAAAACGGGGAAAAAATCCATAATATTTGAACTTTCTGCACTAAAAATGCTCTGCTGGGCTCAATCCCAGTTGTAGTTGGCATCTATCTAAAAATCCAATATTAAAAATACCAGTATTAAAAATCCCAGTTTTAGTTGTCATCTATCTAAAAATCTCATATTAAAAATCCCATATTAAAAATCCCAGTATTAAAAATCCCAGTTGCAGTTGGTGATTATCTGAAGATTACATCCCACCACTGATGGTCTGCTTCTTGTTTTATTCTTTGCAGAACTCTGCTTATCTCTTTTGTACCATGGTGGACAGTAATTAGATTTTTCTATTTTTTCTGGAATTTTTTTTCAAAATTTCAATTAGGTCTTGGTGTTTAATTAATTGTCTTACTAATGTTAGGTCCATTCTAATAGGAGTAGGTGATAATTTTCCCAGTTTCCTGGGAAAGGTTGCTTTGGTTTGATGCAGCCCCATGATTTTGGCGATGGCAAACGAGGCACAGTTCCCTTTTTCTCACCACAAAACCTGGGAATGATTTGGCAGGGTGGAATGCCTTCATATTCAAGACTTTGAATTTCCCCTGAACCTTAATTTAAAAAAAAAAAAAAAATAATCCTGTTGTGCTGAATTTGTGGATTGTTTTGATTCTGGTCCTACAACGACTCGTTGATGTCAGGATCAAAGTGAAATTGGGGTGCTTTGTGTGGGTTCAACATCCCTTTTTCTTTTGTCTCGCCTCAGGAGGGAATGAAAGATGAGGCCCCGGTGCTATTCCCAAGGGAAAGCATTCATGGAAGCAAGAGGCAGAGAAATAAAAATCCAACCCTTTGGGGCATTTGAAATGGCAATGAAAAAAGAGGGAACCGAGCCTGGGGAGATGTGAGGAGCCAGGGAGGGACAGCAGAGGAGGCATGAAAGGAAAATGGAGAGATGGGAATGGGAATGAGGCGATTAAAAGCAGGACCCTCTCCTTCAGCCCTGCCTGTGGAAAACTGGCCTTGGAAGGGACCCCTGTGCCAGCAGCATTCCCAGCTCTCTGTCAGGAATTTTCCATCAGCAGCATTCACAGCTCCCTGTCAGGATTTTCCCCTCAGCAGTATTCCCAGCTCCTGTCAGGATTTTGCCCTCAGCATCATTCCCAGCTCCTGTCAGGATTTTCCCCTCAGCAGCATTCCCAGTTCCATTCAGGATATTTCCCTCAGCATCATTCCCAGCTGCTGTCAGGATTTCCCATGTCCCCAAAGGGTGAGGATCGAGGTCCTGCCCAGCTCCAGAGGCACCTGATCCTGGTGGGATTCCGGGTGTCTGGCTGAGCCCAGCTCCTGCTCTCCCTACAAAACATGGGATATGAGCTTTCCCTGTGCCAGCCTTCCCTTTTCCACCAGCAGGTTCCCAAGGATTCCACAAAAATTCACCAGTAACACTGGTGGGGCGGCCAGCAGCTCCCCAGTGCTGAAATTTGGGAATATTTTGGCTCCAGCGTGGTGACTTCACACCTCCTGCTCCCTTCTCCTTGGAAGGCTGAAAATAAACTCTGGAACTGGGTCCTGGCTGGGATATTTGGAGCCTGGCTGGTGGGAGAAGGGGAGGAAAGGGATGGCAGAAAGGGGAGATCCATGAGGAAAATGCAACTGCTGCTGTGCTTTTCCAAGGGAAATGCATTTCCCCATTTGGTTTTGCTTTCCTTCCTCCCAAAAAGTTCAGGAAAACCACATTTCCTTGCTCCCAGCTTTGGATCACAGATGTTTCTGAGCTGAACTGGTGGGAATTGCATTAAATTAGGGATAAAGCCTGTAACAGCTTCCCAGCTGGAATTTTCCCTATCCCGGGAGGAATTCTGAGCTGTGTCCCAGGGGTGCTCATTTCTGCAGGGTGAGGCTGCTCAGGGAGGGATCTGTGTCCCCTGGCTGGCACAAACCTGCTGGGAATGTGAAAATATCCCTGACTTCCTCATCCCCTGGCACAAACCTGCTGGGAATGTGAAAATATCCCTGATGTCCTCCCCCTGAAAAAGAGGGAAAAGTGGAAAAAGCTGGGAAATAAACCCAAATAGGCACACAGACCATTTGCCTCTTAAACCTAAATTAAAGGAACTTAAATTCATGGAATTAAGGTTGGAAAAGACCTTTAACATCATCAAGCCCAAGCTCCAGTGCTGATAAACCTTTGTGGGTTGGGATGGACTGAAATTATCTGGGGTAAGAAAAAACAGGAATTTCCTTCCCCCGAGGAAGGATGGTGAATGTTAAATATTTCCTGCATTTCCCAGTCCTGACAGGAATGTCATTCCCCCCACAGCCAGGCTGTTTGTGGGATTTTCAGCTGCCTTTCTGCTCAGGGGGCAGTGCTGACAGACAAAACATGCAAAACGAAGCGGTTCAGGAGAACTTCTGGAAGATATTTCTGAGCTTTCTCATCAAATGTGGCGATGTTCTAATCCCTTGCTTAATGTTTACACAGTTTTATCTCCGTTTTCCATTCTTTAGCAGCTCCTGCTGCGTGGGGCTGGTTGTTATTAGAGCACATCCCAGGGCCTGAGGCACTTCTTTGTCCACAGAAAATAGGAAAAAATCACCTTTCTTTGCCACCAAGGGGAGAGGAGTTGCTGCACGCAGCGGGTTTGATAAAGCAGAGGTTGTAGAAGCTTCTCTTGGCTGGCTGGAGCTGCTTTTGGGGTCCTCATGTGGGGGGAAAGTGCTGTTGAGCATTAAAAACCCTGCTGGAAAGCCCATCTCGTTTTCACCCCTGCCTGGAAAGCTCAGCCACTAAAAATAGTTTGTCTTGTTTAAGGAACGGCGTGCAAAAAAAGCCCTGGAATTCCCTCGCCGTTTAAAACCACGGAGATAAAACACCGGGAATTACGAGCAGACAATATGAATGGTCTGCTTAAGCAATTTATCAGCCCCTTTTGCCCAGCTATTCCCAGTGTGAGCTCACATTTCCATCAGGGGTGACAGCAGAGCGGGAGAGGAGGGATCCACACAAATCTCCCGGCTCCCCTGTCCTTCCCTGCGATGACAGATCCATCACGAGGGATGAACGATCCCCACATCCCCTTGATTTATACCCCAGCTGCAAGAATGAGAATAAGGCTCCCAGGAGTTCCTCCTGATAAATCCCAGCCTTATCACCCCAGCCCCAGCGAGGTCACTCCTTTTCTCCCGGAGAGCCAAGGAGATACTCAGTGGGCCAGGATATTTATGGGAATAAATGGTGGCGTCTTGGTGAGGATTAAAGGGGAAAAACTTCGGGGATGATAAAAAAAAAGGCAACCTTTGGAATCGTTTTAGTAAGAAATTAATGGTGATAAAGTCAGCCTGATGTAGGGAGGGAGGGGAGGGGAGGGAAGGGGGGGAAATGCTCCGACGTTTCCCTTGGCAAACCAACGGTGCTGGAATACCCAGGGCAACATTTGGGGACAAGAGGAGTCAGCCAACACAATGCTCTGGTTTCCAGGGAAACCCAACCTTGGCCTTTGGTCCCATATTTCAGCGGGTTTCATTATCCTCCCTGGATTTAGGATAATGAATTGGCTGTTGATGGATGCTGCTGCCTCGGAGCCACCCTCCCTCGCCGAGGTTTCCGCTCTTTCCCAGTCCAGGAGGGATTTTGGGATGACTGGAGGAGGACTGGGAGCACCAAAGGCAGGGGTGTCCCTTTGGAGGGGTTTCTTCTCCATCCAGGTTGTGGAATTTTTTGGAGGGCCTGCAAGAATCAGCTGAGTTTTTTATTTTGTTCTCTGCATAAATAAGACAGGCTAGGAGAGCTGGGAATGTTCCCCTGGAGAAGGGAAGGATCCATGGAGAGCTCAGAGCCCCTGGAAGGGCCTGAAGGGGCTCCAGGAGAGCTGCAGAGGGACTGGGGACAAGGGATGGAGGGAGGGAACAAGGAGGAATGGTTTCAAACTGGGAGAGAGGAGGTTTAGATGGGATATTGGGATGGAATTCCAGGCTATAGGGGCTGTGGGTGGACAAAGGACCCCAGGAGAGGATGGAAACACACTCCCCTCCCCAAAATCCCTGTCTGCTCCTCCCTGGCCTCATCCTTTAAATCTTGGCCAGCTCCTCTGCTCTTTTCCTTGCCTTCTTTCCAAACACCCTCAGGCAGTTTTTTCCCTGAGTCACTTGGCAGCGTGGGCCAAGGCCTGACAGGTGACTCATCACTCCGAGCACCGAGGCCATGAAATGTTATTTTAGAAACCAAACACCCGACATGTTCGGAAAACAAATCCCTCTAAGGTGTCTCCCAAAGTGGCTCCTAAAAGGAAAATATTTGCTATTAAGTCACTTCCCAAAAATGTCGCCTCCTGTGCTGAGTGGCTGAAGCTCTTTCATCTTCCCTTTGTAAATACTGGTGGTGGGTTTGGGAAACTGGAGGAAAATTCGCCGTTTCACCTCATAAACGAGCTGACAATGGAACAATTTGCTGGAAAAGCGTTGGTTCTATTTTCCCTGTTAATTACGTGGCTTGTGATGGTCGGGATAACCCATAAAATCCCAAAGAATCCCGGATCAAATCCGGGCTGGGCTTGGATGGGGATGATTGGGGTCTGTGCAATTATGGGAATCCTTGAGCCCACAATTTACTCTTCAGGCTGGTTTCTTTTATGCTTCCCACATGTATTTAATTTTGTGAGCCACACATTCCCATTTTTCCCTGATTTTTGCATCCTTTTCTTCTAAACCCAGCGAGATAACGTCATTATTAAAGGGATTCTCATCTGATGCCTTCATTCTGAAACAAAACCAAGGGGACAAAGTTCAGAGCAACCCAGAACTGCTCTTGATTTACTGCAAATATGATTAAAATTTTATCTGAGGGCTTTTTTTTCCATGTTGTTTTTTTTTCCCCCTCTGTACTTTGCTGCTCTGTGTTTTCATCCAGCACATAAAAGAGGCTTTTTGGGGGTGGTTTTTTTTTCCAGCAGTTTAGCAGTGCAAAGGTGCTCGTGGAGGATTTAAATTCTCTGCAAGCTTCCCCTCAGTTAATCACGATTTTTATCATCTTAAAAGCAAAGCAGAGAAGGGCTGGGTAATAAAGGGCAAGAAATGCAAAGTGCAGCACGTTTTAAGGGTCACCCTGCGGAATTGGGATAAATTACAGCCAATTCCTCCCCACTGGGACATCCTGGCTTTTCCAATGGGAAGGTGCCAGGTTTATTTGGATTTGTAGCTACTCCAGGTTCCAGGATAAAGCCCTTTTCCCTCACATTTTCATTCTTTAACTCCTTTCCTTGTGCACCACGGCTATGCTTGGGAAAGGGGGAGTTTATAAACGGATTGAAGGCGCTGTTGTTTCATCTAAACCCTGCTGTAAATGTCATGTAAACAGAGGTAAAATAACAAACAGCCCTGGAAATCACTTAACGAGGTTTCTGCAGCTCGTGGCTGCTCTTCCTGGGAATTTCAAGTTCCTTTAAATGAAACTTAACAGCAAGAAGCCTTTTATTTTCCTAATGTTTCCAACAGCTCTGGCTGTGGATTCATCCTTCATGGAGGGCTTTTACATCCCTGGCATGATGATTCCCTCACAGAAATTATAATATCCTGGTTTTTATGGGCAATTCCAGCTGACTGAATCCTGGTTTTTAATCACTCTCCTCTCATGGAGAAGGAAATTGGTCAGAACCAAGCTTGGGCAAACCTGATGTTCAGTTTTGGGACAGCTGTTTCTAACACATGGAATTTCAACCCAGAGCTGTTTTCCACCCTGGGAAGGTGCAGTGGTGCTTGCACTGGATCAGATGATAATAATAATAATAATAATAATAATAATAATAATAATAATAATAATAAAGTATTGGCACATTTGGAATCCAACATCTCCTAACTGAGCACTCCCAAGCGCTCCGGAAAAATTAATTCCATCCCACACAGGCCCCTTGAGGGGAATATTTCCATGCCAGAACTATGGACACTTAGGAAGGCTGATAATAAACTCTGGAATTAGGTCCTGGCTGGGATATTTGGAACCTGGCTGGTGGGAGAAGGGGAGGAAAGGGACGGCAGAGAGGGAAGATCCATTAGGAAAATGCAACTGCTGCTGTGCTTTACCAGAGGAAATGCATTTCCCCATTTGGTTTTGCTTTTAAGATCCATGAGGAAAATGGAACTGCTGCTGTGCTTTACCAGAGGAAATGCATTTCCCCATTTGGTTTTGCTTTTCCTTCCTCCCTAAAAGTTCAGGAAAACCACATTTCCTTGCTCCCAGCTTTGGATCACAGATTTTCTGAGGTAAACCAGCTGGAATTGCATTAAATTAGGAATAAAGTCTGCAACCGCTTTTGCATCCCGGTGCTTCTGCAGGAAAGCTCGTTTTCCCTTGGAAATGCTCACATTCCCTTGGAAATCCTCATATTCCCTGGAATAACTGATCCAGGCAGGGAAGAGTTGCTGGTCCTCCAGCTGCAGCTGGCAGCCCTCAGGAGAGCCACAAATCCATGGGGCTTCCCACAGCCAGAGGAAAGTTTGGATCACAAACCCAAGGAGGACTGGGACAGTCCCAAGCTCAGCTTTCCAGTGCAGATCCTGGCATGGGAAGCTGGGATAAAACAGGAAGCCACTCAGACTGCAATAAACTGTTTTTTCGTTACTGTTTTTGTGAAGGGGATTAATTAACTACCTGTGGGATAAGTTGGATCAATCAAGCGTGAGGAGCAGCTTCCACATGGAATGGGTGATCCCAAGGCTATTTCCAGCAGGGCAGGGCTGTAACCTGGGGTTCCATGGAGCAATCCAGGTTGTCACCTCCAGGATTTTGGATTTCAGGGCTTACAAGTAATTCCTGCCTTGCTGGAGTGACGGGCTGGCTGACCATGGATGATCCAGCAGGATTGGTGATGCTCAGGGCTGAGAATTGGCTGGAGTGTCCCATTCCTGTGTGCATGCCCTGCTAGAGGATCCTAATGATCATTCACTAATTAGCCCAGGGAATTAAGTGCTGTCCATGCACTTCCCAATGCCTGGGGATCTGGAAATTGTGCTGCCAGCAAAACTTCTTCCTTTCCCAGCCGTGGAGAGGAGATCTTGGAAGAAACACCGTAGGAGGCTGCTCCGGGGGTGGCTTCCTGAGCGAAGCACTTCCATGCTAAATAAAAAAACTGGGAAGAAGCATCTTCTCTCAAGGATCCAGGGAATGGGCTGTGACTCAGGAGTCCTGAATGGAAAAGCTGCTGCCATCTGGCTTCACCTCAGCGCCCTGCCTGGGTCAGCCCAGCCGCGCAGGGACAGCCTGCCACGGATGCAGCGGTGCCAACGGAAGGGTGGCATCACCTGGCACCTTCCTAACAGGACACCCCACCTGCCATTCCCCCTTGGATGCTGAGTGCAGAGAGCTCGGGAAGGCTGGAAAAGCCCTGGGAAGCTCAGGAAGGTGGCATTGCCCCTGGAAGTGCCTGGCATTTGGGGCATGATCCGTGTCCTCCTTTTTCCTCCATCCTTTTCCCGTGGAGCCAACAGGCTGAGGTGGATTTTGCTCCCAGTTAGCCATGGAAATAAACTGGAAAATACACAATGGATGTGCAGAAATGTCAGAGTTAATGAAACTGAATGCCAGGCTTCCAGACTAATCCAACATTTGCATTTTTCTAACTTTAGTAATTTCCCAGACTTTGGATCTGGCTTCAATGAACACATAATTCCTTGTTTTCCTGAGGAGGAGTGTGGATTTCAAAAAGCTCCCTCCATGCAGTGAATTCAAGGGGAAATGCTTTTTCTTCATATCAATCAAGCTCTTTTAAACAACTCAAGTTCATTTCACGCTTTTCTCCTTGATTTCTGTACCTCGTGATCAGCAGGGAAAGCAAAGCTTGGAAATAAAACTGAGCTTGTTTGGCAAAAATAGAATTTGCAGAAGCAAAATGGAATTTTAAAGCTGGCACCTCCCTTTGTTCTGTTTTTTAGGCTGGAATAGGCAGGAGAGGGATGAAACAGGGAGGATTTTATCCTGCTAATCCAGGTGCCCTCCTGAAATGCCACTTCCAGGTAACCTGGCTGCTCTTTTCACCTCCAAAAGGCAAAGCCCATACAATATTTTGGCCAGCAGCAGGAAATGCTTAATTCCCTGGGGAGTTTGGGGTGCCTGGTCCCAAACCTTTGGCATCCCAAACCTTTGGGACCTTTGGTCCCAAACCTTTGGCATCTCCACGAACTGGTTAAAGCTGATTGGATTTCCCATGGAGAGGTTGGTGAACCTGGGGGTGGATTCCATGAGAGGTTGGAGAGCATGGAATTACAGATCCATTAAGACTGGAAAAACCTCCAAGAATCTTCCATCCCATATATTTGCTAAAGGTGAGGATCAAGGAACAACATTCCTTTAATCATCCCACTGATGTCAGCTGTGGATTAGGGAATATTCCCTGCATCCACTCACACTGAGGGTGTCTGGAGCTGCTTTCCAACATAAAAATCTTTGATTCCAGTGGATCCTACCACTGGGAAGGCAGATTTGGACTAGGAAGAAGGGGAAAAAGAAATAAAAATATAGGGAAGAAAGTACGCATCGGAATAGCCCCAAAGGGGCTGAGTGTCCATGGTCATCCCAAAAACCTCTACTCTGATATGGTTGCATTTTGGAGAAGTAAGGAAAGCATCTCAGGTCTTTGGATAAAAAGCTTCTGCTGTCTCTTCTCCATAAATTAAAGTCTGGCTTTATTTTATTTTTTTTTTTTTTTTATTTTTTTTTTTTTCTGGGAAAAGCTCATTTTGCACGCTGGAAAATGGGATGCATTTCCCTTTTTCCCGTCTTTATTTATCTCGGCACAATTCTAATTGTTCCTGTAAACCCCAATTCCCAGAGGGCACTGAAACCAAAGGGACTCTTTCCAATTCCAAACGAGCGCTCCATTGTGTCCTTAAATCTCTTTCTTAGCCACTGTTTCAGAAACCTGCCATCCTTTTCTTTGATATTCCCGCTTATTGCTCATGAAAGCAGGAAGAAGAGGCTGCTCCTCTCCCTTTTTCCCTTCTCCAAGACACAAAATGAGCAGCCTCCTTCCCGCCCTTTGTCAATGATCACCGGCTGCCATCTCCTATCAAAGCCCTTCCAGGAGTGACAGAGCGGAAAAAATAGGAAAGGACCAGGAGAGGAGCATCCCATTCAGCACGGAGCACTCAGCACCCACGCCTGGCTGCCTGAGAGGCAGCTCTGCTCCCGGGAAAAGCCGCCAAAAACAAAGGGAAGCGGCAGGAGCTCCGCGCGGTCCGTCCGCTGCTCATTTCAGCAGCTCCGGGATAAGCGTTGTGCGCATCCCAAATGGACACAGAGGTGGTGGTTGGGATAAACACGGGCCAGGGAACACCGGTGCAGGGCAATTTCTCTCCTTCCTTAATGGATTTGTGTTTTCCTTGCGGGCAGCAAATGTCCTGATGTTTTCCTGGCGGGATCCGTCTCGCCGTGGGGTCATGGCGGGGACCCTCCCAGCGTCGAAGAGCAAATTCTTCACGGGCCAGATGCTGCCACCTTTATCTTCTCTAAGTGGTGCCTCTCCCAGCCCCATCCAACGGGAATGGGCACGGCAGGGATGCGGGAGCCTGCGGGGGGTCCCTCGGAGCCGTGGCCTCTTGGTTGCTCATTTTAATGGGGATTTATTTGGAGCAAACTGAGGAATTTCTCCTCTTCCCTTGAGTGAAGAGGGAAAAAAACCATCAACCCAATAACAGCAGTTACTTCCTAACTCTGAAATTCATGGATATTTGTGTGCAGGAGTTTTGGCCAATTACGGCATGAAAAAGCAGCTATCCCTTTCCAAAGTCTTTCTGCATCCTTCCCTAAATTCATTAACTCCCTTTATCTCAACTCCAGGGCCACATTTAGGCAGAACTCCTTTTAATCTGCCATTTAATTTTTTTTTTTTTTAGCAAAATATTTGGCAGCACTTAAAATATTCACCTCAAAATGTGTCCCTACTTCTCAATGCCCTTTTCCAAAGTCTTCCCACAGCCTTTCCCAAAGAAATTCTTTAAAAAAAATTAAATCAGTGGTTTTTTAACCCTCTGCCTGTGATAAATTCCAGCAAAAAAATTAAAACAGCAGGAAAGCCTCACTTTTTCTGTGCTGCTGTGCACTATTACCAAAAAGTTGTGTGGAAAATCATCAGATTTCAATTTATTTCCTCATCTACCAGAAATCAGGGGGATCGTTCCCATCTCAGGTACAATATGGATGTAAATGATGGAGGAATTCAAGGGATTTCAGGAAATCTTGAAGATCCACCTCATTAGGTGAATTGAGTGATTACAGTTTCTGCAAACTGGGCAGGAAAGAGGAAAAATAATGGAAAACCCATGGAATGGCTGCTTTTTGCTCTGTGTTATTTACATGACTTTGGGGATTGATAAGGGAATCAAGGAAAGAGGGAAAAATGGGGAAAAAAATAGCCAGCTCATGGAAAAGCCAAGGGCTTGGTTTGAGGGCCATCCTTTACTTTTGCCATATGAGGACTTGTTAAAATATCTTCATCCCAGGTTGAGGGCAACATTTAGGGAAAAATCCTTTTATTCTGCCACTTTCTTCCCTTTTTAAAGTAATTTTTTGGCAGAATTTTGGATATTCACCTTGCAATTGTGCTGCACTTCAGTTTTGTTCTCCCCTTGTACTAATAAGAGACTTGAAATCAGGACTGGATAAAGTTTGCAAAGTTATGAAAAAATTTATGGAATTTTTTTTGCTTTAAAATGGACACTGTTAAAGTTATCCCAATCCAAGGGGAAAGAAAGGACATTTTGGGAAGCAGGACATTGGGTGGCTTCGTATTTACCACAGCAGATGTTTAGAGTCCTGATGTATTTAATAATATAATAATCACAGAGTATTCCAAGTTGGAAGGGACCCACAAGTTCATCAAGTCCAACTCTGGGATGGGGATGGATCCCACAATTTCGGCCATTTTTTCTCCAACCACCTGAGCTCATGCAGGATGATGGCCAAAAAAAGAGGGAAAATGGAGCTGACTGCCCTTTCCAAGCTGTTTTTCATGTCCCTGGATATTCCTGTGCTCCTTTATCCCAGCTCACTCCGAACTACCCTGGTTGCCTGTCCCGTGTTCCCGCTCCCGCGTTGCCTTTGGATCCTCCCCTCAACGGGAACGTTTTCCATGTCTGTCACGGGCCTGCTCTCCCGGAGATTGCCTGGAGGCTGAACTTTTGTGTAATAGATTTTGACACCCCATATGGCCCTCGCGGCTCTCCGCGGCACGAGCCGAAATCCCGCTCGCGTTGTTGGCAACTCCGAATATCTGGGAGCAGCCTGGCTTTTCCCCTTCCACGGCGAAATCCGCTTTTGGGGAGATTAATGTGCTGATCAGGTGCTGGCAAGGAGCTGCAGTAAATGACCTAATAGGTCTTTCCATCCCTAATTCCAGCGTTTTATGAAGAGGGACTCTTTGTCGCCGCGGCGCTGATTTGTCGGAGCTGTCACTGCTGAGGGGAGGCGGGAGAGGTGGCACTAACGGTGTCATCTAAATCCATCTTTTTTTTTGGCACCTCTGCCCCTGTGAATCACGAGGACCATCTGGAGAGCGGGCACGCTGCCACGCCGGCAGATGGGCAGGGGTGTATCGAGCTACGGGCCCGTGGATGATTATCAAATGTGCTGTTGGGCGAGCATTTCCAGCAGGAATATCCAACCAGCTTCCTGCAATGAGCCCTGGATCCGTAGGTAGAAATGAGCTATTTAGCTCCCAGAAAATTCCATCCAAAATTCCATCCCTGGACTGAGAGGTGACAGGGATTCTTCCCGGCTGTTCCGGTGGGTGCCGGTGGTTTGGCACCACCATGGGATCCTCCTGCAGCCACAACCCACATCCCAAGGTTTTAATGCCCAACAATTTCACTCACAACTGGGGAAAAATGCTCATAATTATATACAATTTTATATATACATAAAATATAGAATATATCTAATTACAATTTCTAATTATCATCGCTTCGTTCCATCCCAACGGGAGCATTTGCCTCCAGGCCTCGTTCCTGCAGCTGGGACACAAACACAGACAAGGCACAATTTGCTGCCAGGGAATATTTTTAGCAGGTCATCCATTACTCCAGAATTTCTGCTTTCCCACGAGGGGTGAAAAGCTGTTTTTCCCCTCACATCCAATTTATTTCTTTGGAATTCAGACCCAGCCAAGCGCTCTCCAGCTGGGGACAATGTGAGTGTCACTGGAGGTGACTGGGGACACTGGAGGTAATTTTTGCTTCTCCTCACACCCAGCCCCTTTGGTTCAACCGATTTTTGTGGATTTAGCTCCAAGGCACAGGTGCAGCAAGTCCTCACTGCCCATCCAATTTGGAATTTTGGCTCCTCGGTGGAGCAGGGAGAATGGTGAGGGTGCTGCTGGTGCTGCACTCATCCAAGGGGGGTCATTAGCATGGGCTCCCTGCCATCCCAAAGTGCCTGGATTTATCCTGGATCCCAGCTGGAGATTAGCTGGCTCAGCTTTGCCCATGCCATGCTGGGCCTGGCCTAACGAGCTTGGCCTAAGGAGCCCGGGCAGCGCTCGCTCCACGTGGAGCCAGTCCCACTCTGTAAGGGAGGATGCAATTCCCAGAAATCCCATCCCAGCGGAAATTCACTGGAATGGCATTTTTAATATGCAACCAAGGCGCTCAGAGTTTAGATACTGATTAAATAGGAGGTGCAGCCGGAAAATCAAGTTATTCCCACTGACCTGGATCTCCAGGAGCTGAGGATATCCTGGGATATGGATGTGGGGAGGAACAGCATCTCCAGCAGAGCTCTGATCCTTGGAAAATGGGAAAAAGTCTTGCAAAAGTGATTTATTTTCTTGTGGAATACCTGAGCAGAGCTGGATTGACAAGGGAATGACAGTTGGCAGTAGCCAGAGGGGTGGATCCATGTGGGATGGACAGGATCCTGTGCATGATGGGAAGTTCTTAATGAACTCCTGATTGGCCTTCCCAACTTCATCTCCTCCACCCTGTTTGATTTTAATTCCAGATCTCAATTACAGCTTAGTCCAAGGTAATTGGAAAAAAAAGCTGGGATGTGGAATCAAACGGGAGCTGCCCACACATCTCCAGAGTTCAATGGAGCCCCTCGGTGTGGAGATGGTTTTTTACCACAAGCTGAGCAGATTTGCTCCTGTTTTATCAGGACTAATTCTCCCAGAGCCCTTGGCCACAAGCAGAGAGTTTAATTATAATAAAAACCCCCGGAACATCCCTACTCCGAGTGCATTTGGAATTAGGGAAGCCAGGGAAGAGGCTGCTCATAAATCAGAGGGAGAAGCTGCTGGGACCCCCCTCTTTTTCCCAGTCCAAGCATTGACCTGTGGGATTTGGCACTTTTGGGAAGTGGGATAGAATATCCTGATTCCATGATTCCTAAATCCATGCTTTTAGACATAACAGCAAACAGCCTGGAGTAAAAGAGCTGGATAACCCCATGTGAAGTAATTTATTAACAAAAGTCCTTCCTCTGGAATTTCTTTAAACTCTGCGTGGCTTTTTCTGCTGCCAAATTCACTTTGTGCTGTTGAAAATGAATTTTAATGTTTTTCCCCTTATCAAGATTGTTGTTTTCCACTTGGCAAGCCCTGAGGTTTATCCATTATTCCCAATGGAGCCTGAAATTATTATGGGGGTGTTTATTCATCCCGGATGTTCATCATGATTAAAAAATCAGCTCATTCCTTGGATCAGGGTGATTTTGGGGAGCTTTTACATGGAGCTGATGGGCTGGCTGAGCTGCCCAAGTCCCAGAGCTCTTCTCTGCTCTCACCTTCCCTCTCCATGGAAAAGAAATCATGGAATGCTTTGGGCTGGACCTTAAGGGTCACCCAACAGGCAGATGTTGGATTAAGTTGGACCAAAGTGTTCCAGGGCATCCTTCAGACCTTGGAATGGTGCTGATGGAGGTCCCACCAGTGCACACAGGATGATTTGTCCTTGGGATTTGGGAAAATACTTCTCCTGCACTCCTAAAGCTTCACCTCCATCCGTTATCCCTATAAAAGCTGGAGCTGGGATTTTTGGGCTCTTCACTGCTCCAAGTCCTGGCTCCAGCTCTTGGACCAGCCACATTCCTGGAGCATTTCCATGGATAAAGAGCCAACTTCCAGCACTTCTCTGTAATTTTTATAAGGACAAATTCAAAAACTTAGGGATAAGCCTCAGCATTCCTGGTGGGACAGATCCCTGCCTCCAGCCCCGTGACCTGAGCAGGATCCACTGGAGTCACATCCTATGACAATGGATTTTCTGGGAGCAGGATCTGGGCTTTAAACCACTTCCCTCCACCCATAAATGATCCCAGTCCTTTTATCCATGTTATCCCTCTCGGAGGGCTTTGCTCTTGGCACCCTACTCCACAAGGATTTCCCTCCCAAACAACCTTGAAGAAATGGATAAAGCTCTAAAGCCATGTCCCTGCTTCAATTTCCCTGGAAAACTTTTGGGAAGCCTAAGGAAGGCCATGCCCAGAGCCACCTGTGGTGTCCAGGACAGTTGATGTTGGCTGCTTCCCATCCCAAGGAATCTCTGGAAAGGAGGGCAGAGCTTGGAGCACCCGTAGGAAACCTCATCAGCCGAACTGACTTCCATTAGCAGCAGCCCATGGAATTCACCCAGGAACCACCACAGGCTCTGCAGGGTGATTTGCAAGCCCGGGATGATCCATGACAAGTTCAATTCCCAGGATTTCTCCATAGCAATGGCTGGGATTCATCCTGCACCTCTGCAAGTTGGGCATTTACCAGATGTATCAATGTGATTTGAGGGATTCTCCCCATGTCCCTTCACCTGGATCATTTTCCCGTTCCATCGGTGCCCACCTCTGAGGAAATCTCAATTTTCTGGAAGTTCCAACAAATCCTTCATTCCAAGACACCCGGGAGAAGCACAAAGCCAAGGGCTGGGATGGAATGGGGGCACAGGGAGGGGCTTTCCCTGGTGGGAGCTACATCCAGGGATTGTGAGGGATCCCGGGGCTCCATCCATGGGGCAGCTCTGGATTTTCCTGGATCCCTGAGATGCTCCCGGGTCACTCTGGACAGAGCAAGGGATGCTCTGACCCTCTCTGCAGGGATTTCCTGGCACGAGGCTCATTTCCCTGGGTGGAAAAAGAGTAATTTGGAGAGTTCACAGATCCATTTATTCCTTTAAGGAATGAGTCATGGAGCGGAATTTGCTCCGTATCCCATGCGGAGCCCTTTGCTACCTCATCTCCTCCATCCCACGGCCCTCCAGGGCCCTGGTCCTTAATCAAAGACCCCAAAAAGCTGGAGTCATGTCTCATGAATTCCCTTTGATCCTCAACAAGCGGATTCACGCTCTTTCAGCCTAAGTTTGGTGGATTTTTATTCTTCCTTCTCCTCAGAAAATCCTTTTCAGCCAAAATTTTTCCCAGCTTGTAAAGTATCCCATTATAACACTCCGAGCAGGAGGAGATTAATGTCAGCTCCCATTTATGCATCCCTATGGATCAGAAGAGCCCTTTGTAATTCCCTGTTCTTTTGGGAGAAGTGGGATTAAAAAATTCCAAAAAAATCCCCCATTGTCACTTCCCGGGTTATGGCTTTTAGGGAAATTCCCTCTGCCATAAAAAGTGATTTATTTTCCTTGGCCTGCTGTGAGGCAGCTGAGCCTGGCCAGACTCCTGAAATGATTCCCAACATTGATGGAGGACTTCATATTGTGGTTATAAAAGCAGGAGTTTTGGGATTTGCTGGAAAAGCCTCGTTCCCCAGGCTGGGAGGAAGCTCCAGCAGGACCCATGTGCAAGCAATAAGGAGAGGAATGCTCTTGGAAAAGGCAGCTTGGAGGGTTTGGGCATCCTTTGGGTGGCCTGGGAAGGGTGGGAAGCTCTTGTGGAGTGCCAGGCATGGGGCTCAGGCTCTGGGAAAGGGAATTTTTGTGGTGTGGTACCAGGACACTCTGGCTCCTTCCCACCCCTCTGGATGCTGCTGGAGGAAAACATCCAGCTCCTCATTTCCCTCTGGAATGGGAATGAGCAGTGGGACAGCTCTGCTGCAAACCTTCCTCTTGGGAAAACCCTGCTGGCTCCCCACTCCCACTGCAGCTCTGCCTCGGGACCACTGCTGGGATATCCCAGCTGGAAAACTGCTGCCAGCACCTCCTGTTTTCCCATCCCTCTGGATGAAAACATCCAGCTCCCCACTTCCCTGCGGGCCAATGTTCCAATGGATCGGGAATGTGCAGTGGGACGTCTCTCCTGGGAATCCTTCACTTGGGAGAACCCTGCTGGCTCCCCACTCCCACTCCAGCTCTGCCTCAGGACCAATCCTTGGGATCATCCCAGCTGGAAAACTGCTGCCAGCACCTCCTGTTTTCCCACCAGACCTGTTCAGTTTTGCTTTCTGCATCCAGCATTGGTTTCTGTGGGAATTCAGGCTCGGTGTCGCTCCCTCTGCTGCATGGATGGTCCCAGTACCCCCAACAACAACAGGCTCACAGAAATCCAGGCGGGACAGAGGGACACAAATCCAAGGAATGCTCTGAAAATTTGGATGTTGTTCTGACCCACCTCAGCTGGATGAATTCCTGTCTCCTCACCTCTCTCAGGATCCTGTGCAGAGCTGGGAGCAGGCAGGAGATGCCTGGAGCAGAACAGTGTGGAATCAGGGCAATCCATGGTCCTGGAATTTTGGGATCTGTGGGAGCAACAGCAATGAAGAGACCTCAGGAAGGAAACCTGGCTTGGATAAAGCCTTGATTAAAATAAAGGAGGGAACACTACTGGTGATGTCCTGATTTTTTTCCTCTCCCTGGATCCTGGAGTTCCATCTCTCAGAGGTTAATGCCATTTTTTGGCTCCTTTTTTTTTCTGTTTACAGAGGGTTCTTTCTTCCCTGTGGTTTTTGTTTGGGAAGTGGAAGATCAGGGCTGCAAAATCTCATGGATTGTTTGGTTTGGAAAGGATGCTCCAGAGGGGGCAGGAGAAAGAGAAGGAGGAAGAAGAGGAACAGGAGAAAGAAGGAGAAAGAAGGAGAAAGGAACTCCCAGAGATGTCTGGGCAGTGAGGGGTCTCCTTCCTCCTTCCCCAACACAATTCCCAGAGCTCTCCCCAGCCCTCGGAGGAGCTGAATTCCCCCTCTGGATGCATCCACCTGGGAATTGGCACCGTGGGGCACGAGGGAGATTCAGGCTGTCCCAGGGACTGCCACAAACCCAGCCCTTGCTGGGAACCTGCCTTAGATTTCCTCCTCCAGGAATTCCCTGTCCTCACATGGAAGGGAAGCAGGGTTGTTATTTTGGGAAGAGGGAGTTGGGAACAAAGTTTGGACTCATCCCTGAATAGGGAACACTCCCTAATGAGCAGAGACTGGAAAGATCAGCCCCAGCTTGGTCATGGAATGGCTCTGGCTGATTTTCCTCTCTTCTTTTGGTCCTTTTTAAAATTGCAAATCTTTCCAGTCCTGAACCATCAAACAATTCCATGTTGGGGGAGGAGAAGGAGACCCCTCATGCACAGACATATCTGGGAGTTCTCCTTTTTCCTTTTTCTCCTTATCTTCCTCCTTCTCCCTTTTCTCATTCTCAATTTCCTCCTTCTCCTCATCCTCCTCTTCTTCCTCCTCCTTCTCTTTCTCCTTCCCCCTCTGCAGCATCCTTTCCAAACCCACTTCCAATTCCCTGCATAGGGAACCTCTCCATAATGAGAGATCAGAAAGATCAGCCCCAGCCTGGTCATGGAATGGCTCTGGTTGGTTTTCCTCTCTTCTTTTGGTCCTTTTTTAAATTGCAAATCTCTCCAGTCCTGAACCTTCAAAAGTCCTGAACCTTCAAACAATCCTGTTTCTCCTTTCATCTTTTTACATATTTAAATGGAGTAATTTGTATATTTGGAGGTGGAAACTGGGATTTTGGCTGGGGACAATTGGGACATGCAGCGAGGGGGGAGAGCTGGCACCCCCTTATCACCCAGCCATCAATATCTCTGCAAATATCAAATAAAAACCAGGGAAAAAAATATTTTAACTCCAAAATACAGCAAATTCCTTGATTGCAGCCTCCTTACAATTCCTCTGGGGTGAATTCCTCATGGTGTTTGAATTCTGTGTAATAACGTTGTGGAAAAGGCTCCGATTGAAAAATTGGGGGGGAAAAAAAAAGGGAAAAATTGCAAGAAATCATCGACACAAATTGTTCTCCCAAGCTATTTTCCAAATGCTGCTGGAGATGTGATTTCCTTGGCTGACATCAGGAACACTCACTGCTCACTTGAAAGCCAGGAGAAGAATTGCAGTTGTTAACAGCCATCTCCAAAAAGATATTTCAAATTATCCCAAATTACTCGGCTGAAAGAGAAATCCGAGGATATTTCCTTTAATATCAGAGCTGCAGGAGGAGCCCATTCCCAGTTTCTACCCCCCACTGGAAATATGAGGAAAATAGAAATTGAGCTCATATTTATCGAAGTCTCTTCCCTCCACCTCTCCCTTCGTTCCTTGGATCCCTTTTCCTGCTCACCAAAGGGGCTGGAAGGAGCTGGGAGGGCTCAGCCTGGAGAAAAGGAGGGTCAGGGGGATCTTTTCCCTCTTTCCTGGTGTTTCCAAGCCAACTAACTGCTCCCCAAAAAACCCAAGGAGAACATGAATGAAACTCAACATTAATGCCCATCATGCCACGAATCCATGGAAAATTCACCCCTCATCTCCTTAACCCACAGGAAAAAACTGTCATGGGTGTTTGGGACAGAAGGATCTGAAGGAATGGAATGTTTTCATGTGAGAAAGGAAGAATCCCGAGGCCAGGAAAAGAAAGGAAAAGTCAGGAGGATTACACAAGTTGCAGCTCATTATGGAAGCGTTGCAGAGTCATTATTTTAAATAAGTGCATCTCATTCCAGAGGCTGGGATAGGAAGCGGGATGGATTCTGGATTTGCATTATTATTTATTCATGAGTTTTAAAAGGATCATTATTTCTGACGGACAGCTGCTGTCAAAAGATTTCTGGAGGGGAGCTCGTGTTTTCCCATAATAATCATTAATCAATAAACATCGGGAATGGGCGCTGGGAATTCCATGTTTCCAGGATACATGGATACCTCTAATTAGGAACGGGTTTCCATTTGGAAAAGCAGATCCTTTTCCCTTTCCCTCTAATTGCACGCCAGCTGAAGGGCAGGTGAGCACCCACTGTGGCTTTATCCCAAAAAAACGAGATCCTTGGAAGCGTCCAAGGCCAGGTTTGGAGCAAGCTGGGATGGTGGAAGGTTGGATTTGTGTCGCCATGATACTTTCTGTAAAATCCCTTCGCCAGGGTTTCTTCTCCTGGGAAGCTGAGAAGCCTCAGAGAAAAACGTGAACAATAATTATGTGATTTGCTTCTCCTGTGTTTTGCTGCTGTGGAATGTGTAGGTGATCCTTTCCTTGGTTCCATGTGAATTTCCTTAATGAGCAATCACAGCCAGCTGTGTCGAGGCTCTGAGAGGATTTTATTGTGCACTCCTCTCCCAGCCTTCTGCCTGTATCTTTTCCCTGTAGTTTAGTATAGTTCTAATATGTAATTTTAAAATATAATATTAATAATATAATAAATGAGCCTTCTGAAATATGGAGTCAGATTCATCTCATCCCTCATCCTGGGACCCTCGCAACCGCCACAGATTTGTCCATGGAGGGGATTTCTTTTCCCAATAATTCCTTTTGTAATTCCCCAAATTCAGGCTTGGAAGGCTCCAGGTGGAATTGGCCACAGGGGTTTGGAGCCCACCCTTTCTCTCCTGTCCCAAATTCCTTCTCCTTCCCCAGGGCTGGCTGAGGATTCCCAGCTGTGCCAGGATGCCCTCCTTTCCCTGGGCATCCAGGAATTATTCCACAGCTCCTGCTTTTCCTGCTCTCCTCAGCACATCCCTTCCTCCATGCCTGCTCCCCATTTCCTGGGGGAATTCTCAGGTGAAGACTTCCCTCAAAACCTCATTTTTTACCCATGAATAAGCCCAAAATAATAAATTTAATTTGATTTTTTAACAGCAGAATGGTACCAGATGGATTTGGAATATTCCTTGTCCGTGCACCCCAGCTTTGGAGCTATGAGGAATAAGCAGGGATTCCGAGTTGGGCAGGCAGTGCATCCCAAAGCCCATGGTGGGGAAAAAATCCTCAAAACCATTCCCAAACACACTGCAGAAAAATTCCCTCCAAAAAACCCCCCCAATATTTCCCAAGGTCCCTCTTCCCTGGCTGCCCCCACCTTATCCGGGAGGCAGATGTGGCAGGGAAGGGAATTTCACTGAACTTTTGTAATGGATTTGGAATTGGAATGTTAAACACTCCAGGATAATTTCATTTTTAATAAATTCACACCCTGAATTGCTGCCTTCTCAAATAATAAATTGTATTTTCTGCGGTGCCATGAGCATTTTTGATGTTCCAGCCTAAAATCCGGAGGAATTGTGCCGGCAGGAAAAGCAGCAAGGAGTCACCAAAGTCCCAGCTCTTTGAAAGGGATGCTAAACTCTGATCATGAAAGTCTCCTTTGGAAAAATATGTAAAAAAATCCCAAAATTCCACTCAAATGAGCTGCCTGGAATATTTGATGCCCTGACAGCTGTACAGCCTCAAAGGCAGGCAGAGAATGGGCCTGAAATGCTCATTAAAATCCCAATAAAGCCAGGCTTTAGGAAAAGAGGTCCTTTTCTCCCCGGCACCCTGGGAGAGAGTGGAAATTCCCACTTTTCCCATCCTCCCCTTGCTCCACTTCCAATCCTTTTCCCGGGATTAACCGAGCTAAAAATGAGGAATTTTTTCCAGCAGGTTTTAACCTCGGGCACAAACCCTCGGAAGGTGGGAATGTGCTGCCTCCATCCCTGATTTTGGGCTTCCAGAGACCACAGTGGATCAGGATTTTGGTGTTTATCCTGCTTTTCTCCAGGAGCTTCCAGAGGCTCATCCACCTGAGCATCCTCAGGTGCGCCGGGAACGATCCCGCTCCAACCTCTGCTGTCATCCCAGGCTGCTGCTATTAAAGCCTGGCTCAGAGCCCGAAATTTAATCCTGGGATTAAAGGCAGCACACGCTGGTCCTGCTGGGAACATCCACATTTTCTGAATGAGCGCGTCCTGCTCCGGGCTAATTAGGAGCAGGTTGATTGCAGCATCTGTCACCTGGAGCTCCGCGATTTGTCCCGGGGGCTCCTGGCGGGGAGGGAGCTGTCAAAAGCTGGGAAGGGGCAGGATGCTGGAAAAGGGCTGGGAAATCCCCTCTGGAAAAGTGGGGAGAGCGAGCTGGAAAAAATCCAGGCAATTAGAGGTATTGTGGTGGCCTAATTGCCTTGTTTGGCCATGATTTTGGGGAGATATCCATGGAAACGGAGGGATGGCTCAGTGGTGGGCTGTGCCTGGAGCCACTGGGCTGCCTTTTCCCCTTGCATGCAGCAATTCCATCTTTTTCCATTTTTTTCCCATCTTTTTCCAGCCTTTTCTATCCTTTTTCCCTGCAGGAATATCTGGTTTAGGGCACTGTGACCTCCAGCAGGGCTGCACCCACTGCAGCCTGGGAAGGATGGGGATTCCTCTTCCTCAGGCTTTGAATTCCCCACCAGGAGCTTCCAGAAGATAAAAATCCATGCAGATTAAAAAAAAAAAATTAAAAAATAATATAATATAATATAATATAAATTATATTATATGCATATAATGGATAAAAATCCATTATATGCATATAATATATTTATAATATTATATAGATGTTTTATAAATATAATAAATAATATAATATACTTTATATATTTGTGTTTTATATATGGATATATCTATATTTTATATAGATATATATGATATATAATATAAAATATATAGTGTATACAATATATATTCATATACACATTTACATAATATCTGTATATATTTCTTGTGTATTTCTATATTTTTATGTATATTCTTATAATATTTATGTTATTTATTAAAATAACATCCCTATAACCAAATAAAAACAAAAAACCCCACTTTATTTTAAAGCATATTTAAATAATTTTTATACATACATTTTTCATATTTATATTCACATTCACAATTTATATTGATGTGTTACACTTATATTATGTATTAAATAATAATAAATATATTATAAAATTATATTACAATATAAAAATATATGAAATATAATAATTTATTGGGAGACCTTGAAATAATCACAATTATTATAGAATTATAGAATTACAGCAACTTCTTTTCCCCAACACTGAGGTTTTCAGGCAGATGAGGTGGGAAAAAATGGGATTTAAGGGGGTGCCAGTCTATAGGGTGTGTTGGGGGTCCCTAAAGCTGCTCCAGGTCCTGTGCTGAGGTGGCAAATCCTCATTTCCCTTCCTGACACTCCAGGCACTTCTGATATTTTGACGTGGTTCCCTGCCAGGTTTTACCTTCCCATTTCCAATTCCTGGTGCTGGAGTGGGATTTGGGATCCGGGCCTGGCACGGGGTGGATTTTCCTGCCCCATAAATTCCTGGGGTTTTTCTCCTCTTCCCAGGGATTTCAGCACCACGGGGGTGTTAAAGCTGAGGAATTATCTCCGTGCGCATGCAGCGTCATTATCCTGACACTTGGCGATCCTCATGAGATGCAAGGAGCACTTGGAGGCATCTCATTAAAATAAATCAGCTTCAAATGGCACCACAAACGTTTCCATCTTTTATCCAGCCCGGAATCTTTCAAATTAAGCCGGGTTTAAAATGCCAATATTGATTTTGGTGCTGGCTGACGGAAGGGCCTGGGTGAAGTTTGAGAAACAGGGCGTGCTTTTAATTTCATTTCATTTTATTTCATTTCCTCTGGGCTAGGACAGCACCTTGCCATCAGCATTTCTTTTATTTGCACATCTGGAAGCAGGCAGGGAGCACAGCTGGGAAGAGCTGCTGGCCATTCCCAATGCTTCGCTTGCCTCTGGAGAGCTCGGAGAGCCACCCTCACCGAGGAGTAATTAAGCAGGAGAGCTAATAAATCCACACTGGAAATGAAATGAGAATCGTGACACCAACAACCCTGAGCATATGGGAAAGATTTGGGAATTTATTGGGTTTTCAGCAGCTGAGCCATTTGTGGGAAGGTGTTTTTAGGGAAAAAGCTGTGGCAGGTACAGGTGGGAGCAGAGATTTCCTGGAGCAGGGAATCCATTCCTGTGCTGGATTTCCCAGGGCTCAGCATCATCCCATTAAACTCAGAGAAGTGCACTAGTAATTAATTTTTTAAAAACCCAACATGTGGGCAGAAAAGTCAGGATTTCAGCCACCTGTGGAGATTTCTCCAGGTGCTGAGGGAGGCAGGAGGAGCTGGGCAACACTCTCAGCTTTAATTTGAATTTGTGGTTCTGGGATAGGGACACAAGGAGCTCGTGGTGATGGCTTTTGGCCATAAATAAAAGTGGAATTAATGCAATTTTGAGTGAGGCTTTACCCACCCCAGAGGGTCGGGGCTCAGCTTCCCAGCGAAACAAATACTGGGTTAAAAAATGGGGAAAATCTCATTCCATCCCCCTTAGTCTCAGTTTAGGGCCTGAGACTCCGGGACAGCATTGAGGAACTGCAAATGTTGGGGTTTCATCCCTGCTTAAGCCAAGTCAGGGTTTAAGCAGGGCTTAGTAAGGACAGAGCTCAGTAAAACACGGCTGGGAGATGCTGAGCAGTCCTTGGAATAAGGATGTGGGTTCTGTGTGAGAATTAAGTTCCCAGTCATCCCCTAGACCTTAAATTCCACCCATCCATGGACACCTTCCCCCATCCCAGGCTGCTCCAGCCTGGTCTTGGACACTGCCTGGGACCCAGGGGCAGCCACAGCTGCTCTGAGAATTCCTTCCCAATCTCCCATCCATCCCTGCCCTCAGGATTCTTCTCATATTTCCCCCTTGTCCTATTCAAACATCCCGCTCCCATCAGGTCCTGGCTCACCTCACCTTGGAATGCCATGCAGAAATTCCAGGATTTCCCCTCATCAGGAGCATTGGGCAGCTCCAGGATCTTTAAGTCCCACATTTGCAGTGCAGCCATTGTGGTAAATATCATTAAATAAATCAATCCTTGTTTGTGCAGGGAGTTTTCCCTCAGGGCAGAGCCACAGAAATACCTGGATGAGGAAAAGCCTCCGGGCAGAATTGAATTCACATGGAAAATAATCCCACAATAAACCAACACAATAGCTGGGCAAATAAAAAGGGAGGAAAAGTGGAGTTAAAATACAGCTCTATAAACCAGGAGGTATAAAACAGAAATCCCAGGAAAAGGAGCTTTTCCATGTATTTTTCTGTTCTATGGAGTCAGAGATCACCTTTAATAAAGTGACCACGCTGGTGGTGAGCAGAATCCTCATCATTCTGCCTTCCTAGGATCAGCCAAAACCTTGGGAAAAGCCAGCCAGGTGGGCTCTGAAGGCTGGCAGGGGAATTTAGAACCTGTTTTATAGGAATTTGGGAAGCAGAGACTCCCACCAGCACAGATCCCAGGGATGTGGTTCCTGCATCTCTTCCTGCATTTCACCTGAGCTGCAGCCAGGGTTGAGAGGCCAGAGGGACATTCCTGGAATTCCGAAGGAGCCAGGTGGGCTCTGAAGGCTGGCACAGGCATTTAGAACCTGCTTTATGGGAATTTGGGAAGCACAGACCCCACAGGAGCTGCTCCTTCATCCATCACTCCCCAGATTTCACCTGTGCTGCAGCCAGAGGCACACCCCTGGAATTCCAACGGAGCACAGGGATTCAGGCAGGACTAAGGTACTCAGCTAATTAATTGGAAGACTGCTTTAGACTAATTCCCAGTGCTGATTAATTCCCACCAACACACAGACACAGAAGGATGGGAAAAGCCCTCTCCAGGTGGGAATAAATCCCGAGGAAGGGAGGGAAAGCAGCAGAGAAGCCTGGAAGCTTCTCTGGTGGTGCCATCACTTTTCCATGGGCAAATCTCCTGGTCTCCCCTGAATTCCCAGCTGGATGCAAAGCCCTGGGATTGCTGGAAGTGTTTCCATCCCCATTCCTCAACAGCTCCTGACCACTAATAACCCATTCCCTAATTAATTCCCTGATTAACCTCTGCCCTCTGCTTTTTCCAGGTGTAAACTAGTGGAAGGTGAGTGGGAATAGGAATAGGAATGGGAATAGCTGAGGGGCCATCAGATCCCTCCAGGAGCAGGATTTGTGTGCCAGTAATAAAAACCCAACAAATAAATAAACTAAATCAATAAATATTCCCCCCAGCCTGCACTCAGGGGAAATAAACAACAATTCCTGCCAGCTGGGAGGGCTCATAATTCACCTCCAGCTCTTGCCAATCCCTCAGGGATTTCTTGCCTCCCTGAGCCAGGTGCTCCCATTCCAGACACCAGCTCCATTCATCCAGCCTGGGAATTCCCCCTAAGGACAAAGTTCTTCCATGTGGGAACAATTCCCCTAAGGACAAAGTTCTTCCAGGTGGGAATAATCCTCCCTAAGGACAAAGTTCTTCCAGGTGGGAACAATTCCCCTAAGGACAATGATTTCTTCCACGTGCAGCCACTCCAGGATGTTTGCTGCCAGGAGTTATTTTAGCCCTCCGTGGTGGGAATGCTGTCATTTCCTTTCCTGTGATGTTTTCCAGCTTTTTGGCCACATTCTATTGTTTGCCAGAGCCACCCAGGTGTGCAGAGACCCCAAATCCACACTGGGATCACGGAATACTTGGAGTTGGAAGGGATCCACAAGGATCATCCAGTCCCACTCCTGGGACTGTACAGGACATCCCAAAAAATCAATCCCTGTTCCCAGAGTGCTGTGGCTCAGCCTGAGACTCCAAAGCCACGCCTGGCCTGGCAGTGGGACATCCAGTTCTCATTCCTGGGAGAAAAAGGAGAACATTTTGCCAAGCACATCCACGATCCCTGTACACAATCCCATCCTCCTGCCCACCTGGATGTGCTGCTTGCACCAGGGATGAGGTCACTGGGAAATCTCACAGAATTCCAGAATCCCAGATGGTTTGGCTTGGGAAGGGCATTAAGGATTGTCCTGTTCCACTCCTCTGGGCAGGGGCAACTTCCACTGTCCCAGGGTGCTCCAAACCCCATCCAGCCCAGCCTTGGGCACTTCCAGGGATGGGACAGCCACAGCTTCTCTGGGAATTCCATTCCCATTCCTCCCCACCTTCACAGGGAAGGATTTTCCCCTAAAATCTCCTCATTAATCACAGCAGCTTGGGGACTCCCCCCACCTGTATCCCTGGAAAGTGCTCAGATCCTGCCATCCTCAACCAGATCCAGCCCTGTGACATTTTTTTCCCTCACAAAAAAAAAGAGAGGTAAGATCCCAGATCCAAAACCCAAATGTTTTTCTTCCTGTGGCTCCCAGCGAAGAGCTGCTTTATAAATCATCCCAGACAAACACAGACAATCCAGTCTTTGCTTGCAGATCCTGTGCAGCCTCTGATATCCCAGAATTTCTTCACCCCGAGCCAATAAATCCCGCCTGGTGCAATCCAGAGCTTGCCAAAAAAAACCCTTCAGGCCAGTGCTGCTTTCAGCAGAGAAGATGGGAACGAGGCTGCACAAATATTCCACTTTTTGGCCACTTCCCGCTCTTTCCCAAAGCCAAGCAAGTTTCCTCTTGGAGATGGGAGCAGCAGATCCCAGGCCTGGATGGGTTTTGGTCCTGGAGGGTGTGATGGGATCCCACAGCCCCGTCCCACTGGTGGGTTTGTTGTTTGTCATGGGAGCAAACACCAGGTTTTTTTTTCCCTGAGGATGAGGGAAATGAGCCATTCTTGTGGCAGCCACCTGGGAAAAGCAGCACCTGCCCCGGGAAATGTCCCACAGCAGCTGAGCTGGGGCTTCCCAGGGTTTTCTGCCTTCCATGGGGGACCCTCAGTGCCCTGATTTTGTGGGAAACTGGGGCCGTGAAGCAGAAACTTTGCTGAGTATTCCCAAAGGAATGTAAATCCTGGTGGACCATGAAGGAGGAGAAGCCCAGTGAGCCTAAAGGATTTTCCTGATGTCCCAAACCCCACCACAGCCCAGGTCTGGAGGCAGAATTTGTGGGATGAAGTGCAATAAACTCCATATTCCTCAAAGGTCCTCCAAAGCCATCCCACCTTCCCAGAATCCCAGACGGGTGTGGGGTGGAAGGGACCAAACCCATCCCATTCCATGGGCAGGGACACCTTCCACAATCCCAGGGTGCCCCAAACCAGATCCTTTTGTGCTGTGGGGCAAAGGAAGGTGAAGGATCTCTTAAAAATTGAGCAAAAAAGTGCTCAATTCCCAATTTCTGTTTTTTTATTAGGAATGGCTCATGCAAAAATAAAAGCAAATAGTGTTGGGAAGGGCAGCTTTTCCTCCTGGAATGCTGGAAGGAGCAGGGCAGGGCTGTAGCCCTAGGAACAGGCATTAAAAGGATTCCTTAACCCTAGGGTGGGTACAACAAAACCCAGGTTTATAAACCAGCAGATCCCAACCTACAGCTCCTTGGAAAAACAGGGATTAGAGCCAGTAGACTCCAAAAATTCCCAAAATACAGAGGGAAAAAAGGAGTGTAGGTACCTCTTTTCTTGCAGTTTTATTTTCACTGTATTTTGACATCTTTCTCTTTGTTGGTTGTCATGGGCTGGCAAAATCTTCAGGGACTGAGAGGGTAATCCATGAATTTATCAGTAATTAGAGCCCTCAGGTGTTGGTGTCCCTTTGGACAGCTCCAAATCCAGGGAATGCAGAGAGCTGGGGGTGCTCTGCTCTTAAAAAATTGAGGCAAAAAGTGCCCAAGCCCAAATTCCTGATTTTTCTTGGGAATTAAAATTAAAAAAAAACATGTAGGAAAAGGCTGCAGTGGCCAGTGAGGCTGGAAAAGCTCCGAGGTGCCAAGAAAATTGTCCTGCTAGGGAAACGTGGGATTAGGAAAATGCAACGGATGTGCAATTTCCTTTTTCAAGTTTCCTTCCTTAATAATTATTTTAGTAAATATTTATTATATTTGGTAAATATATTACTACATTGTAATATAAATACACACATATATATAAATATATAATATATATTATATACAATATGTATTATATAATAGATAATAATATGTTATAGTATATATTATATATAATTTGGTATTATATAATATATATTACCAAATTATGACATATAAATTGTTAAATACGTTATTAAATATTATTTATTATAAATATTTAATAATATATTTGATCTTTTATTTAATGATAAATTATTAAATATATGACTAAAATATATTATGTATTATAATATATAGCAAATAGTAAATATAAAATTTATTAAAATTAGTAAATATTTATTATATTTAAGTTTCCTTCTTTAGTTGCCATTCTGGGGGTGGCCAGGCCCTTCATTCAGATAAAGCCCTTTGCAGCTCCTCCCTGGTGGAATCCTGAGCCTGGAAATCCCTGCTCCCTCAGATAATTTTTAATCTAAGCCTGGCTCAGCTGGGAAGGGCTGATAAACCCCTCTGCCCCTGACAAACAGGGCTTTAATCCCTCTTTTCCCATCTCTCTTTTCCATTTGTCTCCCAACGACCCCAACGGATTAAAAATGATCCATCCCAGAGCTGGAGCTTTGCTTTGAAACTTCCCTAAATCCTGCTCTGAGCCTGGGCTCCCAGGAAAGGTCAGCAGCTCCCTCCCACCACATCCTAAAGCCTGGGATTTTTAGGGATTTGATTTCCTGGCCGCCCATTCCCAAGGAAATCCTTTGCTGGGAGGGGGCTCTGGGATTTGGGAGGGATGGACACGTGGGAATCCCTGCTGAGGAGGGTTTGGAGTGGGAATAACAAAATCTGATGGATTTGGGATCTGGGCACGCTCTGCTGGCGTTTTCCTTCAATCGTGAGACCCTGGCTCAATTCTCCTGTGATTTTAGCGTGGGTTTTGCTCCAAAACAGAGATTTTTAGCCCAAATTTAAGCTGAATTTACCAGGCAACCTTTCCCACTCTGCACCTGGGTGAGAAAACCTTAACATTCATCCCTTCCACCTCTGGAAAATCCCACTGGCAAACCAGGTTGGTGGTTTTCCTGTGAAGATGAGGCTCCTCTGACCCACAAATCCCAAAGAGAACCTTTATTTCTCTCATTTTCCCACATTTTATCCCGTGGCTAAAGGATGAAGGAGCTCAGGGCTGCTCTGGCCGAGGTTCACAGACCTCCCAAAATATTCCAAATTGCAGGGGAAGCCTGGGGGGTCCTCATGGAAAAGGCCACCCCGTGGTGGGACCTCCCATGGTGGCAGTTGCTCCATGTCCAGCCACGGCTTCCGGGACAAGGGACAAGCAAAGACATCACAGCTAATCAATCCTTAATTAACTGGAGCAGGAGGAGTGGGGAAGGATGTGGGAACAGAGCTGAACTTCCTCAGAAAAATTGCTGCCTGCTCCTGGTGAGCTGGAGACGGGAGTGTGAGGAAAAGGGGTGTCACAGCCTGAGCCAAAACTTTGCTAAAATCACTTTTTTTCTGGGAATAAACCGTCCAAACGGAGCCAAGAGGGACAAAAAAGAGCCTTTACACAGCCCCAAGTAGAGCAAACCCACTCAGCTTTGCTCTTTTCACATTAAATTTGTGTGATAATGAAATAATTCCACATTCAAATTGTCCTCCTTGGCTTGAGATGGATTTTCTGAATAATTCTTGGCACTTTTGGGATCGACTCTGTTTAATGGCAATGAGAAATATCCACAATTGCTCAGCCCCAGACACCTCTGGGATTGGCAGGAGATGATGATGATGCTGATAATAATAATAATAATAATAATAATAATAATAATAGTAGTAATGTTGTCTTGGTGTGGCACCAAAAGCCATCCCAAATAACGCCACTATTCGCATGTTTCTATCCTGATTCCTATTTTGGTTTTGTTCCTATAAAAGGATTTTTATCCAATTGTATTAAATATCCCCCCGTAGCCCACACAGCCAGGAGACACAAAACATTCATGGAATCATGGAATCGTGGAATCATGGAATGGTTTGGGTTGGAAAGGAGCTTAAATCCCATCCCAATCCTGCCCTGCCATGGCAGGGACACCTCCCCCTGTCCCAAATTGCTCCAGCCTGGCCTTGGACATTGCCAGGGATCCAGGGGCAGCCCCAGCTGCTCTGGGAATTCCAGCCCAGCCAGGAATTCTGAATTCCCAATCTCCCACCCATCCCTGCCCTCTGGCAGTGGGAGCCATTCCCTGGCTCCTGTCCCTCCATGCCTTGTCCCCAGTCCCTCTGCAGCTCTCCTGGAGCCCCTTCAGGCCCTGCCAGGGGCTCTGAGCTCTGCCTGGAGCCTTCCCTTCTCCAGGGGAACATTCCCACCTCGTCCACATGGAAAAAAAGACAGGAAAAACATTTAGGCAGATGAATCAAATATTTTAAAATGTCAAGGGAAACTGTAAATTCCTGCAGGACGGAGCATTGGAGTGGGGGGTGAACAAGGGGAATGGCACAACCCTGGGTGTTCTGGAGGATGGGCATGGCTCCCCAAAATTCCCTTCCCAGTGGGAAAACACTCTGGGATGGGAGCTGAGCCCCAGAAACTCCAGCAGCTCTTCCCCTGCACCCCTCGGGCTGCTTCCCACCAAACATCTTCTCCTCACCCATGGAATTCTTGCACATCCTCACGCTCCAGGTTGGAATTTTACCAGCCCAGCATGGCATTCCAGGGACACCTCCTGCTGCTGACACCTCCTGCAGGGAGGAACAGATCAGGATCAGGCTGGAGGTGAGAATTCCCATGGGGAAATCCTGCCTTTTCCTGGAACCAGGAGTTTTGAAGGACCCTCGGCACACAGATCTTGACCTGGTCACCTCCCAGAGCAGGCAAAGCCTTCTCCAGGGCGCCCAGCTCTGTTTGGATTTGGTTTTTTTTGGGAATAAAGGTGTCTGACGCTCCCAAACCCTCAGTAAACAGAGATAAATGTGTGACTGCTCCCAGGAATTCCCAGCCCTTGTTTGCTCTCGGTCCAGCTGAGCTTCTGAACTCCCAGATTACCGGGATCTGCTGGAGACTCCTTCAGCAGCACAAAGGCTCCCATTCAGGGAGTTCCAAGGAAACAATCCAAGGAAATGTTCCTTTCTTGAGCTCCCAGCCCTGTTTGCTCAGGGACATTCATCCATTCATGGAATGCTGACAAAGGAGATGTCTCCACATCAGCACCTCGTGGAGAGCCCGCTCCCATTTTTAAATTGCGGCCCTCAAATCCTTGGTTTTTGTTGTTTGTTTGGGGTTTTTTTTCCCTTTTTTCCCTGGCGTGTTTTCAGCTGCAGTTGGTTTCTAACGAGGAGATGACGCCAGTTCCCTGCTTGCAATTAGAGGATTTGTCCTTGAGGAGAGAGAGGAGTCAGGATCACAGGGATGGAGAGGAGGGAAAACAAAGCTCTTCACTCAGGGCAGCGTAGACACCTCCGGATCAGTCCCTCCTGCTGAATTTTTGCATCCTTCACCCTCCCTCTCTCTCAAAACAAAACATCTCTGGAGGTCTCTGCTGCAGCTCCAGGGCAGGTGGAAGCCAATTCTCTGCTAAAAAAATGGAAATATTCCTTTTCTTCGGGAAGGCTTTGGGATGGAGGATTTCATCTCGTTCCTGACCAAGACTCCAATTTGTGGTGATTGAACAGCACTCGAGAGGAGGAGGCCAAGGAAAAGCTCATTCGAGGTGGAAATCACAGCAGAGCTGCAAATGTGTATTTAAATATCAGAACGGCACAAAATGATGGAGGAAAAATATTAGGAAATAGAAAGCAAACCTTTCCACTTGAAGGCAAAAATGGAATAAAAGCATTTCACAAAAATAAATCAACTCTGCTCAACCAAAGCAATGTTAGCTCACGATTCCTTTTGTTTAGATGCTCTTCTTACATCCATAAATCCAGAGTTCTTCTCAGCAGCAGCAGAAATATTCCCCCCAATTCTCTCCCAGGTAATGAACAGGTTGGAACAACCTGACAAAAATAATTCCAGCCTTCCCGCAGGGATAATGTGCCCTGATAACACCGTGCAGGGCCCTGCAATTTTACACAGGGAGAAATCTCTGCCGAGAAAAACTGAATTTATCTCTCGTGGTGGTTTTCCTGTGGTGCTCCCGATGGAAAAGAGACGGGTTTGGGGCAAAAACTTTGGATTTTCATAAAAATCCAAATAGAAATATGTTTAAATATATTAATATATAAAAACATATATTTCATATATTTCTATAAATATATATTGTAGAAAAATTATATATTTACATATATTTAATATATATAAATAAAATATATTTTTATATACATAATTTTTTTTCTATCATATCCATACACTGAATTTCAGTGGAAGTCCCAGCTGCTGATGGCTGAGCCAGAGGTTAAATCTGGAAAAGCTGCTGCCAAAAAGAGAGGAATTTCTCCAGGTCCCACAGGATTCAGGTGCATGGGATGGGCTTAGGAGCCTTTTCCAGGCAGGATTTTTTGTTTCCAGTTCTTTTCCATCCCTAAAATTCTAATTAAACACCTCCCTCTCTGGCTTAACTGCTGCTAAACCTGACTTGAGGTGTATTTAAACACTTTTTGTCAGCAAGGCCGGCGCAATTTGACCACAGCAGAGCTCAGGTTTATTTTCAATTATCATTATAAACATATTAATTATGGATTCCATTCCTGGTGGAATTCCTAATTCCAGTTCCTGCAGTTCTCCAGGCCCAGAATTGAGTTATCCTGGGAAAGCTGCAGCAGATCCTTGAACACTTTTAAATGGAAATTCTAGTGGTTTGGGGAAGAAAAAAATCCCTGAGTTTGCCCAAAGCAGAATGCCAAAATTCCCAGGTGTTTCCAGCCAGCACTGCTCCAAATTCAGGATAAAATCCTTTGCTGTACCTGTTGGAGTTTTTCTAATTTAAAGGTTATTTTTAAATATTAGCAGTTGTAAATTAGAGCTGGGAAATAGAGGAGAGCAGGAATATAATCCCAAAAATCTGTTACCCACCTCTGTGGGGTTTTGGTTGGGTTATAGGATGGCTCAAAGGATCCAAGCAGCAGGAGCATGAGGATGTGAGCATGGTGACACCACCAAGCTGGAAAAGAAAATGGATTTTCCTCAATTTAAGCTCATTTTCCAATATCTGAACACTGAGGGTTAGGGATTTTTCCTCACACAGAGGAAAATCTGTGGGTTTGGATAACTTCCACTGTCCCCAGAAGGTTCCTGCAGGTTCAAGGCTGGGTTTGCTCCTGTTCTTCCAGCAGGGCACATCCTGGGATATCCTTGGGATGGGAATGGGATGATTCAGCCCAGGCTGGGGTTGATTTTTCCCTGCAAACAGCCAAAGTTCAGGGCTGAGTCAGGCAGCTCCTCCCTGCTCATGCAGGAGCAGGGTTTTGCCCTTTGCCCATGGACAACCAGGCTGGGAATGTGCAAATCCCTTGAGCTCTCCCCACCAGAACATCCCAGCCAGAGGGGTTTATCCCAGCAATGATGAAAACTTGGATTTTATCGGCTTTTTATGCAAAACTCTCACTTTTTTTTTTTTTTCCTAGAAGGCAAAAACAAGAGAAGAAAATGAGGTTTTTCCTCTGGCTTTTTATGCAAAACTCTCACTTGTTTTTTTTCCTAGAAGGCAAAAACAAGAGAAGAAAATGAGGTTTTTCCTCCGAGCAGTGAAACTCCAGCCCTAAGGGGTGACCCAGAAGTGCCTTTCCCCGGGAAAGGGCAGGATTTTTGACTGTGATATTCCCATGAAGGTTTTGCCTGGTCTGGTTTTCCCAGACTCGAGTGGGGAGGATTTGCTGGAGCTCTGGCATTGCTCACTCCCAGCTCTGGTTCCTGTCGAGGTCTCACTGCCAGCCCAGCTTTAATCCCCGGCTCTGGGAGGGATTATTACATTTAGGCAGGAGTGAAACAAAGAAGGAAGACAAATAATCCCCAGTGAAAGGGAAAGGACAGCTCTGCTGGCTCCCAGTGGAGCCATCCCAGCGGGATTTGGAGGCGCTGGGAATCACAGTGGGGTTGTGGACAGAGGGAGAAGATTTTGGAACTAAAAGAGGAGAAATTTAGGTGGGAGATTAGGAAGGAATTCTTCCCTGGGAAGGTGGGGAGGGACAGGGATGGGATTCCCAGAGAAGCTGTGGCTGCCACATCCCTGGAATGTCCAAGGCTTGGAGCAATTTGGGATAGTGGGAAGTGTCCCTCACAGTCTCTTCCAACCCCAATGGAAAACAGACCCCATGGAAAATGCAAAGGCTATTGGTTCTGTTTTATTCCCATTCTACTTTTCCTGCTGGGTTCTGTTTGATGGAGTGATGGATACCTGTGAGAAAACAGGGAATGGGCTCCTGGCACCATCCTGGAGCCGCTCCACATGCCAGAATTCCAGCTGCAATTCTCTGGCTGGAACCAGAGGAATTCTCAGGAGAAACCCCACAGCACATCCCCCGAACAGATCAACCCCTGCCCCCTCCCAGGCAATCTGTTTGTTTGTTTGCTTTGAAAACCCAATTAAAATATCCCAGGCAATTATGAATTATTCCCAGGCATTTCCTCCTGGAATGGCTTTGCCTGGTGGGAAAATGCACGGAGGGAAGAGTCTTTGACTCTGTCCTTGCTCGAAGATTCCCCTTTCATTAGGCCCGGCTTAACGAGGCTGGGTTTAAAGCAGGTGTTAAGTGCAATCAGAGCAGAATTGTCTGGGGCCCGCTCAGTTAACCTTTGCTTGCGTGCATGGCTTGGCTGATTAATTAATCAGCGATTGATGACGACCTTTGATAACGACCTTCAGCTCCCAAGATGGAGCAGAGGATCAGCACCTTCTCCTTTTAGGCACCCACACAATCAGCTCCGGCAGGGAGCTCATTTCCTGGTGCTAAACCGGGATTTGGGATGCAGGCAGAGAAACGGGATGGGAATATTTGTGTTTAACAGAGATGAATATTGATGATTCAATCTTTCAAAGGATGCGTGGTGAATTTATAGACGCTCTGTGTGTCTATCAAAATGAAAATGTGGAAGGAGGGAATGGCCTTGAGTTGTTCCAGGGGAGGTTTAGGTGGGATAATGGGAGGAATTTCTTCCTGGGAAAGGTAGAGCTGCCCAGGGCAGTGCTGGAGTCCCCATCCCTGGAGGGATTTAAAATCCATGTGGATGTGGCACCTGGGGACACAGGGCAGTGGTGGCCTGGGCAGTGCTGGGGATGGTTGGACTTGATGATCTGAGAGAGTTTTCCAACCTTAAAGATTCTGGGATTTTTGGGAGTCACAGAACGAGAGGGGGATGTGAATATTTGTGTTTAACAGGGATGAATATTGAGGACTCAATTTCAATCCTCTCCAGGAGCTCAAGCAGGGTGGGAATCACCAAGAAAAGGTCATTTCCAAAGAAATCCTTTAAAAACCACTTGGGTATTTCCTGACCCACTTGTACACATCAACATCCACGTGAACATCCATGCCAACATCCATGTCTTCCCTGCCCAGAGTGTATCCATGGAGTTTGGAAGGTACCTGGAAGACTCCTTGCACTCCAACAGCAGCAGAACATCAAAAGTTTTTGTGTTTGTTTTTTTTTTTTAGAAAACTTTTTTTTCCCTGTTTTCCCCCCTCCCAGGCCAGCTGCTGCCCATCCATCAGTGGCAGGGTTTCCATGGAATGAATGAGGATGCTGGACGTGGCTCCCTGTTGTCATTCCAGGTTGGATGGGGGATGGAGCAACCTGGGCTGGTGGAAATGTCACTGCCTGTGGCACTAAATGACCTTGAAATGTCTCTTTCACCCCAAACCATCCTCTGATCCTCCATGAAGGGATTAAAGCTGGATCCCAGCGGGAAAGGAGATCCAAAGTCACTGCTGGGCCCCTTCCCAGAGCCACAGGAAACCTTCTCATGAATTTCCCCCAGATCCAGGTTCTTGGCTTGATTTTAAGCTGCAGAGCCAGGCCAGGCTCCAACCCAGGCCTGGCTCATCCCCAACAGCCCAGCCTTGCTAATCCAGGCACTCAGCATTATCTTGGAATAAAGGATAACAGAGAAGAAAACCTGTGTTCCCTCCTGGAGATGTGTCTGGCTGCAAGGCTGCCCCACAGGGCTGGTGGCACTGATGTTATTGTCCTGTCACACCAGGAGATGGATTTATCCCGATTTTCCACAGCAGCAGGGATGCTCCTGTGGGCTGTTCCAGGTGGGAAAAGCCTCCTCCAGCATTGCTAATGGAGGAGTTGGGAGTAAATTAAGTCTGGAAGGGTTTTTTTCCCCCCTCACTGCATCATCCCCTCCTGTCCCTGAAGGACTGGAATGACTCTGGGAGGCTGCTGGAAGCAGAGCCCCAGCTCCTCTGCTGATTTACAAGCAGATTGTGCCTGGAAAAGGGGATGTTTAAGGAGAAGCATGGATGGGGTAGGTCTGGTTTTCCCAAATGCACTCAGTGGCTGCAGGAACACGGCCACACACAGCAAAGCCAGGCCTGGCGGGGTGGAGGCGCCCAGGCTGCCCCAGAAATGTTGATTTTTGTATGAACTGTGAGTAAACACTGAGATAATAATGATCTACACATCCCTGGGACATGCAGCCCACCGGGAAATCCAGCTGGAGCAGCTCCTTCCTACCTGTGCTGGGGAAAAGGAGCAGAAAAATGGGAAAGGAAAATCCACCCTGCCCGGCAGAGCAGCATCAATCAGCTTTTAATTTCAGCTGCTCATTAGTTCATTTATTAGCCCATTGATTGAACCCAATGGTGTGGCACTCCTCACCCTCCCAGGAATACAAATTGGGACCCCTGTTAGGCCAGTGATGTGGACACCACCTCTTGCAGCAGGAATGTGGCTTTTCCCTGCTCTGGAGCTAAAATAAATCAGGATTAATTCCTTTTGGAGCTTCCAGAGCCAGATGCATCCTGGCCATGCCCGTGCCTGACATCTGCCCATTAAAGTTGTGCAGAGATGCAGATCTGTAAATGTAATTACACAGTTCAGCTCTAATTTCCAACTCTCATTTAACAACTGACTTAGCAGCATCCAAACAGTTCCAGTCCCATGGTTAATTCATGAGGATGCACAACTCCAAAACAAACTCAAAATCCTCAGAGATTCCCCTGATGAATTGGGGAAAATTCCTAAGGGAATGTGGAGTGAGGGGGTTCTGGTCCAGGGACTGAGCCTGGCCTGGAGCTGCTTTTCCATAGAAAATTCCAGCCTGGGATGTGCTGCTTTGGCCACCATGTCCTTGTTTTAGGAGACCTGGGCAGTGAATTGCTGGAGATCCGTTTCTCTGGCGATTTTAGGATTATGAACCCAGAGAGATGTGTTTGTTTTACCATTGAACATGAATCCTGGCTGTGCTGGGGTTTATTCCTGATCCTGCCTGATGGGAAACTGCCCTTTGATCCCTGGGATCCAGCTCAGGCTGGGAGCAGATCCAGCTCTGGAAAAGGTCAGAGTTTCACACCTCTGAGGCTGAAACACATTTATAAATCCTCTTTATCTTCTGCATCACAGGAAAAAAAGAGGGTTTTGGTGCTGTTCTTGCATTGTAGAATCCCAGAATCCCCGGTTGGTTTGGGATGGAAGGGACTGAAAACCCATCCCATTGATGGGCAGGGACACCTTCCATAAACCAGCAGGACCCAAACCCCCTCAGGTGCAGAGCCATTCATTTATTTCCTATTCAACACACTGATGTATTTTTCCATGTTAATGCATTTTCCCTTGAGAACGCATCCAACTATTTCCATTTTTCCCATTTAATGCATTCTCCTGCTTCAAATCCCTCTCCTATTTCAGTGCCTCCTCCTATTGCAATGAATCCCCTCCACCTCCAGCCTCCCCGAGAGGCTTCCCCTGGAGCCCCTGCTGCATCCAGGACAAGAAGCCACCCCGGTGCTGCTTTTTCCAGGATCCATCCCTGCCTGGGGACTTCTCCCACATCTGCTCCCGGTCCCACCCATCCCTGTTTAATCTTCGGGAGCTGACTCACGGGGAAACGCCGGCCTCATCTGCCGGGAATGTTAAACAGAGCCTTTTTAAACAAGGGATGGAAGAAAGCGACCATCTGGCCGCAAGGAAACGTGCTGCTTCCCTCTTTCTTCTAGGAAAGGGACACAGGGACCGAGGCCAAGCCGTGCCGGGCGCCGGGGCTCCCCCACCCAAGGCACTGCCCCACGTTTTGTCCCCAAAGCCACTCCAGCTCTGATGGAGGGGTTGTCATGGCAATAACCCCGGGCCCAAACAATCCCGGGGAATTTGATGGGGATTAAAGCCCCAGGAGTCTGGAGAAGTGAGCCAAGAGGTGCCCTGGGAGCCACTGGCACCTGCGCTCCGGCTGCTGCTGCTGCCACATCCCTGCATCCCAGCCTGGAACTGAGCTTCCCCTGATGCCTCAGGTTTAACTTTTGTATTTTTCAGACTCTGTGCTGCTTCAGTGTGCAGTTCTGAGCTTCACATTAAGGCTTGCTGAGCTCTCTGCACAGAGCAGGGACACAAAACAATTCCTGCTCCAGCTGGGGACCAAGGACAAATGATCCAAATCTCAGCCCAGGAGCACAAACCCCGTGGGCTGCAGAGAGAAAAACAAGCAGGATGGGAATGCAGGGGCTGAGCTGGAATTGGACACTGAACTGCAATGTGCACATGGAGCAGAGCTGATCCCAGGGAGAGACCCCTGGAGCACTCGTGCATTTTGGGACCATTTGGGTTCATCCTGGGTGCAGCCCTGGCTGGGCTCTGGTGCTGCCCAAGGTGCATCCATGGAGGAGATCCTTGAATCAATCCCTGCTTTATTCTGGAACTCTGTCCAGCCTCTGCTCCAGGGCAGCCTTCTCAAGGCATCACCCCCATTCCTGGCGCAATGCCTGGCCACCCAGTGGGTCAGGAGGAGGATTTGCTCACTCACCCCAAGCTCTGTTCTAGGGTTAAAGCCAGGCCTCGCTTCTCCTTTTTGCTCCCACAACAGAAATGTAAAAATGGGAAAGAGCTGCTGGAAAATCCCAAATGCTGGATTGGGGAGCAGCCATTGCACAGAATCAGCTTTTCTTTCTGATTATTCTGAAATTATCTTTCTGCTGGGATCAGGGACTGAGGAAAAGCCCCATCTCAGCAGCTCCTAAAACCAGATTACAGAGGGAGTGTGGCAGCTCGCTCTGATTTATCTCTGTGCCCACTCAACCCATCCCAAATCCCAAACCACCACTCCAGCTCTCCCACCTCTCCTAGCAGGGACCTGCCCAACCTGTCCTTCTTTTGTTTATCCCACAGGCATTGCTGACTTCTTTGTGACGCTACAAATCCATGGGGGAAACACCCAGAGCTGTCAATAAATCCCAGAGAAATCAGAAAGATCTCTGCAAAACGCTCAGAAAAAGAAATCCCCGCTTTTCCTGGTGCTGCCAAGGTGCCACAAGGAGCTTGGGAGAGGGGAAGGAGCTGCTTTTGCACAGGTTGTTAAAATTCCCAGCACACGTGCAGGGTAGACTGAAGGGCTGAGTTTATTCCAAAGGCTCCCTCATTCCTTATATCCATTTGGAGCTGGCTCTGGAGATGCTCCCAAGGTAACAGCAGACAGAGAATTCCAGATAAAGGCAAATATTTTCATCTGCTTTCCCTCAGGGATGCCATTTCAGACAACCCTGTTCCCATCTCATCCCTGAGCCTGGATTCCAGGCCTGGAATTGCAGCCCTTAGATCCATCCAGAGTGTGATTCCTCAGTGCTCCAGTGAAAAATGCAACTGGAAAAGCTGTTATCCAACCAATGGCACCAGAATCCCTTCAGGATCACAGACTGCTTGGGTTGGGAGGGATCTTAAACCGAATTCCACTCCCTGCCCTGGGCAGGGACACCTCCCACAGCCCAGGCTGCTCCAAGCCCTGGAAGAGGCCTGGAAGGAGATGCCTCTGGAAAGGTGGGAGGCAGCAGTTCTCCTGGGCAAGGCAAAATCTGGGAGCAAAAAATTCCCTCTGCCAGCTGCTACTGGAAATTCAGAGCCTCTGCTTAGGGGAAGAAAGGTCTAGGAAAAAAAAAAATCAACTTGAAGTTTCTAATGCTGATCTTTTGGAGGGCTTAATTCCTTCTTTTTCTTCTTTTTTTTTTTTTTCTTCTTTTTTGCTCTGTCTCAGTGGAAAACCAGGAATTTCTGTGGTCTAATTCCTTCCAGAACTTTGTGTCCACAGTCAGCTCCTGCCCCTTCCCCTCAGGAATTCAGCTGGAGGCTCCTTGACCACTCTCCACCCCAGCCTAGGGGAACACAATGAGTTGGAGAGGATTTAAATCCATGAAAAGCTTCCCAATCGTCCTGCAGCTCTTCCCATCAGTGCCCCAGCAGCCAGGGATGGCCTTTCATCTCCCCACTCCCGAAATTTCAGGAGAATGAACCAATTCCCTGCCTTTGAAAATCCCTTCTCAAGTGCTCTGGAGCTGCTGAGATAATCAGGAGAGGGATGGGCACTGCTCCCTGCTCCGGGGTGGTCCCAGCATTGCACAGATTTCCCATCCCAGGAGCTGGAAAAAAATCAGGGGAAACATTTGGACAGAGCTGAGCTCTATCCCAGTGAAATCCTTGTGGCCTTTGCCATGCTGGGAGAGCTCAGCAGGGAAATAAGGTGGGAAACTGGGAATTCCTGGTGTTTCTGTCCTGCTCCTTTGGTGGCACACCAGAGTAGGGGGAATTGTCCTTGCTGTCATCAGGGTGTAAATCCCAGGGTTGTCGTTTTTTTGGGACGCTGCAGCACCTTCCTGGGATGGATATATCAAATATGGAATGTATCACATATGGATAGAACATCCCTTTTAAAAACAAATACATCAATTATTTCCTCAGGCTTTCTTTTGCTCCAAGGCTTTCCCAAGGTCTGTTGTCCTCTGGACAAGCTCCAGCACCCAAACCAGCTGGGAATTCTCCTGCTGGGCAGGAGTGGGAGCAGGGGGGATCCCACTGAACTCATGCTGTGAGAGATAAAACCAGAGTTATGGATAATCTGCTGCAGATATAAACAGCACAAATGATCCCTGCAAAGTCATTTTCCTCTTCCATTTCTGCCATTAAAAAAAATAAAAAATTAAAAAAGGAATTACTTTTAATATCCCTGAGTGCTGGAAATGTGAACATCTTGGAAATGCCTTGGAAAGGCTGGAAAGGATCCAGTCCCGGAGCACAAAAATCTCACGCTCAAACCTCCAGTGAGGGCTTCAAAAAGTGATGGCTTGGAGCGGTAGTCATGGTGAGAAAACAAAATATATTGGGGAAAAAAAAAAACAGGAATAGATGGGAAAAGGGGATTGAGGGCAGCCCGGAAGGAAAGGAAAGGAAAGGAAAGGAAAGGAAAGGAAAGGAAAGGAAAGGAAAGGAAAGGAATTTGAAGTTTAGTTTGGAAGGGCCCTTAAAGCTCATCCAGTTCCAGGGGCAGGGCCACCTCCCACCATCCCAGGTTGCTCCGAGGACAGACTTTGCCCTGGGTGAGAGCTCTGGGAGCTGGGGGGATTTTGAGGATGGACCAGAGGAAGCATGCCGAGGGTGCTTGGCTGAGCATCACCCCCGGGCTGGCAGGGAGCAGATTCCTGGTGGCTCCTGGGGGTGCCCGGTGCCAGCCCTGCCCGTGAGGAGAAGTTTGGCACCGCAGGGAGCCGCTGGTGTTTCCCCGACCGTGCCATATGCGGGGAAATGGAGGAGAGGAGGGAGAACGCCCTTTTACCACGAAAATTAGAAAAGAAGAAAAAAAAAAAAAAAAAAAAAAAAAAAAAAAAAAAAAAAAAAAAAAAAAGCGCCCCCAACCAACCCAAGCCATTAGAACGGGCATTGTAGCATGAAACACAAACCCTTCCTCCCGAGCCACACAAAGCCCGGGCAGAGTAATTAATGCAATGAAAGGGCCGGGGCTTGCAGATGGAGATGCGGGAATAAAGGCGCTCCCCGGCGCTGGGCTGTCATGCATCGCATGCTGCATCTGTTATGGAAATCAGGGCTAGCGGGGCCTTTTGTTCGGGCTAAAGCCCTCCCAACAGGGATTTGGCCGCAGTAGATTTTCTTGTTATTAAACACGATTTCGGGCTAGTTGAGAGCAGATGCTGCCGCAGCGTTTGGAACTAATAACCGAGCTCGGAGCGTGCAGCATCCCCGAGAAGTCTGGGCTCGCCTGCGAGAGCGGTTCCAGCCCGGCTCGCTGCTTTGCACATGAATGCTGCTGACACCAGCTGAGCCCTCCGGGCTGCCCTGGCAGCGCCCCCGGCACCCCCTCCCCGGGACACTCCAATCACGCACTCCAAACACATCTCCGCCTCCTCGTCCCGGCAAGGCACCCAAAAAGCCACCGCACGCCACCCGCAGCATCCCAAAATTTAAAAAAAAAAAAAAAAAAAAAAATTTAAGTCCTCTGCGATGGATGTTTGCCCAAGCCACAGCAGTGTCAGGAAAGAGAGAACCGGAACAGCCCTCTCAGGGATGTTGGGGTCACCATGGGAGGGACAAAGGCAGCGAGGCGACAAAAGCCACGGGCCAGTCCTCGCAGCGGCACATCAGCACCTGGGGGTGGTGTTTGGGATGGAATTGCCTCTGGCAGCTCCGGAGAGGAGGATCCCGGAGCTGGGTGCGCCAGAGCTGGGGTGGGAGCGCACAGGGAAGGGGCAGAGCGGCGGTGCCACCCCAGGTGCGCATCCCGGGCTGTTTGCTCAAGGATGGTCCTGGTTTGCCAGGGAAGGGCAAAACTGCAAAAATGGAGGTGGAGAAAGGGAATTTTGGTACCGTGGGATGGAATATTAAAGCTCATCCCATTCCATCCCTTTGCTACGTCCAGGGACGCCTTCTACTGTCCCAGGTTGCTCCAAGCCCTGTCCAACCTGGGCTGGGACACTGCCAGGATTCAGGGCCGGCCACAGCTTCTCTGGGCAGGAGAAGCGGTTTTCATAGCCCTGAGGCAGAGCTGTGCATCCGTCCATCCATCCATCCATCCATCCATCCCCTGCTGTGGACCATGGAAAACAAGCAGGACAAAGAGCATCAAACACATCCTGAAAAGGACAAAGAGCATCAAACACATCCTGAGAAGGACAAAGAGCACCAAAACAGAACAAAGGGCACAAGAACACCTCCTGGGCAGGACAGAGAGCACCAAAACTCCTCCTGAGAAGGAGAAAGAGCATCAAAACACCTCTTTAAGAAGACAGCACCAAAGCTCATCCTGAGCAGGGCAGAGGGCACCAAACATCTCCTGAGCAGGGTAGAGGGCACCAAACATCTCCTGAGCAGGGTAGAGGGCACCAAACATCTCCTGAGCAGGACAGAGGGCACCAAACACCTCCTGAGCAGGACAGAGGGCACCAAGCACCTCCTGAACAGGACAGAGGGCACCAAACATCTCCTGAGAAGGGCAGAGGGCACCAAGCACCTCCTGAGCAGGGCAGAAGGCACCAAACATCTCCTGAGCAGACAAACCTCAGCAAAGCCGTGCTGCTGTGCCAGGCAGGAGCGGGTACAGGGCAGGGCAGAGGGCAGTGCCCATTCCCACCTCACTGATGTGCTGCTCCCATCAGCATTGGCAGCAGCACCAGGGAGATTTCCCTACACGCCAGACAAGAAATGAGTCACGTCTGCTCCAAGGCAAGTCCTGAATCCAATTTGCAGCTATTCCAGGCAGGATGAGGTTAATGGCTCTGCTCGGAGTAACCTGAAACTCGGCACAGCCACCTCCAGCTCCCTGACTTGGGAGGTCCCGATTTTGAGGGCAGAAAATGCCCTGCAGCCCGAGGATCTGCTTTTGTTCTCTGGAAAATGCTTCAGCCCGATGCCATCAGCGCATTCCTGAGGAGGGGGGGGACACATTCTCGAGGAAAAGGGACACATTCTGGAGGAAAAGGGGACACATTCGAGAAAAGGGGACACATTCCCAGCGCTCTGGATCAGGGCGCTCTAGGTCAGGCTGTGAAGGCAGAGTTGTAGGAAAAAGGGCTCCATCCATGTGCTTCCATCCCCTTTTCCTAGTCCCTCCGTGGTTGCTGTCACCTTGTCCTCAGCTCCGAGGTCACACCATCCCGAGTTCTAACATAACTCTCCTTCCTACACCCTCTTATCCAGTTCCTCCATCCAGTTTTATCAGCCAAGATGGCGCCAGCCCCGTGAGGGGAACCCGCCATCTTAGGCCCAATGGCGCCCAATTTCACCTTGCCACCACAAAATGCCACCCAGGACCTCCTTTCTCCTCTCTCCCTTCCTGCTCCAGGGACTGTCACAGCTCCCTGGAGGTGTCCCAGGGTGTCACTGCTGATTTTTCCTGGCAGAGAACTTGACTCGGCATCCTCTGCCCCCAGCTCAGGACACCCCAAGGCACTCCCAGGACCCCCAGGCCCTTGCCCTGCATTCCAGCCCTGGAATTCCAGCCCTTGTCTTTATTTATCCTTCTGCTCCTTCCTTTTGGGTGTTTGTTCCAAGTTGAGCCTCCTTGTGCTGGGGGTGAAGCTTTTCTTTGGGTTTTTCCCTCAAAAATGCAGGTGGCCCTGGCTGAGGCCACATGCTCAGGCCCACAGGGCATAACTTCACGCCCCATCTGTAAATAATTCATAATGTTCAATATTATCACCATTATTTCATTGCAAACACACTGAAATTCCCCTTTATTTCAGAAATGCACACTGCAGGGCATTACTGCTAGCTCCCCACCCCCTCCAATTATATAAAATATTTTATATTTTGCTGTAAAATGAGTAAAATGGTAACTTTTATCCCAAAATGGCACCTGGAGGCTCAGGACTGGCCCCAAGGGGGCTGTGTCCAGGAAAAGGAGCCCAGGAATGTGATTTAACCAGGGAATGTCTCTGTTTGCTATGGGATTAAAGTCTGCTCATTCCTTCCTCATTCCCATGGGAATGATCCCGGCGGTGGTGCCACCTCCAGAGCAGGACAGGTGACCATGGCAGAGCAGGAACCCTCCTGAAGGGATTCATCCCCTTTCCACAAGTGAAAAACTGGGAATTCCTTGCCAACCTCCACAGCAAATTGCAAAGGAAGGAGATTTAGGAGCACATCCCAGAATTTGTGCCATGAAGGTGGGTGGAGGGCTAAAAACCCATTTCCCCACTTGGAATTCTTCCTTCACAGATCCTTTGGAAAACTGGGTGAGATCTTTTCTCTCCTCCTCAGATTATTTCTCATCCCTCATCCTGCAAGGTCATTTAAGAAGGATAAAAAAAACCAAAAAACACACTTGGCAGAACATTCCTTATGCCAGATCTCAAGGATCAGGATCCAAGGTCATTTTGGACCTGCTGAGATGCTTGTGCCAGATCCCAAGGATCAGGATCCAAGGTCATTTTGGACACTTTAGGACCTGCTGAGAAGATGAAGGAGCTGCAAGAAAGAAAAATTAAAAATAGACTGAGCTTTTAAATTGGCAGCAGCCACTGCTGCAGCTCCAGCCTCTCCATGGCTTTTTCAGGAAGGCTGGCACAAGAGCAGGATGAGATGGAGAATCCCTGGAAAAATACGTTCATAAATCTTTTAAGAAAGAAGTTTGGAAGGAAGAAACTAAACGAGCTGAGAATTAATAATTACTTGATTTTCAGCAAATAATCCCTCCCTTAGGAGAGGCTGGCTATGTGAGGATGAGGCAAAGAAAAGCCAGCACCTGACCCCAAATCCAGAGTCCCAAAATACCCTTGGATCTTTAAGCCACCACCAATCTGGGTGGAAAAACCCTTAAACACCCATCAAACAGCCAACTTCAGCATGTTAAATTTCAGTTTATTTCCTTTCTGGAGATGGTTTGAGAGTCCTTTAACAGCACCTTCCTAATCCACCCCGTTTGGGGTTGTGATCACACCACACTGGGGAGTGACCCAGGAGCACCATGAAACATCCAAAATTCCTACAAAATTTGGGGAACCTCCAAACTGGAGGGACCAGGAAGAGACATTTCAATTCTTCCACCAGGAGCCAGGGAAGAGCAGCTCAGAGGGAGCAGAGGAGTCACAAAGCCCAGCTTGCAGCTCACACAGAATTCCCTGCCCAGCTCTGGTGAAACCCCAGGAAAAGCAGCAGGAGCCTGGTGCGGGACCACAAGGGTTGGCATGAAGCCAAAAAGAGTGGCCCAACTGCTCCTTCACCATTTGCAGCTCTGATAAAGACACCACAAACCCTCCAAGAGGAACCATGGATTGGGAAAAAAATCCTTAGTGGAAAGAGGTTCCAAGGAAGGAGGAGTGGAACTTTTCCTGCTGGCTCAGTTTTGGGTCAGTGACCCACGAGCTGGGTTGGGCTCCTCAACCTGGCACAGATGGGAACACCAAAGACACCTTAAGATGGAAAGGAGAAGAGTCTGGGTAATTAATTAACCCCTCACTGATTAATTACAGCACCTACAGAGCTGCTGGGTCATCAGGAACACCAGGGCAATGCAGGGAACAGGAGATGAACTGCTAGGAATTCTGAGATGGAATTCTGAGAGCACCACAGGGAGACTATTCCCAGCTTTCCTGCCCGGATTGGCACCAGAAACCCTCAGGAGGGGAGGATGAGCTGCAAGTTTTGTGTCCCAAGAGGACACAGGAATTTCAGGACAACTCAAGAATTCCAAGGATCTCCCAGTGATGACAGCATCAGGAACAACCCTCGGCTGGGAATGAGTTTTTCTGGCAAAGAACAACCTGTAAGCTAAATTTGAAAATGTGAAAATTCAGCTTGAGAGGCAAAGCAAAGCAACCCCCACGTGTTTGCTTTGCTCCTATGCCTCTGGCATTTTTGGGAAACAACTCCGGGAAGGAACCCACAGCAAAGTGGAAAATTTAATGCCCAAAAGGCTGTTGCAAGAGAAAGATTCCTACTCAAACCCCAGCACAATTATGCCCCAAAACACACAATTATTAATGAGCTACCACACAAAGGCCATTTCCACTACAAGAAAATTCCTTTTTTTTTTGTTTTTTAATTCAAAGAAAAAAAAGGTATTTTAATAAATACTGCAGAAACATTAACCAAACATACAAAGTGACTTCAACAATTAAAAAAAAAAGTAATGAATGTCCTGCTTTATAACAGTTATAACTTATTTTTCCACAATATTTAAATACAGAAAGAAGCACTTACCAGCTATTTTGTAATACTGCCCTAAGAGCACTGTTGCATCAGTTAAAAGCTTATTATGGTGGTCAAAAATGTCTTTTTTTTTTTTTGTGGGAAATAACCAGAATGGGAGTGAGATTTGTCTTCTTTTCTCAGATGAAACAAAGTGCTGGGAACACACAGAACTGAGATTTAATTATGAGTTCATCTTTACCTTTGCACGAGTGAACAGAGCTTTTAAACACTTCAAAAATGAAGCATCACCATTGGGAATGAAATGCTTGTCCTCCACAAGCAAAAACCAGCCTGCTCAGAGCTTTGTCTCCTTCCTTTGGGAGAAGTGAGTCAGGAAGAGTTGCAAACCATTGGAAAAGGCTGATTTAATTCAGTGTAACAACAGCAAAAAGGGATTGGACTGAACCAGTTCGCCCCATTTCAGGATTGGGGGCTGGATACTTTTGTGTTAATCCTAAAACTAAGGGCAGTATCCAGTTCCCACTGGGGACCCCTTAAGGCCTCACAGTTCTTCAGACCCCTTTTCCTCCCCAAAATGAGGAGCACCACAAAAGGCTCTGCTGGCTCATTTGCAGGTTTTTGAGGGGTAATTTTTTTTTTTTTTTTTTTTTTGCAGTGAACCACATCCCAGAAGAGCATTTGTCTGCAGCTTTCTGCAGGATCCATGGGCTCTCCAGCTCCTGGGAGAAGCCCAAGGGGGTTTTTGGGGCTTCCCCAGGCGGGCAGTAAGGCTTAAGGAACAATCAGGGCTGGAAAACCACGAATCATTTGCCATCACAGCTCTCAGCACCTCCCACTTGAACCTACAGCAACGAGGCCACACAGAACACCAGCACTGGGCACCAACTCCACATCACAACCACAAAGAGGAACAGCCGAGTCAGAGCCCTGCAGGGCTGCTTTGCCCCCACTCCCCTGCCCCCAAACTGGATCCATCTCATTTCCACGGGAATTCTGGGAATCCTCAAACAGCCGTCTTCATCCCCACCGTGGATCAGGAAGGCAAAACTCCAGACTTCTCCAAAATTTTCCTCTAGGTGACACACACGGCCTCGTATCCTCTCCATTTTCACAATCAGCTACTAAAAAAAATGAGATCAAATCCTTTGGAAAACCAACTCTAAGGTCACGGGGATAGTTCCTTAATGAGAAGGGCGTATTAATAACGTCTTCATTAAAAAAAAAAATCCCATTAAAGTATTATTTGAATGAAATCAAAGTGGTAGCATCCAGGCGCAGAGCGTTACTAAAAGAAACGAGCACTGTCCACGACATCTCTCCTTTGCAGGGTTATTTTCCCAATCATTCTCTCTTCTCTCAGCACATTCAAACGTTTTCCCTTTTATTATTATTTTTTTGGCATTGTCTTCAACAGAAATTCCTGATGCCACCTCTCTCGGAGCCTTTTCTTCCTGCTGCTCAGTCCTTAAGTACAGTCTCACGCAGCAGGAGAAGTCTCCATGAAAGCACTGGCAAAGCCCTCATTAAACACCCTGTGGCTGTGACTTCATTGAGCTCCAACCCCTCCTGGATCTTCCTCCTCCTCCTCCTCCTCCAGGAAATCCCAGCTCCTTCACATCACCGTGCAACTCTTGGCTTTGTCCTTTCTCAAGTCCGTGGCCACTGTGGACAGTTCTGGCCTGCCAGGCATGTGTGAAATTCGCTTTGTGGCCCTCTGAGATTTGTTTCGTTTCACATTTTTGTTTGTTTTGTTCACACACGCCAGGGTGGCGACGTGAAAAATGTCTCTGACACTGTTTTCTGACTGTAAGGCTGAGCATTCGATGTATGTGGCTGCTCCAATCTGTTTGGCCATATTTGCACCCTGAGGGGAAAAAGGAACATGTGATCAATACAAAGTTGTGCAAAATCCTCAGCAATCCCCACAATTCCAGCTCAGCGCTGTTTCCCTGGAAAAAGCCAAAGCTAACTTGGGAAAATAAGCAGAGATTTTGTTTGCAGGAGGAATTAAACAAGTGTCCAAGCATTATCTGGTGTGCTGATAAACACAAACTGGGAGGGAAAAGGAGCTCAGTGACTGCAAACAACTGCAAAAAGCCTGAAGGGTCTGTGTGAGGCCTTTTCAGCAGTTTCACCTTAACCTGAATCTGGGAATTTCCTGGAAAATCTGGCAGCTTGGAATCTCCAGAGAGAAATTCTGTGCCATAAGGAATAAGCAGCTGCCCTGAGCTGGAGCAGAGTCCTTTTTCCAACTCCAGGAAGAGGACAAAGTTCTTAGGGAAATGTGTTCTGGGAGAGTTTTATCAGCTTCCTGATAGGGAACAGGGGAAAAAAAAGTGAAAAAGAACATGAGGAGTTACAGGATCCCTTCTTTAGTGATTTTAAGAAGTCAAAGCAGGGATATTTGTTCCAGCAGCACAAGGCAAACGTCCCAGACAGATGACAATAGCCTGGGATCCCATGGTGGATTTTGCTACTGGAACACAATACAGCATTATGTGAAAAAACAGGAGTTGTTCCAAGGGAATTTGATCTCTGAGGGGTGAATCTTTACAAAGTTACAAAAAAACCAACCACATCCTTGATTTTGCTACTGAGCACAATACAGCATTAAATGAAAAAAACAGGAGCTGTTCCAAGAGACATTTGATTTCTGAGGGATGAATCTTTACCGAGTTACGAAATCCAACCACATCCTTGAGGTGCCACTCCTCACACACTGCCTCCAGCCCCTCCTGGCTGCTCAGTGCCAGCCTGATGGCACCAATCCCTGGGCATCCAACCTCCTGTTTGCCCTGCAGTGATGCAACCCCTTATCAATGGCAAGGGGGAGAGGCTGATAAGGCAGCAGGAGCTTGTGGGAGCAGCCCTCCCCGAGGTCAAACATCTCAGCTGAGCCTCAGAAATGTTTGCTCAGGTGGAGCTGCCTGAACTGGGAGGCTGGAGCAGGGTGTCACCAGCCTGTCCTTACCCTCCCAGTGCTTCCTGCTGGAGTTCAGAGGAATGGGAAAGCTCTGACTCCATTCCAGGCAAGGGGATTTAGAAGAAGCTGTGTCCTCTGTGTTCAGCTGACTCCTGCTCCTCAAGGGTACAGGCTGAGCTGTGAATCCAGGGGAAAAAATCCACCTGCCAGCAGAGTTTTGATCACTCTCATGGAAAGACTTGATTTTACTCAAGTCCTGCCATTTTCCAGTGTAAACATGCTGCATCCTTAGTAACCCCACATCAGGAGCTGCTGCTTTGGAAAACATGAGGGGGAGAAACCATCCCCAACTGGTTGCTAAAGACACTGAGGTGACTCGTGGAGGTGCCATAGGGTGATTCAGCTGCCATGAATGATCACACACATGTGAGTAATAAAGGGAAGCTCACCTCAGAGCAGTCTCCCTGTTCCCTACATCCTGCTCTCTCCCATGACCTGGTTCCTTTCCCTTTTCTCTCCTCTAATGCCTGGCTCCAAACTTCTCCTTTCCCCAAGAGCAAAGAACTCATCAAGAATTAAGATGCCTTCTGGCACTGCTGCACCTTCAGAAGGAGGGACAAGGGGTTCTTTAAGGAACTGGGGACAGATTATATTCTAATATAATGTCATGGCTCTAAAGTCAAACAACATTCAAATCTCAAGTCTGCAGACAGCAATTTTACCAATTTGTCAGTGAATAAACAGGATGTGTCACCTTTTAGCTACATTTTTGGTGTGTGCAGGCACAGAAAAGCAGGAAGTTTTTAACAACTCACCTAAAAAGCAATTTGCAACCAAAAAGACAACAATTTATGATGTTTAAAGGGACAATTTTATGATGTGTTGTGGGGCTGCAGGATTTCCTTTAGTCCTAAATAGTTTTCAAACCCTCCTCCACCCAGACCAGAGGCGCAAATCTCCCTTTTAGGCTGCACTGGTGTCACCATGAGGGAGAAGCTGGTCACAGTGAGGGCTCCAGTGACAGAAAAGGGGATTTTTTTTTTTCCCTGCTGAAGGACAGAAAAGGAGGTGGCCCCTACCTGGTCGTAGGACACGGGGGTCTGCCTGTGGTTGGAGAGCTCCACCAGCGTGCTGACATCGGTGCGCAGGTCCGACTTGCAGCCCACCAGGAGCATCTTGGTGTTGGGGCAGAACTCCTGGATTTCCCCTTTCCACTGCAAAATTGAAAGTTGTTAATTGTTGGAACCCTGAGAATTTCAGACTTTCTGTGTTGTCAGATGCTAAATCCCAAGAGAACGCTGCATTGACCTGAGGCTGTGGAGAAGGCTTCCAAAATGGAATGAGAGAACTAAAATTATAGGTGTGTAGTTTGAATAGAAGCGTGTAACATCACACAGCAGAAAACTTAAGAGTTTAAAATTTTAGACTGTAGTAATATATATAAAACAAGATAAAAGTTTTAAGACAAAAGCTAGTCCTTCATGGGTTTGGGTGGTATTGTGTAATTAGATAAAATCCACAAGTAGCTAGTTATTAAGTTGAAAATAAAAATAATTTAAGTGTCATTTCTTAATTAGATCCACGAGTAGCTAGTTATTAAGTTAAAAATAAAAATAATTTAAGTGTCATTTCTTAATTAGTTTATCCTTAAAAAACCTTGTAAAAAAAGAATTAGAACTCCATTTTTAGTTTGTTAAAATACTGTAGAACTCGCAGTTTGTAAAACTGTAATATAAATAAAAACTAATAAACATTCAAGTCCAAACAAAAAATACCATCTCACACATTTAATCCTGACCCTAACAAAACAAAAAGATAAAACTCAACAGTTCATGTTTAAATCCAAAGAAACAATGGGTAACAACTTTAATCAGTCCTGATGTCCCAGGCTGAAATATTTTTACATAATGGCTGGATTTGCCTTCAAGGTAATTTTTTGAAGGCATCAGCTCCAGCAGAACTTGGTCAAGGATGAAATCTTCCTATCTCACACACTCATGAATTCCACTGGCTTACTAATCAGGAGGGCATGAGTTGAGATTATTTACCCACATGAGCAAAGGTTTGCAGAGCTGCTGTTTCTCACACCCAGCCCCAGCCAGGGCACAAACGGTGTCCCCACCTCCAGCTGTACAACCACAGCACCAGCAGGGCTAAACGTGGCTTTATTGCTGCATTCTCACCCCCAAAACTACACAAATCTGTCCCAGGTGAAACAGCAAGGAGCCCCTCAGACAGAATTTGGGATAAATTCATTTGGTTTCACCCTTCTGCAAGGTTATGTTGAGAACTCAAAGCCAAAACCTTCACAGCATAATCCAAACAGATGATACTCCCTAAAATTGAAGGCTGTAATTTGGGTGTAAAAGCATTTTAAGAAAAATCTCTTCCAGAATTAAGTAACCAGCATTAACAGGGACAGAAAAACCACAGCTCTGGATGCTTTTTGATACAGACAGAGTAGCTTTGAAGCATTTTTTGTAGCCTATTCAGAGAATTGTAAGGCACTTTATCCCAGTGAGACAAGAATCACTGCCCTCAGCCTCAGAAAAAAAGGAACTTCAGGTCATTAAGCCCCAAACCCACTGTGAAGTTGGGTCATGCTCAGCAGCCAAGGAGAGGACCAGGACCACCCTGCAAACACAGAGCCTGACTATGAAAATTCCGTGTTTGAGTGGTGGGAAGTGTGACACAAGCTCGGATCAGTGATCTCATGAAGGGCTTGGGGCAGGGCTGCATTTCTGTGCCACTGCAAGCTCTGCTGGTGGCTTCCAGAGGCATTTGTCACTGCTCCTTCCAATGTCAGCCTCACAAATTATGTAAGGCCGTGGCAGAAGTCCAAACACTTGGCAGACAACTTTTACCCAGCAAAGTTTCCCAATCCTGTCACAGGAACATGTGAGATACAATTTCTTACAGCACCTCACACCACCCTCAACAATTCCTTGCTGTCTCAGGGCAGAGGAATGAGAATTTCCTTCAGCTCCGAGCGTCCATTAGCAAGTTTTTGTTTTCAATTAACATCCACCCCTTTCAAACAAATGACCTCAAATTAAAGCACCCTCCTGTCATCGCTCCATTTAAAGAAACAAAGCGGAAGTTTCCAGAGTAGGAACAGCACCACTGCAGGGATTTCAGGATGAGCTTGTCCAGCAGAGCTCTGTGCTCAGGGCTTGCTCAAACACTTGCCTTTTTTAGGACACTGTCCAGGGTTTCTGGCCGACTGATGTCAAAGCAGATCAGGACAGCATCGGAGTCGGGGTAGGAGAGCGGGCGGACGTTGTCGTAGTAAGGAGAGCCTGCAGGGAAAACAAACAACATCTCCATTAATTGCTGTTCTCCTCTTCCTGCAGTCATTCAGACAGCCTGGAGAGGCTCTCAGAGAAACCCCCCGTGATCCATCACCCACCAAAAGCTCCCAAGGAGAGGGCAACGGGCTCAGCTCAAGTTTAAGGCCCAGCACTAACCTGCAGGAGAACAAATCCTCCAGCCCCAAAAGGCTTTTTCTAAAGCAGATTTGAAATTCCTCAGTTTTGATTTGCCTAACAGTTAATTTAAAACAAATAGCTCCAAGTGCAAAAAGCATCTTTAGCTGTCACATTGGCAATGTTTAGAAGAAACTCTTGCTTCAAACTGAAGAACTTGTTGCAGGAAACAGATTTCCAGCAGGGAAAAATCCCAATCCTGTAGGCAGGCACTCAAGTTATTTGTCACAAAAAGCCTCATTAATCTGTAAACCAATAAAGCTTGCAATAAATGTTTATGTTTAGCCCATAAACCAGATTTTTATCAACAAGATCAAAGCTAATTTAGTAATCTAGGGGAACAGATGTAGGTACAGTGCTGCTTGTTTTACTTGCAGGCCTGTGAAAGGATTTTGTTTTCCTTAGCAACAATCATGATGTGAAGAGTTAACATCTGTCCAGAGTCAAAAATCGTATTTTAATCATCTGGGGAATCAGGCAACAGGTTTGGGGGGGAAAGAAAAGAAAAAAAATCTTTGTTTTTTCTAAGAAGTTGCTCAACCACCATTAGGTTTGGTTTTAACAGTGGTGAGCTTCACTTCCTGAGGAAAATACATTTCTTAATGCATTTAAGAGGGCATTTAAACCAGCTGAGTGTTCCAAGAGGGCAAGGGCCTGGGCAACTTAAAATTCACTTTCTCAGCCATCACACATCCTTACTTCTGTAAATCCTAAAATACAGCAGACTCTAAAACACAGCATGGAACACCCACCAGAAGAACCCAGCTTCCAGGAGTTTGGGGGGTTATCAGCTCATTATCCCACGGATTTCCCAGCTCTCCAGAACTAATTGGCTCTAAGGTCTCTGATTATTAACTGGATTAGAGGAATTGCTCAGGTTTTGCCCTGACAGACAGCTCAGGCTGTTGCACAAGGAATGGTGTGAAGGGCTCGCAGATGACTTCACTTGGAAGGCTTCTCCTGCACGGGAAAGGAGGCAAGAATCCCAGGAATGTTGTTTTTGAAATGAGGAATAACACATGGGGAGTGAAGCATTACCAAAGTAGGTAGCAGAAGGTAATTTAGTGAACGAGAAGGATTTAATTCGAATGCTCATCTCTGTAAATGATGTCAATCTGACAGAGCTGTCAGAAAAGGCTCTTCACACCCCACTTCAGCTGAATTCAGCACAAATGACACGTTGGGAACAAATCTCAGCGAGGTGACCCGGAGTTAACTCCTCACTGCAGCTATCAGTGAGCATTTTCCACTGCTAATTACACCCCAGCACTGCTATTACAGCCCTGTCCTGCAGCCCCAGGGCTGGCTTATCTACCCCAGAGCCCCAGGCTGGGTTATTTGTCCTGGACACAGAGGAACTGCAGCACCAAGTGCCACTAAGAGCCACCTGGGTGACATTAAAGCACTGCCTGAGTCTCCCTGAGCTCCAGCAAGCAAGGGCAGGATTGAGGGAACCCTTAATGGGTGCTGGCTAGAAAGGAGTCTCAGCAAAGCCTCACCCAGAAACTCATTCCTCACACAAATACCTCTGGGCTCACTCAGCAGCTCCAGGGATCCCATTTATGTGCAGGAGATGGGATTTGTGCTCACAGAGTCCCCACCTCCAGCCCCGAGACTCCTTCCCACCCCTGCAGCTGGAGCTGCTTTGCTTGGAAGGTTTTTCTTTTTTCCTCCTCTTTGAATTCCTCCTATTTCAGATGCTGAGCTGGAATAAAAGCACTTTTAGCAAGCTTAGGAGGGATATTGCCCAGCTTTTCTCCAAGCTGGTGTGTGGCAGAACAAACAGAGCCCATTTCAACTCCTCGAGCTGCAGGATCCACAAAGGAAATTTCCTGCTCTCATTTATAACCAAACCTTTATTCCTGTGCAAATAAAGAGGGGCTGCAGCCCTCACTGTGCAGGCCTATTCAAGCTGGCATTTTCATGCCTTTGCCCAGAGAAACCCTCAGAAGGCAGGAATGTCAGGAATGAGGCTCGCTCAAGTCTGAACAGACAACTCCAGCACAGCCCAGCCAGGCTGCTCCCTCTTTTTCATGTTCCTTTGCAGATTTGAAGCCGTGCCAACCCTCGAAAACAGAAGGAGAATGTGGAACTGGAGCCATGGTATTTGTGGGGAGAGAAAAAAAAAAAAAGCCTATTTGTGTTTGGGATTCTGTTCCTGCAAAATAAAGCATTTTTGGCAAGGACAACATGGGTGGTTTTTCAGTTTATCAAGGAGTTGCTGATAAGGCTGTAGTTCATTTTCCTTTGTGCTGGACATTTATTCCAGCTGCAATCCTCCTTTTTTTTTTTTAATTTGTTTGGCAGCTTCAATCATTTCAGCCAAAAATACTTGCAACATTAAGGATGGTCTGCTTTTGAAACCTTATGTTTCATGCAGAGTCCAACAAAAATTCAGCTTTTAGTCTGAAATAAAACCCCTCCCCAGCAATATGGTTGGGTTTGGCCTAGAGGGGATGCCAAGCTTAGCTTTAAATATTGCTATCTTAATAAAGAACAGAATTACATCGTTAAGAGCTGAAAAATATTTAATTTTGGGGTGGATTAGCACCACTTGCAGGTGCTGGATCAGGGAGAGGTGTTTGGCTGGAAGATGCAAAGGCACCAGGAGGGTTCAGCTGCACATCCTGAGGCCAGGAGGGCTCAGTAACAGGCAAGACTTTCCTATTTCCACACCAGCAAGCAGCCACCAGGAATTAGGCTTTGGAGCCTTTTGGAGCCCAGTCAAGTGAAAGAACAACAGATGAACAGCAGCATTCTCACTCCCAAACCCTTGGGTTCACTAATTATCCCAGAAAACACAGCAAACACTGCCTGCTCCAAGGAGCTGATTCAGTGCTGATGGTTTTCCTCCTTCAAAAAAAAAAACCCACCAAAAAAAGTGGGATGGCTGAGGTGGGTTTTCAGTGCAGGTTATCTCCAAGCACAGAGATATCAAAAAATATTCACAGTATTTTGTAGGATCACACCTCCAAGGGAAAACTATGGGAGGACACTTGGCATTCCCAGGTATAGATTCTAATTAATTCCCCTGTAAAAGTAGTAAGAAAACCCTGCAAAAATGGGCAACTCAAACCAGAAAATCACAGAATTCAACAAGAGAACTGGGAGGCAAAGACAGCAACTGGACTTTTCCTTTGCAATCCTCACTGCCAGGGAATTTGAGGAATTAGCAACTTTAATTTGTCCAAGTTTCAGCTTTCTCCTGAAAGGTTTCAGCACGAAACTTTCCAATTAATTTCTGTTTGTATATGGACACTGAGTACATTGTATACAGTCAAAAATCACAGCAAAACTTAACTTGACTCTCAGCTCCAAGGCCCTTCTGGATTTAATTACTTGTTAATCCCCAGCAGTTGTAAGTATTCCTGGCCCTGTTGAGAATTATTTTATTGGAGTAGCCACGGTTCAAGCAATAAAGAAACCCCCTAAAAGACATTTTAGGGAGACACAGGTATGTACACTTAATTAATGGTATTTCTAAGCCACAGCTGCTGTTGTTCTAGCAAGAAATATAAATATCAAAGGAGCAAAAAAAACTTGATAAATGCAGATTAGGTGGTAGATAAAGGCAGCTAATACAGATTTTTTTTTTCTTTCACAGTGACCCTGAAAGTCCATGAAGCTTTAACCTGGAGAAACTTTTAATATTCCACCTCACACAAGAAGCAGAGCTCCCAAACAGCTCAAGACTGCCACATGTTACCACAGAGCAGAGTAATTTATGGTGTAGTGAGATTGCAACCAGACATTCCTGCTTTGAGAGAGGGCTGGTAGTCCCAAACCCCATTGAAATTCGACTTGGCAAGTGCTTCCCTTAATGCTGTGGCTAATTTAAATCCTTCTAATGACTTGCAGAACTAGACAGCACCAGCAAACATTTGAATAATGAACCTTCCCGTTCCATTCCACTCTTACTTGTCCCATATTCCTATGGGCAAATCCAAGATGCAACAACAACTCCCCAATGAATTTTAAATTTTCTATCAGTTGCATGACACCTAGAAGTTCTCTGGTAAAAACATGTTATTATCGTTGGTATATAAAGAATTACAAACCAAAACTGTGGCAGCAGGGCCTGTTCTCACTCTCACACAACTATTTTAACCAATGGCCACAGCTTTTCTGATTTTCCCAGTGAGCAAAAAAGGAGTTGGAGGTGGCAGTACATCCTTCCAAAGGATTCGCTGCAAAACCTAATTATCAATTTTAATTCAAGGGACCGATTGGCAAGGCTGTTGAATGCTCCCAGTTAAAAAAAAAAAAAAAAAAGTTAAAGATGAATACAAAATACTGATTGAGTCATCTTGGAAATATCTGCAGCATATTCCAAAAAAACTCAATTAAACAGCATCTTTTCCCCCCTTCCCAAGAGTTATTCAAGCACCACAAAACCTGCAGCCATCACCTCCCCCGTGTTGCAATGATCAGCCATCTTTTGAAGTTAATTAGATTTAGTCCTGCTTTAAAAATGTCATTCAGACATCTCTTCTAACTCAGCAGAGGAGCAGGACAAAGACTTGTAAAAATTAAATTACCAAGACTTTCAGATAAGGCTAAAACACTCCCTTATCTCCTGCTGTCTGTTATCTGCTGATGAGATTCTGCTCTGGGTTAATGGGCTTGGGCAGAGCTGGGTTTTTGCACTGGGTGAGAAGGGATGATGTTCACGGAGCCAAAATTCCTCATCCAGAGTCCCACAGCCAGAGGATCCACTCAGTACCACTCTGTAAAACCAAGCACTGGGTCTTTCAAGTATTTCCTCTTCACTTTGGGATGTCAAACAAATCACCCACTTGGTCTCAAGCTTCTGACTCAACCACACTTGCTCTGAGTTCCAGGACAGAGGACAAAAGGCTGGCAGGTGTTTTTTCTTCCACTGCTTTTGTCTTTTGAAGTGCTAGGGAATATTTCATTCCATGGGTATCTCCAGCCTTTGACAAACAAGATTCCAAACCTTCCCACGTCCAGCCTGCGTGTGTGTTGTGTGTTAATAAAGATAACACTTTCCAAAATAACTAATAATTTTTAATAAGCCCTTGCTCCATAGTTCCAGCCAGCTTAGTAATCAGCATGAAAGCTCCGACCAGACATACTCCAGAAATCTGCAAGTCTCACTTGGCATAAGATGAAGAAAAAAAAAAAAATCAGCTCAGAGCAAAGCTGATACTGGTTGTGGGCAGAGGCTGCCTTTTCCCAGTAATCGTGTTGCAAGAATTTGGAATCATTTCCTCAACAGCAAGAGGGAAGCCAACCCGCCGCCTAAACTCCTCTTTTAAACAGGGATTAACATTTTCATTCCTGGTAAAAGAACTGCTGTCGCACTGAGGAGGAACTGCCGGGTCCAAATTCAGCATTAACGAGCAGTCTACACAGAGAAAGAGAGGGACTGCGTGTTCTGCCAAGTTCGGTTTTTTTTGGTTTTTTTTTTGCAAATCAGCTCTGCAGATGATGCTGATGCACACCTCTGGGCATGGTTCCTGGTGTCATTCCCCCCTGGACATCCTCAGCTCTCCACAGGCAGAGCCACACCGGCTCCCCACGCTCCTCTCCAGCACTGAGGCAGCAATTTTGGGGTGCTCCCTCATCCCCCTGGCTGTAAGTGCAGCCCAATTATCCAAATTATCAACGACAGGCGGATCTAGAGGAGCTCCTGTCTCAACATGCGAGCAGAGCCAGCCAAACCCCAAACCCCTCAACCTTGGAGGCGTCTGAGCCGGTTTCTTCCAGGTAAAACTGGAAGAATGAAGAGCCTGATGGGGGCAAGGATGGCTCCCTCTACATCCCACAGAATCAGAGATAAATTCTAGAGGTTTTCCCTAAAAGCCGTTCCTGGCTTTAGAGACTCTCTAGGACACTGAAAAGTGCTGTTTTGCAAAAAACCAAGGAGGCATTAAGGAGGCCACCGGGAGCTGCAAAGCGAGCTGAAATAATTCACCATTGGCACATAAACACCTTCTCCCTCTCCTAGCAGGCCAAGCGGGGTTTGCAGGCAGCAGAGGCACCCCCGGAGCTCCCCAGAAAGCTCCTTCCAGCCAGGCAGGTGAGAACACATTCCCCTGCAATGCCGACAAACCGCTTCCCGGAGCCTTGCCCACACCCTCAGCCAAGCAGATCCTGCGAGGATGGCTGAGATTTTTGTCAAAAAGCCGCCAGAAGCAGCCGCACGCGGAGCCCGGCAGCCCCGCCAGGACCGCCGCTCCTCCCGATCCCCCCCCCCAGAATTCCCGGGATGCGAACGGGAGCGCTCACCCGAGGTGTCCCAGAGGCTGAGCTCGATGCGCTGCGTGTCGATCTCGAAGCTGGCCGTGTAGTTCTCGAACACGGTGGGGACGTAGCTCTGCCGGGAGACAGCGCACGGTCAGCCCGCGCCCATCGCCGCCGCCCCGGCCCCGAGCCCAGCCCAGCCCCGCTCCCGTCCCGCGCACCTCGGGGAAGCAGTCCTTGGCAAAGACGTGCAGCAGCGCGGTCTTCCCGCACTGGCTGTCCCCCACCACCACGATCTTGCACTTCACGTTCTGGTTGGGATCCATCACCGCCTTGCTCGATAACTTCTGGCTCGCTCTTCTTTCCTTCATTGATCTCCCCTTAGTCCCTCCGGCCGGCCACAACAGAAGAGAGGAAAAAAAAAAAAAAAACCAGGCAAAAATCAAACCACACCCGGGCTCCTCGCGAAAAAGGCAAAAATAATGTGAAAAGCACAATAAAGCCGCCGCGGCGGAGAAGGCAGAGCCGCGGACGCACCGCCGCCCTCCCGCCGGTCCCGCGCTCACTGCTTTGTCCCCCCGCTGCCCGCCCCTATTTATAGCCTCGCGCCCGCCAATCACCGCCCGCCGCCGCTCGGGCCACGCCCCCCGCCGCGCGCCGTCGGGGCAGTGCGCCCCCTAGGGGAGTCGGGGGGCACCGCGAGCCGGGGGGGCAGTGAGGGGGGGCCGGCGCCCTCAGAGCGATGGGGGCAATAAAGGAGGGGGCTGTGGTGTTTGTCGATGGATTTTATCTGTAAATGTCAGCGGTGTGAAAGGGAACGGCGGCATCTGGGGCTGCGCGGCCTCCAGAGGTGGTCCGGAATCCCTCAGGGGGTGCCCAGTGCCTCGGGCTGGCATGAGGGATGCTGGGGAGAGCTGAGGAGGGCAGGGGGCTGAGGGGGATGAGGAGGGATGAGAAAGAGATGAGAAGGAAGGGCTGAAAAAGGATGAGAAGAGATGAGAAGGGATGAGGTGGTTGTGATGGCGGGCAAAGGGGCTTTTCCCTCAAAACATGGTCACGGGGAATGTGTGGGGATATCACAAAAACACAGAATCGTGGAATACTCTGAGTGGGAAGGTACCGCAAGGATCATGGATCCAACGCCTGTCCCTGCACAGACACCCCAAAATCCCACCCTGGGCATCCCTGGCAGCGCTGTCCAAATCCTCCTGGAGCTCCAGCAGCCCCGGGAATGTGCCCATTCCCTGGAGAGCCTAGGCAGTGCCAGCTCTGCGGGAAGAGCCTTTCCCTGACACCCACCCTGAACATGCCCGGACACAGCTCCAGGCATTCCCTCAGTCCCGTCCCCGTCACCGAGAGCAGAGATCAGTGTCTCCAACCATCAGCATCCTCCTATTTCTTCTCTTCCTGGACACAACCCCAAGCAAAGCTGGCTGGGGTTCAGCAGAGGATTGAGCATCGTGTCTGAAAGGAGAGCCCTGAACAAGGGATGGTTTGTGAGCTGCTCGTAGCACTCATCTCCCTCAAGAACTCCTCTCTTTTTCCCCGTATGGCTCCGTGTGCCAGCCGGATCCCTGGAAAAGGGGCTGGAGCAGAGCCTGCCTCCCCTCCTGCCTCCAACCTGGCTTTCTGGCTTTGCCCGGAGCAGCCGGACACAGGGGTGGCCTCCCTGAAGGTGAGGCTTGGCCTTTTCTCTTGAGTCATCCAGGTCATGAACCCAGCCCGTGTCAGTTCTGGGCTGAAACGTAGCAATTCATCAAGTTTTAAAACAACATCCTGAAAAAAGGATGTTGGCTCGTGCCTGTTTGGCCATGGGGAGATGCTGCCCTGACTCACTTGAGAGAATCCCAAACATGACATTTCAAAATTCAGTGCTGATATTTTAGGGGTTTGTGACGTGTCACATCTTTCGCAGGTCAGATTACTCATTTCCGAAGAATCGGTTTCTGTTTGGAAACAATGTGTTAAACACTAAAATTTGCTCTGTGTGCCTTTTTTTGTAGGGCCCTGGAGCAGACAGATTTCCATCTCTTTTTTATGTTTTTAAATTAAATGCTGCTCCTTTGCAGTCTCCATCCATCCCTGCTGTCCACCAGCTCTTTAGAGAAATAGTGGAGTGGGAGGAATAAGCAGCGAAGAAAAGTAATGCTCACGGGAAGCTGAGTTTTGTTCAATATTGGAACAGCAGCTAAATCTGGAAAAATAAAGTTGTGTAAACGCTCTCAGGTGTTCCCCAAAGGGCAGAAAATCCTGATTTTTCTGCCTTTCCCTCTGCTCCACACTGGAACATGGGGCAGCCTCATGGGCAGAGGAAGGTGGGATAGAACTCTGCAGTTTCACCTCCAGTTCTTTGGGAGTCCAATGCACCAACCAAGGAATATCTTGGATCTAAGGAGAGAAGAAGACGGGGTTGAAAGAGCTCTTTGTTCATCCTGAGGGGGAGCTGGGTGTGAACATCTGCTCCTGATCAATCCACCGGGCACCTCCGCACAGATGGACACAAGATGGACCAAACGCGGTGCTGGTGATGCCCGTTCCTTGGTGCTTTGGCTTCCTCCGAGGAAGAATCTGTCTCCTCCAGGGTCCTGGAGGAAACATCTCCCTCACACAGCTCCTGTGGAAAATCTGCCTGCATCCAGCTATGCCTGGAATGTGGAAACTTTAACGCACAGGAACCCTTACTCATCGTGAGCAGAGAGCTTCCATCAGCAGCTCCTGGTGATATCATCTTCACGTGATTTGTTTGCTGCCAACATCACCCAGCCCATCCCCTGGGATTTCGGGTGCTTTGGGCACTGGGGACAATCCTTGGAAGCTGTCAGCTTGTTGGAATTCCTTGGGGAAGCTGCTCCAGATCCCTTAATCCCCATAAACCCATTATTCATGTCAGACCCTTAAGTTTAATGCCTTTTCCCATATCCCAATAACTACGGGGATAACTCAGTGGGGGTTGATGTTTCCACCAGGATTTTTCACACGCAGTCTGGATTTTTGATTTGTAGGGCCGAGTTTCGCACTTTGCTTCGGTCAAATTCCCCATTTTTCTCCAGGTCTGATGGGAGCCTTCCACAGTTTCTCCTCTTTCCATCCCAGAAATCATGATATGTATATTAACAACACACACACAATTTGGGATTGGCGTGGTAATGACTCTTGATCCCATCTAGGATTTCATGGGAATATCAAAATACATTTTTCTCCCCTCACAAATAATCTTCCTGAGCACTTTCTATGACTGCAATAAACCAGCTGAGAACAAGTGCTTTTAGTTTCAGAATAACTGCTCGATGATTTAAATCTAAAATTGCTCTCCAGATCTCTCTCCCTGCTATTGCAACCACTAAAGCATCCATGGAAAATACTGAATAATATACATAAAACATGGATTTTACACATCCCACCCCTTCTCCGCGCTGCTGGTGTGCAGCTAAACGCACATTAAAAGAACATTATCAAGGTTTAAGGTCGGACATTTGCGGATTAGGAAATGCGTGTTTCCTGCGTGGCGGAAGCGTGGGCTCCCTCAGGAATATGTGAGGATGGGCATTAAGTCCATGATCACATCTGATTTTTTTTTGTTTGGTTGATTTTTGGTATTTGGTGGGGTTTTTTTGTTTGTTTGTTCCAGAACCCAGGAGTGATTTTGTCACCATTGAGGGACATCTGCACCTCACGGAATCCCCAACTCGTTTAGGGATGCTATCTCCTATTCTCGCTGACCCATTTATTATCTCGTTAGTGGGGCTTATCAATGTCTTATTTGACTTCTTAACTGATGAAAAGAGATTATTTCTCTTATTTTATTCTTATTTCTGCTGCCTTGCCATGAGCTGAGCCGGCCTGTTTGAGAGGTCGCAAGTACCCGCTAATTCCCTCCAAGGGATCATTCCCAGCCCTTAACGTCCTGCAGATGTTGGAAAAGGAGCTCCTGCTACTTTCCCGTTAGGACTTCAGATGGCAAACCGCGCTGCCTGCCCAGGGAATTCTCACTTCGGGAAAAATCAGCTTCAAGGAGCTCGACTGCCACACGGGCTCAGACCCTGCCAAGGGACAGAGCTTTGGCTGCCAAACCCCAAACCCCAAAGTCCTTCTGTTCCAAGGAGGGTTTAAAATTGATGGTGGCAGGGTGAGAACGAGCCTCTCCCGTTTTGTGATGTCGGTGGAATACTATGCAGGAGCAACGGCATGAAAATCAATGCTAATTAGCTGTGAAGTGAAAACAAAATGAAGCTTGACACTCTTGTAATCTCTATTTTGGCATTTAGAAATCCGGCTGTGACTCCAGCGCCGGGAAAGAACTGCATAAATCCATAAAATCAGCTCGAGACACCAGTGAGTCTCCCTCACCTGACTGACAGGTCCTTGGGTGCTAAGCCTTGGATGAGAATGAAAGCTCAGCTATTCCAAGTTTCAGGAGCTGAGGGCAAAGCTTTACCAAAGCCAAAATGTTTTTAAAAGCCCTTAATGAAGGCAGGACATTAAGACAGAGGCTGAGGTGGGTTAAAGTCCTGGCTGTGGTGTCATTATTCACAGGCAGGATGGAATCCCATCTCTGCTGCCAGCCCTGGGATCTGTCCTGCAGGGCCTGCAGCTCCTGCGCTGTGTCCTGAGGCTGTCCCAAGGCATTTATCCCCACGGGGGATGGCAGGTGTGAGGTTCTCTTCCCTTTACAGAGGGATAATACTGTGGAAAAATGATTTTTCCAGGAGTCCACGGCAGCAGCGGTGAAGCGAGGACATGTGGGAGGTGATCACTCCCTTCCCATCCCACCATCCAGCCAAGGAGGCTCTGTAAAAGCCACCAAAATCATGTGGATTATTCAGATATAGCTGAATTCTGCCTCTGGAAAAGCTTCATGTTTTGGGAATAGAAAACATCTTTCAGGAGCCAGAGAAATGCTCTGGGGCCACTTAAGAGAACTCCAGAATGATTTGGGTTGGAAAGCACCTTATACCTCATCCCATTCCACCCCTACCATGGGCAGGGACACCTTCCACTATCCCAGGGTGCTCCAAGCTCCATCCAACTTGGCCTTGGACATTCCAGGGATGGGAATTGTGAGGGGTCAAGGGGATTCTTGTGAGGGGTCAAGTTCAGACACGCTGTTCCTTATGGCTGTCTGACCTTATCCCACCAGCTGGGGCACCACCTCAGATCAAACCTCCCTGCAGCAGAATGATTCCTGTTGGATAAATGCATCCAAAGCAGGAAAGCTCCCGGATAAACACAGTGCAATGATCCCGTGCAGATCCGGCTCTGCTGTTCCATATTTATGATTTGTTAGCCCTGGCAGGAAGAACAAATTGCACGTCGGGGGTGCTCTGCCATCCATGAAATCACACGGAGCTCAAGGACATTCCCTGCCTTGGGATGGTGGAGCAGGAGCAGCCTCCAGTGAGCAGGAACGTCAAAACTCCACATTCCCAGCCCGCAGCTGGAACTCCGGGATTTTGTCTGAATTCCTGCTGCTGCTGTGCATTCCTGGCTCGTACAAAATCAGCACAAACATCTTGGGAAGGACTTGTACCCACAGGGATCAAAGCCTGCGAGTCTTCATCTGAATGATAACGCAGGATTGGATTTCAACAACAAGGAAGAATTGTTTTGAGGTTTGATTTTTTGTTTTTTGGGGTTTTTTTTCCCAAAGCCCTGTTGGAATTTGAAGGAACACCAGAGTTGCATTACATTGATCTGGCTCTGTACTCTGATCTGAACTAGGCCTGAAGATCCATAGAAATTTATGGAGAAATCCCATTGAATTTCTTGTGCTTTGGCTCAGAGTGAAATGGTTCATAGACTTGTTGGAGAATATACTGCAGACAAAAAGATTTCCTTCTCGGTTCCTGCAGGTTAATTATGGAAATTCCTTATACAGGATCAGCAGTGCCAGTTGCTGGGGAGACAGGAAAAGTGTTTATTAGGGAATTCTAGCCTGGAGCAGCATAAAAATTTTCTGACAGGATGGTTTTCCATCAGAAATATTGATATGCTGAAGGCAGCTTCTTTTGCTGAACTTCTTGGATTTCAGTGGAATTTGGTATTAGGAACTTGCTGAGCTGATCTCTGCTAAGGTTGCAACTTTCAGGTTTAACCTCTTTTTATAACGAGATATTAAATTCCAAGATTTATTTATAATGTAGTTTCTGCAACGGATAGGAAATGAGCAAACTTGGAACATTTTTAGTCAAAGGATGGAGTTCATTTCTCAAGGAATTTTGAAATCCTTTTGCTTGCATCCCATTTTGGGCTGGAAAAAATGAGTGAAATTGTGTAATCCCCACTCCTCACCCAGCTCTGGCTGATCCCAGTGGGTGCTGGGGGCCAAAGGCAGACTCTGGGAGCAGCTTCCAGGGAAAAGTGCACCAGATTAGGTCAGTACTGCATGTCCTTACCCATTCCTCCAAATCCCTCCCTCTTCCCTGAAGGCAAAGCAGCTCAGAATTATTGCTGAAGAGCACAAAACTCAGCAGAGGAGAAATGTCATTTTTTGGCTGTGGCACCACCGAGGCAGATTCGTTATCCTGAAGAAGTTCGGAGCATTTCTCCTCCCCCAACCCCCTTCATTCCACCCCAAGCCTCAAATATTCGGTGATCCAAAGCTTTCCTGGCTGCACACACATATTTGTAATTCCTGCCCGTGTGAATGAGTAACAGCAGCACAGACCCTTGGACGCATTGCAGAAATTTTTTGGGAGCCATTTGAAACTCTTCACGCGCTCGGGTGTTGATTTTTATTGTTTTCTGTCCCTCAGGCACAATACTTCCCACCATAAAGTTGTGGGGACGAGTTCAGAGCTGCATTTCAAAATTTGTTGAGCTGGGAGCTTTAGCTTGGAGGGTGCCAGGCTGGGATTAAACCGGCTCTGAGCTGCAGAAAAACCTCAGGAATTTCAGGGGGGAAAAGCAGGATGGCCATGGGCATCTCTCAGGGCAAAACACCAAGCAGAGACAACCAAAGAAGTGAAGATTGGACAGAGCCCAGAGCTCCTGTAAAGCAAATACAGAGCGGAGAAATCCTCTGGGAGAATAATTTTTCTGGGATTTGGGAGATGCAAGATCCATGGGAATGGGGCAGCTAAGAAATAAGAACAGCAAATGTTCCACTTTAGGAAACTTCCGATCGCTGCAACAGCAAAAGCTGCTCCAGCAAGTCCTCGCTCCCAGATTCCCAGATTTCTAATTAACTCCAATTGTGGAGGCAGCTCCTGCACGGCCCTGGCGAGGGATTGGCTTTGGGAGGAGCTGCTCTCCAGAGCTCTCGGAGGGAGGCAGCACAAAAATGAGATTTCAACCAAGCCCCGGGTCAAGCAGGACATTTCTGGGTCACCGGGGCCCTGGCCTGGATTTTCAGCAGCTCTGCCTGCAGCCAGCGAGATGAAATGCAGAGCTTTGCTCCCTTTCTCTGCTTCCTTTCTGCTGTGGGGTGAGGAAAAACCGAGACATTTCCAGGGGCTGGAGCTCGACAGCACCAGCATGGACGGATGGATGGTGGTGGTGGCAATTTGGGGTTTCCACACCACGATGAGAGCATCTCCCAATTCAGCAGCTCCTAAAGCAGATTTCCCTGGAAAAGTGTGAACATCCCTGGGTCTCACACAGCCTTGGACTCCCTGTTGAGTGAGGCTAATTAGGAGGCAAGTGTTGGTTGCAGCAGGTTTCACACCCTTTCCACCCCGAGATTTCCATAGGCAGGGAAAGTTCCTTGTTCTAATTAAATGACTCAGAAGAGCCCAACTGGTCTTCTAACACATTCGAGCTCTGCTTTTGTTGTCAAGTGTTTCCACAGGAATGATTCAAGGTTGGAAAACTCTTCTTCCTACACCTGAATTAAGGAATTATCGGAAGGCTGCAGAAAACGAGGTCTTCACTTTATTCCCAGCTTGGTGGGTTGTGCATTGTCAAAGAAAGGTTGAAGGGAACCTGCAGGAGGTTGCTGCTCCATCCCTCCACCTCCAAACCCCAGAAAGCAGCTGGATCCAGGATTTCTGGGCTCTCAGGAACAGCCTGGCAGCAGGAGTGAGAATAAATTCCTCCAAAACTCTAGTTGGATGCATTAAAAATTAATTCCTTCGCTCAGGTATTTCTTTGGGATGACAAGACAGAGCCATGAGAAGCTGTCCTCAGATAAAACCCTGACATCAGCTCGCATGGGGCGGTCTGGGAGCCTCCAGGAGCCTGGAGCTGAGCTTCCCAAATTTTTGCATATCCCGTGCTCAGCACATCCAAGTGAGCGGCTGCCGGCCGGGAGCTCACGCACAGCTTGGATTTCAGCTGGAACATGTATTTGCAAAGTCCAAGGAGAGCCTCGTTTTTTCACCATAAAAGGTTGGGAGCGAAATTCCAGAGCTGAATTAACACGTCCTGCTGCTCCTCCACGTGGGAAAAGAATGCTGCGTCCTCCCACGTCGCTGCTTCCCAACCCAGGGCTTCTTCCCTCTTTCTGACTTGTCCCTGCAAGTCAGACCTTGACTGCCATGAGCCAACAATTAATTAGAAGGATATAATTACCTCTCATCAAGAGAGATACCTGCAGAAGCCAGGTCTGCCTCTCTCCGTGCTTGCATGGCTTTTATCCCACTGCATTTTCCAAATTAATTGGAGTAGTCCAGAGTTTTCACAGTTCTGGGGGGAAATCTGGCACAGGAATCTCTTCTGACCTCCTGCTAATAAATAATGATGGGAAGAGAGGATTATCCAGCAGCCAAATCTGCTCCTGAGGGGGTTGGAGGGGTTATTCCTGCTGGGAATGGGATGCCAGTGTAGGCCACCATCCCTGCTCGGTGCTCAGGGTCACAGCACTGCTCCACATTTTCCTCCTTGCAAAAATCAGTGGGGGATAGATGAGAAATCTTTTCCAATAAAAGGAATTGGGAATTCAGTTTTGGAATTATGTCACTTGGGGAGTGAGAAGGATGGTCCTGCCACAGTTTTCCCATGTGGAAATGAGGATGACAGAGAGGGCTGACAATAACTAAAAGCTAATTTTAGACACTAAAATAGTTAAATTTTCGGCTTTCTGGAATTTTCTGGTGCAAGAAGAAGAGAACCTTGCCCTGTTCCTGGTTCTCCTGCCAGTTTTCCAGCGGGATGTGGGACAAGCCAGTTCATGTCTCCGTGCCTTTCCTTATCTGAGGTTCACAGTAACTCCCAGCTCAAAAGGGCACCAGGAGGGCGAATTTGTCACCACCACCTCCCAAGAATCTCAGGTTCCTCCTAGGAGCCTGGGATTCAGCTGGAAAATGTCCCTGCTGGTAGATCCTTGGGTGCTACTAGCAGGAGATGGTGCTGTCCCATCCCATCCCTCCTGCCTGGCACATTCCATGAGTGTTCCCAGCACCAGGAGACCCCAAACCCAAGTGAGCTGATCCCAGCACCAGATGGAACATCCAGGAAGCAAATCCCGAGCCAGAGGGTCGTGCTGCCAAGCTGCAAAGCTCCAGGAACACCTGGGGCATTCTCCAGAGCTTTTCCAGCTGGGACAGGCTGAGATCCTGCTGGAAGGGGGTTGCCGTGAGCACAGGCAGCCCCTGGGCTTGGGCGAGGAGGGAGATGCCATTCACACGCTGCCATCCCTGCCCCGGTGCCAGTTCAGCCACGCCTGGAGCTCGTGGCTGCCCCAGACAAGCCAGCTCACATCCCTGACTTTCCCAAAGCCACCCTGAGTCCAGCCTGGAGAACTCCTCATTTCCTCAGTGGAGGATTTGCCAGCTGTGGGAATTTTGGGGATTTACACCATGGAGAGCAAGGAGCTGCATCTCTACTAGGGTGGCAGCTCCCTGACTGAGAATGGGATGTCCCCAAGGGGTGGCAGTGCCACATCCGGAGCCTCTGAGCAGCACAGCACCAGTTCCTGATGGAGAAAACAACTGCTTGGAAATAATTGGAATGATTGGAAAACCAGGAGGGTTTTGCTGGAGTTAAACCCTCCCTGTGCCTGAAGCAGACGTGAGGGGGCTGCATGAGGTGATAAAAACCCTCAGGAGATGGTGGAGCTGTCCCCACGGTGCAGCTGAGGCCACTGGAGCTTAGCAGGGCCAGAGCTGGAGAAATCAGCTTGGAAACCGCTCCAAGTGCTCCCAAAGGCACCAGGCTGCTCCGTCTCTGGGGTGAAGGCCTCTGTGTTCCAGCGATGTGGGGCTGGCTGGATCCATGGGATCCCTTCCCATCCCTTCCCAAGGCACAGAATTCCCTCCAGGAGCTGCTGGTGGAGCCAGGTTAGTGTTGGCTCCTCGATCCATTCATAGGAGAAGCTCAGATCCTGGTTTTAGTGCAATACCCAAAAATGGAGGAGCATCTCCTTTGGAGACCCTTCCGCCTCAAGGGATTTTTACTCCTTCATTTTACTCAGTCTTGCAAACCAACTGTGAATTTTCCACAAGGGCTGAGGGGGGTGATTAACAGGGATGTGGAACTAAAGCTGAACAGCTCCCATCTTCTCAGCCTGCTGGATATAACACAATCCAGGCATTTCATCCTCAGAAATCCTCAGGATCCCCATACACCACATCCCTGCAGCTTCATTTTTGGGGACACAATACCCCAGGCTTTCAACTTGGGGGAAGATTTCAATCCACGCTGCTCACAGTGGGTATAAACCCAAAGGCTTGGGGATGAGCTGTGGATAAAAGGAGATTTCTGCCCAGGAAAAGCCCAGCTTTCACTCAGCTGTGACAAGCCTGGGCAGAGGGACATCCCCTGTCCCTGTGCCAGCAGGACACCAGACCTTGTGTACAAAACTATTTATTAAAGAGCCTCTCCCCCAAGTGCAGAGAGAAAAGTGGCCTGGGCTGAGAGCCAGGGTGCTGGTGGGGGGATCCCAATCCCTCCTCTTCTTCCTCTCCAGCAGGTGGGAATCCCCCTCCCAGCCCTGGAGCCCTTGGCATGGGCACATTCCCTTGGCTCCCGTGGGCACCTCGGGAGCTTGTACTGAGTCACCCCTGAGCAAAGCAGAGATAAGGAAATGACTGGCAGCCCTCCAGCCTGCACAGATGCTGGCTTATTTTGAGCTCCACAAATGATTTATGTGCTCAAGGAAGGATCCCAACACCTCCTCCTCCTCCTCTCAGAGTCCTTTTTTAAAGTCCTCCAATTCTCCCTCTCTCCACATTCTCCCCGTGGTGTCAATACCTTCACTCTGGGCACCCAAAAAAAAAACAAAAACAAGGGAAGGCCAAATCAAATATTTTATTGAGAATTAAATGGAGCTAAAGCTCCAGGGGGGCAAGAAAAGGTTTTGTTTTATCAGCAAACCAAACACCCTATTCGGAAGCAAAATGCTGTTTTCCCTCTTGGAACAGCCTCCTGAAAATGAGGCCAATGCAGTTTTCATTTGCAACACTAATTTGGTGAACTCCAGCGGGTTAATGATATTGCTGGATTTAATTAAAGCAGTTGTTAGTCAGGCTGAGTCCCTCCTCCTTAGGAAGAGCCTGGTGTTTTGGAAGCACTGCTGACATCCAGCACTGGAGGCCAGCCTCTGGCCAGGACCATGGAATCATGACCATGGGCAAGACATGGGGGTACAGGCCAAATCCCTGTTTCATTCCAAATCCCTGTTTCATCCCCAAATCCCTGTTTCAACCCCAAATCCCTGTTTCAACCCCAAAATTCCTGTTTCAACCCCAAAACCCCTGTTACAGCCCCAACTTTCTGTTTCATCCCCAAATACCCCTTTCATCCCCAAATTCCTGTTTCATTCCCAAATGCCTGTTACAGCCTCAAATCCCTATTTCAACCCCAAATCCCTGTTGCAGTCCCAAATCACCACTACATCCCCAAATTCCTGTTACAGCCCCAAATGCCGTTTCATCCCCAAATTCCCGTTCCAGCCCCATGTCTGCAGCAGGGACCTGATTGCCCACAGGGTTTTCTCAGCCATATGGTGCCACCAAGATTTGGGACACCAGAGCTTCCACATTCAGGTGACACCCAGAGAGGACACAGCCCCACTCCTTCAATTTCCCCTCAACTTTTCCCAAAATTTCCTGACACCACAGAGTGTCCTGAGAGCTTTGGAAGTGCCTAAAAACCCTGAGGAGCTGGCTCAGCTGTAGCCCTGACTTCTCTCCAGCCTTAAAACAATCCAAACCCAGCAGTGGCCAGTGCTTTCCATGGAAAACGTTCCCTGCAGGAAGATCCTGAGCAGCTCCAATGAGTCCCTGTGGGGTTACCTGGCACCTATGAGGGCTCTGTCACAGTGGTGACAACACTCATCTCGTTTCTGGGCTGGCTGTCACCTCCTCATGACTCAGAGCTAAACTGTCTGTGCCAGGGAAGCTGTGCTGGGAATGCTGAGTGATGGAAAGTCACAGCAAATATTCCTCTGTCAAATGTGGGGATGAAGGCTCTGGCTTTATTCTGCATCTTAAAAACCCCCAGCCTCCTGCTCAGGCTCACCCTGGCCCCTCCATGGATGTTGGACTTGATCTTGGGGGTCTTTTCCATCCTTCATTCTGTGGGTGGGAATGCCACAGGATGCTCTGGCTCCTGGTGGTCAATTTTCCAGGCCAGTCCTGCGTCCCTGCTTGTGGATCAAAGCTTTTGCCACAGGATGCTCTGGCTCCTGGTGTCAATTTTCCAGGCCAGTCCTGCGTCCCTGCTTGTGGATCAAAGCCTTCTACCAAACTGTTTTTCTTTGCTTAGAAAACGCACAGAATGTGTTTGATGTCTCTATGTTAATTAAAGGAATAATAATCTCCTAAAAACCAGTGATATCCCTGCAAGTTCCCCATCTCATGTCCCAGTTTGCTGCAATGCTAATTCCCAGTGGGATGCCTGCCAGGAAACCTTGGGGATTGAGTGCCCTTCTTTATCCAGGACATGTAGATCCTTCCAGGCTTTAATTCCCATCCCTAAATTTCCTGTCATTAAGTTAACAACCCCATTGTTTTAAGTGCATCTTCTTTTTGGAGGCACAATACCCCAGGCTTTCAACTTGGAGGAAGATTTAAATCTGTTTTAGTCAGGGATGAACCCTTGTCTCTTATGGGACAGACACCACAGGAGACAGAGAAAAGGGGTGACTTGTTCAGTACGTGGAAGTTTTTTCAGGAATAAATGCATTTTTTAAGGGGTTCAACACAAATTCTTTGATCATTTAGATTTGCAAGAGTATGGGGTGGCAGGACAAGCAGAAATGGTTTAGGACTGGAAGAGAGTGAATTATGATTAGGAAAAAATTGTTCCCTGTAAGGATGGTGAGGCCTTGGAATGGGCAGTGGCTGTCCCTGGATCCCTGGAAGAGTCCAAGACCAGGCTGGACAGGGCTTGGAGCAGCCTGGGACAGTGGAAGTGTCCCTGCCAAGTCAGGGGGTAAAACAGGATGGGCTTTAATACCCCAACCCAAACCAGTCTGGGATTCCATGATTCACAGCCACTCAGTGTGCCCATTCCCTGTTGGGCTCAGCAGCCCCTGGCACGGGGCAGAGCCAATGCCACCACCCCTGGTGACATCCTGGCTGCTCCACACACCCCAATCCTCTGTCCTCTCAGCATTTTCCCTTCCAGCCCTTTGCCTGCATAGAAGGTTTCCCTTGTCACAGCCCAAGCCTGCATTTCACATTCATGCATTTAAAGCACAGACAGGCTTGTAATTAAAGCCTGGAATATTTTAAGCACTCGTAGTGATTGGAAGGTCTCAGAACTCAGCTCAGCATATGCTGCTCTCATAGTAAGCTCCAGTTCTGCCAGCTGCCTGCGTGGGCTCTGCCTGCAATTCCCACTCTCCCATCAATGAGCTGCACCCAGGAGCAGGAATCATTCACTGATGTCGATTCTTTTGCTTTTTTTTGGGTCAAGGTTTGGATTAAATTGCGTATTTTTTGTTCAGACTCAGATGTTTATTAGTTTTTATCTATATTATAGTCTTACAAGCTGTGAGTTCTACAGTGCTTCACTAACAAGGTAAAAATGGAGCTGTATTTCTTTTTCTATAAGGCCTTTTAAGGATAAAATGTTTAATTAAGAAATGACACTTAAATTATTTGTATTTTTAACTTAATAACTAGCTACCTGTGCTCCTAAATGTGGACTTTTCAATCCAATTACACAATGCTACCCAAACTCATGGAGAAGAAGGTAAAGAAGAAGGAGCAGCCTCCACCTTAAAACCTCCATCTTGCTTTATTCTAAACCCTTAAACTCTAAGTATTCCACCCTCTGATAGTACACACTTCTATTCAAACCACACACCCCTAATCTCAGTGCAATCAATCAATTTTGGAGCCTTCTCCACGGCCCCAGGTCCATGCAGTGTTCTCCTGGGGGTCAGTGCCTGGCAGCACAGAAAGTGGAAAATTCTCAGCAGCCAGGGTTCCAAGACCCAGCCGGAGCAAAGCGTGGCCCCTTCTCTGCCCAGGAGCGAAACCCTGATGTTTCCCCAGCCAAAAGCTCCAAATCTGGAGTGGTTCAATAGGATCATGGCAGGAATTCTCCATCTCCCAGCGAGGATCCTTTGCTATGGTTACGCAAGGCAGGAAGAGAAAACGAAAGGTGGGGGATACTCAAGTGTTATTTTTTTTTTTTCCTTTTTAAGCCCAGCCAGTTCCCAGCGGCAGTTCCTGAAGCTGTGGCAGGAATGTCACCAGGCAGGAAGCGCTGGTGACTGAGTACCTGACCCAAACACGTGCCTCACCTTCCTCCTGTTTGTTTGGGGTTTTTTTTTTCCCCCTGGAAAGAATCCCATCCTCGCCTACCAGCTGGTAAATATTGCTGCTTCCTCCTCTGTGCAAAGCTCAGCTTCATCCTGGCTCCCTCTCGGGGGTTACTCGTGGGTGGGCTGCCAGGGACAGGGACGCTCTGGGGGGATAAGGAATCCTTGGGGTGGATCACTGGCATCCTGGCTGCTGGTGCTTGCACAGCATCCAGGGGCTGAGGTGTTCCTCACCACAATTCCCAACCTGTCCGTCCTGCAGAGATGAGGGAATAATCCTGCTCGATAATATAACCAATAATCAATAATTATGATCATTATAATAATTATATCATTTTATAATTATTATAATAATTTATAGAAAGAAAGTGCTGTTCCTAATTAAACAGCAGTGTGAAGGGTGTTGTTAAGAGCCAATCAAGTTCTGAGTGAACAATCCTACGTATAAAATATATGAAGTTCCTAATAAAACTCACTTTATTAGGAACTATAAAGTGTAGTATAAACTTGCTCTTTACACAAGTAAAAGCCAATGTGAATTGTTATGAAAGTGCTTTCAATACATCACCAAAATCAGGGACATTATTCCCGCTGTCACCCCAAAATCCAGCGAGCTGGGAACACCCCTGGAGCCACCCAGAGCATTCCCACCCTCCCAGCCCAGCATCCCTCAGGCTGCAGGGCTTTTGGGACATCCCGAACCTTTTATTTCTGTCCTAGCTGAGAAAAATTCCTGGTTTGCTCCTCCTGGGTGGCAGCCGGGCCATCCCCGAGGGCTTGGGGACACCGAGATGTCCCGGGATGGGCTGTGAAATTTTCCCAGAGTTTGTCAGGAAATTCTTCCGTAGCCGCTTTTTTCTTGGAACAGCTCATTAACACCCCAGCGGAAACCTGCAGGCTCCGGGCCAGGTTTCGTAATGCTCCAGGAGCAACGCGGGGACAGGAGCTTTGCATGGAAAAACCACAAAATTCCAGCAAAAATGATAAACTCTGAGCTCGCTGCGTGCGCAAACATCGCCTTTCCCTGCTCTGCACGAAGCTGAAGTGCTCTGGAGAAACCACCCGGCCACAGTTTGTCCCAAAATAACTTTTGTGGGGGAATATCCACCACGTGGGATTGTTGGCTGGGTGGAAATCGCCGCTCTGAAGGGCTGGGGAAGGCTCTGGAAACGCAAAATGTTGGATTTGTTCAGCCCTGGCCGCGCCAGCCGGAGCTCCGGGCTCCCACACATCTCAGCTTTCCCCAGGAGCATGTCTGGGTGCTAACAAGAGGAAAAAAGGGAAAATCCAGCCAGAATCTCAGCACATTTCAGGGAATAAAGAGAAAAAAAAAAACCCTTTTATCTGTCAGAGTCAGCTCCCACTGATGCCCTGGTGTAAATCCACGGGGGAGAACGTGGGAGGAGGAAAACCTGGAGCTCCTGGGGGCTGCCCGTGCCCAGGGCAAGGAGGAAGATCTTCCAAAATCCCCGGGACCAGCGGAACCCAGCGCATCCACACCCCACCCACAGCTTCCAAAAGCTGCTCTTTTTGTTCGCCTCACCTTTCTATTCAAATTCAGCGGTGCTAAACCAATATTTATTCAGTTTTTCCTGGTCAGGAACCACTCCCTGCGTGCTGATATTTCAAAAATGTGTCTGGTTGCCCTGAGGAGTTGTAGCTGTGTGTGTCTGAGGAGGAGGAAAGCTTGCACTGGGATATTTTTAGCCCCGTGTTTGTCTGCAGAGCCTCGTCCCAGAAGAATTTTTGGTTTCATCCCTGCCTGGGGACTCAATCAGTTTGGGTGAGGAGCTCAGTGTTACCAGCCCGTGCAATGGGTTTATAAACGGAATTATCCAAGCATTAAAATATTCCAGTCTGGCGTGAAAATCCTTGAAAGCAGAGCTGAGATTGGGCGGAGGGAGCGGGGAAGGTGGGAGGGTGTTGGAACCCTGCATACTTAAATATTATTTAAGTATTATTTATTATTAAGAATTTTAGAAACTAAGAATTTTCTGTGTTGAAAGACACAGACCCTCAATAGAACATTGCATTTAACCTGAAGCCATAGAGAAAGCTTCCAAAATGGATTAATAACACCAAGATTGTGAGTGTGTAGTTTGAATAATAGTGTGTAATATCACATAGAAAACTTAGAGTTTAAAGTTTTAGAATATGATAATATATATAAAACTAAAATAGAAGTTTTGAGGCAGTAGCTAGTCCTTCTTCTTCACCTTCTTCTTTGGGAGTTGAAGTAGTGTTTTGTAATTGGACCAGAAAGTCCACATTCATTACAAGACATAAGTAATTAGTTATTAAGTTAAAAGTAAAAACAATTCAAGTGTCATTTCTTAATTAGATAGTTTTTCCTTAAAAGACCTTGTAGAGATAGATACAGGCTGGGGACAGTTGTGGGTGGGTGGCTGTCCCTGCTGCCACCCTGTGTCCCCTCAGGACAAGGCTTTTGGGGGTAAAGCAGCTGTGAGGAATGCTGCACATCCATATTTCTGTGGGTGCTTCCAACCTGGAGCAGCCGGAGCATTCCCCCCTTATCACCTTCCTCTTATCACTGAGCAGAGGAGCCCGAGCACTGCCTGGGTTGGGGACACCTGGCAAGGGTCACACTCTCTCCTGAATCCCCAAATCTGCATTTCCAGTGCCCCTCTGTCCCCAGCACTCCTCACTGTCCCGTTTTTGGGGGCAGAAAACGATTTCACTGATTTATTTTCTACCTTGCAGGACTGTGGGAGTCTGCCCTGTGCTGCTTCGTGAGCCACCAGCTGATTTCAGTCGATCTTTGAGCTGAAATTCATTTTAAACTGAATTTCCTGAGCACAGAACATGATCTGAGTGCTCTGCCCTGAGTCCCCTCTTTAAATAACCAGAGGTGGAGAAGGAAAATGCCTTTCCAAGCCTCTGCCCTTCCCTTTCCCTGCAGCCCGGGGTGTTTTTTGCAGCCACCCTGGATTATTCATGCCTTCGGTATCTTCACCACCTCGTCTCCAGGATGAACTCATAAAACATAAATATTTTGTGCTCCAGAGGGACTTTATTTTATGGTTTCAGGGTATTAAGCAAGCCCTTGATGCGGCCCAAGCTGTGGATTTCCCCCCAGGAAAGGGATGTGCAGGGAATGGGGACAGGGATGGGGTCCCTGCACTGCAGCATCGCCACTGGATCAATAATCGATGGGTTTGCCTTTTTATTAACGTACTAAATGCCTTTTTTAAAGTGTAAATAGTTCTTAATAGCCATTAAAATGTAATTACAGGACAGTCGGGGGACATCTCCGTCAGGGACAGGAGCTGGACAGTCCCACATGAGGAGAAGGAAAACAACTGGGAGGAAAAATGGGCAGAAGATGAGAATGGGTGACTTAAGGCAGGGTGTGCCCACGACAGGGAAGGGGGGAAGTGCTGACAGAGCTTTTCTGCAGTGGAAACTCGGTTAAAGATGAGATAAGTGTTGCACAAAATGTGCATTTCTGTCCATATATCTGTTGTGGGATGAGAAACATTCCCAGGACTGCCAGGAAAGGTGGGGCACAGAGGGTTGGGCACTCGTGGGGGGGCTCCAGCTCCCTTGGGATGGGGAGGGAGTTTTGGTGAGGGAATCCCACTCAGGGCCCATCCAGGCTGCAGCAAACAGGGATGCAAACATGGAAAACCTGCACTTGGAGCCTCCCATTCCCAGCAAAGGCCTCTGCCAGTGACTGAAGTGCAAAAACATTCCAACAATGTGCTCTAAACCACTTCCAAATGTTTTCCAGGCTGGAGCAGAGCTGCCACAAGTGCCACTGAGCCAGGGAGCTGCCCTCGCTCTGGGCACGCTGCCCAGCAATCCTGCTTCCTCTGCTGTCCCAGCAAATTCCTGCTTGCAGGAGGATGCTCCTGGAGGGAAGAGAGGCATCACCCTGCTCCCCTGCAGCTGAGGGAATGCAGCATTTTGTTCTGTTTGATTTTTTTGAGTCATTTCCGTGGCTGCTGAGCCTCCCTGAGGCCGGCCACCCACTGTGGATGCAGTCACCTTTGGTCATTTATCCTGTGTTTCCTCTGGAATCGGAATGGGAGACAGCCTGTGGCTCCTGGCAGCCTCTGCTAAAGGGTTTCAGCTGCCAGGGACACCTGGATGCACCTTCTGGAGCTATGGAACAGCATTCCCAATCCTGCCTCCCAGAGCAGCCACCGTGACCAAAGGTGAGTTTGGGATTGCTCCAAATTCCAGCTGCTCCATCCTGAATCTCCCTTCCAACTGCAGCAGCAGCAAATTCCCTGGTTTTGCAGCTCCATGAGCCCCAAATGGCCACCAGGATGGGATGTGGGGTCCCCCAGTGCTGCCACTGCTGGTTTGGGTCCTGCTCCCTCTGCTATCCCATGTGGCTTGTCCCAGGCTATCCCAAATTCCTTCCCACATGAACTCCAGTGACATGTGGAGTCCAAGAAAGGAGCCCATGGTGGGGTGCACTGATGAGGGTGAAAGTGTCAGCACTGTTCACTTCACTGAGGGTTTTTTTGGGGGGTAAGGATGAAAAATCCAGCTCCTTTCCATCTTCTGTACATCTCCACTTCCCTGACCTGGAATTCCACTTTTTAAAATAACTCCATTCTGCAGGAACAGTGTCCTAAAATACACACCTGACCTACTTTATCCAGCTCCCTTCCCAAAGTGGCATCCTGCAGCTTGAGCATGGGACCTGTGGAGCAGGACACGGCCAGGGTCAGTCGGCTCTGCTGGGAATGATTTCCTTTTCCCTGAGGATCAACGTGGGAATTGGAGCTGGCAGGAAATCCAGTGTTTGGGTTCGGTTTGGGGACACCCGTGGAGGATTCAGGACTTGTCCAAAGCACACAGGAATGCAAACTCTGCTTGTCAATCCCTTGGGAATGGCCTGCTGTGGAATTCCTGGGCTTTCTGCCTCCCAGCCAGCAGCCATCACCCAGAACTGGGAATTCCACATGGGAAGAGCTCTGGAAAGGGAGACAATGGCCCCAAGCCAAGGTTTCAGTGCCAGGCCTGGGACATCTGGCTGGTGTCACCTCCCAAGGCCTCAGGAATCCAGTGCTGCTCATGATCCATCAGAAATCCAGGGCTCCTTCCTGTGTCCCGGCCAGCAGCACCACCCTGGACTCAGAACCTGAGCCATGGACATCAGGACAATGCTGACATCCCACCAGGATCAGGACAATATTTGCATCCCACCAGGACCAGGACAATATTTGCATCCCATCAGGATCAGGACAATTCTTAATCCCACCAGGATCAGGAAAATGTTGACATCCCACCAGGATCAGGACAATATTTGCATCCCACCAGGAATGATGTTTGCATCCCATCAATGCTTACATCCCATTTTTCCTTCCCTTTGACTCCCATTCCAGGGGTGAACCCCCTCATTCCTGAGGGTTTTAGGGCCCTGCTGAGGTTTTTGGAGCGTTTCCTCCCAAGGAAAGAGGGAAATGCAGGAGGAAACGCAGCTCTGTGAGGAGCAGAAAAGGCACCCAAACTCCAAGGATTGATGGGTACATCCAGGAAAATGATGGCTTTATCCAGGGCACCTTTTTCATCTGCACCCAGGAAGGAAATTAATGAAGCTCCCAGAGTTATTCCCACTAATTGATGACTTCTTAATGGCAATAAAGCTTTAAGAAAGCACAAATGTATTATGTGGAAGGGCAGAAGTGAGTGGCTCTGGGTGGTTTGGGAGGGGGGAATTACAGGGAATTTGATCCCTGCTCCAAGTTCTGCTCTGCATTTTAGTGGTGAATAGCATTAAAATTAATCCTGGCACTTACAAATGGTGATTGGGCAATTAAAGGCTGATTAATCCAATTTTATTTAGGAAAATGGATGAGGGAAGGAGCTGGTAAATGGGAAATGATGGAAAAGTGGAGCAAAGGTGAAAGAATGGATAATTGGGCCTGGCTTTGGAAGAGAACAGGATTCTTAGGCAAAGGGAATGCAGGAGATTGGATCTGTCTGGACAGCAGGAAAATGAGGGCAAAGGGACAAGGAGGGGATGGCAAATGCCGGTAAGAAATTGAGCAAGGGCAGGTGACAACCAGAAGAGCCAGTTCCTTCCAGGTGCACATGGAAAACAACATTTGATATTTTTTATTAATGATCATAAAAAGAGGGAAAAGTGTGTGGAGGGCTTTTGCTGGTGAAATTTCCTGATGAAATCTGCTGACGGCACCAACTGAAGGGCAAACACGGACAATTTGGAGTCTTAAGGATTGAAATAAAGCACTCAGGATCCCACAGTGAGGATATGAGCTGTGTGGGAAGAGTGAATCAGTTCAAAATGATGGAGAGGGAGAGATCCCAGGAGGTGCACCAGGATCTCACTAACCTGAGATGTGGGATACAGCTCTATCCAGAAAAAAATGAGCTGTGCCAGTGCAGGACAGACTCCAGGAACTTGGCGTATTTAATCCACCAAAACCTCAGCAAAGCAACGCCTGAGAAAATCTCCGAAGATATTTAAGGGCCAGATATGAGGCAGAGGTGAATTTCTCACGGTGGGAGCTGGAGGAACCCTCCAAAAACCATCCCAGAGGTTCCAAAGGCCACAGCACTGTTTTGGTGGCCAGTTGGGCAACCAAGGAGCCAGCTCTGCTCAGGCCTGGGTGACTCCATCCCCAGGTGGAGGAGGGGAGGGTTTGATGTGGTGCCTGCAGGAGAAGAGCCCTGATAAACCTGGGATCCTTCAAGTCCGACCAGAAAAACCTGAGGTGCTGCCACCCACCCTGATCTGCAGCTGATCCCATCCCTGCGATAGCCGAGGGACAGGAGGCCAGGAAGGTGTCCAGGAATTCTGTGTTCCCACGGCTGGCTGGCAGCAGATCACATCAGCACCAAGAAACTGCAATGATAATTGCCTCGGAGCCTCCTGAGACAATTCCCTGCTTTTCCTGCAGCAGCATCCTGAGAGTTGAGATTTGGGTGCTGTGGATCTCAATAACCTGGTGATTTTTGAGGCTGGGAAAGAATTGAGGGATGTGTTGGTGATAAATAATTTCTTTTTCCCATGGTTTTTTTCCACAGCAGCAGATTGGATCAGAGGAAAGCAGGGAGGATTCTCACCTTCTCCTAAGAGCCCACCTGCAGAGCTGCCTCCAGCCCTGGGAAACCCTAAATAAGGATGTGGAGCTGCTGGAGTGAGTCCAGAGGAAGGAATAAAACACTCGTGATCCAAACCCTGGAATCCAAACCCCAGCAGGTTGGGGAGACACAGAGGTGGCACAGAGGGCTGGAATCTGCTCCATGGCATGCTCGTGCTCCACATCCTCCCAAAAGCAGTGGCAATGTGAAGTTTGGTTGGGATTTGCAGCCTCCTATTCCTGGTAGAGCCCTAAACCAGGATAAGAGGGAGGATGGAGATGTTCCAATGCTAGGGAGAGCTGGGAATGTTCCCCTGGAGAAGGGAAGGCTCCAGGCAGAGCTCAGAGCCCCTGGCAGGGCCTGAAGGGGCTCCAGGAGAGCTGGAGAGGGGCTGGGGACAAGGGATGGAGGGACAGGAGCCAGGGAATGGCTCCCACTGCCAGAGGGCAGGGATGGGTGGGAGATTGGGAACTGGGAATTCCTGGCTGGGCTGGAATTCCCAGAGCAGCTGGGGCTGCCCTGGATCCCTGGAATATCCAAGGCCAGGCTGGAGCAGCCTGGGACAGGGGGAGGTGTCCCTGCCCATGGAACTGGATGGGCTTTAAGGTCCCTTCCAACCCAAGCCATTCCAAGATTCGCTGAATTTGGCACCAAAACCTCCTCAGTGGGTCCCAGAAAACCTCTCTGTGTTTTCCCTGCCCCAGACATCAAAGTTCTCCGGGGCTGAGGGGGCGTTTTCCCACATCCTTCTGTCTCCCCACAGGGCTGGGCTGGAAAACCCAACCCCGGTGGCTGCATTGGAATGCAAAGCCCAATGAAATCCTCTGCTCCTCTCAGCTTTATTAGCAGGGCTAATTAAGAGGAACCAATCAACACCCCCTTTGCAAAACACACATTAACAAATTGGGATGTGTAAAAGCAGCTCTAAAAACCAGCTGTGAGTGGTTCCAAAGGGAGAGCAGGGAACGCAGATCCCACAGAGCTCAGCTGAGTTTAGGAATTTCTGCAGATTTATGTCCTGACAGCTGAGTTGGAGCTTCCAATTGTGAAGCCTGTGGCTTTCAAACCATGACAATCCCAGCTCTGAAAACCCTTTGATTCCACTCAAAACAACAGTGGGAAAAGCACTGGGAGAGAAGGAATCCCATAAATTGAAATGCCTGTGGGGATGGAGGAGATTGAGGGGCTGAAGGGGTCAGGCAGCTCCAGGGGTGGTGACGCCTTGAGAGGCTGCCCTGGAGCAGAGCCTGGACAGAGTTCCAGAAAAAAGCAGGGATTGATTCAAGGATCTCCTCCATGGATGCACCTTGGGCAGCACAAGAGCCCAGCCAGGGCTGCACCCAGGATGAACCCAAATGGTCCCAAAATGCACGAGCGCTCCCGGGGTCTCTCCCTGGGATCAGCTCTGCTCCATGTGCACATTGCAGTTCAGTGTCCAATTCCAGCTCAGCCCCTGCACTCCCATCCTGCTTGTTTTTCTCTCTGCAGCCCACGGGGTTTGTGCTCCTGGGCTGAGATTTGGATCATTTGTCCTTGGTGCCCAGCTGGAGCAGGAATTGTTTTGTGTCCCTGCTCTGTGCAGAGAGCTCAGCAAGCCTTAATGTGAAGCTCAGAACTGCACACTGAAGCAGCACAGGGTCTGAAACAGAGAAAAGCTGAACCTGAGGCATCAATGAGAGATCCCAGTTTTCCTGGCTCAGCTCTCCTTCCCTTTGGAGCTGGGTGGGATGAGGGGTCTGGCTGTGGTCAGGGTGACAAGGAGGGACAGAGCTGCAAAGGATCGAATAAAAACTCCTGATCCAAACCCCAAGCAGCGATGCTCAGGGCTGGAATCTGCACCATGGGATGCCCATGATGCACATCCTCCCAAAAGAGGTGGGAATGTGAAATTTGATTTGGATTTGGAGCCTCCTATTCCTGGTAGAGCCTTAAACCAGGATAAGAGGGAGGATAAAGAGGAGGAAAAGCCATCCCAGAAACCCCAGAGAGAACAAACATTGTGGGGCAGCAGCTCCAGGGCTGGCAAATCCCAATTTTCCTGGCTCAGCTCTCCTTCCCTTTGGAACTGGGTGGGATGAGGGGTCTGAGCAAAGGATCCCCTTTGGGTGCAAATAAAAACTCCCAATCCAAATCCTCAAATCCCATTCCCTATGAAAATGCCGATTTAATCCTTTTCATATCCCACCATGAGCATTCCTGAGTGTGCTTTTTCCAGGAGATCTTTGGGAATTGGGAGGATTTTGGCCAGGCCAGGACCAGCCATTCCTGCCCCAGGAGCTCCTCTCCTGCCAGAGGGATTCAGGGATCCCCCTCCATATCCACGCAGAGAATTCCAGCCTGCCTGAGGAGGTTTGGGATGATTTTTGTCCCTTTTTGGCTCATGAATAATGGAGACAAAGGAGAGTGGCAGGGGCAGGCAGGATCCCATCAAATTCCCAGCTTCAGGCTCTTCATCTGCCAAGGATAGGAAATACAAACTAGGAGAAGCAGCCTTGAGCATAAAATATAAAAAAAAACATTATATATGTAAATATAAAACGTAGAATATATTAAAAATCTTGGATAGGAGCAAGGGCATCCTAAACAGGATTTTTTACATGGATGGACAATTTAGAAATCCCTAGGGATTAATAAACATTCCCATTTTCTTGCCTTCCCAATAAATGTGTCTTTAAGGCCCCTTAAAGGCCAAAATTCCTGATTTCCACTGATTTTTCACTGTGTTAAAACCATTTCTTCCCACAGAACTCCAACGGCCCATTTAGATTCACCAAAAGGGTTTTTTCCCACATCTGGAGATTTGGAAAATGGCCATTTTTGGAATCAGAATCAAATCCAGGCTTGGAGAATTTACATCCATGAAATAATTGTGGATTTGAGCAGGTGAAAAGAGGATATTCCTCTAATAAGCACGATAATTCCAAATATCCCAGACAGGATCACTGCAGTCCCAGCAGGTGAATTCCTGGCTGCACAATCCACCATGAGAAGGAATTTTCCACAATCCCAGAGCTGCAAAACCCAAGGATTCATCAGGCAGCTCCTGCCTGGAGCTCCATCCATCGCTGTGGATGGTCCAGGTTTATTTTGGGAAAAGATCCAATCCTTGATGAGCTGTTTGTTCTCCTGCTCCCTGCCTGATGTCATCCCAAGAGCACAAAATGAGATTTGGGGATGCAGGCTATTGGATTATGGGATGGGATATCCAATTATTCTTGGGATATTATGGCATTCCTGGCGTGGGAGATGAAAGGTGGAACTCAGGCTTCAAACAAACACAGACTGATCCCAAAGCCAGGCAGCTCTGTGAATTAAATCCAGTAGGATGTGGAGCAGCTCCATACGGATTGATTTGCATCCCAAAAATCAGATCTGGTGGGAACAGGCTTGGAGCAGGTTGGATCCATATCCAACCCCATGAGAATCCATGGAAATCCACAGGAATAAAGTGTTTTAGTGATTTAGGGTCTGTTCTCTTGAATGGCACAACCTTTGTGTGACTCCTGATGATTTTTCCTTGGGGAAAACCTGTTGGGAACAGCCTTGGAGCTGTTATCCCACTGAGCAGGTTGGATCCATATCCAACCCCATGAAAATCCATGGAAATCCATAGAAATCCATAGGAATAATCTGTTTTAACGATTTAGGATCTGTTCTTTTGAATAGCACAGCCTTTATGTGGCTCCTGATGGTTTTTCCTTGGGGAAAACCTGTTGGGAACAGCCTTGGAGCTGTTATCCCACTGGAGCTGGTTGGATCTATATCCAACCCCATGGAAATCCATGGAAATCCATAGGAATAATCTGTTTTAACGATTTAGGATCTGTTCTTTTGAATAGCACAGCCTTTATGTGGCTCCTGATAGTTTTTCCTTGGGGAAAACCTGTTGGAAAAAGCCTTGTAGCTGTTATCCCACTGAGCAGGTTGGATCCATATCCAACCCCATGAAAATCCATGGAAATCCATAGGAATAATCTGTTTTAATGATTTAGGATCTGTTCTTTTGGACCTTTGTGTGGTTCCTCATAGTTTTTCCTTGGAGAAAAGCTCTCCCACCAGCTGTTTGCCTGCCCTGGGATTCCCGGGATGCTGCAGATCCCTGTGGAATCTGCTCCCTGGTAATTCCTGGCTGCTGCATCCACAGCTCCTTAAACTGCTGGACTGGGACTCAAAATGAGCCAGAAAATCCTGACATTCCCAGGGATGGGCTCCATCAGGAAGCGATCCCAGCTCAGTCATGGATGTTCCACATCCAGGGAGAAGAATTTGGCCAAACCAAACCTTTCCACAGGGCAGATTTAAGCGTGGGAAGAGCCTGGAAGTCTTTCCCACTCTCCACAGGGATGAGTTTTTCAGACTTTCCCCACACCAGGAGAAAATCCTCTTTCCAGGGTCTTGTCTTTTTGCTCATCCCGAGAAGAAACATCCTTGGGATGCCATCCCAATGCCAGCCCTCAATGAGTACTGAGTTTTCCAACATCACATTAAAGCTTCCCAAGTGAGAAAATTCCCCCCTCCCATCCATTCTGCCAAGCAGATTTGGGAGAGCCTGCTGAGGAGCCAAGTCAAAATATTGGGAATTCTGCATTCTGTGGCCTCCTCCTGCTGCCAGACTCGTGAGAGGGAGGTGTCAAACACGGCGTCTGCCTGCGGAGATTCATCCCAGAATCCATTAGGATCCCTTAATACAAGGAAAACCCTTTTTGGGGAGGAGGAGTCGGGAGGAGTGAAGCGCAGCAAGGGTTTTTCTGCACATTTCAACCATGGACTCTTTGTTTTATCCACGTCTTTATGAATTCCTCAAATATTCCCCTGTCCAGGGCCGACAAAGCAAACAATAATATTGGGATTTTTTGCTGTTTTCTCCTAAAATTCACCCATTTTTTAGATAATCAGATATTGTTCCCTGTGCTGTTGCTTGGAGAACAAAGTGCACACTGAGAGCCCTGGCCTGGCAAAGTAATGGGGAATGGGAAAGAATTTAAGGAAAATCCTGATGCCTCAGGTTCAGCTTGTCTGTGTTTCAGACTCTGTGCTGCTTCCGTGTGCAGTTCTGAGCTTCACATTAAGGCTTGCTGAGCTCTCTGCACAGAGCAGGGACACAAAACAATTCCTGCTCCAGCTGGGCACCAAGGACAAATGATCCCAATCTCAGCCCAGGAGCACAAACCCCGTGGGCTGCAGAGAGAAAAACAAGCAGGATGGGAGGGCAGGGGCTGAGCTGGAATTGGACACTGAACTGCAATGTGCACATGGAGCAGAGCTGATCCCAGGGAGAGACCCCGGGAGCGCTCGTGCATTTTGGGACCATTTGGGTTCATCCTGGGTGCAGCCCTGGCTGGGCTCTTGTGCTGCCCAAGGTGCATCCGTGGAGGAGATCCTTGAATCAATCCCTGCTTTATTCTGGAACTCTGCTCTAGGGCAGCCTCAAGGCATCAATCCCCTCTGGAGATCCTTTCCTGCAGGTAAAACAACTTGTGGAGATGGGGGAATATTTGAGGATTCAGCAAGTCAAGGAAAATCCTTTATCCCCTCCTCCCAAAGCCCTGCCCAGTTAATTCCTGGGCCTCCAGGTTATCCCAGCAGGATTTGAATCCCTAATGATGCTCTAAATTTCCCTTTCCCGGAGCAAGGACAGCCCTGTGGAGCAGGCAGGGATCGCTGCCCTTTGGAAATGCATTCCTGAACCTGCTCCTGGCATCAATCATCCCTCTGCAGCACAGCCTGACCTCCTCCACATCCCAAATCCCTCCCCAAATCCCTCCTGCGGGTCAAACATGTGCTGGGCTCGAGACTGATGGCAATTAAAACGTCTCTTTTATAATTTATGTTGTTCCCATCAAGGAAAGAGCAGGAATGGCCGGGGATTGGAGCCCCTCTGTGCCCAGGGCTGAGCTCTGTTGGAGCATCAGGGAGAAACCTCTGGGGCGTGGGCTTGGCTGGCTCTGAAAATAGAGAAAATGGCAATAAACGTCAAGGTTAGCCCCCAAAAATGGATTAAAAAATAAATTTAAACGAAAATATTCAGGTCTGGGGGAGTAAAGAAGGAAAAATTTTGCTTTTCCCCCCCCCCCCCATTTCTTTCCAGGGTGTTCGGCACAATTTAGAGGGGATCTGCTTGGATGCAAATGAAGGATGAGGGAATAATCACCTGTTAATTACTGATCACCGAGCCCAGGGATTAACTCAGTCCCTGGGTGAGCTGCCCCTCTCTGTCATCCAGCAGAGAATTCCAAAGGCATCATTTCCCATCTCAGAAAACTTCTTTGTCTGGCTGAAACCACGGGATGGGACAGAAGACGCAAAGGGAGGATCCCAGGAGGGAAAATTCCCGTGTTTTGATGGAATTCCACCTTTAATCGATCCATCCTCTGCTGTTAAACCCGGGGTGCTGCAAAACTTGTGGGGAAAGGCTGAGGAGAAGGAGTTTTTCCAACCCAAATCGTGATCCCAGAGTTCTCAGCTCTCCAGGAGTTTTTTGGGCTCCGGTTTAGTTGTGGGCAGAAATAAAATGAGGAAAATGTTCCTGGTGTGTCCCGACATCCCAAACCCACAGCAAATCCCACTCCTGCCCTTCCCAGCTCCCTGACCTGCAGCTGCACTTGGCTCCCTCAGGAAAAACGGGAAAAAACCTTTCCAAAGTCAGCCTATTATCCTGATCATATCAGGAAAAATTGCGCCCGACCCCATTAATATCCATTTTTTTCCGGGCAAGAATCCAAAAGCTGCCTTCAGGAAGAGTGGAGGGAGCAATTACCCCATTCCCAACGATCCCTGATCCCGGGGGGCTCCGCTTTCCCCGCTTTTATGGCTGGGATCAGAGAACAATCCCCCCATCCCTGGGCCAGGAGAAATCCCTGAGCTCGGCTCTAAATCTCTGCGAAGGGAATTTTCCAAGCTGTCACCATCCCTCCCCTGGCTTGGAGTTGGTTTTCCGTGGTATTTTAATGAGTTCTCCGAGAGGGGAGAGAAAATAAAGGAGGAAAAACCAGGGAAAAAAGTGAGGGTGATGTCATCAGGTCCCACGTCTGGTTTAATTGTCTCAAATATCAGCAGCTTGTTCAGCTGGGACGGTTTTATTTTAAATATAAATAGAGAGGTGGAGGCAACACAAACATAAACACAGAAATACAAATACAGATAGAAAAATACAGAGGTGGAGGCAGCGCTGCCCCTTGGCCGCAGTGGTAAATATTTTTTCAAGAGAAATGGGAATAAAAGGAGTGTAAAACCATATTTTGGTGTAAAACCTGGGGAAATGGGAATAAAAGGAGTGTAAAAGCTGTATTTTGATGGTAAAACCTGGGGGAAGTGGGATAAAAGGAGTGTAAAACTATATTTTGGTGGTAAAATCTGGGAGAAATTGAATAAAAGGAGTGCAAAACTATATTTTGGTGCAAAACGTGGGAGAAATGGGAATAAAAGGAGTGCAAAACCATATTTTGGTGTAAAACCTGGGAGAAATGGGAATAAAAGGAGAATAAAACCATATTTTGATGATAAAGCCTGGGAAAATGGGAACAAAAGGAGGGTAAAACCATATTTTGGTGTAAAACCTGGGAGAGGTGGGAATAAAAGGAGTGTAAAACCATATTTTGGTGGTAAAACCTGGGAGAAGTGGGAATAAAAGGACAATAAAACCATATTTTGGTGATAAAACCTGGGAAAATGGGAATAAAAGGAGTGTAAAACCATATTTTGGTGCAAAACCTGGGAGAAATGGGAATAAAAGTAAGGTAAAAACACATTTTGGTGGTAAAACCTGGGAGAAGTGGGAATAAAAGTAAGGTAAAACCATATTTTGGTGGTAAAACAATCTCCAGCCCGGGAGTTGGGGTTATTTTTTGGGAATTAATATGATTTTCCCAGCACAGGTTCAGGTGTGGGGGGAGAGAGGGACGTGGGTGATTAAAGCTTTGGCTGTGGGGTTTTACCACAGAGGATCCCTGCCCTGCTCATGGAATTTGGGTCAGAAATGGGAAAAAAAGGGCCATAAATTCATATATTCCTGGGGGTGGAGCCAAATCCCACTTGGGTGGTGCAAGGGGAGGTTTTTAGGAGATTCTTTTGGGATTCTGTGACAATAAAGGCAAATTAAAGCATCCCAAATTAATTTTCTTTTATGATCTCAGAGCTGGGGGTGTTTGTGCAAACAAACCCTATCAAAGGATACATGGGGTGGATTCATTTATTTACTAATTATTTATTTCACATTTTCTTTCTTTCTCTTTCTTTCTTTCTTTCTTTCTTTCTTTCTTTCTTTCTTTCTTTCTTTCTTTCTTTCTTTCTTTTATATATAAATAATATAATATACAGAAATATATAAATATACAATATAAATATTAAAAATATCAATATGTTATATTGATATATAACATATATTAATATAAAATTATATATTATATATAAAGTATATAGGAGTTGGGTTTTGGTCAATGGCAAAGCTTCCACTGCAAGTTTTTCATTAAAAACATTCCTTTTTTTGTTGTTTTTTCAAGTTTGAAAAAGTCAAAAATGTCCAAGTGCATTCTGAGAGAAAATGGTGATGGGCTCTAATATATGATAATATAAATAAAGACTAAATATTGAATCCCTCTCTTCAATAATGTTTTTTGTCCAAACCAGTATTTTCTGGGAATTTCCAGAAATTCCAGAAATTTCCAGAGAATTCTCCCTGTAAAAGGAGGAGAATCTTGAGGTTTCCCCTCATTTTCCCTGATAAGATTGAAGTGTTCAGAGCTTTATCTATAAAACTAATATCACATAATAATACAAAATAACTGGGAATTTATCAAATTCCAGCCTCCAAATGTTCATATTTCAGTGCTACAGCTCTGTAAAATTCAGAGTGGTGCCTTGGAGATGGAGGAATGGGGAGGATGAGGATGAGGATGAGGAAGAGGATCAGGATCAGGATGAGGATCAGGATCAGGAATGTGCCATGGGATGGAGGGACAGAATGTCCTCTTTGCTGCTCTTCCAGGCTGGATGAAATGTGGAGGACAAGAGGAAGGAGAAGGCAGGAAAAGGAAATAAAGGAAATAAGGAAAAGAAGAAAATAAAAGAAATAAATTTTAAAAAAGAAGGAGCTGCGGGAAAAGCAAAATACAGAGAGACCTGCAGGGAGTGTTCCCTAAAAGCTGAATTTTCCATTGGTTTGTGCTGGATTTACATCCTGGGCAGATCTGAGGGGGGAAATGTGCCTTTTCCAGAGCCAAGGAACATCCTTGGAGAGCAAATCCTTGGAGATGAGGTGAGGCAGGGCAGCAGAGTGCTCCGGGAGGTGCTGACGAGCTCCTGCAGCTGTTTCTTTGGGAAAAAGGAGGAAATTGGGGTTTAAAGCTCAGCTCCTCATGGCCACGCTCAGGCTGGAGTGTCTGTGCTCAAATCCAAGAACTCATTCAGATCTCCTGGCATTTTCCAAGCTTTTGGGAGCAGCTTGGAGAGGGCTGGAAGTCGGGGAAGGGCTGTCCCAGGGCATCTCTGTCCTGCTCTGATGCAAATTTATGCCCAGAACCCTCCTGGGTCAGAGCAAGGAGCTGCTAAAATCCAGCTCCAAGCTGCCCCTTCCCTTGGATCCCATCCAGGGAAGTTCAGCCTCTTGGACAGTGACCTCCTCAGTTTTGGTTACGTAAAAGAGGATCCCATCCAGGGAGAGGCAAACAAGCTCCTCCATCCCATCCCAAAGTTCAGCCTCTTGGACAGTGACCTCCTCAGTTTTGGTTACGTAAAAGATTCCATGGAAAAACAATTTGAAGTCTTCCAGGGAGAGCTGCTTCATTAATATGGTGAAAATAAAGCTGAGGGAATGAGTCCTTTAATGGATGAATCCTTTAACCTTGGGATAAAGCTTCGGAAGTGTTGGTGCACTGATAAACCCTAGAATTCCTGTAAAATAAACCCCAAAAGCTGCCTAAGGCTGTTGATAAAGACTGAGCTTAGTGGGGAGAAGGGAAAAAAACCTGCATTAATTCCAGTTACTCTTTAATTATCCACAACAAATCCTAAATACCCGATCCTTTCCTCAGCTTCTGTCCCCTCCTGGACTGAGGGATGAACAGGACAAATGATTTCATGCAGGATATTTTTAGGAGCTGTTTGAGGTCTTTTGGGATAAATTCTCCAATGTCAGAATGGGGGCGTTGAGGTTTTCCCAGTTTGAGGGTTAATATCCCATTCCAGCCATGCTGTAGGGTGGTAATCCACAGGTTTCTGCCAGATCCTGAATTATTTGGGATCAGGCTTGCATGGAAAAGACCATTAAAGTGTTTGGGAAGTCCTATAAGTCACCAAGGACTGTGGGATCTGTGAGAGATCCAAATTTGGGATACCCTGAGGAGTTTTTGTATCCACGCCAAGGCACCAAATACATCTAAAAAAAAGGAATTAACTTTTGGGGGGGAAAAAAACAAACAAAAAAAAAACAGGTGAAATTTGGTGTCTGTGGGGCATTTTGTAGTGGAGGAGGGCAGTGGGAGCCTGGTGAGGGAATTTTGGGGTCAGTGAAAAGCTAGGAATGGTTGGTAGGAAGCAATCCCAGGAATTGGTGCTGCCAACAGAGAGATTTGACTTTTCTGTGCCCATCCTGCCCATCCAAAACCAGAGATGTGAAGCTGGATGCTCCTGGAAAAGCAGAGCATGGAGCAGCCTGGGATGAAAGCCAGGCGATCCCAAGGGACCAGATGTGGGATCTGATCCCTGCATGGATTTTGGATCCAGCCACCTCAGGGCTCCCTCTCCACCCCCGGGGTCTGTTTGGGTTTGCAGCCCAACTTTCCCGAGCCAAATCCAGCAGGATTCCCACAGCTCCAGGCTGCTCCAGAGCATCATCCAGCAGTGACTCAATCCCAGACCTTGGGATTATGGATTTGCCCCCGAATTCTCCCACAAGCCCAACCCCAAAGCCATTTCCAAGGTCCACAGAGGCCACTGGGATATTTTCTGGTATGCTGCATTTCTCTGCGCCACATTTCACCTCCATGCTCCATGGAATTCCTTAATTTTTTCCCATTTTTCCAGAACCAACCCTCAATTAGTATGCTTTTGGCTCTGCCTCTAATAACTTCTGTTGCTAATTAGCATCCAGTCCCATCCATGGATAGTTTTCCACTCATCCCTGAACCCCACGGGCCGTTTCACACATTCCACTGAAGGATATCCCAGGAAGCAGATGCTGGGTGTGTGGTGTGAGATGCCAGCCTGAATTCCATGTGGGAACGGGTCAGGAATGATTTATATCCCCCTCGTTCCTAAACGACCTTGCCGATGGCATCCATCCATTTTCCAGCGCTAAATTGCGGGAGACAAAACATTCCAGGCGGATGTGCTTCACGTGCTGCGCCAAACACGTGTTAAAAACCCAACTACAAGACAATTTTCCAATTAATAAATTCCCTGGATGGCTGGGAATGCGGCAGGAAAATGCTGCACGGAGCAGATGTCTGACGCTCGGGAAGAATTCCTGCAATTCCTGCCGCGTAGATGAGTTTCCACAAGGATTTTGTGGATCCAGCCCGCACGCCCTCGGGGTGGAATCAGAGCAGCTCTTCCCAGAGTTTGTCTTGGTTGCAGGGATGTTTTGGAGCGAGGTGGGGTTGGATTTCCAGCGGGATACGTGGTGGTGGCACGGGGTATTTATGGGGAGCAGCTGCCCCTCCCTCCCACAGAACCTTCTCGGGTCTCCCACCCGGATTTCCTTCTGGTGTTCCAAGGTCAGTGCTGAGCCCAAAGGCAGGGAAGGATTTTTGAGGGCAGTTTTGGGGGTTTTGTTGTGAAAAAGTTAAAATTTAACCTTTCTTTCTGCAGGACTTGCCCTCTCAGGGGGGATTGGGCCAATAATTGTAATGGAATCATGGAATTGAGTGGGAAGTGACCCAAAGGATCATGGAGTCCTGCACAGGATAACCCCAAAATCCCACCATGTGCCTGAGGGCCTTGTTCAAATGCTCCAAGGATATTCCTGGACCTTAGGAAGGTAGGGGGAAACCCAGAGATGCTGCAGATGGCACCAACATCTCATCCCACTCTAATTCCTTCCCCTTGTCACTCATCCCTCCCAACATCCACATTTCTCCCTGTGATCCACACCCAAAGCTCTTCCTCGTATTTAAAGCAGTTTTTTCTCTACATCCTCCTTGCTAATTCCCCATCTAATTTTAGTCCTCATCCATAATGGGAGCTTTTCTCTGCTTCTCCCATGTGTCACCACATTTTTCCTTTTGCCACCGGCTCCTATTTACATCTGTGTTTGAAAGAGAATTGAAGCAAAACTTATGGCCAAACCCAAACTATTCTATAGAATCTGGAGATGCTTCCCAGTGTGGAGAGTTGCCCAGGAAAGGAGCTTTAAATAAAATCCCAAAAGAAAAGCAGAAGATGCATCCAACTGCTGCTCAAATCCATGAGCTGGGTGTTTTGGCAGGGCTGAAAGAGCTGACAGTCAGCAAGTCAGGAAAGGATTTAATTCCATTTAATTAGAAAAATATTAAAAAATAGGAGTGTATGAAAAGATTAAATTCAATATTCAAATATTTTTTCATGCTCTCCCAAACAGAAGAGCCCCAGATCGTGAACGCTGTGATGAAATAACATTTCTGAAGTTTAGGAAAAAGAAGGAAGATGTTACACAACAGCATCTTCCGATGTCGCAACGGGATCCCCACCCAAGGCTGGGGGAAGTGGGAACCCAGCCAGCCCCGTGGGCTGCATTCCCTGCCCAGCTTCTCCAGCAAATAAACGGAGTTCACTCAGCTTTGACCTTAACTCACTCTTTAATTTTTTTTTTTTTTTTTTTTTAATAGGAAGTCTCAGAACGGTCCAACTGGCGGGTCAGCGAAACATCGCGCAGCTGGAGGCTGCCCTGACAGAGTTATGGATTGCAGATGTTGCCTGGGAGCTGTTGGGATTCTGAGCAGGGCCAGGAGTCCCTGGGGTGGCTGTGGAGCTGCTTCCCCAGCCTTTGGGAAGAGGGGCTTGTTTTCCACTCCACAGGAACTTTTAACCATTTGGGGTTTGCTCTGCGTGCTGAAGTGACAGAAAGCAGGAAAGGCGAAGGAGAAGATCCACATCCTGCTCCCTCTCTCCGCAGGAGGATTTTCCCCGTGGAAAGGGTGGTGAGGGATTGGCACTGCCCAGGGAGGTTTGGAGTGCCCATCCCTGGAGGTGTCCAAGGAATGGCTGGGTGTGGCACTGGTGACAAGGTGGGGATCGGGGCCAGCTGGGACTCCATGACCTTGGAGTGCTTTTCCAACCTCAGTGATCCTGAGAATATCCATGCACACACGGGGAGTCCCACAGAAACGTGGCTCCAGGGCTTGGACATCCCCCCAGCAGTGGTGGCACCTCAGAACTTGGTGACAACATCCTTGGTCATCAGGGGCTGGAGAGAGCCAAAGGCTGGGAATTATTTAATTTGTTGGGATTATTGCAATTAACAGCATTCCAGGTGTAAGGATAAAATGGACAATGCAAAATACTGACTTTGGTTGAAATAATCCTGAGATCGGGCAACTGAAAGTAGAGATCCTTAAATCAGCTCCAGGAAACTGCTGGAGGTCCAGCCCTTGAGCCAAGCCTAGTTAAGCTCAGCTCTGTAGGTTTTCCACTCCACATTTATTTTCCAGAGAGCAGAGGTGCTCTTATCTCCATGACCTTGTCTGTAATTCCACAGGGAAAATGTTCTATTTGAAGTTATGCTTCTTCTTCTTCTTCTTCTTCTTCTTCTTCTCTCTTCTCTTTCTTCTCCTTCTTCTTATTAATTTTTGTTATTTTTATGTACAAATGCCTTTTATTTTTGTGTCCATTTTATCCCCAGAAGCCAGATTTGACCCCTGGAGATGAATTTGTGTGGAGAAAGCCTCTAAGCACCTCCATGGACGAATTCCCCCAGATGCATTCGCCTCTCTTACACCTTCTGAGCACACTCCTTAATTTTTATTGTGGCTTTTTTAGCTGATTGAATCTGTAAAATGTGAGGTTTCGTTAATAAATTTGGGATCTTTAGAGCTGCTGGACACAATAAACACAGGGACCTCAGCCTGAAGATGGGAAGGTCAAGAGGGGATGAAGATCCCCCTGCAGGGCCGTGGTGGAGCTGAGTTCCCTGGATCTGTTCAGCCTGCCAGGAGCCCAGGAGTGGTGGGAATGACTCTGGATACTTTTCCAGGCTGTTCTCCATGCACAGCTGTCAGCCTGTGAGGATTTGGGACCATCCTGTGTCTCGTGTGCCCCTGGGATGGGGATGTGGGGTCAGGACGGGTGCGTGGCCTGAGGGAATGAGTCTCCCAGGAACCCTTTTCTTCCGGGTTGTCCAAGAGCTCGAGGGCACAAAACTCCTTTTATTTACCTCCAACCTCCCTCCCCAGACCTCACATCACTTGCCAAGCAGCCAAGAGAAGACCTAAAGTTTACATTTTTCAAGAGAGCACTAAAATCAACAGTTTCCAGTTCTCTTCTTACCCAGAGACCCCCACCAGGCAGTCGGGAAGACTGAGGGATAAGAGCTCCTGCCCATTCCCGCCTGCGTGGGCTGGAATCTGGGATAATGAGGTGTTCACACTTCAGCAAAGCTGGGGGAAGGTGTCAGATCCCTCTTCCACAGCTGGGCTGGAGTGAGGGTGTGAGGGAACATGAAAGGCTCAGAATGGAAAACAATAACAAACAGAGAAGGGGAGAAAAACCACGTTGTTAAAAAAAAAAAAAAAAGAAAGAAAGGGAATAAAAAAGAAAAGGGGTGGGTGGGTTTGAAGGCTCAGAGTTGTCTTTAGGGGATGCTGATGACTGTCCCAAATAATCCCCCTTCCATGGGGGCTCTTAGAGGCTGTGCACTCCAGGGAGGGGCTCCCTCAACTTGTTTTGGAACCCAAACCCCCCAAACCAGGTGTGGTGGATGTGTGTGAATGAAGAGCACGGAAAACTGGGATTAATTTTTTCTGGAGATGTGGAGATGCTGCTCTGGGCACCCTGTGGCAGGGCCCCACCACCCTGCCAGACAGGAATTCCCAATTCCCATCTTCCATCCCCCCCAGGATTTGGGGGATTCTGGGTGCCAGAGGACACAGCTGGGACATGTCCTGGGATTGATGGAAGGAATGAGCAGGAATTGCCCCACCTGGAGCTCCTGGTGCTCGCAGAGCCAGGACAGCCCTGCCTGGAGTGACAGAGCTTGGGAGAAGGAGGGAAGGTGCAGCAGCCTAGAGCAAAGAAAAACATTGATTAGGAAATACTATAACTGTAAATGACCCAGACACAAAGAAGGGATTTTTTTTTTTCTTTTTTCTTTTTTTTTTTTTGCTTGTTTTCCTTTAAGTTCTCTCCAGTTGGCCCCGAGACCCCTGGCAGCAGCTGGAAACCAAAGAGGTTTGGAGCCTGAGAGGCACATGAGCCCCAGACTGTTTGATTGCTCAAACATTTCTCAAAGATTAGCTCTGTCAAAGCAAGCAGCAGGGAGGATGAATCACGTGGCTGGAGCTCAGCCCTGTCCAGGCTGCTCCAGAGAAAGGCAGACTCCAAAGGGGTGAGGAGATGGACACGAGCTGGAGCTGCACTATCACACGGGAGAGCTTCCCACGTAGATGAGGAACAAAATCCAGGCAGGCACTTGCCCCATCCAAAAAAACCCTGGCTCAAGGCGTCACAGAGATGAGCCAGATGTTTCTCTGGTTCAAAAGGACATTAAACCACTATTTTTACCCTAAAAAAAAAAAAAAAAAAAAAAAAAAAAAAATAGAACAGCTTAGAGGAGCCATCCATTTTGTCAGTGCTGTTTGCAGAACACAGGGGTTAAAGTCAAGAAGAGAAAAAAAAAAACAAAACAACCCAGTTTGATGGTGATCTTGAGTCCATCTGACTATGCTGCTTGCTGCTCTCATTTATTTTTAAATCCTGAGCTTGGAGCAGGGGAAGGCCCTTGGAGCTGCTGCTGGTGCCCCGAGCCTGCTGGAGGTTCAGTCCCTGTGTGCTCCACAGGTCCTGCTCCAGAGGGCAGGGCTGGATTTGGCACATCCTGAGGGATCCATGAGGGATTCCCCGCTCCATTCCAGGCTGCTTGAGCATTACAAACAATCACAGAATATCCTGAGCTGGAAAAGACCCACAGGATCATAAATCCAGTCCCTGGTCCTACACAGACACCCCAAAATCCCACCCTGGGCATCCCTGGCAGTGCTGGCCAAAGGCTCCTGGAGCTCTGGCAGCCTTGGGAATGTGCCTATTCCCTGGGGAGCCTGGGCAGTGCCCAGCACCTTGTGGGGGAAGAGCCTTTCACCTAAACTCTGGCCTAAACCTCCCCTGGCACAGCTGGCAAACTTCTCCTTAAGGGAAAAGCCATCACAAACTGGTTTGGAAGAGCACCAGGAGGAACCCCCTGCCAAGGGGGCTCGGGATCCACCCCGAGCACCCATCCACCTTTCCCAGCACATTCCAATCCCTCTGTTGTTGTCTCTGATGCACTTCAGTCTAATTAAGCCCAGTTTAAAAATAGCACAGCTCTTCCTTTGCTCCTCCAGCCCCGGCCTGGGAGGTTTTTTCCAGGGCCATGTGTAAGAGCGATCTGCTTTGCCTGGCTTTTATTTATAGCTGCTGTTTGCTACTGGCTGCTTCTCAGTCCCAAGCAGAAGCAGGAATTACCCTTAGGAAAGGGAAGAAAACACAGGCAGGGTGGGTTTAACCCAGATGCTTGCCCAGCCAGCAGGGTCAGAAGCAGAGGATGGATCCTGGCATGGGCACAGAGCATCATGTGGGTCACCATGACCTTATTTCCCAGCTCATTTTCTTCCCACACCTCATCAGAGGTGAAAATTCTCTATTTGTCCTATATTTTTAAAAATTTTCCTAATGTATTTAATTTTTCTTTTCATTTTTTTCCTATTTTTTTATGATTTTTCCAAGTCAGAAGCACTGATGCACAGAAATGGGTCCAGGAGGTTTGACCAGGGGCAAAGCAACCCCAGATTTTGTCCAAATTACTTTGAAAGGATCTTTGCACACCTTTATTTAAAACCAGCTTCTCTCTAAATCTGAGCTGCTACCTTTGGAAGAAAGAGCAGTGATCCCAGGTGCAGAGGGGAGATAAAACAAGATTATTTTTTACACTGAAATAATCATTATTTGGGGGTTGACCTGAAAGGAGAGAAGTGATTTGCTCATATTCTGGGTCTTTGGGAATCTTGTGGGGAGGGTGTTCACAGGGGCGTTCAAGACATGAATTCATTGCTGTTGTGTTGATCTGCTCAATTAAAAAAACCCACAAATTATTTGTTTTCATCCTACAGCTGTGGCCAGATGTTATGCAGAGAGGAAGAGGAAGAAGAGGAAGAGGAAGAACCTCTTCCTCCCTCAGCCAGAAGTTTTCATTCCATGTCCCATGGGATATCCAGGGGTTCTTTCCATCACTGTCACCCAAAATCATCCCCTGAACAGTCCCATGTCTTTGATCCTATGGAGTGACCCAAAAAAACCCCCAAATTCCAACTGGGACTTAATTTTCTTATGTAACCCATAAAAAACTGGGTTACATCACCTCATGTCCCAGCTTAGCTAGAGAGAATTCCAGCAGAAAAGGAAGTTAAACAGGTTAAGGGTGCAGCTTTTCCTGGGATGGGATGTTGGGAAAAGCTGCCTCATGGGAAGCAGGGCATGCAGGAAAGGGAGGGACAGGATTTGGGAGGGAAAATAGGAATTAAACATGGAAGGATTCTCAGTGTTGTCCCATGCAGGTGGAAGAGTTGGATTCAATCCTTGTGGGACCCAATTCAGGATATTCCAGGATTCTGGATTCAAAGAGTATATGAACAGCAAAATACAGAAGACACGTCCTGAAGGATGGGATTCATTTAATAACAATATAAAAAATTAATAATAATAAAAATATTATTCTGCCTCTGAAGACTTTCTTCTTAGAAAGTGAGTGATTATCCCACTTTCTGGAGGTAAAGATACAAGTAAAGATTCAAGTATTAGTAATAATTCAACTACCCACAATTTCTCTAAAGACATAACATTTACAGAACATTACAAAATTTCCCTAGAGACAGAACACGGGGCAGCCTTTCCTTGGGAAACACGGCATCATCCATGTCCTGTATCCCAGCACTCAGAGGCAGCTCAGCCAAAAATCCTTTCTGGTCTTTAAGATGCTGCAAAAATCCACATTTCCCCATGTGTTCAGACAAAAGCCTGCCAGAAGGAACTCAAAGGCAACATCTGTCATTTTAAACAGAGGATGATTCAGGCCCCAGAGCTGACCTGAATAGGCAGAGCCCAGATCTGTATTTGGGACAGGAGTTTTTTCAAGGCCAGGCTGGGATTTGGGACCGGCCCCTGGGAGAAGCTCCAGTTAATTCCGAGGGCTCCTCCTGGCCCTGCTCACACGTCATTCCCACGTTGGCTCTGCACAGATCTTTTCATCCAGGCTGAAAGGAGAGCAAAGAGCTCTATATTTACAGAGCTGTTAGCAATGAGTGGTCTCACAGCTGCTGCAGAGACCTACATTGCTGCAGGCTGGGCACGGAGAGGAGCAGAGCCTGGGCCCACGGGCAGGAATGATGGAATATCCTGCTAAGATCCATCCTCGCACCATTCCTGAAATCCACACCAGGAATTTCCCGGGGGAAACGGCACCAAACCCCACCAAATCCCCCCTGAGCTGCCCTGGGCCAGCCTGAGGCCGTTCCCTCTGCTCCTGTCCCTGTCAAAAAATCAAAAAAACCCAAAACAAACAAAAAAGCCCCACAAACCAAGCCCACTCATTCCAGGGGAACAGTCAAAACAATTATTAGCACAAATTCTCCAGCCCCTTCCCCAGCTCTGTTCCCTTCCCTGGACATGCTCCAGCCCCTCAATGTCTCTGTAGTCTTGTCTTGTTTCCATATGGGAAAATCCTGTGAACCACTGCTCTTTGCAAGGTAATTCACTGCTTCTGGGAATCAAATCCCAATTATTTTAGTTGCTCTTATCTGTCCTGCTCGGTGCTTGGCAAATCCCAGCCCAGTCCTGTGGCATTGGCAGGCGAAAAACAAAAGATGCTTTAATGATGATCCAGCCCAGTGTGAGGCAGGGAGCAACAGAGAGCTGCAGGAATTGTTGTTATTTGTGTAATGAAGGTTGGGAAATAGCTGGAAGTATCCAAATATGAGGAATTTATGACTGGGATTTGCCTCTTTGGCTGGCAGAACCTCTCCCAAATATTGCAGCCTTGCTGAGCGCAGGCTGTGATTCACCCTGGAGGAAATGATGGATTTCAGGCCACCCTGCACATTTCCCTTGATCCTTTTTGGATCATTTGGACAAACCATTATTCCCTACTCTTTGTTTTGGCCGGGATGAGGCAAAAAAAAAACCCCAAAAAAACCAGGTGATTGAATCATTTCCCCTTATCTCCAAGTTATCCCAGAAGAAACTCGCCCAAAACTGTCTCGGGAATGACTTAGTGCATCCAGTTATTGTGCTCAGGAAGCCTGTGGGTGGCTATTTCAGTACATCCAGGGCTTTTTTCCCCCTATAATTCTCTTTTTCAAACATTTTACAAGCACTCCAGAGTGGGGAGGTTCCCAGCCTCCCACTGGTTTTGCAAGAGCCCAGCCAGAGCCAGAGGGTTTCTTATTTGCAGGGCTCCAATAATACTTGATTTGAAGGAGCACGAGGCTGCCTCATTTTCCAGGAGAAGAGAAAAACTGGCAGAGAAAAGGGGAATAATGGAAAAGGTGGGAAGAGCTGGCTGGTGTTGTACAGGCAGGCAAAGGTGTTTCAGAGCTGTCAGAAAATCACTGTCTGGGCCTTATCTTCAACCCCAGGGAGGGAGGGAAATGTCACCTGGAGCATCAGGAGAGGGAAATCTCCTCTTAGATGATTCCTGCCTTCCTTTCTCCTGTGTTTCTGAAGGGTTGGAGCATTTTCCCTGCAGAGAAGCTCATGGAATCTCTGGGTGAACCTCGGTGACACCCGTGATGGGCATTGTGCCTGTGATGGGGAGAAAACTGGGAAAATGAGAGACTGGGAATTCCCCCTGGAGCAACTGCGTGTTCTCTTCTTATTCCAATTTCAAATCTCATTTGGGGGCTGCCACCCCCTTTATTTTTCCTTCTTTTCTCCATAATTTTCTCCACATTCCTCCCAGCTGATCTGTGCCACCCCATGTTCCTTTTGCCAAGGCACTTCCCAAGCTTTGCAATTGTATTCCTCCCTCAGCTTTTGGAATCCTTCCCATGTCCCTTTTCAGACAGTTCCTCTGTGCATCCCTTTCCTGTCACCTGAAGCTTTCCCACCCCACTGAAAAATCCTTTTAGAATTCCTGCCCTCTTTGCAGGGCTATAAGCTCTGAGTTTAATTTATTTTTCCACAATAACGGCCTAATCCTTTCTCTTATCAGCACGGCAGATTAATATTCCCAAGCACCGTTGGTACCTTGTCTTCTCCCTAATTAGACAGAGACAAATTTTGCTCCTGCATGAGCACAGGCTTGGAATTAACAGCAGGGAAAGCCCCAAAGTAAAGCCCTGCCTTGGAGAGCATCTTCCTCCCATCCCAGCTGGCTCAGCCAAGGCAAACACAGAGCATATTGTGTGTCAACTCTAAATATACTCATCGCTCCAGCTGGGATTTAGGGACACTTCCCAAACATTCTCGAGTAGCAACGGGATGTGTCAGCTGGAGCAAGTGGCTGTCAAAGCCTCCCTTCCACCAGGGCCAACCTGCTTGGCCAGGGATGTTTCCAGGGCAGGAGGAGGAGAAATCACCTCCCAAATAGGAGCTGCTGCATTTCAGTTGCACAATTGGATTTGGAGCTTGCAGAGTCCTCACAGTTTGGTTATGACCTGAAGGTGTTGTTTGTTCCAGTTTTCCTCACACTTTTTCTGTGAATTTGCCTTAATTGCTCTTATTTTCATTAACAACTTAATGATCATTGCCATTATTCAGTCCCAGCCCCAAGGGATGGCACCAGCAGGGATAAACTTTGTGCCAACGCAGCCCCAGGAGCTTGAAATACTTTGGAAAAGCAAACCCTTGGTATTTCACTGGGACAATATCCCTGCACATAAAAGCATAAACACAGAACTCTCACTCCAGGAATTAATTCCTTTAAAGCCTCGTTCACCTGAAAGCCCAGACCAGCCATATCAGACTTGCTCTGTTTTACCCAGCCTTGAGAGGAATTTCATTTAATTTTTAAATCCTGCCTTTGAATGAGACCAGGAACAATTCCAAAGCCGCTGGTAAATATTTCCCAGTGTCTTCCTGGGGAAAGACTGAGCGACCCCGAGGCCAAATTCCCTCCTGCTTTATCCCTGTGTGCATTAGGCCCAGCTCAGACAGCTGCCTCAGAAAGTCCTCGGCTTAAATTTGTGCTCCCTGCTTCCCACGGGACCTGGTTTGGGTGACAGGGATGATTCCATGTCCTGGAAGAGTGAATTCACCTGTTGGGAGAAGGTTTGGATTCCCTGGGGGATCAGTGACCACCCTGTGTTCAGCCAATCAGGCGCATCCTACAAACACTCCCCACTAATTAACATCCCAATTAACACCCTCCTTATTCTTAATGAGCACTCAATCCCTTTATCTCCTCTTTTTTTCCCACTTTAAATGACCCTGTGGATGTGGATCACGCCCCAGTACGCACAGAGCATCACAAACCCACAACCAGCAGTGTGGAGAAATTAATATCTTAATCTCATAAAGATTTTTAAATATTAACTTAAGCTGCTGAGGATGGATTATGGACTCAGAAACCAATCACCATTTCCCCCTAAATAACTGTTAAATAGGAGAAATATGTCTGGTGTGGGAGAATCAATGTTCCATTGCTAAAAGGCCTGACTGCCATGGGAATATTTCTGGGCTCCTGACACCTCATTAAGTTATTTAACAACATCCCAGTTTATTGCGCTGTCCAGCGACCACAGAAATTCTTAAAATTAAGCAGAGAAAGAGAAAAATAAAAATAGGCATTTATCAGCCTCCCTACAGGAGAGGACACACCAAGGAAATGCGAAATATGGGAGAACAGAGGGTTGCAACACAGAGCAAATTCCAAATCTGCCTGTGAGTTCCACAGGGAATAAATATGCAATTATCCCATATTATATATATCCCATATCTGTGTCCTAGTGGGCACAGAACGTCTGCACAGAAAGCCTGGTCTCGCTGCTTCAGATTTTGTCTCCAGAGAGAGACTCTCCAGTTCTTGGAGCATCTCCGTGGCCTCCTCAGGACTCACTCTAGAGCTTCTCAGGGCCTCCCCACCCTGCCAGCCAGGAATTCCCAGTTCCCAATCTCCCATCCATCCCTGCCCTCTGGCAGTGGGAGCCATTCCCTGGCTCCTGTCCCTCCATCCCTTGTCCTCTCCTGGAGCCCCTTCAGGCCCTGCCAGGGGCTCTGAGCTCTGCCTGGAGCCTTCCCTTCTCCAGGGGAACATTCCCAGCTCTCCCAGCATGGTTCCAGAGGGTTCCAGCCCTGCAGCAGCTCCGTGACTCCTCTGGACTCTCCAGCAGCTCCAGGTCCCTCCGGACACCCCAGGGCTCTGCAGGTGGGCTCTCACGTGGGGGGCAGAGGGGCACAATCCCAATCCCTGTCCTGCTGCCCAAGCCGTGGGATCATCCCAGGCCATGGGGGATTCTGGGTCCCACGTGGTTGGGCCATGTCCAGATTTTCCTCCATTGACACGCCCAGGTCCTGCTCCTCAGGGCTGCTCTCCATCCCTTCCCACCCAGCTGGATTTGTGCTGGCATTCCCTGATCCCTGTGCAGGACTTGGTCCTGTTGAACTTCAGGAGCTTCCCATGGATCCACCTCTCCACGTCCCTCTGGATTTCAGGAGCAGCACCTCCACTTCCCTCCGTGAGATTACAACCAGCTCTATCCACCCACCAAATTTCTATTTATTATTCTCTTTTATCACCCAGAAATTGGTTTAAAGCTGAATAAAACATTCCAAATTAAATATTTTCTCTGCCGGCAGCAGAAGTGGCGACGTGACTCGGTCCCCACAGCAGAGCAGGACAAAACCCATTAGTCCTTGATTGCTGTGCAGGTAATAAAGGAGTTTTACAAGGAAAGGTCTGTGCAGGGCAAAGCCAAATTATTGCTGAGCAGCCTCAGAGCCCTGTGAGGCTGTCTCTTAAAACAAACCATTAACATATGCACAATTAGGCTGCCTCAATTGTTATGCCACAAGCAAAAATAAAATCCCATCTTGGAATAACTAAACAGCCTTTTAATTCCAGCGAGCTGGCGGGGGGAAAAATGTGTTAGCATTAAAGGAATGTGTTTTTTTAATCACATCTAAAAATAACATTTACATAACCACCTACCCTGACATTTCACATCAGCAAGTGTCCAGAACCGCCTCGCTCAGCTGTATTAAAATATGCAAACACCACAGGGTTTTAGCAGATTTTGGTTTCCTGAAAAAGAATTGCAGAACTCCCAACTTTGGAGGCAAGAGGGAAGTCAGAGTGGTTTCTGCTCTGGTTTAAATAAATCAGGTACAAAGTGTTCTTCAGCAGGACAGTGGTAGCCAGTGCCTGGGTAATTCAGTCACGGAATTGTGGAATGGTTTGGGTTGGAAGGGACCTTTGCTAAAAGGTGTTTCTTGTTAGGATCTAAAGATTGCCCAGAGCAGCTGGGGCTGCCCCTGCATCCCTGGCAGTGTCCCAGGCCAGGCTGGATGGGGCTTGGAGCAGTCTGGGACTGTGGAAGTGTCCCTGTCCATGGAAGGATGTGGAATGGGATGATCTCTCTGGGTGTGCACAGGTGAAAAAAAAAACCAAAAAAACCAAAAAAAACACCAACCCTGGATTCCTGGATTTGTGGATCTGTGAGGATGACTTTGGAGCAGGTGGTGAATGAAGAGCAGATTCCAATCCAGCTCTGTAGGACAATGCAGCTGCTTTTCTGACTTCTTCCAACCCCATTTCTTCTGCTCCAGCTCAGAAAGTGCAGGATGTTCTCTGGGAACATCTCTGAGATGCAGGGAAGCTGAAACGGGAATTCAGCAGTGTTTGACAAGTACCCAGAAACCCAGTTCCCATAAAAGAATTTGTAAAATCTCCCCTTTGTAAAATGAGGGTCTGAAGTGTAAGAGGAGGTTTGATTTGAATATTGGGAAGGAATTCCTGGCTGGGAGGGTGGGCAGGCCCTGGCACAGGGTGCCCAGAGCAGCTGGGGCTGCCCCTGGATCCCTGGGAATGTCCCAGGCAAGCTGGAGCAGCCTGGGCCAATGGAAGGCGTCCCTGCCCATGGCAGGGGTGGATTGGGGTGAGATTTAAGGCCCTTTCCAACCCAATCTTTCATGATTTTGAGATTTATCCAAGGATAAGGAGCAGCACATGGGAGTGCTTTGCTTGAAGCCCCTCCTGGTGCAATGCTGCTGCCTCCAAGGAGCATTTCCGAGCTCTCCCCATTCTCTGCTGACTTCCTACAAATCATTTGTTACTGAGATTGATATTGCAGTTATGTAAACATCCATTATTTATCTGCTCCGGCCCTTTGAACCGGATGAGTGCTCCTGGATTTCCATTATTCCGCATCTAAATTAATCATGGAGCATAAAATCAGTCACCATTTATGCAATATGAAAAGGAAAAAAAGATGTAAAAATAGCTCTGGTGGTGTTGAGATTTCATGCCGTGTTCCCTGGGTAGGAGCTATTCAGGCATCTCGCTTTTGTCTGCAGGCCTGTGAAATATTGATGGCTTTTTTTAAAGGAAAAAAAAAAAAAACTCTCTGAAAATTATCTCTCTCCTCCAGAGAAAGTTGTTCCCTGATCCAGTCATTGACTCCCTCGCCATGGGGAGCACTGCAGAATCCCATCCATGGGCAGCTTCCCATCCTCTGGCAAATCCATGTCCTGCATCCCACAGCAGGCTGGGGCTGGGATCTCCTCCTGGGCACAGCCAGGAGCCCCTGACACCTTTCTGGGAACGTTTGCACAGACCTGACAACAGAATCCCACAGGGCAGCAGGGAAGCGTGACGTGGGGAGCTCCAGGGAGATCTGACAGCCTCCTACAGGAAAGGTGGCTCGTCCCTGCTGGTTTTTAACAGGAATTATCACTTCTCCACAACCAAATGGGCCCTGCCATCCCCATGGAGGGAATGGAGCTGGTTGGGGACTTGGATTCAGCTCCAGGCACTTCATGGAAGCCCAGAATGGTTTGGGTTGGAAGAGATCTTGAAGCTCATCTCATTCGCTCTTTAGCCAAGGGCAAAGACACCATCCACTATCCCAGATTGCTCCAGCCTGGCCTGGGCACTGCCAGGGATCCAGGGGCAGCCCCAGCTGCTCTGGCAATTCCAGCCCAGCCAGGAATTCCCAGTTCCCAATATCCCATCCATCCCTGCCCTCTGGCACTGGGAGCCATTCCCTGGCTCCTGTCCCTCCATGCCTTGTCCCCAGTCCCTCTCCAGCTCTCCTGGAGCCCCTTCAGGCCCTGCCAGGGGCTCTGAGCTCTGCCTGGAGCCTTCCCTTCTCCAGACATCACACAAAATTCTGTGTGCTACTCTGGTCCAGCATCAGGATTTGGGAAACACCGTGAAAAGAAGTCAGGGAGGGGTAAGGAAAGGAGATCTTTGGAACAATTCTTTCTCTGCACTGGTTTTTCAGCACTTCAGGGATCCATCCCTTCGGTTTATGGTGTGTGATCAGCAGAATTAAGAAAGAGACCACTGAGAAGCTCAAATTAACACTATCATAGAAATAATTGGGCACAGAAGGCTTCTTTTAGGGATCAAAACCTCTGCTGGGCAGCCAGATCCTTACTGAGATGTTCTTTTCATTGGTGACGTTCCTCAAGCTTCAGATTGCCTCACAATCTGATCTGAGCCACCAGAAGCCAAAGGCACCATCAGCTTCCTCACACCCTTGTGAGTGAAGGAACAGCCACTCCAGTGGGAATATCCTGGCAATATCCTGCAATCTCCCAGCTCAATCCACTCCAGCTAATAATAACTGGCCTTGCTTCCCCTCCAGCAAGCGTGGCTGGAAGGAGGAACCTCTCCAAGCTTTAAATAACTCCTGGATTCCCCCCTCCGGACCTGTGCTCCAGCTGGGAGCAGCTTTCCTGTTTGTTTGTTTGTTCCTTTTTCCTTGCCATGATTGCAGAGAGGAAGGAATCTGGCTCCTACCTCCCTGAAGACCTCGGGCTTGGAGAGCAATTACTCAGCACTGCAGGCTCTGGTGCAGAATTAAAGGTCAGGGCACTTTTACTGGGGGTTTTTATTCCGGGCTTGCACGAGGTCACAGCTGATGATAAGCACATGTTCAAATCCACGTTTCCAAAGCAGTTCACTGTCCTGAAAGTGGCTGTGAAAATCCAACAGAGCCTTTTTAACCCTCTCTTTTCTCCTGATTTTAGGCAGGAAAAAGCCTTTGGAGCCAAATTCCAATGAGACGGAGAGAGGGTGGTGGTGGGACCTCTCCCTCAGGGGTTGTGCTTTTGGGTTTTTTACACAAACTCCCCCGAGCTGCCTCTCTCCTGGAGGTGCTGGCTCCTTTGGGGCCCTGGGGGATTCAATGTGCTCCTCATCTGTTTCTGAAAAGCAGCTCTGACCTTGGCTTGGCACAGGCTGGAATGGCAGAGGCTGGAGCTTCCAGCTGGAAGAATGGTTTGGAGGAAAACTCCAGCCAACAATTATCCCAGGGGCATTCCCTGCCTGACCATCCTGAGGCATTCCTATCCTGACCATTCTGGGGTATTCCCTGTTTGGAGCAGGGTCCCACCTGTCCTCATCCCACCATGCCTGAGGTCAGCTGAGGTTTTCTTGGCCACCACACACCAGGATCTTGCTGGGGGTGGAATTCTGGCTCTGTGGAGCTGGAAATGAGCTGTTGGAGGAGGGCTGGCAGGGGCCTGGGGCAGCTCCTGCCTCTCCTGACCCTGGAATGCTGCACTTCCAGCGCTGATGGATGGCCCAGCCTGACGGAGCCCCAGCCTGAGCTCAGCCAGATGTGAGATTAATTTATTGCACCTGTCCAAACAGAAAATATTCCTATTTTCTTGAGTTCCAGTGCCACGCTCAGGTGACCTCGGCCCAGCCTGGTGGGTCTGTCCCTGCTGGGGGTGAGGGAACACCGAGCATCACTCGTAATCCAAAGATGAATCAAGGCAGAAAATCCAGCTCCTTGGAGCAGGAGGCTGAGCTGGGGTGTGCAGGGGGAAAAAAACTCCAAGCTCTGCTTCAGCTGCATGAGGAGCAGCAGCAGCACAGTTTGTGTTTTAATTAATAAGGCAATAATTTGGCGTGGAGCATCTCAATGCGGCTGACTGCACGCTGCAGTCCTGCGGCGGGGGAGCAGCAGGGAAAGCTTCCAGCAGCACAGCCCGGGGCAGGAGGGATCTGCAGCCACCAGCAAGTGCTGGGCCAAAGCTGAGACTTCAAATTCCCAGCGAGTTCAGTGGGAATTCTGCCTGATTAAAGCTTGAGCCGCAGTCCAGGAATTTCTCTCTCTGCCGCAATCCAGCCAGGCTTTGCGCAGGAGCTTGGGAGCAATCTGTTCCCCTTGATGCAGGCTTTTCTTGGAGAGAATTCAAGTTTATTCCATTAGAAAGGGGTTTAGTCTTCCCTTTTTATGGTGGTGGGAAAGAAAAAACACTGGGTTTTCCCTGAGCTGTGACAGCTCAGATCTCACTTGGTTTTAACCTCTCCTGAAGGGAAAAGCTGCTAAAGGACTTTAGACTTGAGAAAGGACTTTAGACTTGAGAAAGGACTTTAGACTTGAGAAAGGAACATTAGAAATTGTTGTTCCTTATAATGAGGGCCAAAGGATCTCGGGGAAGTGAAATAGGATCATAATTAGGTGGGCACCTTCCTTTTGCCGGGTCAAGAAATTGGATAATTCAGCTGGAATTTCAAAGGGAAGAGCAATTGGAGGAAGATGAACTTCTGACCTTGTAATTACAAATCAGAGCTTGGCAGAAGGTGGGTGGCATCCTGCCCAAAATGACATGACAAAAATAAGAATCAGAAGGGCTAATAAACCACTGAACGGGGTCTGAAATAGCTCAGTCTTTAGGAATAAAAAAAAAAAAAAAAAAAGAAAGAAGAAAAAGAAGAATAAAAAAACCCAAGGAATAATTTTATTAGGAGAGATAGGGAGAATCAAAAGGAAAAGTGAAAACCACTTGCCAATAGAAGGGAAACAAAATCTTGGTGATAGCTGAGGGGATTTTTTCCTGGGGTGTTGCAGGCAGTGCCACATCCACACATTTTTTTGGCACTTTCAGGACGGACACTCCCTGTGCCAAAGCAAAGAGATTTTTCTTGACTTCAAGGAATGGGAGGAAAATTACAACAGACATGATGTCCTAACCTTGTCTGCTTGCTGGTTTGGGTGCTTTGCTGGATGGTGGGGTCAGGGCAGGTTCTTTTGGGGGGATTTTTGGGGTGCAGACACCTCCAAGCTCCCCTCATGCCTAGGGACATCCCACCCTGCCCTACCAGCTGCTTTTCCAGCAGGAAAACCAGAAGCTGGAAGAAAAAAAACCTCTCAGCCCCCTAAGGAAAGGCCCTGCCTTTGTCACCAGCTCTCCTTGCACAAAGCTCACTTTATTTTCTCCCCAGCATTCAGGTCTCTGTCTAAAGAAAACACAGAAAACATTCAGAGACAATTTTTTTTTTCTCTGCTTTGTTTATCAGCAAGATTAAGATTCCTGGCTGTGGAAGAAAGGAATATCTCCATTTATTTGTTTCAGGGCATGTGGAGAGCATTTGTTTCCTAGGATGCAAATTCATTGTTCCTGCTCTGAATGAAAGCCCCGGTGCCAAGAGCTGCCATCGGATTGGGATCTCTTGGCACCGTTTTTGCTGGAACTCCACGCTCAGAGCAGGGATTTGTAGCCTCCCAATATTCTACCACTGGAAAAGCTTTCCCAGTTTAATTCTTAAACTTTCTTTCAGATGATTTCTCCTTTGCTAAAGTCCTGCCGTGCCTCAGGGTGGGATTTTGGGATGTGGATCACGCCAGCAGCCCTGGGGTGCTGCACCAGCTGCCTGCACCACCAAAAAGGGCGAAATTGGGCGTTCAAATGCGATTGGCTGCACTTCCTAATTCCACTTTTTGTTTATTTCTCTCCCCCACGATTTTTTAAAATTAGGATTTACACACACACACAAGCACATCCCGAAGTGCAGCTGCGGCTCCAAGTGCCACCAGGCAAAGCTGCAGTGTGAAATTCCGTGGGATGACCCCCCCCAGCTCCCTGTTTGTCCCCAGGGTGGGCAGAGCCCTGTCCCCAACCCGGCTCAGGGGCTGCCACCCCCCATTAGCTGCAGCAGGGGATGGCACGTTGTGACATGGCTGTGCCTGACATGCCATGTCACCCTGGGAGATAATGACTTGGAAATTTGTGCTAATAATTGTTTTGACTGTTCCCCCGGAATGAGTGGGTTTGGTTAGGGTTTTTTTTTTTTTTTTTTTTTTTTTTTTTTTTTTTTCCAGCAGATGTCTTGCACTTAAAGTGATTTTATTAGGGAATTGTTGTTATTTTTTCACACAGAAAAAATACCTGTGCCAGCTGGAGGTTGGGAGTTGGGATTGACATCCCTGCAGCCCCTCAGGATGGCTCTCCAGGGAAGATTTCCCAATTCCAACTCCTTGTAACCAAACCCTGCTGCCCAGACACCATCACCTTCCTCAGGACCACGACTCTGATGCCTTCACCACTGAGTAAAGGAATTTTATCATGAATATCCATGGCAGGATCCGTGTCCAGAGAGGAACAACGGAGCTGGGAAGGGGCTGGAGCACAAGGAGTCGCTGAGGGAGCTTGGAAGGGCTGAGGGTGGAGAAAAGCAGGATCATGAAGGGAAAAGCTCTGCATTAAAGCCTTCCTCAGACTCCCCTCACTTTTTTTTTTTTTTTTCCCACATGTTTTTTCCCACTTTTTGATTTTCCCCACAGGGCAGGAGAGACCCTGAAGGGAACAGAGCTGGGAAAGGGCTGGAGAATCCCTGAGGGAGCTGGGAAGGGGCTCAGCCTGGAGCACAGGAGGATCCAGAAGGGAAAAGCTCTGCAGCAGAGCCCTCTCCAAATTTTCCACACTTTTTTTTCCCCTCATGTTTTCTCCCACTTTTTGAATTTCCCCTCACAGCAATGGAGACCCTGAGGGGCTGGAGCAGGGTCAGGGAAGGGAATGGAGCTGGGAAGGGGCTGGAGAATCCCTGAGGGAGCTGGGAAGGGGCTCAGCCTGGAGCACAGGAGGATCCCCAGGGATCTTTTCCCTCTCTGGAATTCCCTGCCAGGAGGGCACAGCCGGGGGGGTCGGGCTCTGCTCCAGGGAACAGGGACAGGAGCAGAGGGAACGGCCTCAGGCTGGCCCAGGGCAGCTCAGGGGGGATTTTGGGGAAATTCCTTCATGGAAAGCGTTTTCCAGCCCATGCCAGCAGTGAAGTCCCAGATGTTTTGAGCAAGGAATGCCAGGTTTGCAGTGGAAATGTCTGGCTGTGTTTCTGCAGGGCCCTGGGCCTGGGCTGGGCGTTTGGGGCTGAGAGCCCTCCTTGTGCTCCTGCTCCTCTGCTCCTGGGCCATTCCAAGGATTTTCCAGCCATCCGAACCCCCTCATGTGGGCGAGCCTCATCCTAAAAATCAGCACATCTGGGATCACATCCCAGTTTGGCCAGGCTTTCCCAGCAGGACAGGATCTTTCCCCAGGCCCACAAGAAGGCCTCTCCCTTACAGAATCACAGAATCCTTTAGGATGGGAAAGACCTTTAAGATTTGGGTTTGGGAAAGAAAACAACCCAAGAAAAACACCAGGAAAAAAAAATCTAATTACTTGGGAAAATTACAGCAAATTAAGTTAGATGGTTTGGTTTCCTCCCCAGCAAAATCCAGCAGAAATTTCTGGCTACACTCGGACTTACAGAGTTGCAACAGCACCTAAATATCCAGAGTTTCCCCATCTTTGGAAGACAGCACTCCAGAGCTTTGTGGTCATGTTTCCTGGAAAAATCAATCCTCTTCTCCCCAAAAAAACCCCCCAATTTACTTTTAAAAAACCCAGTTTATATAAAAGAAATAAATTAATTTAGCAGCATTGAAGTCCATTTCAATTTGACTTGTGAATTTAGTTCTGTATAGACATTTATATTATTAAATAGGGTGCAAAGCCTTAATTAAATAAACTTTAGCTCTTGCTGCAGGATTTTATCAGGGAAACCCAAACAATCCCTTCTGACATCATTTAACTTCTCCCTCTTTCTTTCCCTTTTCCTTGTCAAAATATTCATCCCAACTGGCACGTTCTCCCTGAGTATTTAGATTTTCGCAGACATTTTTACAACCTATTTGCATTTTTGTGGAAAAACTCTCCCATCTGTTTATTTCCCTCTTGCAACTGGCTGGGATGACTGGAATTGGAGAGATCAGGAAAGACCCCAGAGTAGCTTTCCCTGGGCTCAGTCCTGGTGCTTTCTCCTCAGAGACATTATCTTATCTGCTTGGAGATCATGTCCTTGAAACCAAATTATCCACGACATCCCTATTCCACAGTATCCAGCAGGTAAAATTTAGAAAATTCCTTGCAAACCTCCAAACAAAACCCTTGCTGACAAAGGCACCATCGGAATCTGAGCTGCAGATGTAGCCCGAGGTGAACAGCACATTTTGCAGGAATATTGTGAATATTTTCATATCATATGGGCTGCTCTGACAAGCAGAGAGACTGTTTTCCCTTTTAAATGAAATAATAAATAAAATTTAAAAAGTAGGGCTGCAGGAGGATGGGTTTAGGTGGGATATTGGGAAGGAATTGTTCCCTGGGAAGGGGGTGAGGCCCTGGCACAGGGTGCCCAGGGGAGCTGTGGCTGTCCCTGGGTCCCTGGAAGTGTCCAAGGCCAGGCTGGTGTCCAAGGACAGTGGAAGGTGTCCCTGCCCATGGTACGGTATGAACTGGATCAGTTTTAGGATCCCTTCCCACCCAAACCAGTCTGGGATTCTCTGGTCCAGCATCCCAGTCCCTCTCTGTGACTGCTTCAGGCTCTGTTGCTGGTTCCTTAAAAGATAAACCCCATGAGGTTATTCCCCCCTTTTTCTGTAATTTATTTAGCGCCAAGCAGGAGGAATTCAGTCCCTGGAGTGCACCTGGTGTCACTTTTATCCATAAATTCCAGACTGTTAAAATCCACGTGGATGTGGCACTTGGTGACACAGCTTAGCCGTGGCCTTGGCAGTGCTGGGGAAGAAGTTGGACTTGATAATCTTGGAGGTCTTTTCCAGCCTAAACAATTCCCCAGTTCTAAATTCCTTCTCTGGGCAGCTCCCAGGGTGAATTAAGCATTGCTGGAATTGCTGGATGCTGCTAGTGCTCCACAGCCAGCTCTTGGAATTAATTCACTGTTGGAAGGTGGATCGTGCTCAGAACAGGAAAATTCCACAGTAATTAATGCAATAATATCAAAAATAAATAGTGTTTGTACACATAGCCAATGCTGAAAGTGGGGTCCCTCCCAGTCCTGATTTTTCCCAGCATCAGGTTCCAGTGGGATGGGCTGTGCTGGACAAGCAGAGCCCCTGGGGAGCCCAGACTTCCTCCCTCCTGCTCTGAGCCCTCAGGACAATTGTGAGTCAATAACCTTTTCCTGAAACCACTTTATACTCAACCGTTATTTTTTTCCTCTGGCATTGTTCCTTCTTTCCCAGGGGAAATGTCCAAGCCCTTATTGCTCGTCAGGAGGTCACTGGGAACGATGTTATCACTCCATGGGGTCCCAGCACTGGCTGCAGGTGAGCATGAGCACGGCACATCTGGAGCACTTTAACATCTGTATCTGCATCCAGGCCCCTCGTGGGGCAGAGAAAAAGAAAAACCACCAAAAAGCCACCTGCAAGGGCTAATCCAGGGGAAAAAAAAAAAACAAAAAAAAGTGCTATAACAAGGTTTTTACAAGGGCATGGAGTGGCAGGACAAGAGGGATGGATTCATACTGACAGGGCAGGGTTAGATTTGTGATTAGGAGGGAATTCCTGGCTGTGAGGGAGGGGAAGCCCTGGCACAGGATGCCCAGAGAAGCTGTGGCTGCCCCTGGATCCCTGGAAGTGTCCCAAGCTAGGTTGGAGCAGCCTGGGATAGTGGAAGGCAAGAGTGCCATGGCAAGAGTGGAATGAGAGAAGCTTTAGGGTCCATTCCACCCAGTCTGTAATTCCAGGATCTCTCTTCCCTGGCTTTGCAGAGCTCCTTGGATAAACACTGTAGGTGTGGTCCCGACCTGCTGCTGGCTGGGGAGAAGATTTTACGTCACAGAATCTTGAAATCCTTTAGGTTGGAAAGGACCTTTAAGGTCATCATGTCCAGTTGCTAAGATGTTATTTACAAATCTGTTTTCTTCACCTCAGTTACTACATTTCGGAGAAAAGCTGATGTTTATTCACTAAAACATTAAATAAATCCAGCAGTGCCACAGTTTGTTCCCAGTTATCTTTTCACAAGGTTATTCCTATATCCACGGGTTCTCCCCCACTATTTTCTCCCCCTCCAGACAGCAGCATCCACAGGACGGGAAGTGCTGTTGGCCCATCCCAATTTAAATTTTTGGGCATTCACAGGGGCTACAACCACTGTTTTCCACCTTTGTCTCACAGCTGAGTTCCCCAGGAACATCTCAGCCCTCACCAACTTGCCCCTGAGCCTGGGTTCCATTTTAAACATGGAAAGTTTTGTTCCCCATGAGATTTTGAGCACCCCCAGGCCAGGGGGTTGTGCTGGAAAAGGCCCCTCATGGCTCAGGAGACTCCTGGGATCACCCTGGGGAGTGCCAGGCGCTGTCCTCAGTGCCACCCTCGGAGGGGACAGCTCTGCAGCCTGTGTCCCCTCTCCATGGGATGTCCCATGCCCAGGGAGCTCCTGGAATCCATGGGAAGTGATCCAGCCCTCAGTGATGCAGTTACCACAGATCCAGGCTTTGCTTGGAGCTGGACACAGGGATGTGGTGTTCCCCACTGCCCACATCCCAAACCTGCCAGGCAGGAGCTCATCCCACATGGATGCAGAACCTGCCCTGCTCTCATTCTGGTGCCACAGGTGATATTTGGTGGGAAGATTTGAGCTTGGAACCACAAGAGCTGTTGGAATTCCCCCCTTTTTCATGGATAGAGCTGCACAGCTCCGACAGCCGTATCCCACTGCTCCCAGTTTGCCTCCCAGATCTTCTCCTGTGTGCTGGAACAACCTGCAAGAGCCTCAAACCCTCCTTCCCTTCCACTTGTGACCATTGGCATGGTGACAGCCAGCAGATAATAAAGATCACAGCCCAAACCCTTGGAAAAGGCAGCACTGCTCCCACTGGGAATGCTTCAGTCCATGGGTTTGTCTCCAGGAGAGCCCGGAGGCTTGGGAGCTGTTTGGAAAAGAGAATCCAAAACTCATCCTATCAAACCAAACTGGCAGGAAAGGATCCATTTTGGCTTGCCCCTCATTTCATGGATGTGGAGAAATCCACACGCATCCCATTTACGGCTTCGAGGAAATTTCTCCTGGCCCGACCCATGTTGGACATATGGAATCCATTTTCCCTCACACCTGGCCACATATATTTGTTATGAAAGGTTCATGACTCCACGGGCTGTGTGACCTGTTCCCAGGGTGACTGGAGTTAAATGTGTTTCCTGCTCTCCCAAATTCCATATAAACCGAATAAACCAATCCATAGATCCCTGGTGTAATATCCTGAGCCTACAAACACACGCAGGCAATAAGTCAGGGAGGAGGGAAAAATCCAGTTGCTGCTTCCCATTAGTGAGCAGCTGTGAGGGGAAGGGAAGGAAGGCAGGAAAAACCCAGGAAATTCAGGGAACAACAGGAATTTTGTTGCTCTCAAGACCTAAACCAGTTTCAAGCCCAGTTTCTGATCTCAGAGCCAATGGTCCATGTGGAAAAGGTGATTTTGGAGCCTCAGGGAATGGGAATGATGCTCCATACACTGGGGTGTTCAGGCATCATTTCGCTGCACTTGTAATAGATAAAGGAAGCTTCCACAAAATATAAAGAGGGAATTTTTCCATGGGCAGGTGGGGACTGGACAAGGGGGAACAGTTTAAAACCGAATGAGAGGAGATTTAGATTAGAAATTGGGAATTAATTGTTCCCTGTGAGGCTGGGGAGACCCAGGCACATCCCTGGAAGGGTCCAAGGCCAGGTTGGAGAAAACTGGGACAGTGGAAGGCATTGGGTGTGGAACCAGATGAGTTTTAAGGTCCCTTCCAACTCAAACCAGTCTGGAATTCCATGATTCCATGATTCTTTGACTATCACAGCAGTGCTACAGAGGGTCAGGAAGGGCTGTTGGATGCTCTGGATAATTCCTCCCCCATCCTGCATCCTCCAGCAGGGCACAGCCACACGCTGCATCCCCATGGCCCTGACCTTTCCAGAGAAGACAAGTCAGCTCCTCTTAGGATCAGCAGCTGGCATTTATGGCTGTGGCCTCTACATCCCATAAATGCAGTGCCCTGCTTGTCATCCCAGCCCTCCACCCCGCTCCCGTTCTGCTCACCTGATACACAGCACAAAAATCCACCCCAATAACAACAAAAAAGAGTCACTTTAGGGAAGGAGAGCAGAACAGGGATCAGCTCCACACATCCCAGGAGATTCTCCCTTTCCCTGGGGAGAATTTTCCCTCAAGGAACCAGAGCGAGAGGTTGTGCAATGACTCTGTGCTGATGCAGCAGCACGAAATACCAAGCGAATCCCTTCCAAAATAGTCGAGTTGGATGCCATTATTTCCTGTTGGTAGACAGAAGGAGAGTGGGAAAAACTCCTGTTTTGGGAGCCAAGCGCTGCTGAGGAAAGCGATTAGCAGATGGCGTGGAAATTAGCTCATTATTATTAATTTGCCAGGCCTTTCCCAGTTCCTGAATTGCCCTTTGGAAGTTGCAAAGCAGCGTGTGCATATGGACAAAAGGAGGCTGCTTTTGGCAGAGCAGCTAATTAAGAGCTGTGCCACCCACTCCCTGAATGGGAGCCCTTCCCACCTGCCCCATCCCGGATTTGGGATGAGCGGCGCCGGGATAATGCTCAATAGGGAGCCCCCACGCCTGGTGCTTATTAATGTGCTGATGTTTTGTGCGAAGGAGTTAATGCTGCAAAAGGCCTTTTTTTCTGTTTCTAAGGGGTTTTTGTGGAGGTGGTTACAGCAACTGTTTAACAGCACTGAATATACCTATTTATTGGGAAATTAATTTAGGGAAAAACATGCTTCAGCACACCAAAACCTCTCCTCCATCCTCTTTCAAACTGGATTTTTTGCCTAGATTGTTGCACGTCCTTTTATTTCTTTCCAGGACAGCACTGCCCTGTGGAGCTGAGAGAAGAATTTGGGCTGGTAGCCCAAAATTAGCTCAAAAAGAAAGGAGCTCAAAGTCTGAATTTATAGTGGCTACACAGCCTCGAGTGGAGCTGCAGTAGGACTTTTCTCCCAGCTCCTTTGTCTAAAAGCGACTGCAAATAACAATAATAATGAGAATGAGAATGATTATGATAATGATGATAGTGATGATGATGATTATAATAATAATAATAAATAATAATAAATAAGCACGGAATGGTTTGTCTGGAAAAGGACCTTAAAATCACCCAGTTCAAGCCCCTTGCCGTAGGCAGGGAAACCTTCCACTATCCCATGTTGCTCCATGACCCATCATCATCATCACTCTCATTTCCCACACTAATATAAAATATTATTATTATAAATTATTCAATATAAATGATAAATTTGTAGATTTTAAAGGGACACCTAAAGGTTGGTTAGGACCATGCAAAACCATCCCTTTGGATGCCTTTTTCCTTCCTCTCCAGGAGCTTTAAGCACTAAGAAAACCCCACTTGGAAATGAAGCCCTGCAGCCCCACTCAGGCCAATTAAAGCCAGCAGATCCCACCCTCGGCTGCTTTCCAGTGGCAGGAAAGCTGGAATTGTCATCCTCATCCAGAGTGGCAGCAGCTGTGAGCCAGGGGAGGGCTGGAAGTGACACCGCCGCCGTGTCATCGCAGCGACAGCGCTAATTGCCCACGTGGCGCGGCTCCTAATTGATTTCCTCCTCATTAACGCCACGATGCCGCTGCAGGGATAGATCCAGGGTGAAGCACTGTGGGTCTGGAACATGGGGAGATGGGTGAGGGAAAGCTGGGCGTGGAAAGGCAGGGAAATGGGAGACGGAAAGTTAATTAGGGAGCTCGTGTTAATGTGGTGTCAGAGCAGAAGGTGTTGGGTTGGATCAGGGGATGCCCCTTGAATCACGGAAGGTTTGGGGTGGAAGGGACCTTAAAGCTCATCCCACTTCACCCCTGCCATGGGCAGGGACACCTTCCACTGTCCCAGGTTGTTCCAACCCTGCCTTGGACACTTCCAGGGATCCAGGGGTAGCCACAGCTTCTCTGGGAAGTCCATTCCAGGGCCTACCACACAACTAAGAACCCCTTCCCAATATCAAATTGAAATCTCTTCTCCATTTCAAACCATTCCCCTCTGTCTTACCACCACCTGCCTGTGTAAAAATTCCTTCTCCAGCTCCTCCTGCTGCAAAAGCCTGGCAAGGAAATGTCAGGTAACCCGGGAAACCTGTGCCAGGGCCTCACGCTCTCACAGCCAGGAATTCCTTCCCAATATCCCATCAAATCCTGCCCTCTGTCAGTGAGAAGCCATTCCCCCTTATCCTGTCACTCCACCCTTTGTCCAAAACCCCTCTCCAGCTTTCAATATTTTCCCCGTTTTCCCTATTTTCCCCTCTTTTCTCTGTTTGTTTGGAGTTTTGAGCGCACACGGAATCCCTAGGAAAAGCCGCCGTGACGTTTCCCTGGGCACCAGGGGCTGAGCGGTTCCGTGGCATCTTCCAGACGGAAATCCTCAGAGCAGCTACAATGTGCTTTGTAATTAGAGTTAATTAACACTTCTGCAAATTGGTCTTTATTTAAGACCAGCTGCCGAGGCGGGAAGAAAAAAAGTCTATCAGCCCATAAAATATTAATTAGCACAAGTGTCTCGTCTGCTACCGCTGGGCTGTGTGAGGATGGGAGTTGGGCAAAGAGAGCTTTGTTTCCTTGGATAAAGAGTTTGGGAGCAGGAATTTGAAATTGATAAATTCAGATTTCCTCCCTGAGCCCCGACACATGTCACAGGTAGAGGGACAAAGTCTTGTCCCCTAAAACACAACCCAGCAGCCTGGAAATACTTTTGGAAGAGCAAGGGAGAGGATGTGGGGAGGAATAAAAATGAAATTTCATCCACACATCAGTTGTGGGAGAGCCCAGTTGTTTAATCATGGAATCATGGAACGGTTTGGGGTGGAATTAAAGCTCAAAATTCCAACCCTTGCCATGCCACTATCCCAGGCTGCTCCAAGCCCCATGCAAGCTGCTCTTAGACACTTCCAGGGATGTGATGATGTGAAAAACTCTTCCAAATTAATCTCCCCTTTCCCTCCAGCACCTCCTTCCTCTGGGATTTTCCCTGCTTCCTTCTCTCCGTTGTTTTTTCTGTTTAAATCCACCCAAGAACTTCATGACAAATACTCTTTAAAACAAGGATTTTTTTTACCCAAACTTTCCTGCTTGTGGGATTTTGTGCCGAGGCCACAGCGGGGCCGATTCCTGCCTGGCTCCGCTCCACTCTGACTGAATTAGGTCAGGGGCTTCTCCAGGCTATAACCATCTTCAAATTATGTGACAGAAACAAATGGGAAATATTTAAAGTTAAGACTCTGCAAGTGCTTTTATTCAGCATAAAGATGGCATCACTTGGAGTTTATATCTGCTTGCTAAAAATTCCTGTAAGGAGCTTGGTGAGGGATGAGAAAATCGGATAAAATGTCCTTTTTCTCCCTTTCTATGGAATCTGGATTGGTGCTCACACTCAGAAAAACCAGCCTGGAGTTTGCAGGGAAAAAAATAAAGCAACTCCAGAAACAAATAGCTGCAGGGAAGGCAAATTGAAACGTAAAAATACCCCAATTTCACTGGAATTTTTCAAACTGGCTTTGCAGTGAATTCCCTTGAAAATGTGTCAAATCTGCAAGGAGGCCATTAACCATTCCTTGTGGATCCAGTGAAGAGTTCCAAGGAAAACATCTCTTTGCAAAAGGAAAGAAATATTTAATTCTAGTTTAAAGCCTGGATGTTGCTAATGTTGTATTTTCATTTTGTTTTCCAGCATAAACTCAGGAAAAGTTTAGAGGATTAAAACTGAGTTAAGATGAAGCAGATTTCAGACCCACACCAAGGTGGGGTTTTGTCTTGGGGTTTTTTTCCTCTTTCCTGACAGTTTGACAAAGAATAAGCCATTTTCTTTAATTTTGCCCTCAATAAATTACTATGAAATACAAAATTAATAGGAAATAAATGGGAAATGCTGAATATGAAAGGTGAGATATGAGAGGAGCAGTTGTTTGCAGTGGTGTCACCCCAAGCCCATGCTGGGCTCTATTTTCCAGCACAAGATGCTCACCCTTGACCTTTGTGTGCCCTGCTCCCAATTTTCCATCCCTTTACAAATCCATTTTCCATGGAATATTTGGTTTCAGCAGCTCATGGTGCTGCTCAGTGGAAGAAAGGACTGGAGACACCTCCAGGGCCCTGAGGAGAGTTGGATGCACCCACAGTCAATCCAAAATGTTGGAGTCACGCACCCTGAGGGTGATCCTTCATCATCTGGAGGAAGGAAATGAAGCACAAGGAGTCTGGGGTGTGAATTGATACATTCCTGCTAAAATTCTGTGGATATCAGGAAAAGGTTCTTCCCCCAGAGCGTGTGTCCCATTCACCCAGGGAATGGGCACATTGCCAAGGCTGCCAGAGCTCCAGGAGCGCTGGGACAACACTCCCACAGGGTGGGATTTTTGGGTTTGCCCTGGGTGGGGCCAGGAGCTGGATCCATGATCCTCGTGTTCCCTTCTCTTGGGAATGTGTGTGGAAATGATCAGTGGGAAAATGTGGTGTCTCCTGGACTGGGAGACCTCCTGTGATGCACAGAGAATGCAGCAGCTCAACGTGCATGGAGCACTTTGGGGAGGAACCTGATACCAGCAGGAAAAGTCCAGGTAATGCTGATGCCTTGAGAAGGCTGCCCTGGAGCAGAGGCTGGACAGAGTTCCAGAATAAAGCAGGGATTGATTCAAGGATCTCCTCCATGGATGGATGCACCCACGGTCAATCCAAAATGTTGGAGTCACGCACCCTGAGGGTGATCCTTCATCATCTGGAGGAAGGAAATGAAGCACAAGGAGTCTGGGGTGTGAATTGATACATTCCTGCTAAAATTCTGTGGATATCAGGAAAAGGTTCTTCCCCCAGAGCGTGCTGGGCATGGAATTCCCCCAGGGAATGGGCACATTGCCAAGGCTGCCAGAGCTCCAGGAGCGCTGGGACAACACTCCCACAGGGTGGGATTTTTGTGGGTTTGCCCTGGGTGGGGCCAGGAGCTGGATCCATGATCCTCGTGTTCTCTTCTTTTGGGAATGTATGTGGAAGTGGTCAGTGGGAAAATGTGGTGTCTCCTGGACTGGGAGACCTCCTGTGATGCACAGAGAATGCAGCAGCTCAACGTGCATGGAGCACTTTGGGGAGGAACCTGATACCAGCAGGAAAAGTCCAGGTAATGCTGATGCCTTGAGAAGGCTGCCCTGGAGCAGAGGCTGGACAGAGTTCCAGAATAAAGCAGGGATTGATTCAAGGATCTCCTCCATGGAGTCACCTTGGGCAGCACCAGAGCCCAGCCAGGGCTGCAGCCAGGATGAACCCAAATGGTCCCAAAATGCACGAGCGCTCCCGGGGTCTCTCCCTGGGATCAGCTCTGCTCCATGTGCACATTGCAGTTCAGTGGCCAATTCCAGCTCAGCCCCTGCACTCCCATCCTGCTTGTTTTTCTCTCTGCAGCCCACGGGGTTTGTGCTCCTGGGCTGAGATTTGGATCATTTGTCCTTGGTGCCCAGCTGGAGCAGGAATTGTTTTGTGTCCCTGCTCTGTGCAGAGAGCTCAGCAAGCCTTAATGTGAAGCTCAGAACTTCACACTGAAGCAGCACAGAGTCTGAAAAATAAAACAGAAAAGCTAAAACATAAGGCATCACTGCCAGGACACGGCCGTGCCACCCCACGGCACAGAGAGCCCTGGGAGTCCCACCTGGGCAGGTGACAGGATGGGAGGTGACAGCTGTGGCACTGGGGAGGGTCGTGCCAGGTGAGACAGAACGGGAGACGCCGGCACACTCCCGGGCAGGTGTTGGAACAGCGCTCGTGTTTCCACCAGCCCCAGCACAATGTCACAACAGCTCCCACAGGAATTAATGTGATGGGAAAAGCGCACTGCACACGCAGGGAAAACGCTGGGCAAACTGGGAACTCCGAGATCTGCGTTTTCCAAGGGTGAAATCCAAGCCTGAGCCGTGGCAGAGCCCTGCGGAGAGAGGAGCGACGTGGATCCCATTCCCCTTTGTGTGGCTCTATAATCCCAAGGGGGAAAAAAAAGGCTCCCGAAGATTTAAAGAGGCTTTGGCTCAGCCTTTGAATGCCTTTTCATTTTCCCCTATTCATGGATCAAATAGAGCTCCCTGCTCTGAATAATTGCATTTTACCTGCTGAAAACACGCTCTGGAAACCTCAGAGTGCTTTATTCGTCCTGATGGCACATAAAGCATAAACATTAAGTTTGCTAAAAACAGGGGAAAATAAGACTCATTTTTTTCTCTTCAATATAATTTACAAGGGGAAGCATTAACTCATAAATCATAGGCACAAATTCAGTGAGGATTGAAACACTACACTCAGCAGCAGGCAAATTACAGCCACACCACTCCATCACCGAGGGCTCCTTCCAAGGGCATTATTGCAAATATGTTCCTCATGAGGAGAGTCAAGGAGGGGGGAAAAGGGGGGAAAAAAGCACTGAAACCACGAGGAAGGAGAGTCCCAGCACCCCCAGCCAAGGCAGGGCTGGATTCAGCTCATTCAATCCTGCCTGGACTCACCACCCTCACAGGGAAGGACTTATCCCAATATCCCATCCATCCCTGCCCTCTGGCAGTGGGAGCCATTCCCTGGCTCCTGTCCCTCCATCCCTTGTCCCCAGTCTCTCTCCAGCTCTCCTGGAGCCCCTTCAGGCCCTGCCAGGGGCTCTGAGCTCTGCCTGGAGCCTTCCCTTCTCCAGGGGAACATTCCCAGCTCTCCCAGCCTGGCTCCAGAGGGGCTCCCACCCTGGAGCAGCTCCATGGCCTCCCTCCGGAAGCTCCAGGTCCTTCTGGACACCCCAGAGCTGGAAGCTCATGATTATACCTGGGATTCTGCATGGGATCACCCTGGAGCAACTCCGTGGCCTCTTCTGGGCTCCCTCCAGAAGCTCCAGGTCCTTCTGGACACCCCAGAGCTGGAAGCTCATGATTATACCTGGGATTCTGCATGGGATTTTCCCTCTGGTCCAGCAGTCCATGAGAGGCCCATCAAAACCTGGGTTTGAGGGGAAGAAAGATGAAAACATGAAAGTTTATTCCCCCCTAAAGCACCACTGGCACTCCCTGGACACTCAGTGCTCATCCCATGGAACAGGGCAGATCCAGGAAAAGAGTCTCAGAAATAAGGATTTAACAGCTTTCTTTGTTCTTTGTACTTCCTTCCTCTCCAATTTAATATTTCCTTTTAGGCCCTACTCTGCCAGCAAGTGTTTAAAGCTGGGCTTTATCGTGCAGAGCATCTCTAAAATCTGCTTTATGCCCCAGTCTCCAAAACTCCTGTTTTCAGATAGAGTTAATTATGGCCATGAGGGGTTTTTGCCTTTAAATCTGTGACTAATCCAAAGAGGGATCTTCTCCTCAGCTGCACAAACCCAGCCCAGATGCGGCTCCAAGGAGGTGAAAGGGAACATCAAAATAATTTCTGCCTGTTCAGCACCCAGCTGTACCCAACCCCAGCACCCAGAGCTGGGGTGGGAAAAACTTGGCAGGTTAGGGGAATATTTCTACAGCCCAAATTATGGCAAATGCCTCAGAACTGGAGGAGTGAGACACCTGAGGTTTTACCTAAAAATGAGTTGAGCAGACTGAGGAAAATGTGATACCTGTTCCCCTTTTTTGCATTTTGTGTGGCATTTCAGGTCTCCAGGGCAGGGGTTCCCCTTCCTGCTGCAGGCTGAGGCTCTGCAATGTGGAAGGAAGATATTTCGGGGTGTTTTTAGCCTCTGTTTGTGTTGCTAGGATGGATGGAACTGCGGGGTTGTGCCACAGGGAGCTGGGCATGCCTCGCCCAGCCTGGAGCAGAGAAGGATCTGCTGCCACACACAGCCCTGGCACAGACTGGGGGTCACCAACAGCACCAAAAAACCTCATTAGAGCTGTGGGAAATCCCCAGGAATGTGCCCAGTGACAGTGTTTTCATTCTGGAAGGCAGCAGACGTGGTGTGGGGTCATTTTGAGGTGGAAAACCCTGGCTGCTGTGGCCTTTGGGGATTTACAGCACAAGGAGATGGTGGGAATGATGGATAAAATAAGTGAGAGTGGAATAACTGGAGCCACTGGAGTTGGGTTCATGGGCACCCCAAGGCCTGGCTGCAATAATTTCAGCTTGGCAGAGCCGTGTCCATCTCCTGGAAATTCATGAGCCACCATTCCCACTCCAGTGGGAATCCCAGGACACATTTATTAGACCTGAGGAAAAAGCTGCTGATCCCATTTTTACTGCAGCAATTGATGAGAACGGGGATTAAAGTGGCACCCAACAATAAAAACAACTCCTGAGGCAGCCTGAGCCCAGCAAGGCCCAGCACATCTCAAAGATGGGCCAAAATTGTGTTACCACATTAAACCTTGCCTTAGACCAGAGCTGAATTAGATCAGACTAAACAAAGCTGATCTTAGGAGAATTTCTCCTGCAGGTTTTCCAGCACTGATGACAGTTTAGACCCCAACCCTTTACACTCATGCATGGGGTGTGACTTTGAATATTTGTCACAAGGATATCATGGAATAAGGGAATGGTTTAGGTTGGAAAAGCCCTCCAGGACTGGCAGGAGGAAGCAGCAGCACTTGTGGGGCAGGGCAGGCTCCTGCAGCAGGGTTTGTGGTCAGCAAACTTCCCCATCCTGCAGGAAACAGCAGCCCATGTTCCCCCTCTGCCCTCCGAACGCACCCGGGGTATTTTTAAATTATCTTCAAATCTGAGCAAGCAGCAGAAATATGTTGAGTTGGGGAGGGAACTGCTGGAGAGCAGGGCAAGATGAAAAATGTTATTTTTCACCCCTCTTGCTTGTGAGGAATTTTGAAGGAATTTAAGATGGGATTTCTGAATTGTTTTTGACGATGTGGTTTGTTTTTCTTATCTTTTATATGTGTAAGAAGGGTGACACACACATCACATCTTTATAACATAGTTCAGAAGGTCACAAGACCCTTAGTTAGAAGACTTTTTAAGGATTTATTAACTAATAAAACACTACTAACAAAAATATTTATGTTTTTAACCCAGTCTTTAAATATTTTATCTTTTAGAGTTATGCTACAGTACAAACATTTTTAGCTAATTATGTTATAACACACAAACTTATAGTACTGTATTTTATTGTTTACTTTTGTAACTACTTTTATTTTTTTAATATCTTATCTTAAACGCTTTCTTGTATTTAACTTAATATGTCTCTACTTTAAACTATAAATCTACATTCTTACTTCTACCACTTAAATTTAGAAGCCTTTTCTAAAGCCTCAAACCAAATCTTACATTTAATTCTAAGCTTTAACTTACAAATCCAAAGTTCTAAAAATTCCCTAAATTTCAAATTCCAACTTGCTGCTCTTTTTGAGGCAGAGAGGTGAATCCTGGGATGGGATATGAGGGAAAAACCTCCCCAGGCTCCTCATCCTTGCAGAGTTCACCCCACAGAAACATTAGATCGCCTGGAGTTTGAGCCTGGCCCAAACTTTTTAATCCTCGTGTGTTTCTAGTGAACAACAGACCTCTGCCAGCAGTAATTGCATGAATTTCCGGGATTTATCTCCATTGGATTGCCTTTGGCATCTAATCCCATCAAATTGCCTCTTTGCTGAAGGGATGTCGTATGTCTGGAGGCGCTGGAGGGGTTAATGTGATGTGTAACCAATGGAAGATATATTTAATGATCTCTGAAATTGCTTCTGTGAAGCATCCCCATAACTGCCACAACTCGATTTACTACAGATCCTGCAAATAACAAATGTAATTACTTGGGAATCAACATAATATTGGGTCAGACAGGCTGATATTCCCTCCGTTTGCTGGAAACTTAATATAAATCTGGAGCAAGTGTCTATCTCCAGTCATATTCCCAAACTGTTCTCTCAGAACAACATCCAGCATGGATTCCTGGAAAAATGTTTAAAAACCAGAGCGCTGTGATATTACTTTTTTGCCTTATTAAGGGCTTTAATATTAATTTTTGCCCCATTGTTTGCCTTATTACACCAGGACTTTGCACCTTTGCCTCATCAGGTGAAAGCCTTTCACTGCCAGTGTGGTTTTGCTGTGTTCATCATGTTCAGCAGCACAGCCAGAGGCAGTTCCGTGTTTCTCAGTCCTTGACATTCCTTGCTGTGCCTCCTGAAGGACGAGCAGATGAGGGAGATAAAAACCACTCTGTGATAGGAATGCTGACTCCCACAGCATCCCCAGTGCTTCCTGCAAAGGTGGGGTGGAATTCCAGCAAGGTTGGGGTCAGCAGTGCTCAGTGTAGCTACAGATGGGTGGGAAAACATGGATTTTGGGGAGTGTCTCTTTCCCACTTCCCTCAAAAATCCAAGATTTAAATTCTTTGCCATCTCCAAGGCTGGAGGTGCTGGAGGGTTTAACTGGAACCACTCACCTCCTGTGTGCCTGTGGTGGTGGCAGCCAGAGCCTGGAGGAGAAGATCCTCTGGGAACCTGGGTCTGTCTGGCAGATGGATAATTGTTGGATAATTTTGGACTCCCAAATCTTCCTGGGATGATTCACCTTGCCAGGAGGCAGGGGATTTCTGTTCCCAGGTCACACATTGTCCTCCCTTTGGAGGCTGTGCAGGAAAAGCTCACTTTGGACATCCAGGAGGAGACAAGAGCTCCATTCCCTGGGTGCTGAGCTGCTCCAGAGGGAATCATGGAATCATTAAGGCTTGAAAAGCCATAATGCCATTCCAAGGTCACCCCCACGTTCCCAGGTACTACATTCACACATTTGCTGAACATTCCCAGGGATGGTGATTCCCCACCCTTTCAGTGGTCCAACAGACCAGGATTCCCTGTGAGATCTGAGGTTTTATGAGCACAGAGACTCAGCAGTGGTGATGAGCTCTCCTTCCCAAGCTCCAGGTGTTGGATGCTGATTTTGGATACAGCCCCTCCACCTGCAGAGACGCTTCACCTCACAGATGACACCGTGGTCCCCCTGCTCCCAGAATCACCCCCATCAATCCCCTAAAGACACCCCCTTCCCAGATAAACCCCAGCACAGCCGATGCCTCCCGTTTTTCAGGAACAAAGGTTTTATTCCTGAATGATGAAGGTCCCAAAATCACGGCCCAGGGCCCGGAGCCGTGCGGTGACAAGCAAGATAAAGCAGACAAAGGCACGGGGAGGCTCTCGTGTTGCAGCGCTAATAAATAAAGCTCTCCACGGTCTCTCCAGAGGAGAAACATTCCAGTTGGTTCAATAAAACAGGCTATAACAAGAGATTTATATGGAATATATTGGATTTATTCATCGAGGATTGCGGGGACATTTTTTTCCTGCTCCGGGTCCTTCTGCAGCAGCAGCTGCTTATCACTGGTGCCTTTGTGCAGGGGACAGGGCTGGGGGGCTCAGATCCTGCTCACAGACTATTGATTGCAGGCACATCACAGGCAGCCAGATGTGTGTGGCTTTTCTGCCTCCAGCAGCTCCAAAATCCCCAGTCCAGGTTGTCTTAATGGAAATAAGAAAAAGAAAGCATGACTTTTAAATCATGACTGTTAAAGGAAAATAGAGCAATTTTTGTCAGTTCTCCCACCCTGGCCACGGCTTCCTACACCAAAATATTCCTACAGTAGGCAAACAGACAGGTTCAAATGGGTCAGAGTGTGATTTAGGCTAAAGGCGGCTTCAAACATAATTTTAGGGTTTTGATATAAGCTGAATTTGGGCTTTTTGGGGTTTGTTTTGTCACACAGAGAGCGAGCAGCCTTTACACAAAGGCTGAGGCACACATCTAGGTAAGGACATAGAGGTGTGTAACATATACACCCAGCAGACCCTAATAATGAGGAAAATTAGCCTAAATTCATTAAATTCTCATTATACACCTAGAGATTTAATTATTTTCTTCTCTCCTCTAACTATTGAGCAAACACTTTGCAAGCACTGCAGTCTTTGCAGCCCCAAATTCCTCTGAGTGAGAGAACTTTCCAATTATTATCATTATTATCTCAAAAGAATCAGACCAGAACCCCAACCCCACAGTCAGTCAATGCCTCACTGCCCGTATCAAAGCATGGATAAGGTTAATCCACTCCATCCAAAGGTTTTTTCCCACAATAATCCCATAACCAGATGTCACACAAGGAATTATCAGGGAAACCCGGCTTTGCTTGGGCGCTGCTCCTCCTTATCACCAGATTACACCCAGTGAAACCCTGAGAGATTTGAGGCAACCAGAAGCCCATAAAAGAGAAGGGTCAGGAGGGCAAAGGGACAAGGTTTGGATGTCAAGCAAGGACTCGGGGAAGGAGATGCAGCCCGGGATCGCTCGGCATAAATCGGGGGATGCGGCGGCCTCGTCATGTAAAATGCATTAAGCTGTCAAAATGAAGATCCTGTCTTCAATCATGCCGAGTCCCCCAGGCCCCCGTGTTAAATATTACATCAAGACATTTCCTGTCTGGCATTTAGTGGGGGTGGATAAAAAAGAAAAAGGGAAAAAGCAAAAAGCAAAAAGGAGAAGAAAGGTGCGTTCGGCCTCACAGTGCAGGGCTGTCCCCGGCGCGAGTGTCACATCCCTGGTGACACAGGGACTTGCTCTGTGGAAAATTTTGCTCCTTTTCCCCTTTAAATGCAGCTGGTCAGTGAGAAGGAGTCCTGTGGAAAGCTGCTGTTCTGTTCTGAGGGGGTTTTGTCTTTTCTGGGGCCTGCAGGCAGCCCTGGCTTCACCTCCAGCACCAAGGCCTCTCGCCTCCATGAGCCCATCATGGAATGTCCTTGTCCTCCCTCCCTCTCTCCCTCCCAGCCTGGCACCTGGGGACACGCAGGGAGCTTCACCTCAGTTAATTTCTAAAGTGGATTAGTTAAACTTCATTAAAGCCCGGTGTAGACAGCCTTTCTCAGAATTAAGGTGGCCTTCATTCAATTTACGCAGGAGCTTGATTTGCTGCAATCGGATCCTGGTGCAGCTCGCAGGGACAGCCCCAGGTGGCCTCAGTGACTGCCACCATTGTCAGGACATTTGGGGACAGCCCCAGGTGGCCTCAGTGACTGCCACCATTGTCAGGACATTTGGGGACAGCCACCCTGCTCCTCCCTGTATCACCACTGCCATCCCATCCCAAAAATGGGAGCAGGAATGACAGAATTCATCCCAAAAAGGAGATAGGAATGACAGAATTAATCCCAAAAATGGGAGCAGGAATGACAGAATTCATCCCAAAAAGGAGATAGGAATGACAGAATTAATCCCAAAAATGGGAGCAGGAATGACAGAATTCATCCCAAAAAGGAGATCAAGAGTAACAGAATTCATCACCTGAGCTTGGCTGCTGAGAGGAAGAACCACAAACCCCATTCTCGACCATGAAAGGCTCCATGAATAACTGAACCACTGCTTCTTAAAAACTTTACAGCTTCCCTCATAAAAAATGCCAATAAATCCTGCCCTGGAAGCAATTTCAAAGCATGGATTCCTGTCTTTCCTCTTCTCCTTTGATGCTCGCCTGTAAATTCTCATGGCATCACCTCCAGCCTGGAATAGGGAGCCCTGAATTTCAGCTCCAGTGCTTCCAGCTTGAATGCCTGTATGGAATCCTGGAATCCCAGAATGGTTTGGGATGGAAGGGACCTTAAACCCCATATTGTTCTACACCTTCCACTATCCCAGACTGCTCCAAGTCCAAACATTCCCAGGGATAGGGCAGCCACAACTTCCCTGGGCCACAAATATCCTTTTCTACACCTTCCACTATCCCAGACTTCTCCAAGCCCAAACATTCCCAGCGATGGGGCAGCCACAACTTTCCTGGACCACAAATATCCTTTCTAGAAAGCAGTAAATGCATCACCCCCCTGTCCCCAAGGCCATAATTTCATTTATCAACAGGCCACAAATATCCTTTCTTTCATCAGTAAATGCATCACCCCCCTGTCCCCAAGGCCATAATTTCATTTATCAACAAGAGCTGCAAGAAAAACAGACACTTCCCAAAAATCCTGACCATTACCAAGTCCTTCTCCCCTGACACAAGATTTGTAGGAAGCTGTAAACCCTCTGATTAAGGTCTCCAGGAGCTCTGACATCCCCAGGGATGCTGCTTTCCATGGAAAAGCAATTCCAGGGACCTGCCCGAGCAGCAGACATTGGGGGCTGCATTTTGAGCAGTTTTACCTCATTGTCACTGGGCTTGTTTTTTGATGAAAGCTGGAGCCATGCAGATTAAAGAATAATGTCACAGAAGGGGCTGATCAAATTGAAAAGATCCCTCAGATTAATTACCAGGCTTAAAGGAGCTTGTCCATTTATCAGAAACAAAAGCCTTGGGCCTGCTACTGAGATTACGGGATCTCCCATTTTCCAATATTTCCATTTGATCTTGTAAAACCAATTCAGAGGACTGATGCAAAGTCAAAAAGAATTTGCATGGAGCCTTTCCTGCCTGCTGGGAATGCTCACTGGATACTCACTGGATACTCAGCCTGTGCTCACCATTCACCTTCACTCTCTGGAGCTGCTTTTTATTGAAGCGTTCCAAGGCAGTGCTGGCTGCCTTCCAGTCCTCACCCGGACCTGCCTGAGCACAGCAAGGCCTGTTTGAAATGCTGCATCAATATTTATCACAACTTTGGAGGATAAGGAATATTTTAATCTTAAAACACCTCCCTGGCTGGGACGAGATTAAATAAATGCATAACTAAAAGATGTAGGCAGTGAACCTTTTACCCAGCACCAGTGACTTGGTAAAGGCACAGGGAGGAAATTCGGGGGCTCCAGGCTCTAAAGCTGTGATTCTAAATTAAAATCATCTGTCAGCTCACCCAAAGCACTTGAATTCACACATTGCAATTTCCTTTCTGACAACAATAATGAGCACTGTGTTAATAAAGCTGCCTGAGCTTTGCTGTGTGATCTCCTAAAGCTTCCCAGACAACCAAAGGAGTTCCATTCTCTCTGTCCCCAGAGAATCTGGCACGGTCCAGATGATTCCTGAGGGAAGCAGGGTGGTGGATTCCAATGGGATAACCTGGACCCTGCTCCTGGTTGGAGCCAGGCAGGGGTTGGGCCCTTCTCCCAGGTAAAAGGGACAAAACAGCCTCAAACTGTGGCCCAGAGCAGCTGTGGCTCTCCCTGGATCCTGGGAAGGGTCCAAGACCAGGCTGGATGGGGCTTGGAGCAGCCTGGGATAGTGGAAGGTGTCCCTGCCCATGGCAGGGGGTGGAATGGGATAATTGAGGTCTTCTCCCACCCAAACCAGTCTGGGATTCTGGGATCCTACCAAATGACCCATCACAGTTGAGAAACTGTCGTGAGAAGCTGACAGAGCTCACAGGACCACGGGAGGATGTTTTCCTGAATTTCCTGTAAAATTCCCGTTCTCTCTCTGTGGTATCTGCACCAACCACTTCCCAAGGAGCTGTGCTTGGAATCAATTCCCACCATCCAGGAGATGCTCTGGAACTCCACCCCCTTCACTGCTTGCCCATTATCCCTCCCAGAAGATCCGAGCTCAGGGAAAACACCACTATTTTATTGGGAAATAAGCACTTCCCCTTGCAGACGGTGCAAACAGGATTCAAAACATGGGGAAGTTTTCCACAGGCTCCTCCTGGGTGGGATTTCATAAGGGAGCAGTTGCAGGGCTTGGAATTGCTGTGGGTTTCATGCCTGGCTGAGAAGACCCGCAGGAGGCAGAGCATGGATGAACATTTTGGGCGCTTTCCCTGTGGCTTGCAGACCTCGCCTGAACCCATCAGCCACAAATTCCGCTTCTCCTGCTTCCCAGCATCTCCCAAACCCGGAGCCAGGAGCCTTTCCAACACACAACAGAGCAAAAGAGTCATCCTGAGCCCCTAGTCCTGGATGAGATCCCTAAATCTGAGCGTGGCCGGGGCTCCTGGCTGCACTCAATAAATAACAGAGCTGATTTTCTCAGGGCTCTTCACACTGATGCAAGCAGGGATCGTATTTTGAAGCTCCCACTAAGCAAAGCTTCCCTATAATTTGCTAAATTTATCCCAAACACAATAGCGTGTGTGTAAAGGGGGATCTAAGTATGGAAGCCACTGTTTTAATATAATTGGCCTTTTAGATTAAAAGGCTCTTGTAATAACCTTTTTCTAAGAAGCAGAAAAAGTCATAATTACAGAGCAGCCACACATGACAGATAGATGTTCCAAACTGAGAAAATTAACTCTTCCCTGCGTTTCCAATGGAGAAAACCCTGCCAGGATCAGCCACCAGCATTGCAAAAAAGGAAAGACAAAACCCCCTCATTCACCTAAACTCATTTTTAGTAACTTGAGGTTTCTCCCCTTTGCCTGGGAAATCAGTGTGTGGGTTTTTCTGCTGGTTTAAGGAGAATCTGAACCTGAGTTAAGGAGAATTTGATCCTGGCTGTGTAAGCAATTATTATTTTTTATTATTTTACTATCCTGCCTGTTGCAGTACATCCAATTAATGTGACAGCAATCCCCCTGCTCTGAAGGTGGGACCAGCCCAGCCAAGCTCTGAGGGGCAGATCCAGCTGCTGCTTCCCATGCTCCATGTCCTGTCCTGAACAAAGAGAAGGAGGTTGAGATTGCATATAGGGAAAACTTCTCCATGGAAAGGCTTGTCCAGCCTGGCACAGTGGTGAAGTGCCCATTCCTGGAGGGATTTAAAAGCCATGTGGATGTGGCACTGGGGGACATGATTAGAGATGGGATTGGCAGTGCTGAGGAATGGTTGGATGGTCTGGGAGGGATTTTCCAACCTTCACAGCCCTGTCATTCCATGTGCAAGGAATACAACCAGCTGCTGCCAAGGAATTGCTGCCAGGAGGAGAATTTCTCACTGGGATTAGTTGGAAAACAAATATCATGAGATCTTTTCCTAATGCTGAACAGAGATGGAAAGGTTTGGGAACTCCAGAGGAGAAGCTGGTGATGCACAGAGGGTGCAATGACCTCTTGTGACAGGGGTGTCACACTGGGAGCAGGGCAGGGCTGGCACCACCAAGCAGCACCCAGCTCCCCTCAGCACGCCTGCAAGGCCCAGCATTCCCATGCTGGAACATTTCTGCTGCTTTGTCACCTGAATAAACACCCCAAAGGCAAATCCTGTGCCCTCCATCTTCCATCCTCATGGAACGCCCGGGATGATTTTCCTGACTCGCTGCTCACGGATGCTGTGCCAGCTGCTGTCACTCCACTCTGGGCTTGGAGCTGTTTTTCCATCATGGCCTGGAACCGTTTCTGGCTGGTTAGAGAGGGAATTTTAACTGGAGCTGACTGGCTCACATCGAGGAATCACATCCCTCAAACATTTAACGCCGAGCGTGTCCGCGTCAGACACCGCTCCCCCTTCTGCAGAAACAAATCAGAAAATTAATATTTAAAAATCTATCCATCACAAGATCATTTTCCTCTCCTTAGCAACATGAGAAAGGCATTTGTGACCACCATTTCCTCTGCACTGCCTTTAATTTTTATATATCAGCTTCAGCATTTAAAAAAAAATTGGGACCAGTAAATCAGCCCATTAATCATTCCAGTCCAGGAAAGCTCCAGTAAATCACCCAAGTTTTATATCTCTATTTTTTTGAACTTAGGCCCAAGAACCCAGGGATTGAGGCCATGTGCTATTAATTTGCAAACAGGCAGTTCACATTTTTGCGTGCTGACCTCAGCCCCGCAGCCCCAGGTGCGGCGGGGAGAGCGAAACCCGCGGCTGCAGCGCACGAAGAGATGATGTGTCAAAACAAATGTCAGGATTTGGCATTCATTTCGCGGGGCCCCAGCAGTGCCCAGGCCTGATTTATCCACAGCCCACTCCCATGATCCGCAGGAGGCTCGAGCAGGGGTGGTAATAATGAAATAATCCACGGGATGGTTTATTGCTGGTAATTAAGGTGAGAAATCTCGTCACGCGAGCAGAGCTGGCGTTCCTGGCGTCCCCGCTTTTCCTTGGATGAGAGCTGGTGCCCTGCTGGGTGCTGGGGATGTCTTGGGGCAGCAGCCAGTGTGGCCCAGGTGACATTAAAGGGGGATTTGTCCCCCAAGCCGTGTCTGTCCCCAAAGCCTTGTCCGTCATCAGCGGCGCTCCAGCTGAGCCCGGCTTTGCCCTTTCTGCCCCTCCTGCCTAACGACCCGAGCAGAGAATCTAATGAGGGACAGGATGCGGAGCCGCTGCCAGGGAAGCAGCTCCAGCCCCTTCCCTCGCTGACCTCCACATTCCCGGGAATAAAAAAAGCTCATTTCCAGCTCCCTGCTCCCGTTGCAGCCCGCTGCCCACACCAGGATTGTGGGAACGCCCAGGAGCATCCTCAGGTTGGAGTTGGTCAGGGGGAGCTGGAAAGTGCAGAAAATTCCCCTCCCCAAGATTCCAGGAATGACTGCAGCCCCAGAAATGCCGGGCCACCATAAAATCCACATGGCTTTGGCTTCACTGGAACACCTCAAACAGCATTTGAAGGACTAAAGCAAATTAATGGGAAGAGCTGCGAAAATTTTAATCCTAAAGGTTGGAAAAGCCCTGTGGGATCATCATGTGTGACCACAAACTCAACACTGCCAGGTCCACCTCTAAGCCACATCCCCAAATTCTCATGGCTGGGACACCCATACCACCTGTGGCACAGGGATTCCTCTGCCAAAACTGCCTGCAAGGATTAAACATCCTGAATCCTGGATTCCTGCAGGTCTGGAGCAGAGAAAACCTGCAGTGCTGGTACTGGCAGGGCAGAGCTGTGGGTGGCTGCCCAGCACCCTCTGCAGGGATTTTTTGGGGTCCCCTTCAAAGCCCTTCCAGCCAAATGCTCAGGGACCTGGAAGAGATTTCACATCCCTAAAATTTATGCTCTACTTCAGATTTTCATTGTTTCCTCAGCACAAATTTGGTGCAAAACAAGGGGGATATGAACTGAAGGTAAAAGAGAGATAAAGTGTCAGGGTTTATTTTTAAATTATTATTTTTTTTATTTTTCCACTCTGTCCTTGTGTAATCACAAAAAAGGCTTTAAAAGGTGCAGCTTGGGAGGCTCTAACAACAAAAACCAATTTTTCCCATATCTACACGAGGCAGTTTGTGGGTTCAGTGGGGTGGGGCTGGGGGCAGCAGATAAAGGTTCCTGTGTACTGACCCCAAAACAACACAGCCCCATCAGCAGGCACCAGCCCCTTTCCTCAGCTACAAAACAGAGACCTCAGCTCCTTCCCCCTCTGGGCATCTTCAGTCTGGGGTGAAGGACAAATCGAGGCTGGAATTCAGGAGGACTCCTGGAATCATTAAGGTTGGAAAACACTTCCAAGACCATCAAGTCCAACTTTCACCCACTAAACCATGTCCCCAAGTGCCACATCTTGGTTTTTAACACTTCTGGGATGGTGCCCCCACCACTGCCCTGGGCAGCCTGGTCTGATGTTTAATCACTCTTTCAGGGATTAAATTTTCCTTAATATCCATCCTGAATCTCCCCTGGTGGCCATTTCCCCTCAGCTTATCCCTGATGAATGCTCCACAAGCTCAGGAAAGAGCCCCTCGATGCTGAATAGCACCAAAACAAATCAAAAACTCTTCTCTAAAGGCACCTGGAACTGCAGCTGTGTATGACAGCAGTGGGAAATAGGTTATCCAGGGATTACACCTAATTATGAGGCAGGGGTGGGAATGATTGGATAGGAAAAAAAAAAAAGGATGCCTTAAAAACCAAGCGCCGTTGTCACCTCCCAGCCCAGGAGATGGGAGCCAACGTTGTGGAAAGCAGCACAGTGTGGGTCACTGGGCACATCCCAGGAACTGGGAAGGTGGGGATGCAGCCAGGCAGCTGCACAGCCCAGCTGCAGCTCTGCCCTGCTCTCAAAATGCCTTTTGCTGGCTGAGTTGTCAGGTGGCTTCAGGGGAGGAGAGGGAGAATGGGGTGAGGGTTTGCTTTGCAAACTCCAAATGTGGAGTGGGGGGTGAAAAAAGCAGGCCCTGGAAAGTGAACATTGAGGAAAAATGGAGAAATCATGCTCAAGTTGGATGGTTCTTCCTGTTGGAACCCTGGTTCCTGCTGGGAATTTCAGAGTTTCTGTGCTGCCAGGCACTGACCCCCAGGAGAACACTGCACTGACCTGAGGCCCTGGAGAAGCTTCCAAAATGGAATGAGAGAAATGGGATTGTGGCTGTGCAGTTTGGATAGAAGTGTGTGATATCACAGGCTGGGAAACTCAGAGTTTAAGGGTTTAGAATACAGTGATATATATAAGGCAAGATGGAGGCTTTGGGGCAGAGGCTGGTCCTTCTTCACCTTCTCCTTCTTCTTCTCCTTCTTCTCCATGGGTTTGGGTGATTTTGTGTAATTGGACAAAAAAGTTCACATTGTAGGCCACAGGTGGTTGGTTATTGGGTTAAAAGTGAAAACAATTGAGGTGTCATTTCTTAATTGGACAGGTTATCCTTAAAATGCCTTGTAGAGAGAGAGACACACAGCCCCGTTTTTAGTGTGTCAGAGTGCAGTGCTGCAGAACTCAGGGTTTGTGAGACTGTGACAGAGATAACAACTAATAAACACCTGAGTCCAAACAAGAAATACCATCTCACACATTTAATCTCAACCCTGGCAGAAAAAAGAAGCAAAGAATCTGCACTTCCCATCACAGGCCAAGGCTGAAACATGGATTTATGGCTAAAATAGAGCAAGCCAAGGAAGGTGATGGGTGTTTTCCTGATTTCCCCACTGGATAAAGGGTTTTTCCCTAGGAGCAGGATCTGACATCACAACACTGGACCTGCTGTGCACCCCTTTGGAGGCTGAGACAACAACCCCAGCACCCAAGGGCGCCCCAGCCCTCCCAGAGGAGTCCCCACTGCATCTCCTGGGGGCTGTGAAAGCTCCAGCAGCAGGAGGAACAGCATGGATATGAAATCCTGCTGGGAAAGCACCCAGCAATTCCAGCACCCAGCAAAGACCTGCCCCACCCTGAGCTCCCCCATCATGTGCTGCTGCCAGCCCTGACACCTCTGCCTGGATCAGGCAGTCCCAGGCACGGGAGGGAGGAATGGCTGGAAAATCCAGCCTCCCACAGAGCTCCAGGGATGGAACACAGGATGAGGAGCAGCCGGAGGTGTGGAAAGAGAGCTTGTGCTGGGGAGCTCAGAGTTATTGCAGAGCTGGGCATGGAAAAGCCAAGTGACAGCAATCCTGGGATTCTGTAACTCTGTGATTCTTTAACTCTGCCGTTGTGTCATTCTGTGATTCTGTACATCTCTGATTCTGTGATTCTTTAACTCTGTGATTCTGTCATTCTGTAGTTCTGTGATTTTGTAATTCTGTAATTACGTGGTTCTGTAATTCTGCTCTGCCCACACATCCCTGTCCATGGTAGAGGTAACTGCCTTTAAACCCTGACATTTTCCTGCCAGGCTTTTGCAGCAGGAGGAGCTGGAGAAGGATTTTTTACTCAGGCAGTGACAGGACAGGGAAAATGGTTTTGAACTGCAAGAGAGGAGATTTTGATTCGGTTTTGGGAAGAAATATCTTCCCTGGGAGGGTGGGCAGGCCCTGGCACAGGTGCCCACAGCAGCTGGGGCTGCCCCTGGATCCCTGGAAGTGCCCAAGGCCAGGCTGGACAGAGCTTGGAGCAGGTGTGGGACAAGGCAGGGATGTGACTGGATGGGCTTTAAATTCCCTTCCAACCCAAACCAGGCTGGGATTCTATGAAACAGGAATTCCATGAAGAAGAAAGGAAGAAACCACCCCCCCCTGGCTGTCCCCTCCTGTCAGGGAGTTGTGCAGAGCCAGAAGGTCCCTCCTGATCCTCCTTTTCTCCAGGCTGAGCCCCTTCCCAGCTCCCTCAGGGATTCTCCAGCCCCTTCCCAGCTCCCTCAGGGATTCTCCAACCCCCTCTCCAGCTCCATTGCCCAATTAATAATTCTGTTTATGACCCAGCCCTAGGGAAGAGCCAGGTCCTGATGTCCAGGTGGGTCTGGTTCCTGCAGTGAGCACCACCTGCAAACATCTGGATCTGACAGGGCTGGACCAGGCACCTTCCCACGCACTCCCCCACCCCTCCCAGGGCTCAGTCCCTGCCTGCTCCATCCCTGGGATGTTTCTTCTCTTCCAGGTTCAAAGCCAGGTCTCCAGAACCTGTCTGCTCCTCAAAGGATGAGTTTACAGGAGTTGACAGAGTTGGCTTTTCCCACTGCAAAGGAAGGAAGTTGCTTTAAGCTCTTAAAAAAAAAAAAAAAAAAAAAAAAAAAAAAAAAAAAGGCAGAACCATCTGGCAGAGCACAGCTGTGGAAATATTATACATCTAATTATTTATAGAGGTACCTGTGCAGGGACAAGATCAGTTCTCATAATTACATCAGGAAAACGCTCTTTTGATATAAAACTCACAAAAATACTCTGGGGGCTTGGGCTGGGGAAAAAACCCATCCTTTTCTTTGCTTTTTGCGACCTCAAAGCAGCAACAAGTTTGTTTTCTGCCGGTGGTCCGGGCTTCAAATGAGACCTTTGGCATCTGAAAGCCATTAAAGTGCACGGTCACAACAGCCCCAGCCATTAGAGAGACAAAACAAAGGCACAGATAATGAAGCCACTCGCGTTGCCATTAAATCAATAGCAGGAACATTCCAGGAACAAACAGCCCCGGGTATCCCCGGGGATGCTCCCAGGGAGGCGGCTCCAGCCGGCCACCCCCAGGAGCTGATTTCCAATGGAAATGCCGCTCTCGAGCCCTGGGCTTTACATCAGATTTTCCCTCTTTGCTTCTCGGAGCTCTTGAAACCCATGGGAGGACCTCGGGCGGAGCTGGCTGTGGGCTGGAAGTGCCGGCTCTGGAATTTCGGGATGCTGAGCGTTGTGGAGAGCTCGGGAGCGAGGGGGGGGGGAAGGTTTCCTTGAGGTTTCCAAGGAGAAAAACGGGAATTTCTCCAGAAATCCCAGGTTGGGTGTGGGAACCCTGGTACTGGGAATTTCAGAGTTTCTGTGCTGCCAGACACTGACCCCCAGGAGAACACTGCACTGACCTGAGGCCCTGGAGAAGCTTCCAAAATGGAATGACAGAACTGGGATTGTGGGTGTGGAGTTTGGATAGAAGTGTGTGATATCACAGGGTGGAAAACAGAGTTTAAGGTTTAGAATATAGTGATATATAGAGAGCAAGATGGAGGTTTTGGGGTGGAGGCTGCTCCTTCTTCACCCTCTTCTCCATGGTTCTGGGTGGTTTTGTGTAACTGGATAAAAAGTCCACATTGCAGGATATGACTGATTAGTTATTGGGTTAAAAGTGAAAACAATTGAGGTGTCATTCCTTAATTGGACTGTTTATCCCTAAAAGTCCTTGGAGAGGGAGAAATAAACCTCCATTTTTAGTGTGTCAGAGTGCAGTGCTGCAGAGCTCAGGGTTTGTGAGACTGTGACAGAGATAAGAGCTAACAAACATCTGAGTCCCAACAAGAAATACCATCTCACACATTTAATCCCCACCTTGGCAGAAAAAAGAAGCAAAGAATCATCAGCTGGGATGGCCCTGTCCCCTCTGTCCCCTCAGCCACAGCATCCATCCCCAGGGAATGCTGGCCCAGGGAATCACTCCGAGGTTCAAAGGATTGAATCAGGCAGGAGGAGAGACCTCAGGGAGGGGCTGTAAATTTAGTAAGAGTTTGATAAATGCTCCCACTGCCTTAATTATCCCAGGAGCTGGGATTTTGTGCCTGCCAGGGAAGTGTCTGGTGCTGGATTTTGACAGTAAGTGCTTGTGCATCCCAAATTACCCATTATAAATTAATAAAGGAAATGGGAGTTAAATGAAAATCATCCCTGTGCTGCACCTAACAGGGCTCCAGGAGAGCTGGAGAGGGATTTTTGACAAGGCCTGGAGTGACAGGACACAGGGAATGGCTTCCCATTGCCGGGCAGGGAGAGATGGAATATTGGGAAGGAATTCCTGGCTGGGAGGATGGAGAGGGGCTGAGCTGGAATTCCCAGGGAAGCTGTGGCTGTGCCATCCCTGGAAGTGCCCAAGGCCAGCTTGGACAGGGCTCAGAGCAGTCTGGGATAGTGGAATGTGTCCCTGCCATGGCAGCAGGTGGGATTAGATGGATTTCAATGTCCCTTCCAAGCCAAACCACTCTGGAATTCTGTGATTTGCAAGTTCTGGAAGTGCAGAGATGATGAATTCATCCGTCAGCTGAGCCAATGTAGGAGGAAACGTTCCCATGTTTTATAGGAAAATGTCTCAGGAATGAAAACAGTCATTTTCACCCCTTTTCCACTCTCCTTTTGCACAAAGCAAACTTACAGCCAAGCCTCCTTTCCAAGAATAAATGTTATCTCAGTTTTTAAATTAGAAATTAAAGTCTTGTCAGCCCTGGGAGACGGGGAAGGAAACTTAGATTATAATACCACAGGAGACTGAAGGCTGGAAGAGAAGGGGGCTTAGTCAAATGGTTTAAAAACACAGTTTTAGGTACTGACAAGCTCTTACAAACACAGGGCCAACGTGATGGCTCATAAAAATTCAGCTTTCTTAGGCTAATGCATCGCAGCCAGCAGCAGGGATGGATTAAACCCCAGCCAGGATTTGGGCAAAATGAGGGAAAACCAGCAAAGGGATTTCTACTCCCTTTCAACGCCCAAGTTTTTGTCATTCTGTGGCACAGAAGAGAGCTCAGCCACAAAAAAAACCCCTTTTATTATTAATATTATTAATAAATAACCACCCAGCCCTGCCATGTGATGTAGTTTTCTCTTGATGCCTGTGGGCCATGACCTGCAGCCTTTGCTCTTTCCATACTCCCAGTCCCCAAAATATGCTGCAATCCCAAATTTCATGGAAAGGAATCCAGGGAATTCTTGAAGTTCTGCATCCAGTTTGCCCATTTCTGCTGGGGAGCAGAGGAGGGCAGGTGGGAACCTCATGGGAAAGAGGTTTTCTATGGAATTGCCACGGGAAATGTGGGTTATGAGGCAGAAAACTGCAAAGAAAAAGGGAAAATGTGTTTTGATACAGGTTGGTTTTGGTGGTAGGACAAGGGGGAACGGAAAAGGAGGAAGATTTAGGTGGGATATGGGGTGGAATTCCTGGCTGGGAGGGAGGGAGGGGAGGCCTCAGCAAGACTTGATGTGCGAGCAGCAGATGGAGATTTGGGCTCCCACACCGTGTCCTACCTGTCCCCATCCCAACAGTTTAAAGGGATGAAACTGCTCCATCTGCTCTTGCAGCTTGTGCAGAGCCCGAGCTCTCCAGACTAATGAGGATTACTGCTTTTAATAAATGGAGGAATGAAAAGTGGCTTGGAGCTGACTCTTGATCTCTGCTGACAAATTCCAGCCAACATTTCCTGACAAACCCAGGGATCTCGGGTGTTTAAAGCATAGTTTGTATCAGAAAACTGCATTCTGTGGGATGCACTTTCTCCCTTTCTCTCCTGCGGCTCTGCTTTATCCCAGTCGTAAAAATGTGGAATTTGTGTGAGAGTAAAAGTGAAAAGTAGCAGGTGCTCGAGATTCAGGTGTGAAAAACCCTTCTGTGTGTGTAAACAGAGCAGGGCAGTTTGTGAGGGGCTGATTCCAGTGAATCCTGAGGGGCTGATTCCAGTGAATCCTTCCTGCTGTGGGATCACGGAATCCCAGATGGGTTTGGGTTGGAAGGGACCTTAATTGCCATCCATCCCACCCCTGCCATGGCAGGGACACCTTCCACTGTCCCAGGGTGTTCCTGGGCACTTCCAGAGATCCAGGGGCAGCTCTGGGGATTCCAGCTCAGCCTCTCCCCTCCCTCCCAGCCAGGAATTCCACCCCATATCCCACCTAAATCTTCCTCCTTTTCCGTTCCCCCTTGTCCTACCACCAAAACCAACCTGTATCAAAACACATTTTCCCTTTTTCTTTGCAGTTTTCTGCCTCATAACCCACATTTCCCGTGGCAATTCCATAGAAAACCTCTTTCCCATGAGGTTCCCACCTGCCCTCCTCTGCTCCCCAGCAGAAATGGGCAAACTGGATGCAGAACTTCAAGATTTCCCTGGATTTATTGCCATCAAACAGCACCAGAGTTTAGCATACATTACCAGCAGGGCTTTAAATCAAAGGAGCATTTCTTAATCCATTATTTATAATGAATCAATTATTAATGGGGATAGCTTTTTCTCCCCTAATAAATTATTATAAACTCTGCTGTAACACGCTGTACCAATATGTACTATATAAATTATGGGATGTGGTTCAGGTTATGAGGAATTTAAGCAGCTCCCTGAGACGTTTGCTGGCAGCGTTGCATTTATTGCAACTTCAAGCAATCAGAGCTCTCCATTGCAGCTCCTTCATTTGCTGGGAGACAGATCCTTCAATAAATCACCTGGTAAAGATCTGTATTATTTACACAGCAAAGGGAATAAATGGGGGGGTTTGTATTACTGGAAAGAGGAAACGTTTCTCTTGAAGCTTTTTCTCCTTTCTCATCTTCAGTGCTGAATTTTTTCCTTCTCGTTTCTGGGTGCTTCTACTGTTTTTTTGTATTTTCTTTGTATTTTTAGATCCAGCACTGTGGGTCTGGCTTTGCTGTGCCTTCCCAACACAAACTTGTGGCTGAGTGAAGGGGATTTTGCTGTGGCTCTGGTTTTGGGGCTCTCCCCAGAGCCCTGCAGGACCCAGACATCTCCTTGTGAGGAGGAGAAGAATCTCCAGAACCACACGGGAGGATCAATAAATACTAAAGTCTTCAATAAATCCTTCTGTAAATCCCCTGGTAAAGATCTGATGTGAATAAATGTGAATAAATGTGGGGTTTGTATTACTGGAAAGAGGAAACGTTTTTCTCTAAGCTTTTTCTGCTTTCTCATTTCCAGTGCTGAATATTTTCCTTCTCATTTATTGGTGCTTCTACTGTTTTTTGATTTTTTTTTTGGTATTTTTACATCCAGCCTGGCCATGGACACTTCCAGGAATTCAGGGGCAGCCACAGCTTCTCTGGGCAACCAGGGCCTCACCACCCTAAAAGGAATTCATAATAATCACAATGATAATCATAGAAAAATTCCCAAAAAAGATGCAATAATTCCCTGCTGGGGTCTGGATGTAAGAACAGGATGTCTGATACCCAGCACATCAAATCCTGAATGTATCAGGGGTAAACCTTCCCACAGCCCCCACTCAGCCCCGTGACCCCCGATTCCGTCGGCAAACCGCATGGAATCCTCCACGGGAGGATGGGATGGCAAATTTACCTCTCCAACAGCCTCATTAATTTCCTGAATAAACACAAAGGCCCAGCCTCTCCCTGGCCTGAACCCACACATTCCCAGTGTGCCAGGAGCACTTCCAAAGGCTCCCAGCCCCCGAGGTTTCCGTGCTGGTGGCGGATACCGCTGGGAGAGCCGCAATCAGAATCCCGCTTTTATCGTGGTATCAAAGCGCTCGCAGGGAGTCGTTTCCATTTTAATGCCTCTCTTCTCTTCTGCTTTTAGCCATTTTTAGTCATTTTGGCTTTAATAACACCGTCTGCATTTAAAGAGCAAGTGAATTCCCTGCTTCCAGCTCGCTTCCTGGGTAGATCCTGACGTGCCATGGTGATCCAAATGTACAGGCCTACATCCCAGGGAAGCTGTGGCTGCCCCTGGAAGTGTCCCAGGCCAGGCTGGACATGGCTTGGAGCACCCTGGGATAGCGGCAGATGTCCCTGCCATGGCAGGGGTGGAACTGGGTGAGCTTTAAGTTCCCTTCCATCCCAACCCATTCTGGGATTCAATGATCCATGTAAATCCTGGAGAGAGCTGCAATTCCAGGGTCTCTATGACAACGACGACAAGCCCAGGCTGGCTGTCACTGCGTTTCCTCCGTGCAGGATCCAGAGTTTCCCATCAGACAGGAAAATTCCCCCTCCACTGCTTCATCAATCCATCTCTGCCAAGTGACCAGCAGGTGGTAACTGGAAGGAAAACTTCCTTTTTTCCCAGGAATAATGACCTCATCCCTGGAGGTCTGCACAGGAATTACACTGCTCAGGTGACAGCCGTGGTGGCCCAGCTGTCCCCAATGTGTGACCTCAGTTGGACACGGCCAACCCCTGCCTCCAGCAGAGTTCCAAGCCTTCCTTCCCTGGATTCATTCCTCCGGGGTTGCTGCCATGGTTCAAGGACCTGCCACGATTCCGAGGGATACCGGAACATTCCAGCTCCAAGAATGCTTCCAGAAAAGCTGCATTCACCACTTTAACCCACAAGGATTTTGCCACATGCTCCTACTTTTCCTTGCCCTCCTGTGCAGGCCGTGCCCACGACAGGGGGTCAAACTTGCCCATCCTTGAGGTCCCTTCCAATCCCAACCATTCCACGGCGTTTCTTTGTTTTCCACGGGAACGACCGAGCTGGTTTTTCCACGGCAGGACCCCCGGGATCCCACAGGTGGAAGGAGCCATCCCCCAGCAGCGCTGGAAATCATTAAATTGGAGCGGTTCCGCAGCAGAGCCGCGGGGATGGCGGAGGATCTCGGCCGATAATGAAAGACGCCGGGAACTCAATTTGTTTTCCTTAACGAACAGAAGGTTAAGAGAGGATCCGCTGGCAGCCTCTAATTACTTCTGGAATTTAAATGTGATAATAGAGGGCTCCCTGGCCAGGCAGATGAAAGTACACCCAACCCCGTGCCTGCGAGATTAAAATTCAGCCTTGAATTAAAAGCACCTTTTTAGCAGTGCAGGTTATTAAGCACTGAAACAACCATTGAGAGATCTCCTGATTTGAAGAGGGTTTTTTTCTTTTTTTTTTCCTCCCCCTTTCCAAACCTAAAGCTTTAATTCAAATAGAAAAATCCCCAGGCATGTTTTACACGGGAGTTCAGGCCAGATAATCACGATGGCTTTTTGCCAACCTTATCAAGTATTAATGTGCCATCACCCCGCTGCCCTTCTTCTGTGCTCTGCTCATCAAGCAATAATTTTGTCAGTAAACACAGAGAATTTCTCCAGCGTAGTGTCACCAGAGGTGGCCAGCAATGAGGACTCCAGGGCCGTGTCCATAAAACACCCTGGACGTGGTAGGAACCACCTGTGGGTGACAGCAGAGTGCTGTCAGCAAATCCCTGAGGGGTTTTTCCACCTGGATTTTGGAAGGAGATGCTGGGACAGCGAAGGTCGGTGGCCACGGGGGCAGTTTGGGGACAGGCTCAGCTGGAGCCTGGAGCCGGAGCTGGAGAACCACCAGGAGGATGGAGAAGGTGGTGCCAAGGGAGAAAACACCACCCCAGTGGGAGGTGCCACCACCACGCCAAGCGTCACCATGAGGGATGGCGCTGCTGTGAGAAGATGCCACCAGCACACAAGGTGCCACCACCACTCAAGATGCCACCACAGTGGAAGGTGACACCACAATGGAAGGTGCCACTAACACACAAGGTCCCACCTCTCTGGAAGGTGCCACCAGCACTCAAGGTGCTCTCATGACAGGAGGTGCTACCACGATGGAAAGTGCCACCACCACTCGAGGTGCCACCACCACTCCAGATGCCACCACCAGTCAAGCTGCCACCACAAGGGAAGGTGCCACCACCCCACAAGCTGTCACTGTGACAGAAGGTGCTACTGCCGTGCAAGGTGCCCCTGTGAGGAGATGCCACCACCGCGCAAGGTGCCACCACGATGGCAGGTGCCACCGCCATGTGTGGGTTTTAAGCCCAGCTGGAGATGAAAATCCTCGGAGCCGCTCATTCTCCCTCATTCTGGTGGAATGGGAAGGAGGATCGAAGTCAAATTTATATGTTGAGATAAGAGCAGCTTAATAATGGAAAATATAGAGAAATTATTATTATTAATAAGAATAATAATATTTATATTATTATAGCAATATTATGAAAATAATTGTAATTATAATAATAATTTTAAAAAGCAATTTCTCTCCATCCACTGACTGATTCCAGACCCCCCTTCCCAAATCTAGGCTGACCCTTCTGGGTTGCTGTTTCTTCCCTCCACACCAGTCCCGTGGGGCCATTTTGGAAATGCACACATGGAACATAAATCAAGAGCAATTTCCAGCCCTGTGGTTGTGGTTTGTGTTCCTGACGCAGTGCAGCAGGTGGGATGGATGGTGAGATGCTCCAGGCCGTATTCCCCACTGGAATGTGCCCTTCAGAGAGCTCTGGTGGTTTGTCAGCAGGCAAGAACACAGCTGAGGAGCTGCTCTGCCTTTGGAGGAATTCGAGGAGTAATGGGTCCAGAGTGAAAGTGGGGAAATTGAGGTGGGATATTGGGAAGGAATTCCTGGCTGGGAGGGTGGGGAGGGGCTGGGCTGGAATTCCAGAGCAGCTGTGGCTGCCCCTGGATCCCTGGAAGCGTCCAAGGCCAGGCTGGACCTTGGGGCTTGGAGCAGCCTGGGACAGTGGAGGTGTTGGGGTTGGAATGGGGTGGGATTTAAGGTCCCTTCCAACCCAAACCATTCTGGGATCTCAGGACCTGCTCTAAACAAGCCCCGTGGTCAGGAGGTGTCACTTCAGCAACAGGGAAAACACCAAATGGGTTTCAGGAAGCTGTTGGGAGCTGGGAATGAGGGCAGAGTCCTCAGACCTTGGTGCCCCCCCAGGCAGGGCCAGGAAAAGGGTGAGGCAGCTTATGGAGAGCAACTTATCCAAGAGCTGGAGCAGGACCAGTCCTGGGGAAGCCTCAGTGCTGGCAGAGGCTGTGAGGGGAAGGAATGTTTATTTTGTGCCCTGAGCAGCAGGAACCCGAGCGAGTGCCCTCAGCACATCCCCATCCTGCTCCTCCAAGCCTGCCTCCCTCTGCAGTTTCACAGCTGACTTAGCTAAAAATACTCCTTTGTCCTGTGCTTTCTAACTTCCTGCAGTTTCTCTGTAGTCAAAAGTGGAGCTCGCTGCCAAAATCAGATACTCAAGGAGCTCTATTACTTATAAAATCAACTGCTACCACGTGACAGCTGCAAACATCTGGAATGCATCGCCCGGGCTCCGTGTGGGACTTGATCCTGCTCAAATATCAGCCTGGAGCTTGAGTATCTGCAGCTTTCTCAACACCAAAACAATTCCTGCAGAAAGTGGCTTGCAGATAATCAAAATTTCAGGGGAGGGAAAAAAAAAAAACCAGAAAAAAAATTAATGTTGTCAAAACAGGAGGATTTTTAAAGTTTTAATGGTATTTTTTTAGCTTAAGGGAAGCGTTTTGCTCCAGGGGAGGTGGGAAGTGTTTCTCATCCATAGTGGGAAGGGAAATGCTGCTCCCCAGCACCCCATGAGTTAACCCACACGTGGAGCTGCTCCCTTGGGCAGCACAGGCTGAGCAGGAAACCTTCCCAGCAGGATTTTGGGTGTCCCGGGAGGCTGGGGAAGCACACCTGCATCCCTGGGAGGTGACAGCAGCACCTGGAGAGGTGCTGGGGCAGGACGGGCACCTGAGCTGGGGACGAGGCCCTGAGCACCTTCCTGCTTGGCCAAAAAGGGTGGGGTTGGGTCTGGGATGGAGATAACGAGGAATGCTGAGCCAAAAGACATGGATCTGGGACAGGTGGGACAAAAGCACCCAGAGCACAGGTTGTTCTGGGCTGAAGGGCTGCCAGCCATTCCTGGCACGTCCCTTTCCTGGCAGAAGTGCCAGCCTGTAATCCAAACATCTCTGTCAGATTAATTTCTTGTTTTCATTCAGCATTACTGAGAACAGCACGTGCTCCCACCCCACATTCCCAAGACAGATTAATCCTAAAAAATCCTTATATCATTTTATTGTGGGTGTAGGACTCATGCAGGGGGATTGGAAAGGATTCTCTGCTTTCTGGAAAGGGTGGAAACAACTCTTTCACCCTCATGCCCTCAGCAGGCAGCACAACCTCTGCCACTCCTGCTGCTCTATCCCAGCTCCTAAAACTCCTGGGATTAGTCCTGTGTGGCCAGAAACAGCAGAACACCACCATCATCAGTGTGTAATCTCTCTATCTAGCTAGTTAAAATAATGATAATTAATTTATATAGAGGTTCAGCTCTGGTGAGGTGCAACCACGACCGTCCCTCCTCCCTGCGGTCCCCAGGAGCATCCCAGGGCACGGCCCCCAGTGCTCAGCCCCTGCTGGGGGGTGGAGAGCCAAACAGGACTTTGCAACCAGCTCTTCCTCTTCCCTGCCTTTGGAATTTCACTCGATTTCCAGGCACATCTCCTCCCAGCTGCCTGTGCACAGCTGAAGCCCCGCGTACGGAATATTCAGCAGGAAAACGCGGGAACAGCCAAGCAGCCTCACCAGGGAGGCCTGGGAAAAGAGAGGAGGGAAACACCTGCACTCCCAGCCCTATCCCAATTAATATTTGAGCGTTTTCCACGGAGCTGGAACCCTCTCAGCAAAGAGCTTTGGAAGAACTCCGGGCTGGTTTAGTCGGGAGCTTCCCGAGTTCCCCCGGCAGGTTTGATGTGCCCAGGCCCAGCTCTGCCCCCCTCCCCTGGCACAGCGCTGAGCTCCTCCTCTTGAGATGCTTTTATTAATTAAACTATGAGGTTTTATTAACTAAACTCTGAGGGTTTATTAACGTGGAGTCCTGGGCCACTTCAGCTGGCAGGGGAAAGCTCAGGAGGAGATGAAATTCCCAGGAGGTTTCCAAAGGCAACTCCAAAATCGTAACTATTAATTCCTAAAAATCTCAGGTTTTAGCCACTGAAAACTATATGGGAATTCCAGGTTGCTTTTTTCCCAAGGCCTGCACCTCTACATGGCAAATATCTGATGGCTGCAGGCTCTGCTGGAAAAACAAACATTCCTGAATTCAATCCTACATCTCCAGGGCTTTTCCCTTCCCCACACTCCCTGGGCAATTCTTGTCCCTGGAGCTCCATATATCCTTCTCATAAATTAACCAAGGAATGCTAAAAACCCCCAAATTATTGCCACAAGGGCCAGTCAGTCTGTGCCTGCTGTCCCAGGAGAAGCTTCACCTAAAGTAAAACCCTGCAGCAGATCCCTAAATCTTTAGCCCCAGTGTGGCAATCCCAAAAATTCATATTCCTACAGCGCAGCAGGATTAATAATTTTTGTCCAATGGTTTGTTTCATTTTCTTTTTTGTCACATCACGCAATTTGTCACCGAGGGGAGCTGCTCTGCTCCTTGTCTCGTTCACAGGAGCCACATCCTCAGGGCAATCCACAATCCCAGCAGCCAGATCTTGGGATTCACTCCAGTTCCTGGCCCCAAAAGCTGTTTTGTGGTTGGCACATCCCTTCCCATGGAGTTTGACCCTCTCAGGGATTCACAACTCAGCTGGAATGAGGGCATCTCAAGTGCCACCAGCACTGGATGGCATCGTGGCTTGTGGAGAATGGGAACTGGGAGCTAATCCACATCCAAGGGCTTTCATCCCAGAGGGAACGAGGAAAAACACGGTCCAGCCCTGAGCTGGACTCCCAGAGACCTGGTTAGGATTTAATTCCTGTTAAAGACATTTCATTCCAGAAGGAGCTGGGAAGAGCACAGTCAAGTCCTAGGTTGGACTTCCAGGAGCCTAGTTAGGATTAATCCTGTTAAAGGGATTTCATTCCAGAAGGAACCAGGAAGAACGTGGTCAAGTCCTGGGTTGGATTCCCAGGAACCTAATGAGGACCCAATCCCCATTCCAGGTGCATCATCCCATAAGGAGCTGGGAAGAGCCTGGTCCACCCTGGGTTGGATTTCCAGGAACCTCATTAGGATTTAATCCATATTAAAGGGATATCATTCCAGAAGGAACTTGGAAGAGCCTGGCCTGCACTGGATTCCCAGGAACTTAATGAGGACCCAAGCCCCATTCCAGGTGCATCATCCTATATGGAGCTGGGAAGAGTCTGGTCTATGTTGGGTTGGATTCCCAGAAACCTAATTAGGATTTAATCCATATTAAAGGGATATCATCCCATAAAGAACTGGGAATGGCCTGGCCAACCCTGAGTCGGACTCCCAGGAACCCAATGAGGACCTGACCCCCATTCCAGGTGTATCATCCCACAAAGAACTGGGAAGAGCCTGGCCAACCCTGGGTTGGACTCCTGGCCATCCACACCCTCCTGCCACAATCCAGAGGTGCAGGGCAGCTGGGCAGAGGATATTTTGCCTTTCCAAAGCTGTCCCCATTTCCCACAGATCCCAGGTTTTGTTCCCAGACTGCTGCAGGGAAGTTCTCTGGTTGCTGCTTTAGTGCTGAGCAGAGCTTGGGGTGGTGGCACCAGCCTGCAGTTCCTGCTGGACAAGGAACAGGGCAGGATCTGGAGGAAGAGATGGAAATGGAAGAGCAGGCACTGCTCCCCAGGAGCTGGGAAAGCCAGTTTGTCTGGGTTCATAAAAATCAGCTGGAATTTTGGGTGGGAACGTGTCATTTTGGGTGGAAAGTGTCATCTTTCAGTGCTCCAATTCTCTGTGGGAAGGAAGGGAGTCCATGGCATGGGATAATCCATGGATTCCCTTCAGGGATTCAGGAATTCAGCCTTATTTTCACAGATTCACAGGAACACTGAGTTTGGGCTGGAAGGACCTTAAAGCCCATCCAGTTTCACCCCTGACACCTCCCACTGTCCCAGGCTGCTCCAGCCCCAGTGTCCAACCCGGCCTTGGACATTCCAGGGATCCAGGGGCAGCCACAGCTGCTCTGGGAACTCCATCCCATCTCCTCCCCACCCTCCCAGCCAGGAATTCCATCCCAAAATCCCATTCAACCAATGTTCCTTCAGCGTGAAGCCGTTCCCTCTTACATTCTCCGTGTTGGATAAACCAAAAGCCTTTGAGTGCTTCTCCAGAAGTTGTTGGTTCCCCTTCCCCTTTCCAGCCTTCCTCCTGGAATCCACACCTCCTCCTCCTCCTCCTCCCCAGGCTTCCCCCTGCAGATTCCCTCTCTCCAAGTGGCAATTAGGTTGATCAGGGCACCGCTTTGCAGCTTACAGATTGTTCTCCTCAATTATTAAACACGGGATTTGCATCCCATCCCAGCAGGTTCCCTTTGAAGCTCGGGCTGAGCTGGGAATTCCTTCCTGCTGCCGATCCCAATCCAACCTCCTGCTACTTCCACTTGTGGAAACACTCCCTGTGTACCTGGATTTTCCCACTTTTTCAGCTTTTCCAACCCAGTCCTGGCCATTTCATGGCTCCCACTCCTTGAATTCCCACAGAAATCAAGCACAGCCACTGTTGCTGTTGGATGTGCAAAAAAGAAAATCATGGAAGTGCTCCCAAAACCGTGAGGGTTTTCCTCAAAAATCCCATTTTTAGAGGAGGTATTTCAAGGCGCATTTGGAATAGGTTTGGAGTTAGGGCAAAAATATTCCCTGGGTCTCCTGGAGAATGGGATTTCCCAGGAATTGGTGCTCTCCAATCCAGTTGGTGTCCTCCAGTCTCATCCCATATTTCATGGGAATACGCTGAACTTCCCCAGTGGATCTGATATTTAACATCCCAGAAATTCCTCATGTAGACATCATAATAAATGCAAATATACACCTACATATTTTTTATATATTTAATTCATATTAACCCCCATTTTTCCAGCACATTGTCTGGTTATTATTCTTTATATGCTAATTTTGATGGGAGTATTTTAATTTTCCTTGCATAGATAATTTCTAGTGCTGGAATATTTTTTTTTTCCTGCCATTAGGGAATCTTTAAGCTGACTTTATTTTCAGGAGCTTCTTCCCAGCCTCTTTCCTTTTTCCAGGGTACCTGTCAGTAAATACAGGTGCAGGTCAACATGCTCCAGGCAATGGAAAAAGGGGGGGAAAGGGAAAAAAGGGGGAAAAGGGGAAAAAAAGGGGGGGGGGAAAGGGGATAGGAGAAAGAGGGAAGGAAAAGGGGAAAAATGGGGAGAAATAGGAAAAATAATGTCACAAAAAAGGAGGGGAAAGGGGAAGAAAAGAGGAGAAAAGAGGTGGAAGGGGACAAAAGGAGGAATAAAGGGGGAAAAGGAGAAATAGTGAGGGAAAAGGAGGGGAAAAGGGGAAGGGAGGAAAGGGAAAGAAGGGGAAAGAAGGGGAAAGAAGGGCGAAGAGGAAAAAAGGGGAAGAAAATGGGAGAAAAGGAGAGGAAAAAGGGAAAAGAATGGGGAAAAGGGGAGAGAAATGGGAAAAAAAGATGGCACAAAAGAAAGGGGGGAAATGGGGGAAAAGGGAAGAAAAGGAAGGAAAAAAGGGAGGAAGAGGAAAAAAGGGGAAAAAAATGGGGGAAAAGGAGAGGAAAAAGGGAAAAGAAGGAGGGAAAGGGGGGAGAAATGGGAAAAAAAGATGGCACAAAAGAAAGGGGGGAAATGGGGGAAAAGGGAAGAAAAGGAAGGAAAAAAGGGAGAAAAAAAAGGAGGAAAAAAGGGAGAAAAAATGGAGGAAAAAAGGAGAAAAAAGAGGGAACGGGGGGGAAAGGGAGAGAAGAGGGGAAAAAATGGGAGAAAAGGGGAAGATAAAGGGAAGAATGAAGGGAAGGATAAAGGGAAGAATAAAGGGAAAGAAGAGGGGAAAAGATGGAGAGGGAACAGAGAAAAAAAAGAGAAAAAAGGTGGAGGGGGGAAGGAAAAAGGAAAAATGGACATGCCAAGGAAATGAGCAGGTTCTGCTTCCTGTCCTGATGGGAAATCCTCTCGGGAATTATTGCCAGGCTCTCTGGAGCTCTCCCTGCCCCTCCACACTTTCATTTCCCTCCCCAGCACGTCCTGGAGTCCCAACTTCCAAGGATATTTATTCCCTATTAATTCATTTATTAATTCCATAATTATTTCCCCTCTCCCCACCCCGACAGGACCACAATGAAGAGCTAGGCTTGAAATTCGGGCTGAATTTTGGGTTGCTTAGGGGAATCTGGAACCCATCCCTGCTCCTTCTGCCCCTCTGGAAGAGGAGGAATTCCTTCCACCCCATCCCGGGCTGCTCCCAAAAATCCTCAAGGGAATTTTCTCCTGCTTTAACCTCCCCCAGCTGGGTTCAGAGGTCAGGGCCCAATAAATGAGATTTCTGCTCGATTCTTTAATCTCTGTTAATCCCATTACAGTGATCCCAGCCTCCATCTGGCCCTCCATGGATCTCACTTCCACTTTTCCCATTCCTTCCTTTTCACCTCCCAGGATTTCTCCAAGCACATTTCTCTTCTATTTTCCCTTTGCTAAATCTGGAATTCTCAACGTTTTTATTTTTACACAAAGCTATGTCTCAAATCCTCAAAATTTGTGAGTTTCTCATTTCAGGGCCAACAAAACTTTACAGAAAATGCTATTTTTTTTTTCAAGTTCACTTCCTACATATCCTAAATTTCTGCTACATTTCCAAAAGCTGCCTTTCCCTGGATGCTTTGAATAACTTTTATTTTAGTCTCTAACCCAACAAAGCCTGGATACAGAAATTTTCACTCTTTCAAGACCTTTTCTCTCCATACATTCCACTGATATCATGTTTTGGCCACTCTTTTGATCATAAAGATAAAATATAAAAAATATAAAATATTTTTAAAATAAAAATTAACAATATTAAAAAATTAAAATATAAACGATAACAAATATAAAAATTATTATTATACCTGGATAATATAAATATAAATATAAATATAAATATAAATATAAATATAAATATAAATATAAATATAAAATATAATTCTACTTATTGGAAGTTTCTATTCATGCTCTTTGGTTTTTAAATTTTAGCTGGCACAGGTGTTTGGGAACTTCTCCTTAACAAAAAAATAATTGCTCTACCCCCCAAAAAAAATTTAAAAATAGGAGCAGAACTGTGCTGTGGAGACTTTTTTGGTTTCACCATTTGTCATCAACCAATTGTGGGATTTTCTTCACTGCAAGAAAAAGAGATTTTTCAAAGGTGAAGGGAAAAAATCATTTAAAGCAGTGAGCAGAACAAAACTGGCAAGTTTTGAATCCTCAGCTCTGTCATTTTTGTGTCAAGTCGTGCAAATCCCAGCATTATCCACCTGACAGGATGGATGCCTGGGATTCTATTTTTAGAATGAGAAATAATCTTAATAATCAGTTTGTCATCACTGAGGCAGGTGTGTGCATGGGACAACGCTCCTGAACTCTGTTTGCTGGGGAAAAAAAAACAGGAAAAACAACCAGAATTCCCATTTTCCCTCCTTCCTTCCAATGGAAAATCCAGGCTATAACGGTTCTAAATCAATATTTCTTATCTCAAACTTTACATACAAATAGATACCATACAAACATTCTGTCAAACTTTAAAAATTCTCCACAAATTCATTTCTCACACTCTCCCACTTCCCTCAGCTAATTATGGGGAATAATTTCCTCCCCATGCTTTCCCTTCCCTCTTTTTCCCGTTTCAATGCTTATTTTCATCAAGATTTTAAATAGATTTGTGCATTTCCACAAAATTTTGTGTATTTGTGTCTTCTGAAATTTGGGGAAATCGGGGCCCAGAGCTATCCCTGTCCCCAGAGATGCTCCAGCACCCCCAAGCCTTGGGACAAGGCAGTCCAAACACGGCTTCCCCAGAGCTAAAACTACCCAAAAAAATAGAAATAAAATCCTCCCATCGCTCCTTTGCAAGGGCGAGACAAATATTTTGGGGTGATGAAGCGTCTTTGATCACGTCAGAAATGGAATTTGGGGCTCAGCAGGACCACAGGGGGGTTTTCCAGGAACATCAGAGTCCCCAAAAGCCACCCGGAGAAAATGGAATATTTAAAAGCCAGTGCTGATAAGGCCGGGTCTGGCTAAGTATTTAAGCTTAAACCCGGGGTTAAGCGCTGGTTTTGTCAGGGCTGCGTGGCTCAAGCCCCGCTGTTCACATGGAAATGTGGATTTTCTGTCACCCCGAGGACTTTTCTGTGCCTGAAGAAGATGAAGAAGGAGGAGCTGCAGGCACTGAAATTTGGGTTTTCCCTCCTTAAGTGGTTGGTGTGAGGGATTTCAGCCCATTTTCCCTCAAAATGTAGATTTGGGAGCGCTCCATCCAGGACCATCCCAGGGATTGCAGCTCCTCGCTGGGCAGAAAAAAAACAAAGATTTTTTTAGAATTTAACCGATTTTTTTAGGTTCATCTTTCCTCGCTCCGACCCCACAGATTCAGAGCTGGAGATCAGAGTTAAATCCACCCCAGCCTGAACTCGGGGCATCATTTCCAGCAGCAGGGATGTGACAAAAACACCCAAAAACCCCCCAAAAAACCAACCCTCCCAGCAGAAAGCGAGGCTTCACCTCTCCCTGCTACACCTGCACACAAAGAAATCACCCTGGAACTTAAAAGCACATTAGGAAAAACTCCCATTTCTAGGAGGAAAAAAAAAAAATCACCAAAATAATAAAAAAAAATAAAAATAAAAAATAAAAAAAACCAAGCCTTGACAGCTGTGTTGAAATTACCTCTGGTAATTTGAACTGAGTGGAAGCTTTTAGACTCGATTGCACCGAAAAAATGTAAAATATGTCACTTATTAAGCTTTTATGCCTGCCATCCAGCCGAGCCTTGCCAGCAATCTGCAGATCAGGCGGCTAAACGCGCTGGGAAATGGGAGAGCCGCAGTCATTTCCCCGGGAATTCAGCGGGAATTCAGCTGGAATTCAGCGGGAATTCAGCGGGAATTCAGCGGGATCGCTGCTCCTGGGGGTAACATCACCCAAAAAAAGGGTCTGCACAAGTCAAAGAGCATCTCCCTCCCGGGCTGAGCTCCCTGCTCTTCCCGCAAAAACAAGAATTGTTGGAGTGATGGGAGCGGGAGGCTCCCAGAAAAAACCCAGCCTGGGCTCCTCCGCTGAGCCCGAGCTTTGTTAAGCCCGGCTTAAAGGTGAAGGAAGGCGCCAGGCATCGCCTGTGGAATGGAATATTTAAAAGTCGGTGCTGATAAATTCTTTCCTACCCCAAGCTCTTTCCTACTCCGGGAATTTTAGTGAGAGATGTCCAATGGCAAAGGGACAAAGATCCCGGGGCAGCCTGGTAAAATCCACAAAAAATGGGAATATAAAAACAGCTGGAGGGGAAAGAAATAAACCGGCCTGGGAAGAGTTTAGGCCGAATTAACCAGGCCGGGAATGCTTAAAAGAGTTGTTGCCATGGTTTCCTGCTCTGGCAGCCACCCTGCGCCTTCTTCCCGGGAATTCGGGAATTCCAGGGGTTTCATTTGGGAATTCCAGACATTTTAATTTGGGATTTCCAGGTGTTTTAAGTTGGGAATTCCAGGGCTTTTAATTTGGGAATTCCAGGTGTTTTAAAGAAGAATTTGGGAATCCTGAATGTTTTAAATTGGGAATTCCAGGCGTTTTAATTTGGGAATTCCAGGTGTTTCAAAGAGGAATTTGGGAATTCTGAACGTTTTAAGCTGGGAATTCCAGGATGGGAATTCCAGGTGTTTTAAAGGGGAATTCGGGAATTCCAGGGGTTTAATTTGGGAATTCCAGGGGTTTTCATTTGGGATTTCCAGGCGTTTTTTAAAGGGGAATTTGGGAATTTCAGGCGTTTTAATTTGGGAACCTCAGGCATTTTAAAAAGGAATTGGGGAACTCAAACATTTTCATTTGGGATTTCCAAGCTTTTAATTTCAGATTTCCAGGCTTTTAATTTGGGAATTCCAGGAGTATTAATTTGGGAATTCTAGGTGTTTTAAAGGGGACTTTGGGAATTCCAATTGTTTTACTTTGGGAATTCCAGGCGTTTTAATTTAGGAATTCCAGGCGTTTTAATTTGTGAGCTCCCGGCCTTTTAATTTCGGTAGCAGTTGTGATCTAAAAATCAAATAAAAAATAATAAATAATAAAATAAATTATAAAATCATAATAAAAAAATAATAAACAATAAAATAAATTATAAAACCAAACAGGTTGAGATCTAAAAATCAAATAATAAAGAATAAAACCCCAGGGCTGTGCTCTAAAACCCCAAAACCACAGGATAAACCCCAGGGCTGTGCTCTCAAACCCCAAAAACACAGGATAAACCCCAGGGCTGTGCTCTAAAACCCCAAAACCACAGGATAAACCCCAGAGTGGTGCTCCAAAAACACAGGATAAACCCCAGAGTGGTGCTCTCAAACCCCAAAAACACAGGATAAACCCCAGGGCTGTGCTCTCAAACCCCAAAAACACAGGATAAACCCCAGGGCTGTGCTCTCAAACCCCAAAAACACAGGATAAACCCCAGGGCTGTGCTCTCAAACCCCAAAAACACAGGATAAACCCCAGGGCTGTGCTCTCAAACCCCAAAAACACAGGATAAACCCCAGGGCTGTGCTCTCAAACCCCAAAAACACAGGATAAACCCCAGGGCTGTGCTCTCAAACCCCAAAAACACAGGATAAACCCCGGGTGGTGCCCCAGGGATGCTCCTGGGATGGGCAATGAGGGTGTCAGGAAAATCAACCCAGAAAGAGCAGAGGCTGGTGTCCAAAAAGGAGGCAGAGGAGTCCTGGAACTTGGCTCAAATAAAGGGAGAGGCCACAGGGCATTCCCCTGGGGTCTCTCCAATTTTTGGAGGACTCAGCCTCCCTTTTATCCCAATTTCTCTCTCTCTTTCCCCATTTCTGAGGTGCTTGAGGGGTTCAGACTTCCCGGAATGTCTGACACCAAAGATTCCCCTCTAATGTATAACCCTCCTTTTTAATTTCTAATTCTTATGGAATTTAGGGGTTCTCCCCCATTGTTTCTTTCATCTTTCAACACCAATTTCATTTATCAGCCAACCCAAAGTTTATTTGTAAAAGCAAATATCTTTTTTTCCATTCATCAATCCGTGGGATCCTCCCCATTGTCTCTTTTATCTCTGGTTTTATCTACCCCCAGCTTGTTTGGAAACACAAATCTGCCATTCCTCCCAAGGGGATGGGGGCACCCCAGCCAGGAGCCCTCTGGATCTCCTGGAATTTCTGGGATCTGGGACTTCTCCTGACAAACACAAGCCAGGCCCCAAGCAGGTTTCTGTGGGATACGAAGGGAATTCCTGTCCCTGGAGGGGTTTAAGGCCCCCTGGATGTGGCACTTGGGGACAAGGGGCAGGGCTGGGACGGCTGGACTGATCTCAGAGGGATTTTCCATCCTCGCCAAGGCTGGAATTCCACGGGACATTGGCACAATTTTCCATTGGTTCAGCTTCCAGGGTTGTTGATGTCTGCGGCTGAAAGGCTGGGAATACACCGAATTTTCGGTGGGGTTTGGGAATACACCGGATTTTCGATGGGGTTTGGGAATACACCGAATTCTCGGTGGGGTTTGGGAATACACCGAATTTTTTGGTGGGGTTTGGGAATACACCGAATTCTCAGTGGGGTTTGGGAATACACCGAATTCTCAGTGGGGTTTGGGAATACACCGAATTTTCGGTGGGGTTTGGGAATACACTGAATTTTCGGTGGGGTTTGGGTGCATCCCAGGAGCAGAGAGCTCCGCACGGGCACTTTGGGGACACAAACTCCGCTGGGCTCTGGAGTCCTGCGCTCCCCAAATTCCTGGGAGAGGCTGGCAAAGCGTTCCCCTCCCCTGGCCTGACCTTGCTGTGCCATTGTCGGTTTTTATTCTCCACTGAACGCGCAGCCCCGGGCCAGCATTTGCCCTCTTTGCCTCCATTTCTCAATCCATGAAATAACAAAGAGATTCCAACACTTTGGCACTTCTGAAAACACGGAGCATTTACGCCCATTTCGCGTAATGCTCGCTTTTCCAAACAATTGAGGCGTTGCCTCAAATCCCGTGTTAAAGTGCTGGACTATCATGGGAAATAACTCAGAGAAATAGATAAAATTCAGGTGGAACCCAAATTTCCCGGCAGCAAATCCCTGGAAACGTAAATCCTGTTCTTCCAGGAGCCCAAATTCCACGTTAATATGGGAAATTACTCCAGAGGAATAGGATAAAATTCAGGTGGATAATAATAATATTATATATAAATGCATAAATAAATAAAAAGAAATACATATAAACACATAATAATATATATTTATATATAAATAAATACAAATATAAAAATTATATACAAACAACATAATGAGCCTTAATATTTCCATTGATAAGTATATAAGATAATCATTAATAGACACATTAATAACGAATATATTTTTATTATTATTGTTATTATTGATATTATTTTATAGTAATTATGATATTTCTAATATAACAATTATAGTTATTATATAATAATTAGTACTGAACATTATCATTATTTGTTATTGTAATAATAAATAAGAATAAATAAGAATAGTAATAATAGTAATAACAATAATAACAATAATAACAATTTTTTTTTTAATAATAAGTGGTGGTGGATGTGCCTTGGGCTGATGCAGAGGCAGGATGGATGGATGGACAGAAGGGCTCAGGAGTGGAGGGGCTGGCTCAGCTCACTCATTTTTAGCTGGGTGAGATTCCCAGCAGGCAGCACAAATCCCTGCAGGAAACCAGGCAGGGGGGCTGGAAGGGCTGGGACAGTCCCGGGGCACCTGAAAAGTTTGGGAATGTCAGCCTCAGCCACACCCAGACACGCTGGGGTAGCTGTGCCAGGGGTTGTGTCCTGTCCAAAGCCAGGGAAAAAATACATATTTTAATTTTTTTAAGCACTTTCTCAGTCCATGATGCCAGGAAGTGCCGTGCGTGGAATGTGGGGCAGCTTGGCACCCTGTCCCTGCCAGCTCTGCCAGCCTTCCCCAGCATTCCCAAAAATCAGAGTTAAAGACAACAAACCACCTGTTCCAAAGGGGGATCAGTTATCCTTCAGGAGAGCTGCCTAGCCTTACCAAAACCTGAATTATTTCAGGAAAATGACTTAAGAAATTCTGCCAAGGTAAAACAGAGCCAGGCTGGGCAGGGCTTGGAGCACCCTGGGATAGTGGGAGGTGGCAGGGGTTGGAAAAAATGGGCTGGAAGGTCCCTCCCCACCCACATTTCTTCTGATTTTAATTCAAACATAATCCCCTCATTTGATTAGGCATTCACTCTGTGATTCCCACAGCAGCACTGCAAGTCTGGGAGCTCTTCAAGGTCGCTCACATTAAAAAACCGAGACTTTAACTCCAAAAAAAAAAAAAAAAAAAAATTAACAAATAACAATAATTTTTAAAAAAACAGCTTGAAATTGAACAAGCCCCAAAGTGGCAAGACTTCGAATGGCTCCGAGGCTGCTGACATTGCACCCTGGGGTGCAGAGCAGGCTGGGCACGGGGGTGGAGGGACGTGGTGGCACTTTGGGGACAGCGCTGCCAGCAGCACAGCCAGCAGCTGGATGCGTGCAGTTACCCTGCTGTGACCTCAGGGGGGATTAAATGAGATCGTTTTGTGGGTTTTCCTCATCTTTCCACCTTCAGCTTCCTCTCCTCTGCAGCTGACTTAGCCTGGTTTGATCTCCAGCAGCTCCACGTGTGGGGGGAATTCCTGCAGGGGGGAAAATCCTGCACGGGCACAAATCAGCATTTACAGCCCTGGTTTTGTGTGGGTTTGGGAGCCCAGGATAAACCATATCTGAGCAAAACTCTGCTCCCTCTTCCTGGCTCATTTTGTATCCAAATGAGCCCCTTCCCCTGCAGGAATTTCTGTACATCCCAGCGTTCCCTCCAGGCTGGTTTTCCCCTGTGGAAATCCCATTCCAGCCCATCCAGGCCTCTCAATGCCAGGAATTAACCTGGAAAATCCTGGAAAATCCTTCCTGCTCTCGTTTGGGCTGGCACAGCAGGTGCTGGGGTCTCTGGGTGTGTTATTCAGAAAGTTTGGGGGATTCTGAGAGAAATGCCAAACCCTTCACTCCTGGGGGAGATGTTCATCCAACAGAGCGGGGGAAAACCTCTCAGGGTTTAGTGTGGGAATTAAAATTTGCACTTTTTCAGGATTCTTTGTATCCACACAAGAGCTTTTTGCTGAAAAACAAAAGCACCAGGTGATGGTGAAGATGATATTTTATGCACACAAGCTCCCAGTGCAGGCCAGGCAGAGCACAATCATCTGCAACATTAAGGAGAGGAGCAGCCTTTGGTGTCACGCCAGGAAAAAATTGTCACAATCCACCTCAAAGTGGAAGTGGAGACTTTTAAATTTTTATTTCAGGGTGTCTAAAGTGACAGTTTTGGTGCCCCTGACTGCAGCCTGGGGGAGAAGGGAAGGGTTAAATTCCTGGTGCAGTGGAGCTGGAGATGTCTCTCCTCCAAAATCCGCTTTTGGAGGGGATTAGGAGCGATCAGGAGCCCAGGTAAGCCGGGATCAGAGCGGTGGGAGATGAAGGGGGCATCCCACACAGAGAGAAGAGTATTTTGGGGTGGAGGGGACCCTAAAGATCCTCTCAGTCCTCCCAGCTGGGAATTCGGCATGGTCCCAGCTCACCTGGCTCCAGGGATGGGATAATGGGCTTTATTTGGCACGGGGCTCGTTACAGCGCGGTTTAATTACCGCGTGTTTAACGAGGGATTAATCCCAGCTTCTGCTCCTCTTGGACTGCCACGACCCCGGCGTGGAATCCCGGGTTTATCGGACCTGGAAAGGAGGGGCTGGGAGAGCACCCTGGGCAGGGAAGTGCGGGAAGGGGCCGCTCCAAAGGAAGGAGCTGAGCTCGGGATGGAGCAGGACCCATCCCAACATCTCCTCCAGGGAAAGGTGAACTGAGATCGGGATGGAGCAGGACCCATCCCAACATCTCCCCTAGGGAAAGGTGAGCTGAACCAGGACCTGATTCCAACATCTGCAGGGAAAGGTGAGCTGAGCCAGGATCTGATCCCGGCATCGCCTCCAGGGAAAGGTGAGATGAGATCGGGATGGAGCAGGACCCCATCCCAAAATCTCCAGGGAAAGGTGAGCTGAGCCAGGACTCCATCCCAACATCGCCTCCAGGGAAAGGTGAGCTGAGCTCGGGATGGAGCAGGACCTGATCCCGGCATCTCCAGGGAAAGGTGAGGTGAGATCGGCTTCCCAAAACTCTGGGAAGGAGCAGGACCCGATCCCAACCTCTCCTCCCGGGAAAGGAGAGATGAAATCCCAACATCTCCCGGGAAAGGTGAGCTGAGCTCAGGATGGAGCAGGATCTGATCCCAAAATCTCCTCCCGGGAAAGGAGAGATGAAATCCCAACATCTCCCGGGAAAGGTGAGCTGAGCTGGGCTCCCGCAGCCCCAGGATGGAGCCGGACCCGCTCCCGGCTCTCCTCCTCCCGCAGCAGGGCAGGACCTTGGAATTCCGGCTCCAAAGCATCTGGCTCCCTCTTGTGTTGCCGAGGAGGAGGAGGAGGAGGAGGAGGAGGAGGATGGGACAAGCCCCGGCCGGCGGCAGCTGCGGGTGTCCCCGTGTCCAGCCCGAGGAGGGATCCAGCAGCAGCTGAGAGCCCAGGGTGACCCCAAAAGGAGCAGCTCCGCACCCCGGGCTCGTAGGGATACCCCAGAGGGAACAGGGAATGGGACGGGCAGCTCCAGCACCATCAGGGATGAGCTGAGAAAATCCCAGCGTGGAGAAATCCCACCCTTCCTGCACCATCCCATGGGGATGCCGTTTGTACATCCCACCCCTGGCATTCCTTCTCCGGGGATTTCAGGAGTATGAAACTAGTCCAGCTGTACAAACACAACAGAACTTTTTTTTTCCTGGATTTTATCCTGGTTTTTTGTCCCCTTTGGCATTCTGGGTGGCAGGTGTTTGTCGGATTGAGCCCTTTTCTGACCCAGAGATGGGGCAACTGAGAAGTATTTTATAAACTTTCATCCCATTTTCAGTCTCATGAGAAGGGTGGGGCAATAGAGATGTTAGAATTCACACCATCACAGTCAGAAGCCAAATATTTCCTAATTACAATGTGCTTCTTGGCCTATCAGCTTCTGCTACACCATGAAAGAATTCTCTACAAACTCATTTTTTCCCACAGCTGCTGATCCCACTGCTCCCGGGACAAAGGCAGGAGCAGAAAGGACAGGGAAAATCCACCTGGAAACTGCTTTTAATGCAACACCCCAGCACTGGTGCTGCTGCCTGCAGAGGTGGTGTTTTTCCTTAACTGAGTTCCTCGCAGGAGATTTCTTCAAAGGTCATTAATGGGTGTCAGGAGACAAAGGAAAGCTGTGTTAGGAAAGCAGAAAAAGGGAATTTATTTTCCAGCAGATGTTCTACAACTCCTACAACTAAGGAAAAATTAAGTACAAGCAGACCAGGTGCTGTCAGTCCTGAATTGTGCAGTCTGACTCGATTTTTCTGGTTTGCTTCAAGTCATAATTAAAATTAATGCTTATTTTGCATCCCCTTGGCCAGGGTGCCTGCTTATCTTCAGGCAGCTGCTGCAGAAATCAGGGAAGACTCCCATCCTCTAATTCAGGTGAAGGTGCTAAAGTACACCCATGGGATTTCCCTGTGCTCCTCATTTAAAAGAGAAGGGTGGAAAAGGCCTTTTCACTGCTAACTGCAGCAGGTGAAGGGAAGGAGCCCCAGGGAACCCTTTGGAATTACACTGGATGGAAGTCATGGATCCTGGAACCCTGACCACCCTGGATGTGAGGGAGAAGCCACCTTGGAAGGGTTGAGCAACGCAGAAAGCCTTTCCCAGCCTTTCCTTTCCCAGCATTTCCAAGCCTTTCCCAGCATTTCCCAGCCTTTCCCAGCTTCTCCCAGCCTTTCCAGCCCCCCTGGGCAGGGTCACAGCCGCTTTTCTCTCACACAAGATGTGCACCAGAGCAGGAATGAGGGTTTGTTCCCGGAGCCAAGGGAGATCCCTGCTAATTCCATCTCCTCTCCCCAGCTGGAAGCCACCCCTGGACGGCTGCAGGGACTCACCAACCACCCTCAACTGGTAAATATTCCCATTTTCATCTGGAATAGATGCTTCCCAGCGTGGCCTGACGAAGGTGTGGGTGTGAAAGCTGCCTCAGATAACGAGACAATTGTTATTAACTCTGTTTATTTTTCTTACCCGTCGTCCCGGGGGTTATTTTTAAACAAAACACACGGTTCTCAAGAGCAGGATATCCCTTCAGAGCATCCTTCCAGAGCTGCTCTTTTCATTTTTTCAGGAGATGTGCCAGCTCCTCTGCAGTTCGTGCGCTTGGAGCAAACGCACGAAGCGTGAGCGCAGCTCGGAGGTGCCAGGGGCAGCTCTGGGGACAAGGAACCTGCAGGGAGGGCTTTTTATTCCTCATGGAAACCCCTCCTTCCTGCAGGAACCTCGCTGCTGCACAATGAGGTGCGATGGGGAGCAGGGGAGGCTTTGTCCTCCCTCCCTGCAGGAGCAGCCCTTTGTGCCAGGGATGCTGCAGCTTCCAGTCAATCCCTGCTGCTGCATCACCTCCCCAGCCCCTCGGGACAGCCAGGACGTGGCTCTGGCCTCCAAACCGGCCAAGATATTCCTGCTGAGGGATGTCCCTCAAATCCTCGCGGTTTTAAGGCATTTAAAGGTGTTTTTAGGGTGTTTTTAATGTGTTTTCCTCACTGACTGTAGCCAGGTGCTGCCAGGAGCCGAGCTCACATTCTGCTGCTATCGCTGCCCTTTTAATTTATTTTTTTAAATTTATTTTTCCAGCAGGAGTTGTGCCTCAAATCAAAATGAGGCTTTGTATTTTTACAACTCTTATTTCTCCCCTTCGGGGGAAGGGCAGTGAGTGAGGGCACAAATGTTTTGTTGAGGTCTCCTGAGCAAGTTTTTTATTCAAATTAATGTGCAAACCTGAGAGTCCCGAGTCAACCAACAGATCCAGGAATAACAGCTGTTCCCCCAGATATTATCCAACACACACAAATATTTCTCAAGTGGAATTTCACAGAGACAGCAGAGCTTTGCTTGCCATAAAAATAACTGTGAGAAAGAGAGCTGGCAAATCCCTGAGCAGCCCTAACACGGGTTTGTTTGGTTGGATTTGCTGGAATATTCATGGCAGTGACCAAATTGGAGGGGTTTTAGCTAAAAATCCATTGTTTTCTGTGGAATCTGCACGGTGAGGGGAGGAATGTGGGTTTCACTGGTTGTGTTTCAGAAACCACCAGCCCTGGATCCATCCCAGGGCCAAAGGTGGGGCATTCCCAGCCAAATCCAAGCTGGAAAAGCAGCCCTGGAGCACAACAACAAATTCTCTGCTCCTCTTTCCCCAGATGCCTCTTTCCAAAGCACTCCACAAACAAAACAGCCGAGGCAAAAAAAAAGCTCTTTTTGTCTCCAGAATCGACATCCTGGGAATGAGAGCAGCAGATGGAGAGCCCCGGGAACAATGGGATAATGCTGAAGGGGTGCCAAGGACCTGGGGGCAAAGGGAATGGGAAGAGGAGCTGCTCCAGCCGAGCCAGCATTCAAAAAGAACATTTCATTCTGCCGTGATTTCAAGGTTTTGAGGTGGTGACTGCAGATCCCTGGGTAAGAAGGAGCTGTTTGGCAGAAAAGCAGAGCTGAAGGACACCTGAAGTGCTGCTGCCAGCTGTGCTGAGGCCAAAAGTGACTCAAAAACCACCCTCAGGCAGCAGCAACCAGCCAGGGCTCACACAGACACCAGCGCCACTGGTTTGCCTGTTGAGCAAAGAAATGGGAAATAACAAAGCTCTGAATCAGGAAAAAAAATATATATATAGGCTCTTCAATAAAAAGATGAGAAGCTCAACGTGGACACTGGAAAACAGCACTAATTTCATTAAAGGATTATCCTTCATAGAGGATTTTCTCTTTGACAAGGTTGAAAAACTTCCCATCTCTGCTTGAGCTCTGTGGGGATGACCCCAAACAGATCCAGGGGGAGTTTTCCAGAGTTTCCCATCCCTGAGCCCCCTGGAGAAGCTGCAGAGCATAGGGGAACTTGGAAAGGATGAAATTAAATATTTAATTATTATTTTAAAAAATTATTATTATTTTTAAATATCTTTAAATATTGGTCCCCTCTCCCAGTTCAGCAAAGCACTTAAGCTCATCAACCTGCTGCTTTGACAGTCATTTTTAAATAAACTTTTAATACATTTTTGATACACAAAGGTGCTTTAACACCTCTCACTGGCTCCACTGCAATGGAGAGTCAGTCATGACAAGAAAATGCCTCGAGCATTTCTTAAGCTTCAGGTTTGGGCTTCCAACCAAAAATCTGGGATTTGGTTAAAATAACACAGACACGATGTTTTGGACAACACTTTTCTTTAATGGCATAAACCCCTAAAATTTCCTTGCACATCAGACAGAAAAGCTGCTCTGGATGTTTTGAGGAATTATTCTAAACACACAGATATCACAAAATAAAAGCTATTTTCTAAATTGGTTTTAAAAAACCCCATTTGTGCCCTTGTAATGGATATAGAAACAGATTTGCATAAACAGAATCTGACTCCAAAGTCTGAACGCCCCCAAATTTTCCCATCAAATCTCTGGACACACTTTCATGTCTAAATAATGAGCTGTCAAGAGGTGCTGCAGAAGCCTTTACAGCTGGAAAAAGCCCCATTATTGCTCCTATGAAAACAAACTTGCCTGTCTCCTGCAGGGAAGAATCACCAAGGCTTTCTCAAACCTGTCCATTCCAGGTGCACTTTGCTCTGCCAGGTGTCCCAGCTCTCTTCTCAAGGCCCAGAAAGGGTCCCCACTCCTCCTGCTGTGGTCACCTCCTCACAGAACCTCTCACAGAACTTCCCTGCAGTGTTTCCTACATGGTTGGCTTAAAAAAAAATATATATCTCTTTTCTCATCATGTAGTCCTTGACAGCAAGCTGGGAGGAGAATGCACTGAGGTACCAAAAGGAAATGTGGCTGTTTCTGGGCAGAAGAGGTCCCCAAGTTCACGAAAGATGCAAAAATCATTGTTTTTTTTTTTTTTGTTCTGACCTTAATTTGGTATTTGGGGGGACCAGGCTTGGTCACTCCCCTGTGCAGAGCTGCCAGCCTGTGAGGGGGCCAAAGTGACATCCCAGTGCCACAGAGGGAGACCTGCAGTGCCACAGGGCAGAGTCTGGGTGAGAAATCCAAAGGGCAGGAACCCTCACTCCTACCTGGAGCGCCTCTTCACCTCCTCTGTGAACCCAAAAACATCTGCAGAAGTGCCCACAACGTCGAGGTGGGTGTCATAAGGGATGAGCAGCACTCTGGGGTAGCGGGCTTTCAGCCTCTCACACAGCTGCCTGTATCTCTGCTTCTCAGCTCTGCTCTGCTCCTTGAAGCCGATCCTTTCCTTCCGTAAAATCTTCTGCAGCTCCACCGAGTAATTTTCAATCGTTTTCTTGGCCCTCAGCACAGCACCAGCCTTGCTGCCAGCGCTCTCAATGCACACCGTGGTGATGTCACCGTCAGTGACACCAGAAATGACAACACCATTTCCCTGCAAAGCCTTGGGATGAAAGCACTTCATGTAGTGATAGATATCCGTGTCCAGAACCAGCACTTGCTTTTCCCTCTGAGCATCCCGGGTGGAATTCCTCGCCTCCGCAGCACCTCTGTGCTCCTGCAGCTTCCTCCTCGGTCTCTGGGGGGATTTTCCCTCTCTTTTGTCCTCCTCTGAGAGGGATTTTGCCTTCAGCAGGAGGAATTCCCTCAGCACTTGGAGTGCTGGGAAGGATCCTTGCACGGCGATCTGCCCGTCACGCTGCAAAGGCCCAAAACTCAAAGCTGGGCTCTGCTTCCTCATCTCTTCCACCAAATCTTCTAAAACCAAGTGATCCCTGAAAACAGCCATGTTCAGGGTGGACGTGACCCAGAGGAAGGCCTGGAATTGTCAATGGGAGAAGTTAAGGAGTGGCTAATGAGGCATTGAGCATTATTAGGTTAATTAGGTGTGGGAAATGGAAAGATAGAAACTTCCACAGACACAGGAGGTTTGATCTGCAGCCTTGGGAGAAGCTTGGATTGATGTAAAAATACAACACACAGACATTAAGCAGAAACATAATAAACTTAAGTTTCTACAGTTTTAAGTAAGAAGTAAGAAACACCTTAAGTAACTTAAATAAGTCAGAAATTATTGATAAGATGTTGAAGAGTTTATAGTGTAGGGGTGTAATTGCACAGAGCAGGCTAAGAGCTGAGAAGTTGTAACAGAAGCATCAGTGTGATACCAACCCACTGGATAAAAGTATATTCATTGCAGCAGAAGTGAGTAAAGGTGATAGGTTAGAAAAGCAAAATAAACTTTGTGGCAACTGTCCACTGGGTTATAAAGTTATATATTGCCTAGTGACAAAGAACTTGTAACCATCTTTATGGCCGACTGTGAGCTCTCTTAAATCTCACGGCCTCTGAGACTGATGTTTATCTGAGCAATAAATTGTTTTTAGCCCGACTGGGGAACCATCCCTTCAACTAAAGCAGTGATAATGACATCAGGGAGGAGCTCACGTTGTGGCAGTAGCGGGTCACTGTCAGGGGGTAGGGCCTGGGCAGCCTCTTGTCCTGCAGGAGATGCTGATCCTTCTTCAGAACACGCTCCACAACTGGAAACAAAGCCAGATTCACTTGAGAAGGCTGCCCTAGAACAGAGGCTAAACAGAGCTAAAGAATAAAGGTTTAGTAGTACAGTATAGTATTGTTAAAGTATAGTATAGCTTAGTGTACTATAGTTAGTATAGTTATAGTACAGGTAAAAAAGTGATAATGTTTTTAGTTATAGGATGTTTTAAAGAGTTATTGATTAATAAATATTGTTAATAAAGATATTTATGGTATTTATTTAATTTTTAAATGTTTTGTTTTATGGATTTATGTTACAGTGTAAGTTTTTTCTTGTTAATTATGTTATAGTATTTATAAATGTATAGTATAAATCGGTAATATTTATAGTACTTATAGTAATATTGTATTTATATAATATTTATAAGATAGCTTAAATATATTTATAATACATTATTTATAATATTTATAGTATAAACAGTACAAATTTATGATATTTATAAAATTAGAGTATTGTAATTAAAAATATTTATTTATTATTTAATTATTTTTATTTTTAAAAAATTAAATTTTTAATTTTTAAAAATTAATGTGTTTTATTTTTAGATTTTTAAAATTAATGTGGTTTTTATTTTTTCACTTTTAAAATTAATGTGTTTTTAAAATTAATGTGTTTTTAAAGATTAATGTGTTTTATTTTACTTTTATTTTAAATTTTTTAAATTAATTTTTTTAAATTAATGTAAAAATTAATTAATGAATGAATGCATTTTCATTTCAAATTACAAATTTATATTTTTGCTTTTAGCACTTAAGTTCAGAAGCCTTTTTACAAAGTTCCCAATCAAATTTTGTGTTTACCTTTCAACTTTACCTCACAACCTTCAAGCCCCAAGACTTTTTTTTTGCATTTCAAATTCTAACAGCCCCCCACAAAGTTCCACAAAACCCCAATTTCAAATCCTTCCGGGGCTAATCCTTCAGGGGGCACGGCCGAACTTTTGATCCATTAATTTAAATAAAAAATTTTTCAAGAAAGTGAAACCAACCTCCTGGGTCATCGAAGGTGACGTAGGCGACTCCTCTGCGGCGCGTGGGGTACGCCAGCTGCTCCACGTCCCCGCCGTTGTTCCGGGACATCTGGAAGTGGATGGTGAGGATGTCAGCCAGGAGCTCGTCCTGCAGGAGGCCAGCTGGGACCCCGGCCACCACGACTGTCCTCGTGCCTCCGGCAGCCTGGGCAGAGACGGGAAATTCAGACGTGTGCTCTTCCGATCTCACGACTGTCCTCGTGCCTCCGGCAGCCTGGGCAGAGACGGGAAATTCAGGAGGGACCCCCACATTCCCGGCCCTGCAGAGCCTCCCGCTCCCTTGGCAAGTCTTCCCCTTTTTTTGGGGTTTTTTTTTGGACTGGTACACACTGTTCACACCCGTATTTCAAGTTTGGAAATGAGGATTTTCAAGCAGCAGTACAAAAAAGGACCCATGAAGGATGCAGAATTTCTGAAAAAATTATGAAAAACATCCCTGCTACCATACATTTCTAAATACTAAACTATATATATATATATATATATAAAATAGAAATAAAAATTGTTGTTTCCATGTAGCGAGAGAAGTTCATTTTCAAACCAGATAAAAGGCTTTAGGTGTGAATGGTATGAATGACAAGTCTCCTTTTGTTTTGCTTTGTTTTTTCAATTTCTTCCTTGTTTTAGGATCCTTTGCAATGTGCATTTAGGGGTTAATTAATCCTGCCCCATCAGATCTAAGCGCATGAATGACAAGTCTCATTTTGTTTTGTTTTGTTTTTTCAATTTCTTCGTTGTTTTTAGGATCCTTTGCAATGCGCATTTAGGGGTTAATTAATCCTGCCCCATCAGATCTCAGCGCCTGCCAGGCTGCCTCAGGCACCTGCATTAAAAAATGGTTTCAAATGCCATTTAAACCTTCTCAAAGCGGGAAAAATGAGCACTAAATTTAAGTTTCTCAGCTGGAAGGTCCCACCGGTAACGCGGCTTCCTCTGATTCTGATATTTAACATCAGAAGAGAAAGAAAAATTGCAACTGCAGTGATGCTCAGCAGGGATTCCCTGCAGAGAGGAAAGGGAAGATTCCCTGTTAAACCCAGGAGCGCCGGGATCTCAGCCATTTAAACCCTCTCAGCATCTGCTTCAAGCAGGAAAAACGAGCACTAAATTCCAGCTTCTCACCGGCAAGGTCCCTCTGATTCTGATATTGGTATCACTGCAAACTGCGGAGCACTGTCTGCATTTAACACTTCTCCGACTTTTCGGAAGAAAGGAGATAAATTTGGTTTGTGGGAGCGAGCTGCCAGTGACTGCTCTTGAGGTCAGTCACCCCAGCTGAACTCTTTAAACCTTCTCTTAAGTTTTAAACACCTCTTAGGTTGTTTTTCTGGGCCCGGGCTGCCTCAAACACGATCCCAGCTCCACAAGGGTTGCTGAGGGAGTGATGCCTGCCCAAAATCCTGGGGACCGCCTGCAGACAAACCCAGCGAGAGAGGCTCCATCAAATTCCGAGAGCCTGGAGCTTTTAATTAATGACAGCAGCTAATTATCCCGGCGGCGAGGCCCGTGTGAGAGCCAGTCCCCGAGGCGGCGCGGAGGGAATACAAACAGGGCGCTTCCAAGATGCAGGCGGGATTTTCTCACGCCTGGCACAGCCGGAGCTCGGCTCAGCTGCCAGACAGCCCTCACACCTTCCCAGCTGGTGTTTGGGAGCAACACTCGGGCCTGCTAGTGGGGTTAGGGAAAAAAAAACCCAAGCCGGGAACACACGGTTTGTGCTGAATCACTCCCCAGACGCGTTCTGTGCCGAGCAGCTGCTCCCAGGCGGGGAGGGAACGGGCCGGGAATGGGGAGGGAGGGAGGGATGGGGCAGCAGCTCTGCTGACAGCGGGTCCTGCTGGGATTTCCTGGCAAACCCCGGAGTGGTTTGGGTGGGGAGGGACCTGAAAGTTCATCCCAATGCAGCCCTGCCGTGGGCAAAGACGCCTTGCACTGTCCCAGGCTGCTCCAAGCCCCAGTGCCCAGCCTGGCCTTGGGCACTGCCAGGGATCCAGGGCAGCCCCAGCTGCTCTGGGAATTCCAGCCCAGCCAGGAATTCCCAATCTCCCATCCATCCCTGCCCTCTGGCAGTGGGAGCCATTCCCTGGCTCCTGTCCCTCCATCCCTTGTTTCTCCTCAGCCTTTTCCAGCGCTTTTCCCCCCGCTCCCCCCGGCCCTGCCCCTCACGGTGCGCGGCCCCCGCTCCCCCCGGCCCCGGCACTTACCATGGCCGCTGCTCCAACGGGACGGGATCCCACCGGGACGGGCTCGCCGGGACGAGGATCCCACCGGGACAAGGATACCGGGAAGGGATCTCACCGGGAAAGGCCCGGACTGAGCGGGCCCGGCGGGGAAACGAAAGCGAAAGCGGCGGGGCCGCCCCTGCGGCCGCCCCCAGCCCGGCGGGGAGAGAGCGCGGCACGGCCCGCCCTTCCCGGCTGGAACTGCGGGGCGGGAACGGGCACCGGGATGTGCAGGGACACGTGGGAACAGGGACACGCACAGGGACATCTACACGGACAGGGACACACAGGGAGAAGGGCTTGCATGGAGAGGGACAGACACGGACAGGGACACACGTGGAGAGGGACGTGTGTGGACTGGGACGTGCGTGGAGAGGGACATGAAGGGACATGGACAAACACATGGACAAGGACACGCATGGAGAGGGACACAAGGGAGAAGGACGGGAGTGGAGAGGGACAGGGACACACAAAATCCCACGCAGGGACACACATGGAGAAGGACGGGAGCGGAGAGGGACAGGGACACACAAAATCCCACGCAGGGACACACATGGAGAAGGACGGGAGCGGAGAGGGACAGGGACACACAAAATCCCACGCAGGGACACACATGGAGAAGGACGGGAGCGGAGAGGGACAGGGACACACAAAATCCCACGCAGGGACACACATGGAGAAGGACGGGAGCGGAGAGGGACAGGGACACACAAAATCCCACACAGGGACACACGTGGAGAAGGACGAGTGGAGAGGGACAGGCAGGGACTGGGACACACATGGAGAAGGACACACGTGGAGTGGGACGTGCATGGAGAGAGATGCACATGGAGAGGGACATGCACGGACAGGGAACATTTCCAGGGGCACCCACGGCTGCTCTGGGCACCCTGTGCCAGGGCCTGCCCACCCTGCCAGGCAGGAATTCCTTCCCACTGTCCCACATGGCCAGGGACACCCCCCGGCACCCCAAAGGCTGTGCTTGTGGCCCCAAACAGCCCCGTGTTTGGCTGGACAGCAATGTCGGGGTGAAAGCTGCAGCTGGGAAATGTCCCTGTGTGTAATTTGGGAATAAAAACCTCCCAGCCCCAGAGAAAGTCACCCCAGCAGGGAGGAAAAAAGGATATTGACACTTATAGATACATCACTGACACTTTATTCTTATTTTTCATCATTAAAACCAGTCTCCAGCCTTTCAAGCACCACTGCTGCTTTAAAGTTTAACAGGGTAATCATCACAAGCCATAATTCATCAGGGACAAAGGCAAGACATTTACAGACATTGTCTTTAAAATGTAAAAATGTAATTTGTTTTCTGGGCTTTAAAACCTGCAGCTTCTCACTACTCCTCCTGAGTCACACCTTATGAGAATTTTAAGCTTTTTCCTTTTTAATGATTTACTTCTCAATATTTATCAGTGAGATACAGTTGAAATTCAGGGCAGTTTTTACCTTTCTCAGGATTTTCCCCCTCTCTTTTTAGGGTGTCTGGTGTTACCAAGTTTTTGAGAGTGCAGAAGTGCACAATTTCTGTAAATTCTTCAGCACTACTTTGAAATTATTATTTTACAGTGGTCTGGTAATCAATCCCTGCCTTTGCATGCCCTAAACAGTGAGAGGTGCTACAGTCACATGCATCTCACTCGACAGCAAATTCAAAATAAACTCTAGTGTTTTCAGCCTTTTTATTTTCCATATTCAACTTTTATCCATGGCCAATTAACAGTCTGTCTGGAATAATGATCCCTGAGGTATTCCCTCTCCTTTCCCTGCACATCAAGATGTCAAATACCCCAAAAATTAATTATTTCTAATGCCAGGCTCATGTTGGTTTGGAGTTAAGACTGTTAGGGCCAAACCATTTCAGACACCAAGGGTGGGAAAAGTGCAAAGTCAGAGGAGGATTTGTTTTACAAGGATGACAAGCAGAAAAGGAAAAACATTCCTCCTTGGAAAACCACTCTTCAAGCCCTCCCAGCCCCAGCCTGGGATCACCAGATCTCTCAGGGCTGTTCAGCAGCACTGCTACCAAACCAGGGACAGCATCAGCTCAATCCTTGGCTGAAATAATTTAAAATAACCAAAATCATGAACAAAAACTAGGAAAATTGAATTGCAGAAACAAATACTACAATCAAAAATAAAGCAGGCTACAAACTGCTCAACAGCTAAAGGCAGCAAATGCCAGGGCATTTCTTAAGTGCCATTTCTTGGTTTGGCAGCCCCCATTTTCTGTTTTAATTCTATCACTAATTTGATAAGGGGCTTTTGTGAGATTACAAGATTCTTTCAGGTGTTTGAGTTCTGGTGGCACTGAGCAACCTCAGCAGGACTGGAGTTGTGTCAGAGCCACATTCTGAAGCTCTGGCACTCAACAAAGCAGGACTGGGAGGAGGCTTGGATTGGGATTAAGTATGGCTTTTGTAACCAGAATGTAAGAAATAATCCACTCAGCCCACCCTGGAGTATCTAAAAATCTGCAAGGTATAAAATATGCAAAGTTGCAGAAAATCTGAGATGTTTCAGGGGCTGCTGAAGGCTCGGTCTGTGCCTTTAATCTGCAACACAGGCAGGGAGTTTTGCTGACTTCCTGTGCAAAGCCAGTGCCATGAGAAATCAGAAAGGCAGGGATTCCTTTTCTAGAGTATCAATTTCAGACCATTAAAGCACAACATCTACTTAAATCCCTGAGGAACAAAACCTCAGAACTTCACGAGTCCCCTGTGATTTCTGAGGTGGCATTCCCAGTATCCTCCTCAAAGCAAACATAGGCTGCTCCTCTGGAGAGGTATTTGATTCCCTCAATCTCCCCCCCACCATTGCTTGGCTTTTGGAAGTGAATTTCAATCATGTCCTGCACACTTTCTTCATCCTCTTCCACCTCTGGGATTCCTTTCAGCAGAATGGTTTTCTTGGAAACCCTGCAGTGTGGCTGGGGAGGAAAGAACAAACCTGGATTATACAGCAGCTCTGCACTCAAAGGAACTGGGAGAGATGGGAACTGAATTCCTCACTCAGGTGTGGCTGGGATCTCTGATGAGCTTTAGATAGTGGAAATTTCTCTGGAAAGAGCAGGAATTCTGGATTCACACTACAATGAAGGGTCTGGAGGGACTTTGGAGGAGCAGCTGAGGGCACTTGGTTTGCTGGAGGAGAGTGAGGGGAGACTCATCCCAGTCTGGAGCTTCCTCCTGAGGGACAGCACTGAGCTCTGCCCTCTGGGAACAGAGGAAAAACAGCTGGAGCTGGGTCAGGGCAGATTTAGGTTGGATTTCGGGGAAAGTTTCTTTTCCCAGAGGGTGCTGGCACTGCCCAGGCTCCCCAGGGAATAGGCACATTCCCAAGGCTGCCAGAGCTCCAGGAGGGTTTGGACACGGCTCCCAGGGATGCTCAGGGTGGGATTTTGGGGTGTCTGTGCATGGCCAGGAGCTGGATCCATGATCCTGTGGGTCCCTCCCAGCTCAGGAGATTCTGTGGTTCCATGATTCTGAGCCCACACCTTAACTGGTGTGTCCTGCACTCCTTAATGCAGCCACACTCTGGATTTGGGGCTCTCTGATGGCTCCTGACAGCACCACCCCATAAAATCCCTGCCAGGACATGCCCCATCCCAGCTGTGTGTCCTGCACACTGCAGCCCATGCCTTAATTACAAAGGCCTAATTATAGGCACAGTTCTGACCTGATCACCATTACTCCAAAAGCAGCAGACAGCTGGAGGCAGAGTGTGATGAGGCAGCTCTGTGTGCCAGAGTCACAATTTGGGCTGAATGGAGGAGTGAAATCAAGGAATGGATGAGCAAATGTTGCATTTGCTGGGACTCTGGGATCCTGGCAGAGCTTTGTGCTTAACCTCCTTCCCAAAGAGCCCAGCACAGCCACGTGGGGAGTGCTGAGATAATTCCATCAAGGAAAGACAAGCACACCTTTTAAAAATAAATTGCAGCTTCACGTGAGCTCAACAGCCTATTTCACACCCACACTGCTGTGAAGTTCACACAAAAGGAGTGAAAACTCTGCCCAGCCTCCTATTTCCCACTTATCTGTTCTATCAGCCTGGAGTAGATTCTTTTACCTGAAACTTCCTCAAGTGGAAATCAAAATGTGGGGAGACAGAAATGATGAACCACCTTTCCTCTGCACAGAAAGGGTATTTAGTACATCCCACAAAGTTGTAGCTTGCTGTAAGAGAATAAGGAAAAAAAACCCCAGTTAATTATTTAAATTAATTTAACCAGTATTTTATAAACATTTCAAAGACCAGGCTCATCTTTGTGGATGCAGAAATTAATGTAGGATGGCACACTTGTAAATCTGCAAAAAGTTCATTTGGCACTTCCAAAACAAAAAGCAAAATCATGAAATGCCCACAAAGCTCTGAAATAAACCTAAAGCAGCTGCTCCAGGTGGATGTGGCTCCACTGATCATGGAATTCCATCCAGCTGGGCAATAGGAATGCCTGTCCAACTGCACTGTCCTGCAGCAGGAGCTAAAGTCAAACATCTTCCCCATTTGCTGATTGCAGTATGAGTGTCTGGCAATGCAAAGGAAGAAAAAAAAAACAGTGCTTTTTGGAAAAGTTGTGAAAGAAAGCTCATGAACTGTGAGCAGGTTGTGTTTGCTCCAAAAGGATGTGATGACAAACTGCTTTATTTCATGGATCTCTGAGGGATCCACGAGCTCCCTGTGGGAAGAGTTTGCAACACTCAGAGGTGACCTCAGAATGGAACCCAGGATGGACAACTGGGCCTGAATTTGGGTAAGAAAATATTCCAGGCTCTACCTCCAGGTGTGAGGAATGTGATGACAGCTGTCCCAGACCCCTTGTTGTAGGTCACATTTTCTATTTCTCCTCCTCCTTCTGCCTGCTCAGTTTTGTAGAAATGCAGCTCAAGTTTGTCTCTCATCCAATCTTCAGGAATGGGAAGCTCAGGTATGTCTGAAACGTTGATCTTCCTTCCAGAGACAGTGACATGGAGCTAAAAATATCAAATTTTTGTGCACTTTGTGACTGAAAACACTGAAAAAAAAGAACCTAAAGCTTTTAAAGAGCTCAGATTTTGAGAGTTGCGTATTTCAGTTGTTTACCTCAAACTGGAACCCCATGTCAAGTTCAAAAGGCTTCACTGTCACATTTGCTGTTCTGTTGTCCAGGTTCACACAGTGCTTGCTCATCTTTGTCAGCCTCTGGGCAACTGAAGGAAATCAGATACGAAAAGCTTTGTTTAATCATTGTAAACCCCAAATTATTCCCCAGCCTCTTAAAAAAATCTCCTTTTGCAGCAGTAAAGGAGAAATTAATTATCATTAGGCAACCAGATCCCAAGCATCCATGTCTACTTCCATAAAATCTCTGTGATTTTATGTAGGCCAAGTAATATAATAACAAAACACTATATCAATGTTAATAATTACAAACAATATTTTAAAGTAATATCCAATAAACACAGTAAATATATTATTAATGATACATATTAAAATAGATTTTGAGTGGGACTACCACAACTTTTAAGCTGTCAAAAGTTGTTCTTATTGTATAAAATACGAACACACGATTTTTCCCGTTCCATTCAAAATACCCTTGTGGGAAAACCACACCACTACCAGGTGAAACACATCAGAGACATTAATTTTGTAATTAAAATACACATCCTACCTTCTTCATCTTCAAAAGTCAGCAGTGCCTGGTTCTGGTTGAGTCTGAAGGGGGTTTTTGTGGCTGCCCCAAAGACACAGTGGGCATCCATATCCCTATCTGCCCCATCATCCTTCATCTCCTCCAGGTGAGTGAACTTCAATTTCATTTCTGCCACCTTCTTTTTAATCTCCAACTTTAGAATCAACACAAGAAAAATAAAACTTGAAAATTACCAATGCTATGAACAGTTCTGATTCCACTGCCTTCCATTTAATCAACGTCTGCTTGTTTTCATCCTCTCACATTTTCAGTATCTCTTGGATTTACTTCCATATCCTCTGCCTGCTTCAAACTGGCTTGCCAGGAAAAATAAGAAACTTTCAGGTTTATTTCATATTGAAATATCATTTATTTCATATTTCATATCATTAGTAGAGGTTCAAATGCTGAACAAGTGGCCCCAGCAGCCTTTAAGAGGGACAGATTCAGTGGGGAGGCTCAGGATTCCCAGAGCAGCTGTGGCTGCCCCTGGATCCCTGGGAATGTCCCAGGCCAGCTTGGACAGGGCTTGGAGCAGCCTGGGACAGTGGGAGATGTCCCTGGGGTTGGAATGGGATGGGATTTAAGGTCCCCTCCAACCCAAACCAATCTCTAAAAATAAAAATCTGCCCTCCTAAAAGACCAATTTCCAAATATTCCAACTCCTTTACCGGATTATCCTGGGAACTGTGTTCTTCCAGGTCTTCTTTGAGCTTTTCAATCTCTTTCTTCAGCTCCGTGTTTTCTTGCTTTAGCAGCAAGAGTTCCTGCTATAGGCCAAGAAGATGAAATGCAAAATTAAACACTTAAATAAAGACAGAAATATATTTCAGCAACATCTGGGCAGTTTCTGCCACGCTGCTGCTCTTCCCTCTTCATGTCCTTCTCCTTCCTCCTGTCTGCTCCATAATTCCTCCAGAACAAGGAATCCTGCTTGGACACAAAGCTGTGTAAGCACATCCAGGATTTCCTGGACAGGGAATGCGAGAGGATGAGAAGGAAACAGAGCAGATGTTGTCAGCTCCAGCCAGCCACCAACACAAGGTGGCTCCTGGGAAGTCAGCAACCACTGCAGACACTTGGAGCACTTCCCATCAGCTGAAGGCCAAAGCCAGTACCTTCCTGGGTACAAATCAAAACTTTGGTGATTAAAGAACCAAAATCAGCTCTCAGAAAATCTCCCCTAACCTGAGTGTGTCTAAGCTATTAATTATATTGTAATAGCTTGAAGCTGTATTTTCTCATCAGTGATTCACAAAGCTCACTGGAAGAACCTCCTTGGCAGCCTGTGGAACCTTCTGCTGCTCCTGCACATGGAATATTGAGGGATGAACCAAGGGATCTGGAACCAAGCAGTTCTAGAAGGAAAAACCCTCTTCAGCCAGGCCCTTGCCCAGCTCACTGGCACTTAAGAAATTGTTGTGTTGTGCTTTCATATGCCATGTAATGATAAGTTGTACTTTAGGTTTGGGATGCTGATCCTTCGGGTGCTGTGATCTCTCACAGAACAGGGAGCTGGCAAAGCAGTGGAATCACCCCACTGGGCTTCATCCCCTTCACCCAGACATGAAACTCATCTGCAGGGGAGAACCTTGGAACATGAAAGTTGGTTTTGCCAGGTTTCATCCCAAAACAGACTCAGTTTTTTATTGCACCATCTCTTTGCCTGCCAGTGAAAAACTGAAGTGCAGCAAAAAACGCGTGGAACATTCCAGCAGTACAGCTGCACACTGGCAAAGCCACTGAAACTGGGAATGTTGCTCCCATTTTCCTAGCCCACAGCTCCTTCCTGAGCCTGCAAACACCAGCAGTCCCCTCCATACCTCACAGCTGGTGATTCTGTCCTGACGCTGCTTCTCCTGCTCCTTCAGATCTGCCAGCTCCTTCTCTGCTCTGCCACACTCTGTATCAGCTCTTACTTTGGAGGAAAAAAGGTCAGCTTTTGCCTTTTCAATATCTTCAACTCTTAACTGAAGTGCAAAAAGAAGAAGATTTTTAAATTTTTTACAGGTTTATTTCTAGAGGAACAAACAACCTTGAGTAAGCTCCTTGTATTTATTAATTTTTAACACTTTGGGTAAATATTCAACTTACAAGAGTGGGATCAACACAAGCATAAAGCACTGGAGAACAGAACAAATTAAAGATAAATGTGGGGGATTTGATGTGATTTTAGAATGATGCACCAATCTTTATATTTTAGCAAATTTCCATAATTCCATGTGCTTTACAGAACTTGCCTTCCACAGCCTCAGCTCTTCCTGAAGTTTTTCCATTTCTTCCAGGGATGTCCCAAGTGGATCAGGGGGTACCATACTCTGCAGAGAGAAGAGGAACACATTGGTTTTCTCCTCTCTTGGCCAACAACTGAGACACCCCAAACAATTCTACAACAATCTTTAAGAAATTAAAAAGTTTAACCAAAAAAATTTAAAACATCATTCACTTAGGACAAATTGTTGAATTGTTTAAATGGCTGGACAGGACAAAAATCTATGAAATTGTGATTTGCTGGCCAGCCATTATTATTTGCTAAAATGCACAGGTTAATATTTAGCTAAATAATAAACCAAGTTGTCTCCATGTTCTTCCACACAGAACTAAGCCCCTCAAATCCACAAATGTTTAGCTCTGTGCTTTCCCAGCAGCTCCTCCAGGAGGAGGTGTCAATAAAAAAAATAAAAGTGAAAATGGGATTTTGATCTTCCAGGCTGGGGGAGATTGGACAAAAAAAGGTAATATCAAGGAAGGTGATAAAAGAACCATTTCAGAATTGAAATTCAGGGCACAAGTTCACAAGGACAGGGAAGCTACAAAGCCCAAAGACAGAGAAAATCTCTGTTCTGTTTTGTTTCTATGGCTGTAGTATTCTGCAGGAAAAAAAAAATCCAAAAAGATCTGCTGAAATATTCCCTCCCTTTTTACTCAAGATTACATAAAGCTTGAATGGCAATCATGAAATTCAGGCATGAAAAAGGTCTAAATTAGATGATCTTGTCAGTTCTCTTGGTAATGCTGGGTATTTCCTAAAAATAATAAAATAGAAAGTATTTCTTCCAGTTTCAAATTAAGCAAGAGGGAAATACCCATCTGTGTCTTAGTTACAATGGGAAAAATATTCCTTCACTCTAGGGACTGAGTGCAGGAAATAAAAGGGATGCACGTGCCAACAGCTGGAAGACAATAAGAAAAAGGATTTTTTACTAAAAAAATTGGTTTCACTCAACAGTTTCCATCCTGAAAGAAGGGAAAAAAAAAAAAAAAACCAAAAAAAAAGAAAACACAAAAAAATGCCAGGGAAAGTCCCATCCAAACCACTTGTGCACTGCTGGAGCTGAATCCCAGGAAAAGGGAAACTCCCCTAAAATCCTCCACAAAGACAGATGAGCAAGAAAGGCAGGACACAAAGTTCTGGATGCAGAATCTTGGGAATGGGATTCTCCCTATGGAAACAGGAGGTGGAAATGGGGAATGTCCCAAGTATTAAAGGGTGGAAGAAGGTGAGACAAACAGAAGCTGTGGGAGCACAAACCTTCAGTCAGAGGTACAAAAGTCAAATTTCACTCCCAGGCAGCACATCAGGGAATACTTACAAAACCATTGTCATGTAGAAATAATGGGGGGCTTGTAGCATCCATGGAAACCTGAGGAAACAGGAAAAAAAAATACAACACCGTATGTATTGTTTGGGGGTTTTTTTATGCAACAAAGTATCAGGAATAGCAGAAGCTGTGTTGAACTGGAAGAATTTTTAAACAGAAATGTATCATTCCATATGCAAAAGTGACAGATATTGGGATATCTGAAGCCTCCTTCCTTACAAGGAAATAAAAGCCAGAGACAGATGTGAGGAATTCTGCAGTGCACAACTCAACTTTGCTGTTCTGGTAGTTCTGTATTTACCTTTATGTGTTGTTACACACATGGGAAACAGCCTGTGTGTTCTGTGCTTGAGAGCCTGGAGAAAAGGGGACCTCAGAGAGGCCTGAGGGGGCCCCAGGACAGCTGGAGAGGGACTGGGGACAAGGCATGGAGGGACAGGACACAGGGAATGGCTCCCACTGGGAAAGAGGAGATTTGGATGGGATATTGGGAAGGGATTCCTGCTGGGGAGGAGCTGGAATGGATTTCCAGAGAAGGTGTGGCTGCCCCTGGATCCCTGGAAGTGTCCAAGGCCAGGCTGGAGCAGCCTGGGACGGTGGAAGGTGTCCCTGCCATGGCAGGCATGGGGATGGATGAGTTTTAATGTCCCTTCCAACCCAACCCATTCTCGGATTCTACAAATCCTGCTTAGCACAAATGGAAACCCTTTCACACAGCAGATAATTTAACATTTGGAATCCATCGCCACAGCATTTTGTGGACACAGACAAAAAGGAATTTGGGGAAGCTCCCAGGCCACTGACCAGGAGGAGATGCCAAGGTGCAGAGGCTCCCAAGCCAATCTGTGGCTGCCAGGGCAAGGTTTGATCCTCTAAGGTTTAGGCTGGTACTCCACAGGATACTCCTTGAAATCCCAGCAGGAGCAGCCCAAATTCCCGACCCATCCAGGCAGTTCTGACCCTCTCACCTGGGAATCCTCACCTTGACGCTGAGCCGACACCGCCTTCACTCAGAGGCTTGAAAAGGTCCTGGATCCCGGAATCCCGCCCTGGTTTGGATCGAGCAGCTAAAATTCAGAAACTTCTGTACAGTTTCCTGGGGGGAAAAAAGGAAAGTGAAAGCATAAATGAACAATAGCTTCCCTTGGTTTATCCGCGACTCCTCCAAGGGACCCGAGGGGTCCCTCACCGCTCAGCTCCCGGCGGGCACGGCCGGGACGGGCTGGGGGCACGGCCGGGGGACGGGCTCGGGGCACGGCCGGGGCTGCCGCAGCTGCCGGCGGCTCCTCAGAGACCTCCGGGGCCGTCCCGGGGCCGCCTTTCGCTTTCGCTTCCCGGCCTGGGGAAGGAGGAGCCGGGGCCCGGCCGGCCCCCTCACACCCCGGGGAGCCGCGACGGTATCGGGGTGACTTTGGCTGTGTCCGTGTGGGCTGAGGGAGGAGCTGCTGCCCCGGCCGCCCCTCGGCCGAGCCCTGATGAGACGACGGGCACAAATGTGGAGAAAACGGGGAAATCCTGGGAAGAGGCGGGGAAAGGGCGCTGGGGCAGCGCCCTCAGGGCGGGCGTGAGGGCGGCCATCGCCTCACGGCGGAGCCGCGGCTCGCCCGTCCCGGCTGCTCTCGGCCGTGGAATCAAATAACACAAACAAAAACGGCTCTGCTGAGTTTATTTGTGTATTTATTTACCTGTAATTATCTGGGATTACGTGGTGTTTTATAAATAATATGGTTTACTCCTGTGGCGAAAAAGCATCCCGGACAGAAGGAGCCCTTGCGGATGGAGAAGCCGCGTTCCAAGACATTAACGTATAGAAGAATTCTGGAGAACCGAGTGTCAGCTTGTCACCGAAATGTGATCTCGAAAGAGGTTTCTGGGAAAAATAAACTCACTTGGATTCCAGTGGTGATCATTTTGAGGAAGAGAAAGCACTGGGTTCTCATCCAAGGGAGGCTGGAGAGGGGCTTTGAATAAGGGATGGAGGGACAGGAGCCAGGGAATGGCTCCCACTGCCGGAGGGCAGGCATGGATGGGAGATTGGGAATTGGGAATTCCTGGCTGGACTGGAATTCCCAGAGCAGCTGGGGCTGCCCTGGATCCCTGGAATGTCCCAGGCCAGGCTGGGCAGGGCTTGGAGCAGCCTGGGACAGTGGGAGGTGTCCCTGTCCATGGCAGAGATGGAATGGGATCTTTAAGTCCCTTCCAATCCAACCCATTCCATGATTCCACACAGATAACTAAAGGAAGGAGTCCATACCCTAGACTAAGAAAAATGAAGTGTATTACTTTCAGGCTTCCTTTCAAACTAAGCTGACGGATCTTATAGCGTTCCCCTCAAAATTGCAAACAGATTTGCATTCATTGGCCAAAGGATTTTGTCTGGGTTGCAGTCAAACGGCGCTGACTGTTCACGAAATTAATCCTCAAAAATTCAAAATATGCCAAACAGTTGGGGCAAGTGTAAACGCTGACTTTGTCACTTTGCAGATGCGGACTTTACTTTTGGAGAAAAGGCAGCCGGAGCTGGATAACAGTGGAGCCCTGTGGTGGAACTGGTTGGGCTCTGTGAGCACACTCGAGGAGGTCTGGCTGGAGCAGCCAGATTAAGGGCTTCAGAATTTTTGTCTTCATTGCTCCACAAAGGGAATATTGGAATGTCCCCTGCTTAGATAGTGATCACCTCACGCCACTGAATTCACTGGGAGTTTTACCCACAGCGTGATTGTTATGGCAGCTTCAAAAGTCCTTATCTGTTTTTCCAGATAAGTGGATGAAAATCTGACCCTGCCTTTGAGGGTTTATTATTATTGTTTTTGTTATTATTTTCTGCCTTGACAATGGCTAACAATGTTTACTATTGCTTTATAAACACAAAGTTGGTTACCAATGAGTAAAAGGGAGAGGTTTGCTGGAGTAGCCAGGGAGGAGGAGGTGGTTCTCTTATGACCTAAGCCCCGCAGATTTTCGGATTCAAATGTCACAGTGGTGGGCTGCTCTCCAGTGACCGTGGTCATGTTGGGATCTGAAGGAGCTTCATTTCCCCGAACTCCAGGGAACGAGCAACGTCAGCCAGCTTTGGGATTTGAGCTGAACAATGTGTTTGTGCTTGTTTGGTAAAGGGAATTTATTGGAGATGCTGACCTGGGCCAAGTTCCTTTACTGAAATGGGGTTGACTTGGAGTTGATATCTTAGTGCTTTTCTGGGTGTTGTGGATTTATGGTGTTAGCCACATGTGAGGCAGAGTAAAGGGAAAAGTGTGGATTTCATAATTCTGAGGAGTTTTGCTAAAGGAGAAAACAGAGGAGTAAAATACAGCATAGAGTACAAGAAGCTTTTCAACTCTCTGAGCTGCCTGCATTGATTCCAGACTTGCTCCTCAGGAACCTGAAAAACTCTGGACGAGCCCAGGAAGCTGAAATGGAAACTTGAGAAGAAAATCATGATCAGGACTCATCTGCAGCAAGAAATATTCTGATTAACCTGGAGGAAGTTTCGCAGCCATAAGGTACCTTTTGTTGGTACCTAAATTGTTTGACCGTAGCTCAGTTAAGAATCTCATGGCATTGTCTTCAGAGGGAGAAAATTTGGGTTCTTTTAAAGTTACAACAGATTCAAAGAGGGAAGTAAATGGAAATTAGTGGGATTAGTGGTGTCTTCCCTGCTGATCTCCAGGATTTTCAGAGCCTGGAAAATGGGCCTTTTGTAGTTTTTGGTGCTTTTGTGTTTTATTAGTACCCGGGGAAAAGGAAATAAATTTCCAGGTTCTTCTTTAAGGAGCTGCACGTCGTCACACAGGCAAGACACAATCGTGGTGACTAATGTACCACCTCCCATCCTCAGGAATCCCTACTAAATTACTGAGAAAAAACGCTACAGACCTCAGGCAAACAAAGAAAGCTTTCTGTCTTTGGTGTCGTGCCAGTGTTGTGGAGCGGATTGGGATCTTCCATTTATTGTGTTCTCAGGATCTGCAGGTGATAACTTAGCCTTCAGAAAGCAGCATGAAAATCCATCAGGATATGAGTTCTGGATCTCACTGCTGAGGCACCAAAATCTGGGGTTATCAGACCTTAATATCAACGAGACTCCAAAAACACATGGATCCCTCAAGAAGTTTCCAATCCTTCAACTCCCTGTTTGTCCTGGCTGTTCATGCAGCCAATCCAGGCTGGGAAATGACCCAGCTTCCAAGTTAACCCAGAATAAAGCTGGGTTTAGCTGGCTCGTTTCTCCACTCCAGCTCATCCTGGTGCCGTGCAGCAGGGTCAGCTCAGTGAGGGTGAAGGAAAACTTAGTTCAGAGTGGCAGGGCTTCAGTCTCCTCTGATGAGGAACAGGGGACCCAGCACAGGTTCCAGATTGTTTTAAGGGGCCAACATTGTAGGCAGCACAAACCCAATCCTTTTTTCAACCCGTTTTATTTCCAGCAAGGCAAAGGAGGAAAATAGACCTGACAAGGAACATCCATCACCCTGAGTTTAGGTGTGAATACCTGTCTCATAAATTGCAATTGCCTTCCCAACACAAGCAGAAGGATGAAATGAACCCTCTCTACCAATCTCCATGGTTCCCAGGAAGGATTCCAGCAGGAGCTGGGGGTGTTCCAGCTTCCCTGGGCTGTGTGTTTCCCGGGAAGCAGCGCTATGAGGCAATGCCCTGGGCTAGGAATTAATCCCAGCTCTGCTGCTGAAAGCAAACAATGCAGAAGGAATCCTCTGAGATGCACATTGGCAGGCCTGAATCCCATTCCTGTTCTTCGGAAAAATCACTGCATGTTAATGAAATAATGAATTAAACTCACTGCAAATGGCACTGTTGGTGTTGCAGGGAGGATTAGTGGTTTGTTGAGGCAGAATCAATTCCAAGTGCAGCCAGTTTTGTGCTAAGATGTAAATGAGAGGGCATGGAAAGCAGGAGAGCGGGTGTGGAGATGTGCCTGACAAAAGTATCCTTCTGTGGGACACAGGGAATGCCTTCCACTGCCAGAGGGCAGGGATGGGTGGGATATTGGGAAGGAATTCCTGGCTGGGAGGGTGGGGAGGGGCTGGAATGGAATTCCCAGAGAAGCTGTGGCTGCTCCTGGATCCCTGGAAGTGTCCAAGGCCAGGCTGAATGGTGCTTGGAGCACCCTGGGATAGTGGAAGGTGTCCCTGCCCATGGTCTTCAATATCTCTTCCAACCCAAATCACTCTGGAATTCCCTGATCCTATTGAAAAAAAACCCTCCTTTTCTGTTTCTTGCCAAACTTTGTAGTCAGCAGGATTTCTGAGAGAATATAACTCTGAATGAAAACTACCAAGATAATATTTTTGGTAATATTTAAATAAGTGCCTCAGTCTCTAGAAATAATTTTCTGAAACAAGTTGTGACATTTCCACCCCTCTTTTTTTTTGATTCCCCAAAATTATTTTATACAATCCATTCTTCTTGGAAGAAACATTTACTGAGTGTCAAGCAAAGAGAAAGTCCTAAATGGAAAGCCGTGGACACCTGAGAATTAAAGAAGTGAATATGTGCAAGTTAAAACATGGGAATTGCTCATGTAGATATTTCTAGGAAGGAGACTCATCCCAGTGTTCCAGAACTTTGTCCTTGACACATTCCTGGAATGATTCTGTGAGTGGTGAGGAAAGGTCATTTCCGAGAAGCTGCTAACGAGAGCTGGGTGTGCTGGGGTTGGTTCATTAACACCCCTGGTTTAATCCATCCCACTCCCCCGTCCTTTTTCCTTTCCCTGCTTCCTTTTTCCTTTCCTTGCCTTACTTTTCCCCTTTCCATTTTTCCTTTTTATTTTAATCTCCCTTTTCCTTTTTCCTTTCCTTTCCCCCTTTCTGTTTTCCTTCCTCTTTCCCTTTCTCCCTTTTCTTTCTCCTTTCCATTTTCCCTTTTTCCCTTTCTATTTTCCCTTCTCTTTCCCTTTTCCCTCCCCTTTTCCTTTCCCTTTCCCTTCTTCCCTTTCCCTTTTAATTTGTTCCATTTTTTCCCCAAATAACCCAGAGCTCACCTGTTTTGGATGCACTCATATTTCACTTTCTGCCTTCACTCTTGTACCTAAAGCACCTTCTGAGGATAAAGCACCAACAACTCCCAGCCCAGCTCATTTCCAAGTGTTACCAACTCCTAAAACCTGTTTTGTTTTTACAGGATTTCTTTCAGCTCTGCTTTTTTATGGCACTGATTCTGGCTGAAGATACTTTCCTGTGTCCAGCTCTAAAAGAAATGGCTCATAATCCTTAATTTTCTGGCTTAGATCTGATTTTATTTCATCAAATATCTATTCTGATGTTATTCACAACCTTAAAATTCACTGAATGAATTTGCGTTTTTATTATTTCACTACACAAAACAAGTTTTAGGGAGCAGAAAACTTTTTAAAAAGTTAGGTAAAAAGTAGTTGTGGAAAGAAAGACGATATATTGAAATATACTGAATTCCTTAGGAATTACCTTTCCCAGGATGAGTGTGCTGGCAGGAGGAGTCCTGCATTAAAGCCTCGGATATTCCACAGGCAGTAAATTTTGGTAAATTTGTATCACCAGCTTTTGGGGAAAGATGATTCATTGTGCTCTCATCACCCTGCTCTAAATTCAAGGTATTGATTTATTTAATGGGATGCAGCTGCTACTATTCAGGGAAGACAGAGAATGGAGTTTCTGGGGTGACACTGCCAGCTGGGGAGCTTTGGAAATCTGCTCAAGTTGGGCTGGGATTCCTGGAAAAAACCTGGATCTGGCCTGCAAACCACTGGATATCAAACTCCACACATGTTCCACTAGGATGGGAGCACGAACATTAAAAAAAAAAAAAAAAAAAAACCCAAAAAAAAAAAAAAACACACAAAAAAAAACCCACCTGGAATAAACCAGAAGGAAACAAAAATTAATCTCATTTTCATTAGAGTAGTCCATTGTGGCAATGATATCAAGGAAAGCCTTTGATTATCAGTTTTTTCTAAGGCTGAATTTTAATATTTTGAGGTTATGTGATCACAGAAAGGCTTGGGTTGGAAGGGACCTTAAAGATCCTCTTGTTCCAAGATCCTGAATTCAGGCTGAATTTCCATCCTGCTTTTGGCCTGGATGAAACCCCAGTTTGTCACTTGAGCCAGCCACACTGGGTTTGTGAGAGTGCAAAGTTCACCTAAAATTGTAAACCCATGTATATCCATCTTTAAATGCATAATTCATACCCCACTGGGGCACTTTGGTGCTGTTTAAAAACTCCTCACACTGAGAGAAGAAATCCTTTTCACTTATTTTGTGAGAGCTGCAAGAATTCCTGTTTTACCTTTTCATCTTCAAGTGGCAAGAAATATAATTTTCCATTTATTATCCCACTGATATTTTTTTTCCACAGTGCCTGGAGTGGTGTTTAATAATATTTACTCCTGGGCCAGATAAATATCAGAGGAATATTAATCAATTCTATTGTAAATAACAGGGAAGTTGTGTTTTCCATGCACAAATGAAACCTCAGAATGACTGGGAATGTTTAAGAGCAATTAGCTGGGTTATTGTGATCCATTTTTGACTCTTTGGATGTGGTGTTGATTTAAAAGAACTCGAGGTGGTGGATGTATTTGTACAGTGGAATTAATCTCGCTGAAGGGGATTGGTTTGCCTTTGGAATTGTTATTTAGGAGTGAAGTGTTCTAATGGCCCTCAAGCTGGCAGATTAAGAGAAGCACAGGCAGAGCATGAAAAATAAAGACAAATTAATGTTATAAAAATAAAATGTGATCAGTCACAACCTGCCAAGTGTGCGAACAAAGCAAAGGGGAATTTTAATAAATGTGTGAAGAGGAGGTTGAGGTCATGTAAAAATGACTTTAATGGAGTGATATTACCATGGGATAGGATGTTCCATTTTATTTCTTACTCAGAAAGATGGGAGAGAAAATAGACTTTAAAAAAGAAGTAAAGGAAGGGGAATTCCAACTCCATAAAAAACCCACGCATGCTAGGATAATCTGGGAAGGAGACAGTGGCTCACAGACACAGGAAATAAAGAAATATCTGAAGCACAGGATGATGAGAAGAGGAAAGGGTGAGTTACCCACAGCAAATAATTTCCTCAGTAAACTGTCAGGCTGAAAAGCTGGGATTGCCTCCTTTGGAAGCCCAGACCTCCAGCAGGGCATTCCCATGGGAAGATGCTGAGTGGGACCTCCTAGAGGAGAAACTCCAAGCATTATTTCAGAAGATGGAATAATCCATACTTCACAAACCCATTTCCAGCCAAGTTGTGCAAGCAGGAATTTCCAGGACTAGGAGACAATGCCAGGAGCATGTGTTGGCACCACTGGATGCTGCAATTGTGGAATTCCGTGTGTGAGGCCATGCCAGAGACAGCAGCTGGCTTCTCCCGAGCCCACAGGATGGGAACCATGCCCATGGGTACAAGGAAACCACAGCCCAGCCCTTCACAGAAATTAGGCAATGCTGACAGAGATCTCACACATCACACTAAAATAAATAAATTAAGAGCACCCAAAAAAAGCTGATAAAATCTTGAGTCATTAGGAAAGGACAGGAAGCTCATTTCCTCAGCAGCTGGAGCAGACAGCGGGAGGGGGGAGAGAAAATCAGTGGGCAGGGGTGGGAAATGAGTGTGCAGACATGAGGGGACATCCTAGGAAATGCTGCTGAGACCAATCCCACTGTGTTGTCCCCAACTCCATCTCGCTGGGATTCAGGAGGAGTTTAGACTGAGAAAACAGACTTTAAAAACGAAGTAAAGGAAGGAAGGAAACTTCAAAGCAGATCAATGTGTGAACTTGATTTTTCTGGAGCTGGAGGTTCTACTCTTGAGCTGACCCTGTACAAAGGGTCACCTTTATTATATTCCACCACCACCATATCAGTGTCCAGGGTGATAAGGTAAAATCTGGATTATCCCTGTGGAGAATCCCTGGATTCAGCCACAAACTTTGGAATCACACAAAGTGAGGAGTGAAGGAACCTGGTGGTGATCTCCTGGAGGACCAGCCCAGGACATGGCCGAGGGAGTGGTTTTTCCTAAAAATCCTCCTTTTCCAGACCTAGTTGACCATTATCCAGCTAGGATTCCCAGTGTGGGTGGACACCTTGTCCCTTGGTGGGCACAGGAAGAGGACAGCAGCTCTTAGCCTGTTTTTGTGGAAGGAGCTGCTGGCAGTGCTGGAATTCTGCATCCGAAGGCATTGGAAGGCATTAGGCTCAAGGAATCCCAAGGAAAGAGTGGAAGAGAGAGCCTGAATGGGCAGCTCCTGGAGACTCAGGATTTTCCCTTTTCCCTGCGCTCCACATCTTCCTGTGTTTTCCATAGCTGTGTTTCCATGGTTGGACTCGGTGATCCTAAAGGTCTCCTCCAACCTTGGTGATTCTGGATTGCTCTGGAAGAAACACCCAAGGAGTTTCTGTGGTTGGACTCGGTGATCCTAAAGGTCTCCTCCAACCTTGGTGATTCTGGATTGCTCTGGAAGAAACACCCAAGGAGTTCAGTGCCCTCCCGCTTTTCCAAAGTGCAGAGTTTAGGGAGGAATGATGGAGTGTTGGGCTATCCAATTCCATCCTGGGGCTAATAAATTCCTTTTTTAATCCATCTACCAGGAATATCAGGAACAACACATGAAGAACACAGAGCAGGAGACATTTGGATGATGGTTAAAAAGACCAATTTTTCCAAAGTATTCATGGACCTGTCTAAATTTTCTCAATTATCATTCCCAAAGATATAATTTTCTCAATTTCTTATTCCTAAATTCATGGCAACATTTTGCTTCTGAAAATTCCCAATCTGCCTATGCACATTTTAGGGGATGAAAGGAAATGTTATTATTCCTTTCTCAGATGTAATTATTCCTTGCAGTTTATTTATGCTTTTGTAGGTGCAAATAATTATTTCTACTATTTCACACATGGGAGGATTTCTTAGCATTCCCTGGTTTTAAAGCTTAGGAGCTTACAGGAATATTTATTCCCCCAAACTCCTTGAACAGAGAGTCTTTTTCCCAAAAATGGTCTTCACGAGCCTGAATGCTCACCAGTGATTGAACTCCAACCTTCCTTTCACCATTGTGAAATTAATTAATATAAAATGCTTTAAAAATTCCTGCAATGTAAATCCCAGATGTTTCATGCACGTCTGCCAGACAGTAATATTTTTATTTTTATATGTATGAAAACATAATATATGTTATATAAATATATATTGCATTAGGCCTGCCAAATCCCATTGGATGCTTTCATTTTGGATGCATTTTCCTGCTTAAGGCATCTTCTTGTCAAAGTTATTTTAAGTGAAAGAGGTGCTTTAAAAACCTGACTTATTCCTAAAGGACATTTCTCCAGCAGCAAATAAAAGTTTATAATGTTATATATTTATAGATAGATGATATAAAAAGAAAGAAAGAATATATAATACATATTGTGAAAGGACGTAATTTTTAAACCTCTGATTATTTGGTGTCTATTTAATACCCAAGGAACAAATCTCACATCTCCTACCTGTGCTGCCAAAGGCCTAAATTCTGTACATCTGACCCTCTGCATACATTAATTTTGCACTTGAACATTCATATTTTCATAAACCCCCCAAGCTGTTGCAGTTGGCTTTGCCCTGGCTGGAGCTGCGAGTTGTTTTTAATTTTCAGAGTTTCTTGGCAATCCTTGGAGCCTGTTTGTCTTGGCACCCCCCTAGCCCATTACCTATTCCTCAGTACCACAGGCTGAACGCTCTGTTTACAGCATTTTGTCCTTTTTGACTGGATTTCTGCAGTTTTAAAGTTGGAAACACAGAGGGACATCCCTGAGACATTTGTTAATTTTATATCTATTCTATATCTATCCAGTATATGCATTTTAAATGTTGATAGCTTCAACTCTTTTCTGGAGAGCAACTGTCACTATAGGACTTCAAATATTTGCACTTGGCAAAAGTTCAGGTTTTTTATGAGTGAATCCATTCTTCTCTGCTCACATCTGCTCTTAATAATCCCAAATGTTTGGGGTTTGTTCGGCTTTCACATGAAGGTTTTTGTTTGCTTTTTCTAAACCAAAGCACCACTACACACAATGGTCCATTCTTGTCTCCCATTGATGTTGCTGATAAAAATGGGAATTGGTTTCAAAGAGAATTTGACTACAAGACAAAGGAAAGAAGGTTTAAAAATATTTCGTTCTAAGAGAAAATCCTCCCTGAAAAATTAACTTAACACTGGGACAGTAAATAGCAACATCATTGGCCAAGAAGTTCTCACGTTATCAAATTCTTCTGAAATTGCATCATCTGGAGCCTATAAGGGACAGAAAAACTTGGGAAATATCATTAAAAATTCTTCTGTCTTTCCTTAAGTACAACAAATGTGTGAAAAATTTAGAAATCTTGTGTCTAAACAACAAGATATCCATAAATATCCATCGACAGGGCCCAGCCTTGGATGGAGTTCCGTGTTCCCTTCTTGGCGTGGCCCTTCCAGAAGTGTTGGAATCTGAAATGCAGGGAATTCTCAGAACTTTGGCTCTGGAAGCTGAAGTTCGGAATTAAACACAAAATTTGATCTGAAACTTTAGAAAAGGGCTTCTAAACTTAGGTGTTAGAAGTGAGAATGTGTGTTTGTAGTTTAAAACAAAAACACGTTAAGTTAAGAAGGAGAAAGTTTAGAGTTTTAGAGTTTAAGATATAGAAAAAAATAAAAGTAATTATAAAAGTAAACAAGAAGTTTAGAATGCAGCCCTGTATGTTTGTGTGTTATAACACGATTAACTAAGAAAACTTACACTGTAGTATGATTCTATAAGATGAAATATTTAAACATTAAGTCAAAAACATAATTATCTTTGTTAGCAGCGTTTTATTGGTCAATAAATTTTTTAAAGGTCTTGTAACTAAGGGTCTTGGGACTTTCTGAACTATGTGAGAAAAATGTGAGCTGAACTTACTCTTCCTAGCTATACAAAAGAATAAAAAAATAAATTGCATCATCTAAAAACTCCAAAGTGCTGTCTCTAACTTATTCAAAATTCCTTCTAAAATCCCCACACAGAAGGAGGAAGGACACCTGGGAAAGAAGCAGGGACAGGAAAGAGAATGACCCCAGAGTCTGGAAAACATGAGCTGCAGGAAGGATGGAAAGAGCAGCCTGGTGGTTTTTAAGGAGACCTAAAACAAGAGACAATTAAAGTTGCAACATAATTTTCTTGCTCTGAAGAGGCACTAAAAAATGTGTTAAATTGCTAAAGAAAAAAAGAAGAAACAAGCTGAAGTTGCAGCAGGACAGATTGAGTTAATACCAGATGTTCTGGGGAAGGAAGGTTTGAGTATCCAGCAGGAATAATTCATGATTATTTCTTTCATTGATATATATAATGACCATCAATAATGATCATTATTAATAATGATGATGTAATTATGAGTGAATTAATGATGATGATCATCATTATCAATAATGATGATTATTTCTGCTATTTGGTTGGGATCTGGGGGTTCTGAAGTTCTCCATGGAGATCCTGGGACAACCCTTCAACTTGTACTTCAGTTTATGGAAAAAAGTCTCAAAAAAAATCAAATTGGTTAAAAATAGGATAAAGATAAGAGATGTGGACATGGCCTCTTTTTAAAGAACATCAAGTCCAAGTTCCTCCTCAAATATCCAGAATAAACCAGGTGTTCTTGTTTGGCTGCTCTAAAACTTATCCCAACTTCTGGTTTGAAACTATCTTCAGCTTTTCAGCCTAAATTTAACTCTCAGTGGGATGGGATGGGATGGGATGGGATGGGATGGGATGGGATGGGATGGGATTGGGATGATTTTATTGTCAGGCTTTTTCATCTGTTTATGTTCAATATCTCTTCCTCCATTCCCAGGTTTCCCCCAGTGTAAATTAAAAAAGCAAATTCAATTTGCAGCAGCTATTTTTAGGTTTTCTCTCATAAGAAAAAACTTAACCTTCATTCTCCCACTCACTCTTTCCCTGCACTCCTTTCCCTACACTTCCCTCCAAGTAATTTTTTTCTGAATGAGTTTACAATTTCTTAAAAAGAGAAAAAATTCCCAATGAAAGGCTTTTCACTGCATTCCTTCCATTTAAATCCATCATTTTTGGGATTGTTCTTGGGATAATTCTCAAAGCCATGAACGATGTAATTGTAATATATTCTATACCACCAATAATAGGATATAAATACAAAATCTAAAAGCTAAACTTTGTCTATAAATATTCTCCCTGAGTATATAAATAGAAGAAGAAAGAAAAGTTTAGGTGCTTGATATTTAAATTAATGCGAAGAGATTCATGACCCACATACACTCATTTTTTAAAAATTCCTTCATCCTCAGTGGTTCATTCCTTAAACTCCTGTGTGCTTTTTTCCCTCTCTTTTATCACTGTCAGTGTCACACCAGTTTGGGAATCATCAAGGTGATTCCCAAAGATGGATTAGGGTTGTTTAGGTGGTTTAGGGTGGTTTAGGATGGTTTAGGGTGGTTTAGGTGGTTCCCAAAGATGGTTTTGGATGGTTTAGAGTGGTTTAGGTGGCTCCCAAAGATGGTTTAGTAGTTTATAAAGATCAAGGCTGAGCCTTTAATGGCTAAGGTTTTTTAACTAAAAGATTCTTTTTAGGAGAGGTATGTATGTGGTAATTTTGATTACCATTGTCTTAATCATGATTCCTTTCAATGTGTGCAGATATGAATTAATAAGGCCATTGAATAAGGGGTTTTGGTGGAAAAGAGAAGGGGGAGATATTGGGATAGTAAGACAAATGATGGACTTTGGACCTGGTTAGCATGAGAGATTTGACAAACAAAATGCCTTGGCAAGAGAAATCAAAACTGCAAGAAGATTCAAATCAGACTGACTTACCAAAAAAAGAAAATTACATCAGACTTCTGCAAGCAAGAGATGTTTAAAATGTGTGAGTTTGTTTATGTGATGATTAACCCAATCACTGCAGTAAAACACTACTAGACCTCCCAGAATAAGCAGTTGTAGTTCACAATAAATTTGGATTTTTGTACCATCTCACGAGTCCCCGTGGGACTTTCCTGACACTGCAAATCTCTCCTGGTTCACTGTAAAACCTGCAGGGCTTCTCCTGGAGTCCCAGCATCGTGGAGGCTGGAAAATCCCTCCAGGATCATCCCAGCTGTGCCCAGTGCCCACCCTGTCCCCAGCCCAGAGCCCTGAATGCCACCTCCAGGTGTTGCCTTTTTCCCAACCTGGAAATTAAATTTGGGATAATTTTAATAAGGAGGTGATAGAAAAGTGATTCTTTATTTGAAGGCCTTCAGGGACAGTTGTGGAAGGATGTCCACAAAAGCAATTTTACACATTTTATAGGTTTTAGGAAATCAGTATAATTGATAAAAAGCACCAATTAGTCCATCAAGGGAACCAACTTCACCTCTGCTGTAACAAATCTCTCAGCAGCTCCCTGACAGGAGGCTGGCAACAAGGGACAGGACAAGAGGGAATGGCCTCAGGCTGGGAAAATAACTCATCTAATGGTAATAATTTCTGGCATTTGGTTGGGATCTGAGGGTTCTTAAGTTCTCCATGGAGGTCCTGGAGCGTGGGACAACCCTTCAGGCTGGCCCACGGCAGCTCAGGGTGGGCACAGCAGGGATTTCCCCATGGAAAGGGGGCTCAGGGATTGGAACTGCCCAGGGAGGTTTGCAGTGCCCATCCCTGGAGGTGTCCCAGGAATTCCTGGAGGTCTCCGGCTCCAGGAGCAGCTGCAGGACGCAGGGACAGCCAGGAGGGAAGGCAGGCAGGCAGCTGCCAGGCTGTGAATCAGACCTTGCACTGCTCTGGAGGGCAAGTCTGCGGCTTGCAGAACAAAGAGCAGCTGCTTCTGACACTCGCAGCTTGGCTCCGTCGGTGGGGGAGCTGGATTTGCCATTACACATCCCGTGGAGGGAAAGTGAACTCAAACAATCCGTGCAAAATATTCTCTCCTGCCTTCTTGTCATTGATCAGGTCGCTGGGAAGATAAAGCCACCAGGAAAATGGATCCTCTAGGAAAATAACCCCAAATTCGGAGAACTGAAACCATTCCTGATGGCAGCTGCAGGACGGGCATTGCTGGATTTAGAAAGGCTGCCAGGAGTAGAATTGTACCAAAAGGTTTGATTCTTTTACATGGATGGATGGATGATAGGGAGAAACATCCCAAGCTTTAGAGTGATTTATTTAAAATCAACACAAAAATCCATTTCCACAGAACCCAGGAGCTCTAATTCTTGGGAGTTCCAAGGGTGTTTCAGGAGGGTATGGGATTAAATGAGGATGAGGGGCAGTGTGTGGGGGTCTCCTGAAGGAGGGAATGTTTAATTGGGGATGAGGGGGAGTGTGTGGGATCCCTGGAAGGAGGGAATGTTTAAATGAGGATGAGGAAGAGTTGTGGGATCCCTTGAAGGGGGGAATGTTTGAATGAGGATTAGAGGGAGTGTGTGGGATCTCCTGAAGGAGAGAATGAGAATGTTTCAATGGGAATCAGAGGGAGTGTGTGGCATCTCCTGAAGGAGAGAATGTTGAAATGATGATTAGAGGGAGTGTGTGGGATGCCTTGGAGGAGGGAATGGTTCAATGAGGATGAGAGGGATGCGTGGGATCTCGTGGCTGCTGCAAACACTCCCAGCAGCTAGGCTGGGCTCCTGGCTTTATTGTGTGGGATTTGAAGGCAGCGAGCGCTGAGGAATGAGCAGAGCTTGGCTGGGGCAGTGTCCGTGGATGGGGTGGGATGGGATGGGATGGGATGGGATGGGATGGGATGGATGGGATGGGATGGGATGGCATGGGATGGAATGGGATGGGACGGGACGGGATGGGATGGGACGGGACGGGATGCATTCCTGGCCGGGCTGGGAAGGAGCAGAGCCAGCCGTGAGTCACTGCAGCCGCCACAGAGGTTGGGCAAGAAGCGCAGCAGCACAATCGGAGCAGCCCCGTGACCTCACAGCTGCGCTCGGTATTTAAGATCCGGCTCGCAGATGTTGCGGGAGGCTCGGGCAGCGCACGGACGGCGGCGGGGACAGCGGGGGACACCGCCAGCCCTCGCTGATGATGGCACTGCTGCTGCTGCTCTCTGCCCTGCTGTGCGAGCGGGCTGCAGCCTGGGGCTTCAGGGATGGCGTGCTGCACAACTCCATCTGGCTGGGTAAGAAATCGCTCCCTCGCCAGCCAGCCTGCGCTGTGCTCGCCCCGCAGGGCAAGGATGAGCACCCCGCGGCACAGAACTCAGCTGGGTGTTGTTATCAGTATTTATCTGCGCTGAAATCCATTGAAATCGCTTTATCTGAATAGCCACGGTCCCTTTTTTACAAGCTCGCTGTTTGTACAGTGCCACTGAAGTGCAGGGAAAGGTATTTATTTACTTTAAAAGGTAATTGTAGAACATTTCGGCTGAATGTATTTTCCTGCAGCGGGAGGTAAAGTGAGAACTGCATTCATTAAATAACAGTGGCTTTGTTTTGAGGGAAAAGGAGCCTGAAAAGAAACATTTGCCAAAGGAATGAATTACTTTCTGCATGAACATACTTCCCATGCCTGGGGTCCTGCATGGGAAACTAAACGGTCTGGAAATAACAGTGATAATATTTCCTGGCTCTCTGGAAAAGTGCAGAAATGGGGATGCTTGGGCTGTTCACGTCGTTTGGGGAAGATTTCAAAAGGCAAAAATGCTGTGGGAAGGTTTCTGGTACCTCCAGTGGGTCCCAAGAGCTCTGAGGGTTCTTTTGTAGCTCGTGGAAATTATGGTTAGAGCAGAGAGCTAGCTCAGGCTAGAGCCTGCACAGGATGCCAGAATCAAGGCACCGAGCGCTCCGTTTCCCAGACAAACTCTCCCAAATCCTCCATCCCTGTCGGATGCTGTGGATTTCCCTGAGGATCTGCAGGGACCCCCTGGAGCTGGCAGTGCCCAGGGGTCTCCCGAGGCAGCCCCAGGCGGCTGCAGCCCCTCCCAGAGGAGCCCGCAGAGCGCCAGGAGCACAAACCAGGCTCAGGAAGGATCCTTTTCCATCTGGCTGCACGTTCAGAAATTTGGGATAACAGCGGTCATTTCAGCAGTTTAATGAATTGAAGGCGAGTGGAAGAAAAATCTTTTTAAAATGCTTCAAAACGGAGCGACTGTGTGCTAATTGGAAGGCGCCATAAAAATTCTGTTTGGCTACACCTCTAAGCATTTACCAGGAGAGTAAATAAAAATAAACGAGGGGGTAAAAAAACCTGATGGCTTTCTCTAAGTAAACAAACCGAAATAGAAATGCACCATCTTGTGTAAGTGCAGCAATAACATTACTGAAATGAACCTCAGAGTGCAGTTAATTCAGTCACCAGTGGAATTCAGGGACTCTGTATATAAATGAAGATAAAATTGGCAAATTCACAGCCATCCAGTTCACGCTTCTTTGCATTTAAAATAAAATAACTTGAATAGTAAAGGAAGTCACCCCAACCTCAGCCTGCCTCGAGCACCAGTGGAATAAAAGCAGGGGGTGCACAGTGACATCTGAGCTTTGCTTTTCTCCCCTTCTGATAGAGAAGCAAACCCAAAATCCAGGAAAATTTCCATTTTACCTTTTTCCTCCATTAACCATTAGCATGCATATACATATAGAAAATATATTATAGATAATATATAATTTATGTAATATATAAATATAATAAATAATGTATTATATACAATATAGAATAGATATCATATCCTATATAATATATAATATAAAACATTATGTAAATTTAAATTATTAAACTATGTAAATTTTACACAATTAAGCATTATTAATTTATTATACATAAATATATAATTATACATAAAATTTATACATAAATATACATAAAATTATTATTAAATTTTGTAAATATTATATATATGTAAATATATACATATATTCTATATAAATATATTATACATTATATATATATATGTAAATTTTGGATAGCTATCACTCTGGAAACACTTCTTTCACCTTTTTCCTTGTCCCAAAGCCTCTCTTGCTCCTCAGGCAGTGCTGCTGCAGCTGCCCCTGTCCCCTCCTTGTGGACGTGCTCCTGGTGCCACTGGAATTTTGGTGCTGCTCCTTTTTGCCCCCAGCCCGTTGTGCCCAGGGCTTTATTGTCAGCTGTGGGGGGGTTGGCACAGCCTTGCCCAGATTTGCTGCTGGGCTCATTGCAGTGCCAGTTCTCGGTGCTGAGGGCTTTTCCAGGACAGCTGCTGCCCTCTGTTCACAACTCCAATTCCTTTCCCGTTCCCACTCCCTGTCTCAGGGGGGTTTAGGAGCTGCACCATCCCCGTTTGGTGAAGCTCTCTGAGCAGCAGAGGCTCCTGCCAGGAGCTATAAGTGGCCACCCTCTGCTTAAAAATGAAATATTCCTCTTTATTTAGCATACTGCAGGTACTTTATTGGCAGATTTCATGCTGCCTGTGTTTGTGCTGCATTTCAGCTGTGGGTGAGCTGAGGGTCACTGCCCTGCAGGATCCTGCTGTCCCTGGCCTCCAAGGAGCCATTTGGGGAAGTGGAACCCGTGGCCCCGTGGCAGGTGCTTGTGCTTGCCAGAAAAATCAACATTTCCTGCAGGTTCACCCTCAGGGCCGTGAGCTCACCTCCACAAACAGCAACTCCTGTGCTTTTTCCTGTGGCTGCGGGGATGGGAGCACCTGCAGATCCATAAACATGTAAACGAAGGGTTAACCCTGCTCTGACCTAGCCCTGCGCTTGATGCTGGGTTTATCTCGTGTGGAATTAAGGAGGAAGGGGGAAATATTGCCAGAGCAGGATGCCACCAGTTAATTAGGGTTTTGTGCAGCATCGCTGAGTGCCACCCAGAGCCAGCAGCACTCCCAGGGCTGGGGCAGGACGTGTGTGTGTGGTCTGGTTTGCCAAAAGCTGCTCTGTCACCTTCAGAGCAATAAAAGGGATGGAAGCTGGCTGCTCCTCACAGGGTGCTGCTGCTGCTTCCAGCCTTGCAGACTGTGAAGGGCTGATCTCCCCAGCAACGTGTCCATTCTTCTGCTTCTTTTCTGCCAAAAGCAGGATTAAATGTGTGAGAGGGTGTTTCTTGTTGGGACTCAGGTGTTTGTTAGTTCTTATCTCTGTCACAGTCTCACAAACCCTGAGCTCTGCAGCACTGCACTCTGACACACTAAAAATGGAGCCCCATCTCTCTCTCTACAAAGCCTTTAAAGGATAAACTGTCCAATTAAGAAATGACACCTCAATTATTTTCACTTTTAACCTAATAACCAACCACATGTGCCTGCAGTGTGGACTTTTTTATTTAATTACACAAAAACCACCCAAACCCATGGAGAAGAAAGTGAAGAAGAAGAAGAAGGACCAGCCTCCACCCCAAAACTTCCATCTTGCTCTCTATATATCACTATATTCTAAACCTTAAACTCTGTTTTCCACCCTGTGATATCACACACTTCTCTCCAAACTCCACAGCCACAATCCCAGTTCTCTCATTCCATTTTGGAAGGTTCTCCAGGGCCTCAGGTCAGTGCAGTGTTCTCCTGGGGGTCAGTGCCTGGCAGCACAGAAAGTCTGGAATTCCCAGCAACCAACAAAAATAATCTGGAAAACCTGATGCCTGTCCATAGGGACATTCCAGCGGTAGGTGGGGGGAGATGCCTTTAGAGGGATAAGATCTGAAAATAATATTGCCAGGTGGAAAAAAAACCACCTAAAAATGGTGAGATTTTAGTGGCAGCTCTGAGAGCTCAGGGAATACAATCAGTGGTTTCCAGCCCCTTCCCTGGGCTCTGCAAGGATCAATAATGGGGATTCCAGGCTTGCAGGCCAATGATTGATGCTTCTCATGCCCAGAACTAAGAACAATGTGAAATGAAAAACTTTTCAGAAGTTAAAAAAATTAAATTAAAAACGTTCAGAAATTCTTCAGAACTTTTGTCACCAGTCCTTGTCCCTCACACTGTGCTTTAAAACCATCAATGTGTTGAATTCTCTAAGAAAATCAACCCCATTTTCTGTGCCTCAGACATTTCCAGGATCATTTCTTATTGCCTTCTGCAGATCCTTCCCCAGTCTTATAAACACGGCAAACATGGGAAAAAAATCATTCCAACTTTTTAAACTGTCATCTGAGAAATGTGGGAAATGGATTTATAGAAAATTAAATTACACTTATAGTGTATTGTAATCAAAAAACAGTTAGCTTGTAATTGCAATAAGGTGAATGATAACATCTGTGTTGTCTCACCATTCTCATGGGACTAAAAATAGAATAAAAGTTTTTAAAATGCCTCTGAGTCAGAAAAGAGCATAATCCAACAAGAAAGAGTAAAAACATAATTTATACCTGGAGCAAAATATCAGATTTTTTATTATCAGCACTTGTAAATGCCAACTTCCAGTTAAAATAAAAACATTTTCAGAGCGTGCAGGCAGGCCCAGGTTCCTGGGGGACTCAGGGATTCCCCAGCCCTGCATTCCCAACCCAACATTCCCAACCCTGCACACACACACTGAGCTGATTTATCTTGATTTCTCATGGGCTCAGCTGTGACAGCCTGCTGAGTGGCTGCAAAGTAATACTTCCTGTGAATAAATCCCAAGTTCTGCTTCTGCTTTTTTGCTTTGCTTGCTCTCAGCCATGCAGATTTGCCACTCTGCCAACCTAAACCAAATGTTTGGGTGACTTTGGCTAATGCTTCAGGTTTAGATACCAAATGTTTGTCCAACACAGCCCCCCAAAAACCATTTTCCACCTCTTTAAATGGTGTGCCAGTGGGTGTTTGGCCAATCCCAAAATATACTCAAAAAGCTGCAGCAGGCACATTTGTGGGATCATCCCAAATCATTTTTGGATTCTGGTAGAGGCATGGGAACAGTGGGTTCCTCACCTCCCCAAGAAATCTTCTGAGCCTCAAGAATCAGAGAACCTTGGCTCTGTACATGGCCTGTTGTGTCAAATGGAATTACCCAGGCAAAATCCATCTTTAGTTAAGGATGTTACTCCCTTGCACATATATTTAAAAATCCGACCTCATGAATGAATTGCTGTGAATAAATTCTTAATTTAAAAGGAGTTTTTGTACTAACATGCCACAATCCCCCAGCTGTGGGTTGTTAGGCTCCTTCAGGAGGATTTTTCCGTGGAGGATCTGTTATGCCATGCCAGTGATATTCCCAGGGATGCTGCAGAAGGAGGCTCTCCCTCTCCTCAGACTGCTGTCAGCAATATAATTTATCTCTCTGGGCACAAAACCCACCCTGGCAAACATCATCCTGTGTCTCTTAAGGGCTCTCACCATTCCCAACCACAATTCAGTGGCTTTTTTAAAAACCTCCCCTAACCCAGCCAAAAGCACCGACCCCGAGCGCGTCTCTAAAAAATACATCCTTTATTTTTATGCTGTGGATAACTGCTGTGAAAATGCTGCCTGCCTTCCATCTTTCCTCAGCCACGCTGGCTGGGCAGAGCTGCAAACAGCCATTCCTCTCAGATTCTGCTAAATATAAGTGAGACCTAAACAAAAAAACCCTTCAGATGAGATATGCAGATTGCTGCCGAGACAGATTTCCATACATATGGCACCAGACAAGTGCAACATGCAAAGATTGTAAAGCTGGGAGCAGCACTGGCAGTTTCTAGGTTTCCTTGGAAAGCTGTTTTATCTCAGAATTGCCACGGCAAAGTAAAAAAAAATAATGAAGAAATTGCTTTAATTTTCCGTGCAGCAGAAATGTCAGCCAGCAATTGTTCTGGTCCTGCCCTTTGTGACACACGCTCAGATATTTTTATTTGACATTTCCCCCCCCTTTAATTTCTGCCTCTCCTCTATCCAAGTAGCTGTGATTTCACTTCTCTGGAGATTGAAAACAAAGCTCTGATTCATCTTCCAGAGGCTCTGGGAGTTCCAGCCGGGAGGATGCTGTGATAGGGATCCAGGAGGGTTCCCCTGAGTCAGACAGGACACACAGGGCTGGGGATGCTGACTCCAAGCTGTTCCCAAACCCCTGCCCCTGGAGCATCCCGGGGGAGCCTCCCCAGCTCTTGTTGATTTTCTGTTCTTCACAAACTCTCCAAGCACTGACTGCCTCTGGCCTAAACTTCTCCCACCCCAAATCCTAACTTTGGGTCACACACATCCACCCCTGTGGGTGTCACACACGTCCACCCCTGTGCGTTGCACACACAATGCCTTTTTGGGCTACTAAAACCAGAAGCCAGACAAAATTAAGATAATAAAAAGCAATTCTATTTATTCACGGCCCTGGCTGGGTAATAACAGACTCCATATATTAGAGAATGCTGATTATATTCTTTATTAAGGAACCCATTGCTCTTTTATACCCTAGTTCATTGGTCCTTTAGTTAAAACACCATCACCAGTGGCTAATTAAGAAACCACCCTTTGGTAAACAATCTCCATAACACATTCCAGTCGCTCACAACGCCAGGGGCAGCAGGTGAAGACAAGAATTGTTTCTCATTCTTTTCTCTGATATCCTCACAGCCTTCCCCATGACGATGCCTGGGATGTTGTGTGTTTGTCTCTGTGGCCAGAGAGCTGCTGCCACAGCTGAGTGCCAAGATGCCCCTGGCTGGGATAACCTTCACTCCATGATCCTTGCCTCCTATCATCCTTTATTAAACTTTTTACATCTTCACAAGGAACAACATCCTCTCCTCCAGTTTAGGAAGTAGTGAGGATCAAATAAAGGGAGGAGGTACCAGCTTCCAGATGGGCTGAGAGTGGTAGCTCTTCATGCAAAGGGAGCAGCAGAAGCTGTTGGATGCCAGAACTTTGCCAAGGTCACCAGCTAAACCCATGTCTATAACCAGTGACCTGTGAGAATGTGCCCTCTGTTGATGGAGTTACTAAATTATCTTTTGTCTCTTTGAAAAGGAAAAAAAAGCCCAGAAGTTTTTCTCCTCAATTAGGTAGAAAGACACACCATAAGATTTTAGGGACTTCACTTCAAACTTGCGGATAGCTAATTAGACAGAAGGCAAAAAGTCTCACCTAAGCAATACACTAGAAAAAGAAGAGAACAGAAGGAACTAATGGGTTTTGTGGGGTGTTTTACCAGGAGCAAGAACCTCTTGCCCCTAGCTCAGGTTTTCCCTGTAAAGAGCTTTGCTATTTTCCCTTTTACTAAAACCTTTCTGTTTCCAACACTACCACAGAAAGCACCCTACTGATTTTATGCCATCTGAAGTAGCTGAGCCATCTCAGGTGTGATACATTTCTCCAAGAGCTCATAAGAGCTGACTCAAAGAGATTATTGTATCAGTGACTACTGAACTTGAGACAGCCCTGGCAATGGAGAGTCCCTGCACAGCTGTGCTGAGAAGGCCCTGATGATGGAGGAATGATGAGGGGGGCTCCATCGATACCACAAGGCTAATTAATTACTTTATTACACTATATTATTCTATACATCTAAAACTGAATGTGCCAAGCACTCAACCCTGCACACCCTGCACAGAATCTCGTGACAGACACACACACGGATAGGCCAAGGAAACAAACAAACCCCCATCACTCTGTAACCAACCCCCACATCGCATTCTGCTTGTGCACAAACACAGGCACAGTGAGCGACAGGAATTGTTCTTCCCTTCTCTGAGGCCCGGAGAACGCGAATCTCAGAAATATTCTCGGGAAGAATTAAGAATCGCGCCCTGCTTTTCCCTGTGAAGCGTGGTGCTGCATCCCTGCGTGGCACTGCATCCCTGCCTGGCACTGCATCCCTGTGCCGTACTGCATCCCTGCACGGCGCGGCATCCCTGCATGGCGCTGCATCCCTGCCTGGTGCTGCATCCCTGCCTGGAGCTGCATCCCTGTGCAGCTCTGCATCCCTGCGCCGCACTGCATCCCTGCATGTCGCTGCATCCCTGCGCGGCGCTGCCGGCCTCCGAGCAGTTCTGCCGAGGAGCACCACACTGCATCCCTGCGTGGCTCTGCATCCCTGCGCGGCTCTGCATCCCTGCGCAGCGCTGCATCCCTGCCTGGCGCTGCATCCCTGCCCGGCGCTGCATCCCTGAGCCGCACTGCATCCCTGCACGGCGCTGCATCCCTGCGTGGCACTGCATCCCTGCATGGCGCTGCATCCCTGCACGGCACTGCATCCCTGCACGGTGCTGCATCCCTGCGTGGCACTGCATCCCTGCACGGCACTGCATCCCTGCACGGCACTGCATCCCTGCACGGTGCTGCATCCCTGCGTGGCACTGCATCCCTGCATGGCGCTGCATCCCTGCACCGCACTGCATCCCTACGTGGTGCTGCATCCCTGCATGGCGCTGCATCCCTGCGCAGCGCTGCATCCCTGCATGGTGCTGCATCCCTGCGCTGCGCTGCATCCCTGCATGGTGCTGCATCCCTGCGCCGCGCTGCATCCCTGCGCGGTGCTGCATGCCTGTGCCACACTGCATCCCTGCATGGCGCTGCATCCCTGCGCGGCGCTGCATCCCTGCATGGCGCTGCATCCCTGCGCCGCGCTGCATCCCTGCACGGCGCTGCATCCCTGCGCCGCGCTGCATCCCTGCGCTGCGCTGCATCCCTGCGCGGCGCTGCATCCCTGTGCCACACTGCATCCCCTGCGCCGCGCTGCATCCCTGCGCTCCCTGCGCCCCTGCACCGCGCTGCATCCCTGCGCCGCGCTGCATCCCTGCATGGCGCTGCATCCCTGTGTGGTGCTGCATCCCTGCGCCGCGCTGCATCCCAGAGCCGCGCTGCGTCCCTGCACGGCGCTGCATCCCTGTGCCACACTGCATCCCTGCGTGGTGCTGCATCCCTGCATGTCGCTGCATCCCTGCACCGCGCTGCATCCCTGTGCAGCTCTGCATCCCTGCGCCGCACTGCATCCCTGCATGTCGCTGCATCCCTGCGCGGCGCTGCCGGCCTCCGAGCAGTTCTGCCGAGGAGCAGCCGTCCATGGTGCTGCATCCCTGCGCCGCGCTGCATCCCTGCGCGGTGCTGCATGCCTGTGCCACACTGCATCCCTGCATGGCGCTGCATCCCTGCGCGGCGCTGCATCCCTGCATGGCGCTCCATCCCTGTGCAGCTCTGCATCCCTGCGCCGCGCTGCATCCCTGCGCGGCGCTGCATCCCTGCATGGCGCTCCATCCCTGTGCAGCTCTGCATCCCTGCGCCGCGCTGCATCCCTGCGCGGCGCTGCATCCCTGCATGGCGCTCCATCCCTGTGCAGCTCTGCATCCCTGCGCCGCGCTGCATCCCTGCGCGGCGCTGCATCCCTGCATGGCGCTCCATCCCTGTGCAGCTCTGCATCCCTGCGCCGCGCTGCATCCCTGCGCGGCGCTGCATCCCTGCATGGCGCTCCATCCCTGTGCAGCTCTGCATCCCTGCGCCGCGCTGCATCCCTGCGCGGCGCTGCATCCCTGCATGGCGCTGCATCCCTGCACGGTGCTGCATCCCTGCGTGGCACTGCATCCCTGTGCGGTGCTGCATCCCTGAGCCGTGCTGCATCCCTGCATGTCGCTGCATCCCTGCGCGGCGCTGCCGGCCTCCGAGCAGTTCTGCCGAGGAGCAGCCGTCCCTGCAGCGCTGTGGGGGCTGCTGGAGCAGCTGAGGGCTGACCTGTGTCCCCTGTCCCCGAGCAGAGCGGGCAGCCGGGGTGTACCACCGCGAGGCGCGCTCCGGCAAGTACCCCTGCACGGCGCTGCATCCCTGCATGGCACTGCATCCCTGTGCAGCTCTGCATCCCTGTGCGGCTCTGCATCCCTGCATGGCGCTGCATCCCTGCCTGGTGCTGCATCCCTGCGCCACACTGCATCCCTGTGCGGCTCTGCATCCCTGCATGGCGCTCCATCCCTGTGCAGCTCTGCATCCCTGTGCGGCTCTGCATCCCTGCATGGCGCTCCATCCCTGTGCAGCTCTGCATCCCTGTGCGGCTCTGCATCCCTGCATGGCGCTCCATCCCTGTGCAGCTCTGCATCCCTGTGCGGCTCTGCATCCCTGCATGGCGCTCCATCCCTGTGCAGCTCTGCATCCCTGTGCGGCTCTGCATCCCTGCATGGCGCTCCATCCCTGTGCAGCTCTGCATCCCTGTGCGGCTCTGCATCCCTGCATGGCGCTCCATCCCTGTGCAGCTCTGCATCCCTGCATGGCGCTGCATCCCTGCGCGGCGCTGCCGGCCTCCGAGCAGTTCTGCCGAGGAGCAGCCGTCCCTGCAGCGCTGTGGGGGCTGCTGGAGCAGCTGAGGGCTGACCTGTGTCCCCTGTCCCCGAGCAGAGCGGGCAGCCGGGGTGTACCACCGCGAGGCGCGCTCCGGCAAGTACCGGCTGACCTTCGCCGAGGCGCGGGCCGTGTGCGAGTACGAGGGAGGACACCTGGCCACGCTGCAGCAGCTGGAGGCAGCTCGGAAAATAGGTCTGGAAAAACCAGGGCTCCTCATGGGGGGCTGGCTGGGGGTTGTCGTTTCTGTTCCGGGCTCTGGGGTTCTTGGGAAACTCCGCGGGTTTTTTGGTAAGGAGCAGGATGAGTGCCTGGGGGTCCCCACCCTGCCAGCCAGGAATTCCCAGTTCCCAATCTCCCATCCATCCCTGCCCTCTGGCAGTGGGAGCCATTCCCTGGCTCCTGTCCCTCCATGCCTTGTCCCCAGTCCCTCTCCAGCTCTCCTGGAGCCCCTTCAGGCCCTGCCAGGGGCTCTGAGCTCTGCCTGGAGCCTTCCCTTCTCCAGACATCATCCACAATTCCATGTGCTGCTCTGGTCCAGCATCAGGATTTGGGAGACACCGTGGAGAGAAGGCGGGGGGGAGGGGTAAGAAAAGGAGACCTTTGGAACAATTGTTTTGTTGCATTTTGTCTCCAGAGAGAATCTCCAGTTCTTGGAGCATCTCCGTGGCCTCCTCAGGACTCGCTCCAGAGCTTCTCTCTGCCAGCCCCTCCCCACCCTGCCAGCCAGGAATTCCCAGTTCCCAATGTCCCACCCATCCCTGCCCTCTGGCAGTGGGAGCCATTCCCTGGCTCCTGTCCCTCCATCCCTTGTTCCCAGTCCCTCTGCAGCTCTCCTGGAGCCCCTTCAGGCCCTGCCAGGGGCTCTGAGCTCTGCCTGGAGCCTTCCCTTCTCCAGGGGAACATTCCCAGCTCTCCCAGCCTGGCTCCAGAGGGGCTCCAGCCCTGGGAGCATCTCCCTGACCTCCTCTGGACTCTCTCCAATCACTTTTATTTCCATCAAGATATTTTGTCTGCAAGGGAATGAGTTCTGTGCTTGGAGTGAAAAGTGGAGCTGAGTGAAGGCTCCCCTGCATTTCCCGCTGATTCCTAAGAAGTTCTTCATTCATTCAGAGACTGGGAAAACAATGGAAAATATCCTCCACTCCAGACATTTTTTCACTCTGCTGTTGAGTCAGAAGCTGGCTCCCAGCACCAGCACATGTGAAAAGGGCACTTTTGTTTCTTCTGAGGAGCTCAGAGCCCTAAGATGCCACAAATATGTTCCAGTTCCTCTCCATGAAAACATTGGATGGGTCTCTACAACATTGCATTCTTTGGCTATTGGTGTTAAGTTCTCAGCCACAAAATGCATTAAGGGGATCTTTTGGTTTGGCAAGAAATCCTTGAGGCATTTCAGGTATTTAAATTGAAAGTGTTTTAAGCAAATGCTTGGGGATTTTAGCTGTCTGTAGTATTTTATTTATTTTTAGAACTTAATGCTGAGAACCCTTGAGATGGGATTGAGTAAATTTGTCTGACTTCAAAAGGGAAACAGAGAACACCCTTGGAAAACTCGACCAATGGATAATTTGATTACAAGTGCTGGTAGAGCACTTAAACCTGACTGTGCAGTCCATCTGCATTTGATTTGGGGCTTCAGATGAAGAACCAGTAATCACATTATGGAGAGCACAATTCAATTTTACCCTCTGTATTTAAAATTATCCTCTCAACGTCCTGCTCTCCCGTGTAGCTCAATTTCTCTCAGGCCAATTACACCCAGGTGATTGAGAAAGACTTTGTGCAATAAGAGCAGCCCAGCACGGATCATTTTCTGACTCATTTGCCCTCTGCTGCAGGTTTCCACGTGTGTGCTGCTGGCTGGATGGCCAAGGGCAGAGTTGGCTACCCCATAGTAAAAGCTGGAGCCAACTGTGGCTTTGGCAAGACCGGGATTGTTGATTATGGAATTCGCCTCAACAGGAGCGAGAGGTGGGACGCCTACTGCTACAACCCCAACGGTGAGGAGCAACCCCAGGGCTGTCCTTTTGTCCTCTTCTGTCCTCTTGTCCTCTTCTGCATTTAGCCCACCTTTTTTCTGAATAATCTGAGGGCTTTCTGCCCATAATCTGAGGTATTCTGCCTGCAACAGGCTAAATTTAGGGTTCAACCTTATTTTTTTGGTCTTTTTTGAAAATGAATGCCTTGCCTGGGACTGGCATTCTTAGGAGGATTGTCCTAGGGAGGAACTGGGAGGAATTCCTAGGGAGGAATTGTTTCCTGGGAGAGTGGGGAGGCCGTGGCACAGGGTGCCCCTGGATCCCTGGCAGTGCCCAAGGCCAGGCTGGACAGGGCTTGGAGCAGCCTGGGACAGTGGGAGATGTCTCTGCCATGGCAGGGGTGGGTGGGATGAGTTTTAACCTCCCTTTCCATCCAAACCATCCTGTAATTCTACGATTCTCTGAGTGAAACTCCCACCAGCAGTGCTCTGTGTGCAATCAGAGGAGGAGAGGTGGATCTCCAGAGCAGATCAGAGTTCCAGCAAGACTGACAAGAAGCCCAGCAGAGACATCCCCCATGCCCTGCACGCTGCTCTGCAGGTGACTGCAACACCCACGCGGCCACTGGTGCCTCGGTGTCCCTCCAGCCAGCAGGGACAGGGCAGATGTGGCACCAGGAAGGGCAGCAAAGCTCAGCCTGGCCCTGCTGCTGCTCCCCGGCCTGGCAGAGCCGGGCTCAGGCTGGGCCATGACGTCTGCACAGCTGTGCACATTTTGTTTGTGCTCCCAGGGCTGGGGCTTGTTTTTGTTCATCAAATAGCTCCGTGGGGTGGGGACCCTCCCAGATGTTCCACACAGAGCTGCAGAGAGACTCCTGCCCTCGGAATTTCGGCGTGGGACTGTTCCTTTGTCTGCTCTGGGCCACGGGGAGCTGCTGTGCGGTTTGGTCAGAGCTCAAAAGGAAACCAGAGCTGCCAAAAGTGCAGAGCCACGAGCCTGCAGCCTGCAGGGATTGGTGTCCAGGGGCTCTGCAGCCTGGCTGGGCTCTCTGCAGGCGGGACACGAGCAGCTGGGGGGGACAGGGACAAATCCCTGACAGAACTGAGCCTGTGCTCTGCTCCAGGAGGCCAAAGAGGCCAAGAGGCACTTGTGGAACTGTGTGGGGTGATTGAAGTGTTCATCCCACCTAGCAGTGATGATGGAATGATGGAATGATGGAAAGGGTTGGGTTGGAAGGGACCTTAAAGCCCATCCAGTGCCACCCCTGCCATGGCAGTGACATATCCCACTGTCCCAGGCTGCACCCAGCCCTGTCCAGCCTGGCCTTGGGACACTTCCAAGGATCCAGGGGCAGCCCCAGCTGCTCTGGGCATTCCAGCCCAGCCAGGAATTCCCAATTCCCAATCTCCCATCCATCCCTGCCCTCTGGCAGTGGGAGCCATTCCCTGGCTCCTGTCCCTCCATGCCTTGTCCCCAGTCCCTCTCCAGCTCTCCTGGAGCCCCTCCAGGCCCTGCCAGGGGCTCTGAGCTCTGCCTGGAGCCTTCCCTTCTCCAGGGGAACATTCCCAGCTCTCCCAGCCTGGCTCCAGAGGGGCTCCAGCCCTGGGAGCATCTCCCTGACCTCCTCTGGACTCTCTGCAGCAGCTCCAGGTCTTTCTTGTGTTGCAGCCCCTGAGCTCTCCAGGTGCTGCAGTGCTAAGCTGGGAAGTTCTGGGCTCGTGGACAATGTACAAACTCTGGGAAGTTCTGGGCTCGTGGACAATGTACAAACTCTGGGAAGTTCTGGGCTCATGGACAGTGTACAAACTCTGGGAAGTTCTGGGCTCGTGGACAATGTACAAACTCTGGGAAGTTCTGGGCTCGTGGACAATGTACAAACTCTGGGGGTTAATGGGGTTAATCCATCTTAATGCTCCTAATTCCTGTGCCCTGCATACCCTGACACAGCACCTCCCTCTCCCCAGCTCTAAACTGGGATAACTCCTAAATTCAGGCAGGAATTCCCAGTTTGGTCAGCCCCACTGGCAGGGAGCTGGCAAAGTCCAAATGCCACTGGATCAAAGCAGGAGTGGTTTTATCCCAAAGGGAATGTGGAGCAGCAGGAACAGCAGGGGTACAACAGCAGGTCTGTGATCACGAGCTGGTTTTTGTTTGAGACACGTTTGCAAGGGGTTTTTGAAGAAGAAAGGATGAATCTGAGTGTCAGTGTGACTTGCAAGTACAGCTGTAAAGCTTGAGAGAGCCAGAAATCCCAAATGCCTTTCACATAAAACACAGCCCTGGCCCCAAACACACTGAAGGCAATGAAAGCTTTTCCTGCGAATTCAGTGAGGTTTGGATCACGTCTCCTGCTTCCAAAATATCTCCTTCCAAAATCTGGGTGCCTAGGTTTGAAAAGACAGGTAAGCTAAGGCAGGAGCCCCCCCTGAAATGGAAAATGTAAATCCCCTACCTCAAAATAGCTCATTATATTCACTGGACAAAGCAATAGCTTATTCATTCACAACCAAACTGGACTGTATTGTGTTGGTACAAAGCAATTAATGTCAATAATTAATTGACAGGAGTTTACAACAAACTTTGAAGGCACGAATGCTTCTCACTAAGGCTGCAAATATCCTTTATGTGTCTATTTCATCAGTTTCCATGCTAACGGCCTTGCTTTCTCCCGTGCTGTGGATCAATTAATATTTTATCAATTTCTTCTTCTGCTAACTCAGTTGTTTGGCCTGCAGAGCAGCTGCTAAGCCCGTCCACAAGAAGCTTTGTCACTCTGGATGTCCCTGTGTGATTCCCTACAGAACTCCAGCTCCAAGTGCCCGAAGATTCACACCACGGCCAGAATTAAAACTCCAACTCTCCCTGCTTTTACCTCCCCCTTAGGAAAAGAGTGTGGCGGAGTCTTCACGGATTCCAAACACGTTTTCAAGTCGCCAGGCTACCCAAACGAGTACGAGAACGAGCAGGTTTGCTACTGGCACATCCGGGTCAGGTACGGGCAGAGGATCCACCTGCAGTTCCTGGAGTTTGACGTGGAGGATGACACTGCCTGCCTGGCTGACTTCCTGGAGGTCTACGACAGCTACGACGACGTCAACGGCTTTGTGGGCAGGTAATGCAAATTTGAGGTGCAAATTTATGGTTCATTTGTCCCCCCCCCCCTTCAGAGGAACGCTGTTTAAAAATTATAAATTTTAACATTTATGTGGTAAATGTAAAATATACAATACATAATTCATAATATAGAATATATAATACATAATATATAATTTATAATATATAATAGATAATATGCAATATAGAATACATATGACATATAACATATAATATATAATACATAATATATAAAGGCATATATTCCTTTTTTTCCAGGTTTTGTGGGGATGAGTTGCCAGATGACATCATTAGCACAGGTAATTAATTTGCACTCTTTGTGGAAAATGAAAAAGCCAATTGACGACTTTGAAATAAATGGAAATCAGGGAAGTCTTCCCTAAAAAAAAAACCTTAAAAACCAAAAAAATATATAGCTGAAAAAAACCTTAAAACTCAAAAAAAAAAAAAGAAAAACATCTGAAAAAGTTAAAACCCAAAAAATACTTAAAAACCCAAAAAATATATCTGAAAAAAAACCTTAAAAACCAAAAAATACATCTGAAAAAGTTAAAACCCAAAAAACATATCTGAAAAAAAAGTAAACCCCCAAAATTATATCTGAAAAAAAGGTAAACCCCCAAAAATATATCTGGAAAAAAAACTTAAAACCCAAAATAAATATGAAAAAAAAATCAAAAATCCCCTAAAATAGACATGAAAAAATTACCCCCCACCAAATCCACCTGAACCCCCCCATTTTTTTTGCCCCCAACCCCACAATGTTGCTTTTTCCCGGCGCAGGGAACGTGATGACGCTGAAGTTCCTGACGGACGCCTCGGTGACTGCGGGCGGGTTCCAGATCCGCTACTCCAGCCTGGACACGCCTGCCCCAGCCAAGAACGCCACGGCCCAGGGCAAGAGCGGCTTCCTGGCTGGGAAATTTGGCATCATGTGAGCAGAACAGCCAGCCAAAAAGGGCCTTTAGGTCAACGCCATTCTGAATTTTTCAGGCGTTTTTTTCATCCCTTTCTGAGGTTTTCTCTTTGGCTTTTCTGTGTTTCGGTAACACACCGCATTAGGGAATAAATTATAAAATATACTTACATGGATAATAGAGAATTATTTTTACAAGTACTGTAAGAATTGGAACAATTCATTGCTACCAAAGATTTTAAATGTTTTTTTTTAATATCAACTGCTCTTTCTCCTCATTTCTTGCACCACTTGAACAAACTTTTTGTGTGTCTGTCCTGATTATTTTTAAACCTAACAGGTTCTTCGCTCTTTATTTCCCTTGATTTTCACATATTTATTTTTTTAGACTGTTGCTTTTTCCCCCTGTTCTCTACACATTATTATTTTTTTTTAATTAACTGGTTTTCTTGAACTGGAAGGGCCTTCATTGTAAGGTGATTTTTAAGACACAAAAATTCATCTTGTGGATGGCCTGGCAGCCAGCAGGCGAAGACTGGGAAGCAGCACAGGATCAGCTGGATCCAGACTTCCATTTTCTTGTCAGATCCATGGATTCTGTCAGGGTTTCCTCATCCACAGAATGAAGTCCTTTCACAAGAATTAAAGGAAGGACTTGGTGAAGAGAATAAAAGTGGTGAGAGGAAGCAGCAGGAGGAACTTCTCACCGAGCACGTTCAGAAAACAACACCGAGGTGCTGGACCTTGTTTACACGGGTTTAAGACTGTCCTAGCTGAAATTGCTGAATTTAAATCCTTTCAGACTGTTCTAGTTGAAATTGCTGAATTTAAATCCCTTCAGACTGTTCTGGTTTAAATGGCTGAATTTAAATCCCTTCAGACTGTTCCAGTTGAAATTGCTGAATTTAAATCCTTTCAGACTGTTCTAGCTGAAATGGCTGAATTTAAATCCTTTCGGACTGTTCTAGCTGAAATGGCTGAATTTAAATCCTTTCGGACTGTTCTAGCTGAAATGGCTGAATTTAAATCCTTTCGGACTGTTCTAGCTGAAATGGCTGAATTTAAATCCTTTCGGACTGTTCTAGCTGAAATGGCTGAATTTAAATCCTTTCGGACTGTTCTAGCTGAAATGGCTGAATTTAAATCCTTTCGGACTGTTCTAGCTGAAATGGCTGAATTTAAATCCTTTCGGACTGTTCTAGCTGAAATGGCTGAATTTAAATCCTTTCGGACTGTTCTAGCTGAAATGGCTGAATTTAAATCCTTTCAGACTGTTCTGGTTTAAATGGCTGAACTGAAAACTTTTCAGACTGTTCTAGCTGAAATGGCTGATTTTAAATCCTACTCCAAATGTTTTTACCTGAAGCAGCATTAAAGCTACCTCTGGTCTAATCCCACCAAGCCTGCAATGAGTTATTTTTGTTTCTTGCAAACCTAATTAATTTTATTGATTTAAAGGGTAAATAAGTTTTGTTTCTGAGTGTTTTCTTGACTCCAGCTCTGCTGAAATCTAACGCCCACTAAGAATTTTCCTGTGAATTCCATTTTGTTTGGAGCATTTGTAGTCCTCATCACCTGAATTCACCAGGAATGGTTTTGTGTTGGAATCCGAAATGTAGGGAACTCTCAGAACTTTGGGCCTGGAAGCCAAAGTTCAGAATTAAACCCAGGATTTGGTCTGAGACCTTGGAAAAGGCTCCCAAACTCAGGTGCTAGAAGTGAGAATGTGGATTTATAGTTTAAAGCAGAGACATGTTAAGTTAGGAAGAGGAAAGTTTAGAGTTTTAGAGTTTAAGTTATAGAAAAAATAAAAGTATTTACAAAGGTAACAAGGAGTTTAGAAGGCAGTGCTGTAGGTCTGTGTGTCATAACATGACTGGCTGAGAAAGCTTACACGAGTCCATAAGATATTTAATGATTGGGTCAAAAACATAAATATCCTTGTTGGCAGTACTTTATTGGTCAATAAATCTTTAAAAAGTTGTGTAACTGAGGGTTTTGTGACCTTCTGAGCCATGCACTGAAGATGTGAACCAAATTCACCCTTCCTGCGGGAGGCGCGCGGGGCGGCCGCGCTGGGGGGAGGCGGCGGCGTCGCCATCGCCATGAGCGCTCCCGGCCCCGAGCCCGAGCCCAAACCCGCCGCCGGCTCCAGCCTCGGCCCGCTGCTCCACACCCTGGAGGACCCCGCCGCGCCGCCGGGAGAGCTGACGGACGCGCACCTCACCATCGTCAGGTGAGCGCGGGGGACGCGCACGCTGCCGGCGGGGAGCGGGCGGCGTGAGGGGAGCTCGGGGGCCGGCCGTGGGGAGCGGGAGAGCCGGGAGCGCGATCGGAGCGGGACCTGCCGGCCTGGCGTGGCCGCGGGGAGACATGCGGGGCTGGGGGCAGGGAGAGGAGGAGGAGGGAGCAGGGAAGGGAGGGAGGAGTGAGGGGAGGAAGAGGAGGGAGGAAGGAGCGCATCCTCGCCGGGTCTGCGCGTCGCGGAGCCTCCCGCCCCCGGATGCCGGGGGGATCGGAGGGGCGGGTGAAGAACGTTGGGAAATAATAACTTTATTGTAATGACAAAGCTTTGCGGTTGGAAGGGTGAAGTTTTTAGTGGCGTTTTTGCCTTGTTTTCATTGCGTTTCTTCCTGGAAGGCGCTTCTTGCCCGTGAGGTTGTGCCTTTATCTGCATCTCTCCGATTTTACCACGTGCAAAGGCAATTTTACAGGCGTTTCTCGGGTTTTTGCCTTGTTTGCATTGCGTTTCTTCTTGCCCGTGAGGTTGTGCCTTTATCTGCATCTCTCCGATTTTACCACGTGCAAAGGCACTTTCAGTGTCTCCCTTCGCTTCTGCAGTGAATTTAAAACTGCAGCTGCTCGCATAGCAGATTTTACAGGTTTCTAGAAATAAGTGTCAGCAAAAAAAAACCCTCCTGGTGTAAGTATTAAGCAGCAACATTCAGGTTTCTCAGGTTGTCCCTGGATGACTGAACTCAGCACGGTTTGGGTTTTGCAGTGGGAAGCTGATGATTAACGTTTTGTGGGATAATCCCAGCTTTCCTGCAAGGATGTTCCTTACATATGTGCAGAGTCATCCTGGCTGCCTGTCAGACCAGGATTTTCCTGCATTCTGGAGCTGCTCTCAGGAAGGTGCTTCTTTTTCAGCTCCTCTATGTCTTTTCTAATTTGCAGCAAGTCATTTAAAGCTTGCCTGCTAAATTTTAATGTTTTTATAGGAGCTGACCAAAAAAATGGAAGCTTATGTATTTTCTAATTTGCAGCAAGTCATTTAAAGCTTGCCTGCTAAATTTTAATGTTTTTATAGGAGCTGACCAAAAAAAATGGAAGCCCTTAATGTTTTCATGGGTGTTCTTTAGGCAGAAAATGATTCATTACTCACTCTGAGCTGTAACACTGGATTTTGCTGCTGGGTCAGACCTTGTGCTGGCATTTTTGCTCTTTAGCTCCTTCAGTGTTTTCTTCAGGAAAACACTGAAGGAGCTAAAGCTCCTTGATTTCCTTCAGGAAAATAAGCTGCTGTGTGTCAGAACTTGAAAGTTAAGTCAGTTACAAGGTAATTAAATGTTGTAAATATTGTTTGTTTCCCCTCCTGCTCCTGGCAGTCGCTTGAGTGGTGAAGGAGGCAAAGCGTTCACTGCAGATTTCAGGAAACACTTCCCTCAGCTCTGCAAGGTGTTCAAGGTATGGTTCTTCCATTCAGCTCTCTTACACTTATGTGAACAAAGATATATTTTGGTGGGGAAGGTCAGTGAGCATTGAAAGACTCAAATGTCAGTTCATTTATAGAGTCACAGAATCATTGAGGCTGGGAAAAAACCTCTGAGTCATGGAATCCAGCCTTTAATGGGAATGCAGGGTAGTGGCAGAACAGGAAAGGTTGTTTGGGTTTTTTTTTTGGCAAAATAAGTCTTTCTTGTGATGAGGAATTACTGCAGAAAAAACCAAAATGCTGAGTCTTGGATGTGTTTAAGCAGCATCCCACAGTCTAATCTATCTTCCAGCCAGGAGAGACAGTGTGTTGTGGCTGCCTTAGAAACATTTCAGAATATGCAGAAAATGTCAAGGATTTTTAAGGAGTAATGTAAAGGTCGTTCTTAGCCATTTTTTCCTTCTGTTTTAGAAGCCTAAAAACAATTGGAGACTCAAGTGAGAGAACAACATACACAGCCAAAGTGAAAAACTTGGCATATTTGGGATTTATTTCATTAAAGATGTTTTTATTACAGAGAGCAAAAATGCCTTCAGCACCTCAAATTGTTTCATTGATTTGGTGTGTGCAGAATCCAGGGAGGGTTTCCAGCCTGGGTGGATTTTTCACCAGATGTTTGCTTTTTCCAGCTTCCCACCAGTGCTGGCATTCAGACAGTAAACTCCATATTTCTCAGTTACTTTTCTAACCTGAGATTCTGTGCATTTGGGTTGTGTTTTTTTTTCCAGGCACACATTTCCAGTCCAAACTTGGAGCTCAGTAATGCAGCATTGCAGGCCTTGGGCTTCTGCACTTTTAATTCAAATAACACAGCTGAATTATCTGGTAAGCAAACAAACTGACTATAAACACATACATCAGAGCTCTTTCTTTATGTGTTTCTTAGCATTTGTTTTAATTTTGTCTGTAATGTGGGCAGTGTGATCAGTTCATTAATTACATCTTGTGCACAAGCGTGGTGATGATTTTTCATGCTCTTACACTAATTCTGTTTTATTAACTTCCAGTTTCATTAAATGCTTTGGTAGCAATTAATTGTATGGAATTAGTGATCAGAAAAAGGTATTCTTGTGGGAGAAGAGTGAAGAACCTACTTGTAGGATTTGGGAGTGCACAGCAGAGCTTTTCCACGTTTTCCAGCTTTTTCTTGGAGATTTCTTTGTTCCATCAAATCATGGAGTGGTTTGAGTTGGAAGAGACCTTTAAAGGTCATCTAGTCCAGCCCCAACTATTTCAAATTAATCCAAAATCTTATAACCTGCATTCCTAGAAAGTGCTGAATCCCTTTCACAAAAGGTTTTGTTTTTGAGAACTTGAGGTTTTGCCTCAAGGTAAAACCACAGGTTTTTGGTAACAGGGGAGAGGGCATTTTTCCTGTTTGAGATTGGTTCTTTTGGTTCTTCTCCTCCATTTCTTCAGTGTCTTCTGCTTTCCTGTTGTGCAAAATTCCCCCTGATTTCCTGTGAGAAGGGGGCATTTCTAATGTGGTATCTTTCTTTCCTCTCATTTTTTCTAACCAGCTGATAAATGACAATTTCATTACACAATGTCAGGCTCCAGAAGTCACAAAGCCCTGGAAACAATGGGGACTTGAAAAGGAAGGGAGGACAAGCAGCTCCTGTACCTTTGGGTGTACTTTTGATTGGGGGAGAGGAGTGAACTTGTCCTTCCATTTCTCTGACCGTGACATCATTCATCCACAAAGTGCAGATTTGCAATAAATCAGACTTTTTGCCCTTGAATTTTAAAGGAACACATAATGTCCCTATCTGTGTTCTTAGTTGGATCTAAGTCCTGTATTAACCTTATTATTTTTTATGTAATGAGCTACAGTTTTACCACCTTCAGTAACAAAAAGCTCTGGTAGGCTCTAAAATAAATTTGTGTCATGTTACGACCAAAGTGCTGCTAAATTCACTTAAAACCCAAGAAGTTTTGAATAATTAAATACTTAATCTTTAGCTCTGGTGTATTTAATAAAGCTGTCTCCTAATTTTATGGATTCTTCTAAAGGTAATACAAATGCACTGCATTATTAGTATTTGCATATTAATACATTCAGCCTTCTGGCTACTTTAGTAGGAGAAAAACTGCTCCAGAGTGATGTTTAAGGCAATAAATCACTGGGACTTGCAGCTGAATGGATTCTGGGCAAATGTAAGTGAGCAGAATGACCTGGAACGTGTTGAAGAGGCTTTTGAGGGTTTGTGTGCACTCTTGCAGCCACTGAAATGCAGGAGTTGCTGGCAGCAGTGAACAGCGTTGCTGTGAAATCCTCAGACAAGAACACTCGCACTCGGGCGCTTTGGGTCATCTCCAAGCAGGCCTTTCCTCCAGAAGTTGTTAAAAAGGAGGTGAGTTTCTTCTCTGCTCTTTTCTGGCCTCATTCCTCGCAGAGAGGAGGCTTCAGAAATTGTTAAAAACGAGGTGAGTTTCTTCATTTCTCATTTTGGTGCTGTCTTTTCCTGGGGAGAGGAGGCGAATTGTTTCTTTCCACTCAGTAGCTTTTGAATCTGAAGGTTATTTCCCATCAAATCTGACAGGCAGGTATCAATTCTTGGCAAACCTGAGCCAGAAATTCCTGCTCTCCTAGAGGGGAAAGCTGCAACGTGAGCAGTTCTATCAGAAAGCAATGGAATATCACAGGGGAGAAAAGTTAGGAATATTCCAGCTTAAAACAGCACGTGGCATAATCCAAACACAATCCTGGAAAATGAAATGTGACAATTCCAGCTCCTGCTGGAATCCTTTGTATCCAGGTGCTCACGGTGCTGTTCTCTTGTTTCCTCAGGTGTCCAATATTCTCTCTACCCTGGAAACAATCCTGACTAAAGGAGAAGTTCAGTCTGTTGTGGTTGAATATGAAACACTTAATGTCATTATACGGTGAGTGCTCTGCAATATTCCACTGTCAGCCTTTATCTGAGGGGGGAACTCTTCATACAAATCCCAAGTGGCACTAAATGTACTGAAGAAAAAACCTCTAAAGCTGCTTGAGTTGTTTATTCTGTTAAGGATTGTTTTCCTCTGGTGTTGCCCTGGTTGTCACTGGGCTGGAGGTGGTTGCTGAGTGCTGTGGGTGGGATTTGGGATGGGAATGGTGTTGATAACACCAGGGGTGGTTTAGTTATTGCTGAGCAGAGTTTGCTCTAAGTCAGGGACAAGGGGACACAAGAGCTGGGAGAGGACACAGCTGATCCCAAGTGACCAGGGGATATTCCATGGAGTTGTGAACTGGGGAGCTGCTGGGCTGTGCACCACTTGTTTTGTGTATTATAATTATTTAAAATATTACCTTAATAATGATGTCATTATTGTGATGCAGAAATTAGCCATTCATTTTTAGTGGCTCTTCAGGAATTACTTCCCACCTCTCACCTGTGATTCCCAAGTCATGTTCTTACATTTTGTCTCCAGAACCTGCCTGCTTGAGAAATTCTCTGCCATTATTTGGGGGTTTATTTAAAAATGTCTTATTTAGAAATATTCCCTTGGCAACGCATTTTAGTGCAGTGTTTCCCATAACACTTTTGAAATTCCTGTCTCATTCCAAAAGTGACTTTTTAGGACCATCACTGTGAGCACGTTGTTCTGGTCAGCAGAACTGAAATAATTCAAATTTTATCTTAGTGCTGATTTAATTTCTGTATTAGTAAATACATTGAGCTTGTATCTTCCCTCTTTTTTTAAGTTTTCTCTTAAACTTTTGGCAGCTGGTTTGAGCTGCAAATCCATTTTAAATATTTCTTTTAAACAGCTCTTGTCCTCTGGCTTTAACAAAATGACTTGAAGGGCAGAACTTTTCCTTAGTGCAGCAAATTCTCCATGAACTGTAGGGATGGGGATTTGACTTTCCTGGGGAAAAGGGGGAGACTTGACAAAACCCCAGGATTTCTAGATTCAGGCTATCTTGAATATATGCCAGATATTCCCATTTCCCCACGTTTTTTGGTGTGGGTGGGATGGTAGAAATGTGTGGAATTTTGTCATGCTGTGCTATTTTGGGAAAAGGAGGATAAAATCAGAGCTCTGAGCAGGCCAGTGTTCATGGAGTCTGTCCAAACCTGCCTTGGGATTTGTCCAGAAGCTGCTGGGAGTTGTTGCCAGCTGTGTGGGAGCTGCCTGGGCTCCTGGGAACTCCCAGGAATGGTTCATGGCCAAACTTTCCTTGGGCATTGTGCATTCCTGTCAGGCTCTCAGCTCCTGTGCCCAAATTGTTGTGATAAAATGGAAAGCACAGCTCTCCAGTCAGACCGTGGTGCTTCTGGAGAGGTTTATCTGAAATAACACTTGAACTTTGCTGGTTTAATACAATTGATTAAAAAAATTGAGATGGTTTCCTGTAAATCCTGGATTAAATGAGAGCATTTATCGATGATACAAAGATAACTTGAGTGCCTGAGCTGCTGTTGGAGATCTGTAATCCCTATTTCTTTGGGTTTGGTTTTTTTTTGGATCCAGCTTAATAGAGCAAGCTCCAGCCCAGATGGGAGAAGAGGCTGTGAGGTGGGCCAAGCTGATCATCCCCCTGGTTGTCCACTCAGCTCACAAAGTGCAGTTAAGAGGTGCCACTGCCCTGGAGATGGGAATGCCACTGCTCCTGCAGAAGCAGCAGGAGGTGGCAGCTGTCACCGAGCACCTGATGACCACAGTGAGTGACAGTGCTGGGCCTCTGGTCAGCACCTGGGGCTGCTGGGGAGCATTCATTCCATTTCCTGTGCATTGACAGCTTCTTAATGCCAGTGGTTTTAATGGGAAAAAAAAAAGGATGGAAATGTAAATACAGGGAAAGCATTTTCCAACTTCTTGATGCCAGTGATTTTAATGGAAAAAAAAAAGATGGAAATGTAAATACAGGGAAAGCATTTTCCATGTCCTTTAAGAGTCCCCATCCTGTGCAGCAGCAGCCCCTTGGTGTCTTTGATGAAGCTTTTCATGTTCCCCTCCACTTCCAGGACTGGCCTTACTTGGCTCATTTATTTTTTTTCCTTATTTTCTGCTCAAAAACCCAACCAAACAAGCTGGTGTTTGGGGTCAGGGCGTGTTCTGACTTCACAGCTGGAGGAAATGCAAATATTTGAAGGCATGAATTTTGCTTTGTTGGTTGCCACTGTGAGAATAAGAGCAGTAAATTTCAAGTGAAAAGAGACTCAGGTGGTAGCAGAATGAAATCCTTCTGATGTAGAAACATCAGAAATGCTGCTCCACTTCCTCATGGCACCACAAGCTGTGGATTTTGCTAAGCAGAACAAACTCATGTTTAGTCTAGGTGTATGACTTTTATATATATATATTCAACTGTAAAAAATATATTTGCATTATCTCAAATCTTGTCTGTTGGTTGTGTCCCCAGACATTGGTATCAGTGTGTGGTTTTAGGAATATTTTAAATCCATTTCTTGTAGAAATTCTGTTTCTTTCTGTCTGCAGAAATTAATTTCCGAACTTCAGAAATTGTTCTCTTCAAAAAACGAGACCTTCGTGTTAAAGCTGTGGCCCCTGTTTGTCAGATTGCTTGGAAAGGTAAGCAGCAAAGGAATAAATCTTTAGGAGAGGAGTTTGGAGCAGCAAAAATCTCTTTTAATGGTGAATTTCTTCCTGCTCAGACCCTGCATCGCAGTGGCAGCTTCATCAACTCCCTGCTGCAGCTGGAGGAGCTGGGCTTCCGCAGTGGCTCCCCTGTGGTGAAGAAAATTGCCTTCATTGCATGGAAGAGCCTCATTGATAACTTTGCTCTGAATCCAGGTAGGTCTGAAAAAAATATTTAGCCTGATTTGTTTTAATGCAAGTCATAGATAGCTGGAAAAATGTACGTACTGGAATATGTACTTTAATGCATAACTGGAAAAAAATAATCTGTTAGTGACCAGTGCATTATTTGTGTGCCACTGGATAGCCACATAATGGTGCAGAAAAGTTAATTGTCTGTGTGCATAGCTAAAATTCACATTTTTCTTGGTTTTTTTCCTTGTTTTCTTTTCTTTTTGAGGCAAGGTGATAGTTTGATCGTTTGTTCTGTTCTAATTTTTCTGCTGGGAATGCTAGAAATAGAATAAAATTGTAAACTGTGTTTTGTAGTGCCATAAATGATCCAAACAGCAGTGAAATAGAGAATAAAACATTGTGTGTGTTTTGTTTTGGGTGGTGTGATCTAACTGGAGAAAGGCAACACTTCAGGATTCCAGAGGTGTTAGAAAAAAGTTCTTTTAAAGGTGTAACCTGGACCTGGACAAGTTTTTAGTCTACCTTGTGTCAAAACACAATATTTTTTACCTTGATTGTGCTTCTCTGTGTTCTGAAAACTCAGTGTTTGATTTTCCTGTCCCTGGAGCAGATGGGACCTAACAGAGCAAGCAAGAGGGAATTTCTTCTGCTTATCTCAGAATCCCAAAATGGGTCAGGTTGGGTCCAACCTCCCTTCTCTAGTGGGGTCAGGTTGGAATGCAGAAAATTTAATTTCAGCCTTTGTATTGAAAATGAATACTTGATTTTTGTGGAGTTCTAAGCAATAATTAGAGCAGTAAGAGAATTTGAAAGCTTGGTATGGTTGAGTTTTGCAAATTACTGTTAATTGAATTTGAAGCTAAAAGATACTGGGGAAAAAAAAAACCCATCATGGTTTAATCAGATTTTGCTGAGGCGTGATTCAATAATCTGTGTTGTTCAAAATGCACTTTTTGGGTCCCCCAGACATCCTGTGCAGTGCTAAGAGGCTGAAACTGCTGATGCAGCCCCTGAGCTCCATCCACGTGAGGACAGAGGCTCTGGCCCTGACCAAGCTGGAGGTCTGGTGGTATTTGCTGATGAGACTGGGGCCTCACCTGCCCTCAAACTTTGAACAGGTAACTCAGCTGGCAGGAATCCTGATCCCTGTGCAGCAGAATGTAAAATAGTCCTGCTTCATCCCTTTCTGCTTTGTTACTGAAATCAAACTCCCTCCAGGAACCAGTTTGTCCTGGTGTATGGCTTACAGATTGTGTAGAAGGGTTATTTGGGACTCACAGCCCCAAAATATTGGAGAGTCTGTGGGAATGTCCTGAGAGCATCTCTGAAAATCTGCCCTGGGTGCAGTCATGGATTATAAATGTGTTAAATAGAGGCAGCTCTCTCCTTTCACTAAGGAAGTGTGGGCTTGGAAAAGGCTGCCATAGGAAAACTGGTGAAAAGACCAAAAAATATTTAGGAAGATAGAAAGAAAAATGATGCAGGTGTTTCATTTCTAGTCACACTGTAAGTGGAATGGACCTGTTTCAACACTTGGATTTAATTAAATTAATCCTCAAGATGGGAGTAAAGGGAGGGAAAAGTATTTTCTTAGGATTATTGAAATATACTGCACCCACCAGGAATTTGTGTTTGATTAGACATTCTAATTCATTCTAAATACCCAGAATCTCTGATTTGTGAGCAGCAGCCCACTCTGTGCTGATTGAAATGAGTTTTTTGTGGCTTGCACATGCTGTAGCTGTTGCTGGGATCCTTTTTCAGGTTTGTGTCCCACTAATCCAAAGTACCCTGAGTGTGGATCCTGCTGCTGCATTCCCAGGAACTCCCTCACGGCCAAACAACCCCAGCCTGGGCTCAGCACTCTGATTTTTGAGCAGCAGCCCAGTCTGTGCTGATTGAAATGAGTTTTTATGGCTTGCACATGCTGTAGCTGTTGCTGGGATCCTTTTTCAGGTTTGTGTCCCACTAATCCAAAGTACCCTGAGTGTGGATCCTGCTGCTGCATTCCCAGGAACTCCCTCACGGCCAAACAACCCCAGCCTGGGCTCAGCAGCCCCTGGGCAGAAACCAGGTACTGAAACATCAACCTGTGGAAATTTCCAGCTCCATCTCACGTGCACAGACTCATCTCTTCTGTTTGTCACGTTCTGCTTTTTCATTTGTAGTTCTTGTTCTTCAGAACAGTGATTTTTCTGTGTGATTTGTATGGGGGAAAGTGAGGCTGTTGCAGTCATTATTTAAAGTTTCAAAAGTTGTGCCAATCACAGTTTGAGGAGCAGTTTTAGTGGCCTGAATTTTGTTCTCTGTTGCAAGGGAGCTCTGGTTTGAAATCTCATTTTTTCATCTTTGAGTGCTATTTATATGTGCCCTTTTATTTCTGTGGCATTTTTAGTTTCTGCCTGAATGGTAGAGAGCCTTGGAATGGTTTGGGTTGGAAAGGACCTTAAAGCTCTTCCAGGGACACCTTCCACTGTCCCAGGCCCTGGCCAGCCAGCCTTGGGCACTTTAGGGATGGGCTCCCCACCCTCCCAGCCAGGAATTCCTTCCCAATATCCCACCAAACCCTGTCCAGTGATGATGATCCATCAGGGATTTTAATACTTCAACCACATGTGAAACCACCTCTATTTGAGCTTTATATCTAATTATCCAGTAAGGAACTCCTGGTTTTCCTTGCTTTTCTGGAAGCCTGGCATCCATGGCTTGTGCCATTCTGTTCTGCTGTAATCAGGAGCCTCAGGGACCCTCAATTTGGGGAGTTTCCTGTTTTCCCTTCTTAAAAAAGTTCATCTTAGTCCTGTGAGATCACAGCTGAGTTGGTCACAACATTTTGCCAAGACCTCTTAAATTTCTGTTCCAGGTGATGGAAACTGTTTTGTAGCAGCAGATTTATACAAGTGTTCACTGGCTGTGTAACCACAGCTTCCATGGAGATTTGGATGGCCAAAATAAAATTTACTGTCCCATAACTCACAATTTTGGGGCAGATATTTAAAATCCTGGGGAAAATATGGCTGTGATAGCAAACCCCACTTATCTGAGAAACCTGGCTGTCAGAGGTGCCTTTCAGCCAGCAGCACTCCACGATTTATCCTTTTCCCTGGAATTTCTGTGCCCTGCCTCAGGTCCTGTGCTGCTGGTGAGCCCAGGCACGCCCAGGATGGCCCTGAACAGCAGCTCAGCAGGAGGGCAGCTCTTCCCCTCCATCCAGCTCCTGGGCTTTGAAATGCTGCTCCACTTCCTCATGGGACCACAAGTTGTGGATTTTGCTAAGCAGAACAAACTCGTGCTTAGCTTAGGTATGTGAGTTTGATATTTATATTTAATTGTAAAAAATACATTTGTGCCACCTCAAATCTCGTCTGAGTTTAAACCATTTCATTCTAAGTCTTGTCAGTTTTAAGATACCTTTATGTTGAAAATGCTGTAAATACACAAATACTTGATTATTTTTAAGGCTTGTTTTCCCAGTAAACTGCAAAGTAACAGGTTTATGGAATGTGTTTTTTTGTTCTTGTAGAGCCTCTCCAGTACCCACTGATCAGTAGCCCTTCTTTTTTTTGTAAGCATGCCAGCACTCTGATAAATGCTGTTCAGGATGGCTTTATTGCAATTGGAAAAGAAGTTCCTGGTAAGAATTCAGTGGGGAAATTTCAACATTTTCTGGGAAATCAAGTGGGCAAGGAAACATAAGAAAATCAACCCTTTGGGTGATGTCCTGATGTTATAAAAAGTCAAATTGGTCTCACTTGCATTGAAATTTGAGTTTTGGCTTAAATGGAAACCTGCCCTTTAGCACAATTTGTATTTTAGCTGCAGTTTTGTTGAATATTTTTATTGCAAACCGAATAAAAGCATTGTTGCCTTGCAGATTGTTTGCTGAATGTTATCTGGAAGGACATAAATGGATATGTAAAAACAGCAATTGAAGCAGGTAAAAAGGGTCATTTTCTTTAATTTGGCATTGCTCACCAGTCAGAGGTGGTTTATTTTTAAACTAGACCAGAAACTGATGATTGTTCATTGCCTGGGTTTAGTCTGAACCAATAATTCTGTTCTATTTTAAAGCAATTTCAAAAGAAAAACAACCCTTCCTCAAGTCTTTAGTATTGAGGAATGGAGACAAAAATTAAAAGTTTTTGACTCTTTTTTTCTTCATGGAAATTCTGTTCCACAGTAAACTGTGGAGTCTGCAGATGTATACAAATTGTTTCCTATTTTAAAAACATCCTTTATCCAAGGAAAGTCCAGAATAGGCTTAATAATGCAAACTTTTTTATTGAAAATCAAACAGAACATGAAGAAGCATTCTTTAGATGAACACAAAATTCCACAACTTTAATGTAACAAAATTCAAATCCTAAATGAAACAAAGGTGTTTCCATTTCCTAATTAAACCTGAAGGATTTTTATTTAAATTTTTAAATTTCATTTCTGTTGTGAGCAGAACTGATACCTGAATCTCTGAAGGACTTGGTACATTTTTACAAATTAACACAGATTTTTTTTTTGCTTTTACACTGAAAATCTGAATGATGCTCACAGTGACCATTCCTCTGCTCTGACTGGAAATATTTATTGCAGGGAATAAGAAGGAGAAGCAAGGCTCAGAAATACTGACCATGTTACTGCAGGCCTTAAAAAACACCGTGAGATCCAACGCTCTGCCCGTGCAGAAGGTCCTGGTGAGTTCTGCTTCAGAAGCATTGTCAGGAGAAGAGGCAGAACTGGCTACATGGCTCTCCTGGGCCTCAAAAAACACCTTGGAGACCTTCTGGATGGAATTTTTCCTTGTTTTTTAGCTGAAGGGAATTGTTTCAGCTTTGCTTTTTTGGGGGGGATTTTTTTGTGATTTTTTTGTAATTTTTTGTGATTTTTTTGTAATTTTTTGTGATTTTTTTGTAATTTTTTTGTGATTTTTTTTTTGTAATTTTTTGGGGTTTTTTTGTAATTTTTTGGGATTTTTTTGTGATTTTTTGGTGATTTTTTTGTAATTTTTTGTGATTTTTTTGTAATTTTTTGGGGTTTTTTGTAATTTTTTGGGGGTTTTTTGTAATTTTTGGGGGGTTTTTTGGTAATTTTTTTTGTGATTTTTTTTGTAGTTTTTTGTAAATTTTTTGTAAATTTTTTATTTTTTTTGTGATTTTTTTTTTTGTAGTTTTTGGGGGGTTTTTTGTAATTTTTTTGTACATTTTTTGTAAATTTTTTATAATTTTTTTGTAAATTTTTTTTGTATTTTTTGTAAATTTTTTCGGTGTTTCTTTTGTAATTTTGTGGGGTTTTTTGTAATTTTTTTTTGTTATTTTTTTATATATAATTTTGTGGGGGTTTTTGGGTTTTTTGTGGTTTTTTTGTATTTTTGGGGGGATTCTTTTTTTTTTGGTGTGGGCTTTGTATTTTTGGTGTTATTTGAATTTTTTGTGTTATATCTGCATTTTCTGAATTATATTTGCAATTTTAAAATTATATTTGTATTCTATTTATATTTTTTGTGTTTTATGTGTATTCTATTTTTTGTATTACATTTGTATTTTTTATTTTATTTGCAATTTTTGTACTATATTTGCAATTCTAAAATTATTCGTATTTTATTTGTAATTTTTTTATTTTATTTGTGGATTTTTTTGTATTTATTACATGTTGCTTAAAAGATTTGGACTCTCAGAAAAATATATTTAAATGTATTTTTTCTCTTCCCCTGCTTAGTCTCTCATTGATATCACTGTCCAAGAGTTGCCTCCAAAGGTGTTGGGATCCCCAGCTTACCAGGTTGCTGATATGGATCTTTTAAATGTAAGTCTGAACTAATTCTGGGACTCCATTAATGCTGAAAGGTTCTGAGAAGCCAAATTATTTCATGTTGCAGAGTGCAGACTTTGTTTGCATGCCTCACTCGTTTAATTCTGTCTAATTAATGAAATTACTGCCCAAAAAGGGCTGATGTTCATTAGTGAATGTCATGTTCTGTGTGCTGCGTCGGAAGGGGGGGACAGATAAGAAAATATTCAGACAATAATCACAAAAAACTGAGAAAAAAAGGCTGAAATGCTGCTGAATTTTGGGGGTTTTTGTTCAGGGAGGAGCAGACTGAGTGGGAAGGAGTGTGCTCCTCGTTGAAGTTTTAATTAGCAGTTATTAAATACTTTTATTAAGTACTCTCAGCATTAGCAAACCTGAAATATTTGTGGTAGATTTGAACAAAGATCTCTTGCTGTCACCTGGAAATGAGCAAATCCCAGGATCTGGCAGCATCTTAGGATTCCAGTTTTCCCTCTTATTTTTATGTCAGATTGTTAGAATTGACAATTTTGGACAACTTTTAATAATTGTGAATTTCTGGCTAATAGTAATAATAATTGTGCATCTCTGGCTAATAGCAATAATAATAATAGTGAATTTCTGGCTAATAATAATAATAATTATGCATTTCTGGCTAATAGTGATGATAATAATTGTGAATTTCTGGCTATTAATAATTGTGAATTTTTGGCTAATTTTAATAATAATAATTATGCATTTCTAGCTCATAGTAATCATAATAATAGTGCATTTCTGGCTAATAATAATAATAATTATGCATTTCTGGCTAATAGTGATGATAATAATTGTGAATTTCTGGCTATTAATAATTGTGAATTTTTGGCTAATTTTAATAATAATAATTATGCATTTCTAGCTCATAGTAATCATAATAATAGTGCATTTCTGGCTAATAATAATAATAGTGAATTTCTGGTTAATAATAATAATTGTGAATTTTTGGCTAATAGTAATAATAATAGTGGATTTCTGGCTAATAGTAATAATAATAGTAGTGAATTTCTGGCTAATAATAATAATAATAATTGTACATTTCTGGCTGATAATGATAATAATTATGAATTTCTGGCTAATAATGATGATAATTTACATTTCTGGCTGATAATGATAATAATAATTGTGAATTTCTGGCTAATAATGATAATAATTTACATTTCTGGCTAATAATATTAATAATAATAGTGAATTTGTGGCTCAGAGTGCAGGGCAGTACAGAAACACTCGTGGAAGTGAGGCAGGCACTTCAGGTGCTCAGTGCTGTTTTAACCTTTCCCATTTCTCTTCCCAGGGAACCCCAGCTCTGTTCCTGATCCAGCTGCCTTTCCACAACAACCTCTTGGAACGCTGCGTGACGGATGAGAGGTTTGAGCATCCCTTGGGGAACACCACGCCGTTTTTACGTCCCCTCTCGTTTCAGCCGGGGGGAAAAGCCAAACTCTGAGCTGTGGAATTTCCTTCCCCAGGTTCTTTGGGATTCTGGAAGCTCTGGTGGGCTGTGCCCTGTCTGGGCCCACCTCTGCCCTGGCTTTCAGCGAGTCCGTGCTCGGTGTCGTTGATCAGAGCGCAGGCCAGGTGGGCAACAAGGAGCACCTCTGGAGAATGTGGAGCATTGTTGTTCATCCTCTGACCGAGTGGATTAATCAGGTAATTAATTCATTACTCAGCGAATTTGGCTCTCTTCCCCACACCCTCACAGGAGAGATTTGCGTTTATCTGAATTTTTTAAGGAATTCCATGTCTTGAAGTGGTACTGGAATTAGCTAGCTTGGCATAATCCTGCTGGTGAAAACCATGGGAAGGTTCCCCCTCCAGGAACTGTTAACTTTTAAATACCATGGGTTGGTTTGCTTGGTGTGAAAATGAAATAAATCCCTGATTGGGAAGATTGGGATGTTCATTAGAGCAGAGTTTCACTCATGTTAGACATCTTTAGTGTAATAAAAGCCTTATAAATGATGATATTATGATATTTTAACACCTTATTGACTAGAAATAAGTTGACTGTAATCAGGTGCAAAAACATGTTGTAAACTCCAGTGTGGTGATACTAGAAATAAGTTGATTGTAATCAGGTGCAAAAACATGTTGTAAACTCCAATGTGGTGATTTCTGCAGCGTGGAGTGGTTTGGGTGAGACTTGAAGATTTAAGAATTCCTTTTGCTGACAGGAGTTGGTAGAGAAATGAAAAAAAGGAGTAAAAATAAGTATAAAGCTTAAATATTCAAATGTCCCAGTTTGAGGCGACTTCCCCAAGGGGTCTCCTCTAAAAAAGCAGATTTTAGCAGCTCTTCTCCCAGAAGATAATCTAGGAGATAATGGTGTTTGGGAGATAATCTCCTTGGAGGAGAGTGGAAAAAAGTGTTTATTTAACAAGCAAAGTATTCCCAAGTCTGAAGAAATGAATTCTGTTAAACCATAAAATTCTTTTCTTGTTGCAGAATAACGAGGTGAACCAGGGGGATGCCCTGGAGCACAACTTCAGTGCTGTGTACAGTGCTTTGTTGCTGCCAGTATCCCACATTTTCCCCACTCAGGGATTCCCACAGGTAAGAGCAAATGAATCAAATTAATTCAAAACGTGGCATTTATAAAATCTCTGAACTCTCAGAGCTGACTTCGGGTTCAGTCACCTGGGTTTTGGGTTCAGTTCAACACCATGAATTTAAAACCCTGAACCTCCAACTTAAATCCCTGAAGAATCCCCTAGGTTTTAACAGCAGAAGAAAACAAAAAGCAAGTTTTTCTCTGTGCACAGATACTGAAATTTTACCAAGTTTTCCTCTCTCTGTTCAAGCCAAGTCTGAAATCCTTGCTGCGCTCCTGGTCCGACCTGTACCGAGCTTTTGCTCGCTGTGCTGCTCTGGTGGCAACAGCAGAAGAAAACCTGTGCTGTGAGGAGCTTTGTGCCAAAATACTGTCTGGGCTAGAAGGTGAAACTCCAGTAGTGAGTATAAAACTGATCATTTAGCAAATCTCTTTTTAATTAGGTCTGAGAACGTGTGTTCTAGATTCTGATGTGATTTCTGCAGCGTGGAGTGGCTTGGGGGAGATTTGAAGCTTTAAGAATTCTTTTTGCTGACAGGAGTTGGTAGAGAAATGAAAAAAGGGAGTGAGAATAGCTATAAAGGTTAAATATTCAAATAGTTAAGCAGATTTTAGATTTGTCTTCTAATTAATAAGAATGATTAATGGGTGTCATTGTGGTGGTAAATGGGATCTGTGCAGGTAAAATGTGTTCATAACACAGGCAGTTAGGGAGGAGAACATGGAACCATCAGCCTTGTACACTGAAATTTAAGGATCTTACTCCTAAAGCTGTATAAAAAAGGGAGATTTTAAAAGAATCAGTGGCTTTGTTACCTAAATTGCTTATTCCCAAACTCACACCACAAGGGGAGGGGGATGAACATTTAGTTCGGGATATAAATCCTTCATGCATAAAGTTCACTTTGGAAAAAATACTGTGAAAAACACAAAAAAATGCAATGAAAAAACCTGAAATTGAGAGGATTGCATTGTTGTAATCTACCTTGGATGCTGCTGTATGCTGATAAATAAGTGATAAATATCACTTTTAAAAATCAGTAATTACTAAACAAGACAATTAAAAAATTCAGTGGGAAGTTATATTGCAGATTCTTTTAGCTCACAATATCAGTGTTCCTTTTAAAGCAAGTTTGGCCTTATTTAGGAAAATTTGGGTAGATTGAGAAGGGAAAAAGCAACTTTGCTCATCTTTTTCTATGCACTAAAAATTATTTGTGCTTTGACTGTTAATGACAGCTTAATTGTTGTGCCTGTAATGACTTTTCTGACAGCCAGGCTTTGTGCCTGAGTGCACAGTGAGCCTTGGACCTTCATTTTATTGATTCATCCTAAAACACAAACACTTTGTGTTTAATTATTAGAATGGGAAGCCCATCCTCACTGTAAATGTGTATTTAAAATGGAATTTTATCAGTCTACCTGATGATGCAGAAAACTTCACCCACCTTTAATTAAAAGTTGTTTCTTTGCTGTCCTGAACACCAAGGGTGTTTTTTTTTCTGTCCTTGTTGCGCTTTTGGGGATTGATTTTTGTTTCTCCTTGTTGATTTCTTGTTTTGCTGCTTGACTTTTTGTTTTTTTCTGATTGATTTTTCTTTCTGCTGATGGATTTTTGTTTCTGTTTCCTCCTCAGGTGTTTTCCATGCTGGAAGGTCTCACCCACCTTGTGTCAGTCATGGTTGACTGCATCAACTTTGCACCCTATGGCACTAAATTCCAGCCCAAAAACAGATGTAAGGAAATACTTTAATTTTGGGGTTTCTATGTGTGGCTCCAAGAGCTGGTTAAAAATCAGAGTTTAACAGAAGACAAAGGTCATTGTGTATAAAATACTCTTTGGTTTGTTTCCTATTCCCCTATTCCCACTTAAAGCTGGAGAAATAATTTCCAAAAAAGCATAATTCAATAAAAAAGTAGTTAAAATTTGCCTGCCCCATGGGAATTTGTTAAAATAGTAAAATGCAGTGTTGGGCTGCTGAAGGAATGAAATGCTTTAATTGGAAATGTTGATGAGGAAGAGCATAATGCAAACTTCACTTCCAAATAAAATAATAAATTCTATTTCTCCTTCCCTCCTGTTCACTGTTCCAGAATTTGTGTATCAGGTGCTATCTGAGGAATTGTTCATTTTCAAGTAGCCATTAAAACCTTAAAAGCAGAGTTTGAGCAGCCAGAAGCGTAAATAAGAACAGAAATCAGATCAATTTATGCATTAAAGATGTGTTTAAGTTGTTAAATTTTAAACTATTTCTACGTAGATCTGGTTTGGCAATCAAAGTTCTGCCTCTTATGTAGACTCAATATTCAGCTGTCTTTTCACGCCGCTTAAGGAAAAAAAATCCAATTTTTAATGGGAATTTTTTGCCCCTCAGCCCCCCAGACACCCACAGACTGGGCTAAGAAGAAGAAGGAGCCCCTTGGCAAGCTGAGCTCCCTGTCCAAGCTGCTGCTGCTGCTGCTGAACTCCTTCCACGAGCTGAGCGGCGCGGAGCCGCACGCGGAGGCGCTGCTGGCGCTGGGCCCCGCGCTGCTGGCCGCGCTGCACGCCGTCCTCAGCCGCGTCTCGCTGCCCTCCCTCCTGGGCACCACCCTGGCCGTCTTCTCCGAGCCCCTGGCTCTGTTCTATGAAAAAAACAAGTCAGTGGTTGAGGGGGAGCTGGTGGGAAATCTCTGGGGTCGGGCGGGATGGAGCTCAGGGTTTGCGGGGCTTGAGGAAAGCTCCGCGTTTGGAACGTTGGTGTTTGCTCTGGCGCTCTTGGCGTCTCTGCAGGGCTCCAAAGTTTGTTTTCCACCTTGCCCTGCAGTGAAAATATTTATTGATAGGAATAAATGCAGTTTTTTAGGAAAGAATAAAAATTTTTTTTGCAGTAAATTTCCTAGGAAATGAATGGTAGTTTCTTGGTGTACACTGAAATCCTGGAAGTTTTTAAGCGGAAGGAAAAAACTTTGCTTGGTGCTTTTTTCCTGAGCAATGTTTTCCTTGCATTTATTCATAAAAACAGAAGAGATATTTTTTTAAAGTTTTTTTTTGTTTGTTTTGTTTTTTTATTTATTTTTTTTTTTCTGAAAAAGGACAAGTTGGATAAATATTTTTGAAGGAAGACATGTGAAAGCAAATAAAATTTAGGAACCTCTTCAGCTTGCAGGTCACAGGCTTATAAAACGAGTTAAAATGTGCAGTTTGCTCACATTTTTCTGGCTAATTGTACCTAAGGATTTTTTGTACATGGAATATATTTATTTATATGGAATGGTTTAGTTTATGGAATTACTTAGTGGTGCTTCAGGTTTTTAATGCCAATATTACAGCTTTTAATGCAAATACTTACGGGGCCTGGGATATGTGTTTAAGGAGAGCATTTAGAGTGCAATTAGAAGTTAATTTATAAGAATTTAATTTAATTTTAAATTTGTACTGATTACCACTGACTTTTCCATTAATTCCTCCTGAAGTCAGCATATCAGTATCCATGGAATTTAAAGGATGATCTGGGAAACTCCATCAGGAAATTGTTTAAACCCCAACTGAGGCTCATTTCACAAAATGATTCCACCAAGTTGCTCACTAAAACAAGTGTGTAGTGCTGGAGTTTATTATAGTCTGTTAAATTTTTACGCTTGGGCTAAATGAGACAGCAAAATAGAAATGAATTGAATTTGTTTTGGCAGGCTCCCTGAGGTACCCAAAGTCTACAGCAATCTGAACAACAAGGTAAATTTGCTGCAGAAATCACTGGGCTTGGGGGAGATGTGCAACAGCAGAGCTCTGAAATTTCTTCTGTATTAAAAAAAACAACGAAAATGTGATAGGGTAGAGATTTAATTTTTAAATCATTTTAAATTTAAAATTTAAATTCCAGAAGTGAGGATCACTCAGCTCTGGGACTTTTATGCGATGCGATATTTCAGGCTGTATAAAAACAAAGTTGAAAAGAAACTTACAATTGAAACATTTCAGATCTCAGTTGAAAATTTCCACTAAAACCCCTGTGCTTTGTTCTCCCTGAGCTGGAGAAGCTGCTGGCAGAGATCCTGCAGTGCCTGCAGTGCCACTGCCCGGGCTCCTGTGACACTGAGCTGCTGCAGCAGCTGAGCCCCGTGCTGTGCGTGGCCTTCCAGCACAGGAGCAAACAGATCCGCCAGCAGAGCGCCCAGCTCTGGAACTGCACCTTTGCCAAGGCCTCCTCGCTCACCTACCCCCAGGAGCTCAAGTAAGAATCAGCTTTTTATTGCTGCCATCTTCACAGGGAGGTGTTGTGCCGTTCTGATTCCCTGTGCAAGCTTATTGCCAGCTGCTGCTCTTCTTCTGCACCTTTCCCCCTCCCATAAATCTAAAATTGTTTTTTTTTTTTGTTCTTGTTGTTGAGCAGGTCTGTGTTGAGCCAAGCCAAAAAGAAAATCCCTCTGCTGCTGCCTGGCTTTGAAAGCATTGAGGTGTCTGAGGAGTGCAGTGGGCCCTTCTCTGACCTGGTAAATGTTTTGTTGGGATTTCGTGGGAGTTGTTCAGCAGGGAGTGAAAGGTCAGCTGGGATTTTTAATCTGATTGACCTGCAGTGGTTTCATGTTCAGGATGATAAAAAGACTCAGCTGGTTTTTGCCGCTTCCTGAACTGTAAATTTTGAGTTCTAGGAATTAATTTGAAATAATTCATTTTTTAAGTTGTGCTCTGCGAAGTTCAGACGAAATGAGTGTGGGATGGTTTTATTCTAGAAGTTACCACAGGGTGGGTTTGTGAGCTTGGAGTTCCTTCCCACAGTGCATTCAGGGTGGTTTTGTCTGAACAGATGGAGAATTCCCAGCTGGATGCAAAGATCAGTGGAATGGAGGTGAAGGTGGGCCAGAAACGAGATTCAATATTGGCCCAGACAAATGAACCCAAAAATGACGGCAAAGACAAGTCCAGCAACCTGCAAGCAACACCTGCAAAGGTGAAGTGTTCCCAGAGAGGGGTCCTGGAATCAAATCCAGGATCTGCAGGATGAAATCAGGGCTTTGGGGATGCTGAAATATTTTTCTTTGCAGCTTGGGCTGCCCAGCAGAGTCAGAGTTAATATTGCTGTCAGAATTCTCTGCTGAGGTTTGGGAGGGAGGGTGGCAGGAAGGAGCCTCAGTCCTCACTCTGGAGGTTGTGACAGATTTGGGGTTTGGTGGGCTTTGGGGTTGGCACATCCCTCACAGAGCTAGGCCATGTCCTTCAGAAATTCCTGATTTTCAGTTCCTTTCTTGTTCCTAACCCAGGATTTGGGTTTTTTATCTCTCTCCAGTTAAAACTAGAATTTTCATCTCCTAAGAGAACAAGTGAGACGCTTCTGGAAGAGGAGAAATCTGTTGATTTTGTGTTTATTCCTCCAGAAGCAAAACCAAGAATATTGACAGAACATCAGAAAGAAGTGCTTAGGTCAAAGAGGTGTGTCATTTATTGTTTTCAACTTTGTGTGCAATGTCATTCCTTGAGTAGCTGAGCTTGACTTAACTTCAGTTCCTGTTTCTCACACCACCACAGGTCACTGAGTCTTGTTCCATACAAGTTATGAAGTTTAAAGCTCAGAGAGTTCCTTGCTTTGCTGTTATAAAGCAACCAAATTATTCTTGCAATGGCATTTTCTCTTTTCATTAAATACACTCTCTCTGGTCTGTTTGAATTTGGGGAATTTGCAGTTCGTATTTTTACTTGGGGACTGACAGTGTGAAATAAAAGATGTCATTTTTCATAAAGCATGGAATGAAAGGTTTGGGTAAAACAATCTGAGGAAAGGATTTCTTGAGTCAGCAGCAGGTCAGGAATTAGGGTGTTCCCAAGACTCATCTCAATTGCAGAAGAATCTTTAGAATGGTCTCTTTTAATGTGATAAGATAATATTGTTGTGTTTTGTGTGCTTAGGCAGCAGAAGCAGTGTAAGCAGGACTTGAGGCAGGAACTCCTCTGGGTTGTGGTGAATTCTTTGCAGAGTGGGATCCCAATCACAGCTTTTACTCCCCAAAAAGAAAGATTTAATGCAGCTGAAAAATATGGCCTTGAAATAAGGAGATATAAATTCCAGAGAAAAGTCTGACTCCCATTCCTGGTGTTGTTCTAGAGCTGATATCCCTGCCATGTACAACAACTTGGATGCTTCCCAGGACACCACCTCATTTTCCCAGTACAGCCAGAGCCAGGAAGATTCTTTGTGAGTAGATTTACCCAGTTGAGGTCGTTTAAGGTTTCTCCTTTAGCAGCACACTGATTTCAGTAATTCTCTTCTAGGGAAATGCCACCTTCAGTAGAAAATGCCAAAGAAGACACTGCAAACCAACCTCAGGTAATTTCCCATTGTCTGATGGTGACTAAAATCAGTTTCTGCCAAAAATGAGAGGTTTTCTGATTTGTTTTCCATTCTCAACACCAAGTGAGAGAAAATTTAACACCATTGCAGTGCTGTGTTCTGCTTCATATAATTTGTTCCTTTAGGATTAATTAGAATATCACTTAGGCCAAATCATTGGGTATTTGATGTCAGAATGGGGGGATTTATGTGAGCAGTTTCTGGTCACCCATGTGCCTGTGCTGCCACACTGTTTTACTGGGGTCAGGATTGTAAATCCTGATTTCCTCTTGGGGAGGACTTGCCTTGAACACTGCTGTGCTAACTGTAGTGCCAGTCAGACCAGGTGAAATACAGCAACTCTTCAAGCATTTTTGGAGTTCTTTGTTTTGGGATTGAATGGTTTTTTAAAAGTGTGTTTTATAACTATCAAAACACAGACAACAAATCATTTGGTGGTTAGAAAAACCTTGTGGGTGTGTTGTTTTCTGTTGCACCAGAACTGCAGTTGACTGTTATAAGTACAATATAACAAGTAGAAGGACAAGTACAGCTATTCCAGTTGATTCCTAGGACAAACCTTTTGCTGTTGATGTTTTTGGGACAGGAGGAAAACGTGGGGAGTGAAGGATGTCACTCAGAGAGCCCAGCCTGCGCTGGCGAGGGGGAGGCCAAAGAGGAGTCAGCTGAGATGATCCCAGAGGAAACATCCACTGGAGAGGGGCTGGAGACAAGTTCTGTGGAAGCAGCTCCCCAGGAGGCCTCAGCAGGGAAGGAGGACACCTCAGATGTCACCAACAGCTCAGCCTCCAGTGACATCATCTCTGGCACCCCCCAGCCCGTGAGCCGGCGCCAGTCCTTCATCACCCTGGAGAAATTCGGGGCTGCAGAGAGCAGGCCCTTCAGCCCAGCCCCACTGAGCTCTGTGCCAGAGCTGCCTGGGGCTGCCCCTGAGGCAGCCACGCAGGAAAACAGCAGCGACAGCAAGGCTGGTGCTAAGGCAGAGAAATCTGGAGAGGAAGACAAAAAGCCTCCAAAATTCGAGCCCGCCGCGGGGGCTGTCACCCGCAGGGTGACGCGCTGGCAGAGCAGGATGGAGCTGCAGGGCAATAAATCCAAGCTCCAGAGGAGGTCAGAGGGGCCCCTGGCTCCTGGCAGCCTGGAAGGCAGTGCTGAGCTGAGCTCTACAGTGGAGGATGTGGAGCACATCCTGCTGAGCCACTCCCAGGCTCTGCTCTCCACGGAAGCAGACATCCAGAAAGCCGAGGATGCCATCGCAGAAATGGAGAAGGCCCAGGGGATGGACATGGACTCGAAAGAAAACACTCCCCCAGAGAGCAGCAGCTGCTCTGAGCAGGCCCCAGGGGAGGACAGCCAGGTGCCACAGGTACCCCCTCAGCAGAAGCAGCTGCGGCGTTCCTCCAGGAGACGCTCGGAGGCCATGGAGAGCCCCTCGGGCAGCCAGGAGAAGGAGGATGGGCTCCCAAAAAGGGACAGGAGGAAAGAGGAGGAGAAAGCTGGGCAGAAGAAGCTGTCCCAGGGGAAAGGTGACGGATCCCAAAAGCAGAAAGGAATTCCTGGGAAAACCACAGACGGCACAAAAGAGAGCAGCCAGCCTGAGAGAGTGGCAGAGGACTGGAGCTCCAAGGACTCTGCTGCCTGCAGGGGCCTGGAGGAGGAGGGCAGCTGGGGTGGCAGGAGGGCAGAGGATGCCCCCAGGGCAGAGGGGGAAGGTCAGGGCAGCCTCAGCACAGCAGGGCAGAAGGTGGAGCGCCCACGGTACCACACCAGGAGATCTTCCCAAGGGTTGCTGTCCAGCATAGAGAACTCTGAGGCTGACAGCTCTGAGGGCAAGGAGGAGAGCACAAAGAAGAAAAAACCCGTGAAAGTGAGGAGTAGAAGCAATTCTCTTGAGGGTAAATTGAAAGAGGGACAGGCAGGGAGCCAGAGCCTTGAGGGAGCTGCCCAGGGAAATGAAACCGAGAGTCCACTGGAGGCCAGTAAAGGTGAGCCTGAGGTTGGCACGGGTGCTGCAGTGCCAGCTGAGCCAGGTGGCCTGGAAAAGCAGGAAATTCCTGCAGCTGCTGGAGAAGTTGTGGGCTCTGGCAGCTCTGAGATTGCAGGTGCTCTGCAGGACACCAGCGTGGAGCAGAGCAAGAGGGATGCATCCATGGAGTCACTGGGCAGCCCCTGTGTGTCTGAGCAGGATGGGAGAGCAGCAGAGCAGAGCAAACAGGAGGAGAAGCAAAGAAGCACAGGGGACTGTGCAGCAAGTGTTCCAGGTGCTGAGCTGTCCTCTTTGCAAAGCCCTGAGTGTCAGAACAAGAGGAGCAAAAGGGTGAAAAAAATAAAGAGCTGTGATTGCTGCTTCAAAAAGCCAAAGCAGCAGGTGACTGAATCAAAACAGGAGAAAGCTGAGCTGGAGGAGCCTGAGAACACCCCAGTTCAGACCCCTGGGAATGTTTCTGGTCAGTCAGATTTGGAGGAGAGCTTGGCCCTGGCTCCGTGTGGAATGAGCACTCCATTGCACCCTCCCAAGGAGCCCAGCACCTTCAGCTTGGAAAGGCAGGAAATGGATGTGGGAAACCTGCAGGGAAGCAGTGTGGGGGTGGAGGAGGAGAACCCAGAGCCTCCAGAGGGTTCAGCAGCTGAAACCACAGAGTCCATGGAGGAAATAAAGGAACCTGCTGAGCAGAAGGAGCAAACAGAACAGGTTCTGCCTGAGAGTGTTCCTGAAGAGCCCAGGGAGAGCTGCTCGGACTCGGGGGACCAAGGGGAAGAAGCAGCAGCTGCAGAAAAGGAGGAAATAAATGAAAATGGACAACTGGAGGAGGTGCCTGAGGAGCTGAATGTTGACAGCAAACCTGAGGAAGAAGAGATGAAGGAGCTAGAAGGAAATGAGAAGGATAAAGGAGAAGCTGAGAACTCTGCTGGAGAAACTTGTGTTGTTCCAGATCAAGAGATGAAGGAGGAATTGGTGGAAACTGAAATCAAAGTGCCTGAAAACGTGGCCTTGGCAGATCAGAGTGTGGATTCCCCTCTGAAGGTGGGGGGAGATCCCTCAGTGCAGGTGGCTGAGAGCCCCACCAGCCTCCAGGCCCGCTGCACGTGGTCCCCCTCAGCCTCCCCATCCACCAGCATCCTCAAGAGAGGGGTCAAGAGGAGCCAGGAGGATGATTCCCTGTCACCTGCCAATAAGGTATTCCCCAGGAATTGTGTGCTACTCGCTGCAAAACTGGGATGAGGAACTGGAATCATTCCAAATCTGCTGAATTACTGGTTTCTGTTGTGAATAGTCTTACAGAAGTGGTGGGGTTTGGGTTTGGAATGTGCCAGCACGGGCAGATTTGCATTGTGAGGGGTTTTATTTTGAAACAGAGCACCCTGGGTCACTGCAAACCAGGAGCAGCATGCTCAGGGTTGTACACAGAGATTCCCGAGTCTGTCCTTGGCTGAAACATTCCCTGGGTCGTTCAAGAACTTCAGTGATTCCAAACTGGTTTTTTTTGTCTCCTCAGTGATTTCACCAAGCTGTGCTGGGTTCAGTTCCCCCTCTAAAACCTCCTTCTCTCCTCAGATCCGTCGAGTCTCTTTTGCAAACCCCATTTTTCAGGAGGGCCTGGCAGACGACATCGACAGGAGGAGCCCTGTCGTCAGATCCCATTCCTCACCCTCCTCCAGAAGCCTTAAAATCCTCTCTAACATGCAGGTCAGGGGAAAATCCTGGTACACTGTTCTGTGTGTCCCAAGTATTTGTGTGTTTATCATAAATAGCATGGCTTAGTGCATGTTTGTAGTCACTTACACACAGTTGTAAGGGCTGAGGATCAGAAGTGTAAGAAACAAAACTGCTTTAGCCTGACTCATTCTGTTACTCTGAACTCCAGTGAACTCTGAGGTTTCAGGGGCTAAAATCTCACTGTTAACTGAATTCCTACTGTTAACTGAATTCCTACCATTGACTAAATTCCTACCACCCTGAGATATTTTTTTCCTCTTTTTCTATCCAGCACATTACCACTCCAACCAAAGGATTTCTGTCCCCAGGATCTCGTTCCCTTAAATTTAAGAGCTCAAAGAAGTGTTTAGTAAGAAGTGCTTTGGTTCATGTTTCTCTATTATTTTTTCCCTGTATTCAGTGTGTGACAGTTAATTTAATACTTTTTCCTGTGTTATCCCAGATCACAGAGATGGCCAAGGAGTCTCTGCCGTGCCTTTCGGAGTTCGTGTACCCTGCCTTGGCTGGCTGCAAAGCCCCTGTGGATGTCATTTTACCTCAGATCACATCCAACATCTGGTCAGTGGCTTCTTGCTTTTGGAGGTGACATTTCAGCTCTTATGAACCTACCAAACCACAGTTTCAGCCAGGATTCTTTAAAGGGACTGGGGTTGGGTGGGTGAGGAAGAGACTTGACTATTTTGGCATTCTTGAAGTACTTTTTTGATGACTGAAAAGTTCCACAATGATGGGGAGTTTGTGCAGGGCCAGGAGTTGGGATTGGTGATCCTGTGGGTCCCTTCCAGCTCAGGATATTCCCTGATTGTGTACCAACAACCCGTTTTCCCTCCCCTGCTGCAGTGCCAGGGGCCTGGGGCAGCTCATCCGGGCCAAGAACATCAAGACCGTGGGAGACCTGAGCACTCTGACGGCTCTGGAGATCAAAACTCTCCCCATCCGCTCCCCCAAAGTCTCCAATGTCAAAAGGGCTCTGAAAGGATACCATGAGCAACAGGTAAAGTTGAATTTTAGCACCCAGGAAGCCACTGTTGATCTCATTTACTGCAGCAGGAATGATGTGATTGATTGTATAATGAATGATTATTTCCTTCATTAAAAACAGCACTTTGAAACCTAATCCCTGCCTGCCTCAGTACCATGAATTCAAGATACAGATGACTTGGTTAAACTATTAACAGGAAAAACGATTGGATTTATTATGAGGCTAAAATATATCTCACCACATAATTTAAATTTTTTTTTTCCCAATCTGAAAATGTTTTCTCTCCCCAAAATTGCCCAGGTGAAATCTCGAGTGTTGGAGGAAAGCACAGCTCTTGAAGATGCAGAGAAGCCTGGGAATGATGTGGAGGAGAAATCTCTGAGTGGAGATGAGGAAAAACTTGCAGCAGGTACCTGCTGGTGGCTTTTTGCTTTGGATTTGGAGGGTTCTGCTGTCCTGTCTTCATTCTCTCCTGGTGGGAACACCTCATCCTTTTGTTTTTATTTTGGGTTTAGTTCTATCATTCCAATCGTGATCAAGCCCCGAGGACGGGCAGGGTGCAGTGCCTTTGCTGGGAATGTTTCCCACTGAATAAATCCATTGCAGGCCGCTCAGAGCTGTGATTTTGCACAAAACCAGCTGGAACTCTGCTCGGATTTTCCTGCACTCATCTCCTTTCCCTCCTTTCAGATCTGGCGGACGCGGGCGGCAGCGGCGAGCAGCCCCCCGTGGATCTCATGGGGCAGATCCAGGCTCTGGCAGCCCAGCTGAGCTCCGAGGATCTGCACGGCTACTCCGGCAGGCAGCTCCTGGAGATGCAGGAGAAGCTGCTGGGGATGGCCTCGAGCGTCACCAGGAGCCTGCGGGCGCGCTGGCCCTGCCCTCCCCTCCCGGGCCCCGAGTAGCGCCGCTCCCGCTCCGCTCCGGGGCCGGGCCAGCGCCGCTCCCGCTCCGCTCCGGGGCCGGGCCAGCGCCGCTCCTTTGCCTTCCTGCTGCCCCTCCTTCCGTCTGCATCTTGGCCTAGAGGATGCTTTTTAATAGCTTCATAAGGGTTTTTTTCCCCTTTGTTTTTCTCTTTTTTTTCCCCTTTTTTTCCCCTTTTTTTTCCTTTTTTTTTCCTTTTTTTTTCCTTGTTTTTTTTCCTTTTTTTTCCCCTTTGTTTTTCTCCTTTTTTCCCCTTTTTTTTCCTTTCTTTTTTCCTTTTTTTTTTCCCTTTTTTTCCTTTTTTTTTCTTTTTTTTTCCTTTTTTTCCCTTTTTTCCTTTTTTTCCTTTTTTTTCCTTTTTTTTCCTTTTTCTTCCTTTTTCTTCCTTCTTTTTCCTTCTTTTTCCTTTCTTTTTCCTTGTTTTCCTTTTTTTTCAGTTTTTCCCCTTTGTTCTCCTCCTTTTCTCCTCCTTTTCTCCTCCTTTCCTCCTCCTTTCCTCCTCCTTTCCTCCTCCTTTCCTTTTTTCTCCTTTTCCTTTTTTTCTTTTCCCTTCTTTTCACTTTGCCTTTTTTCTCGCCTTTTTTTCCGCCCCCTTTTTTTTTTTCTTTTTTTTCCTTCTTTTCACTTTGCCTTTTTTTTCTCGCCTTTTTTTCCGCCCCCTTTTTTTTTTCCTTTTTTTTCCCCTTTTTCTTTTTTTGCCTTTATTTTTTGCTGGTTCCTCCCCCCCCTCCCAAATCTGTGGGGCTGTTTCCTCCCTGGCAGAGGTGTTCCTATGGGATTGCTATGCATCTTTCTTTCGGGCCGTGAAAGAAAACCTGACAAAGCTGTGCAATAGCAGAGACTGTGAAAAACCAAACCAACAGAGAAATTAAATTATTTTTTCAAACCCAAAGTGTTCTTACTGCTGCAAACTCCTGCTGAGAGTGGGCTGAGAGCTGCAGCTGCCAGCTCTGCCCCAGCTGCTCCCTCTGGAGCTCCGGCAGCACGTGTGAGGTGAGCTGGCTTCATTCCTTCCAGCAGGAGCCTGGGATTTGTACTGGATCTATTTTTCCATGTATTTTTGTACGACTCAAGCTCAGAGGAAATGTGCTTGTCCGGGAGAGAGACTCTGCAAAGCCTCCCAGGCTTTGCCCCGTGGCCTTTGCTGGCAGCAGTTCTCCTTGTGGGAAGACTTTTTTTTTCCGTGAGGAAATGATGGATTGGACAAGAGCTCTTTGTATATTGTGTACAGACTCACAGCGGATGTTGGGTAGTAATTTATGGAGTTTTAATTGCATGGACTGCATTGCTGCTTCTTGGAGACCTTCAGCCAGAATTCCCAGGTTTTCCCTCTGGAATTCTGATCTGTATATATTGTACTGTAGCTATCCAGATGGGTGCTTATTGAAAGGAACTGCTGCAGGTGGTTTTCCAACTTTTACGTGGGCAAATAAAAGAGCTGATGATAGTTCCCAGACTTGGTCTTGTCCTCGTGGTTTGGTGGCCTCTGGGCTCTTTCTCTCTTCAGCTTCCCCTCAGATTTGGATTCCCGAGGCTGGGAGGGGCCTTGGAATGTCACCAGTGCTGGTGTAAGGCAGGAGCAGGTTCTCAAGGACAGGGTGGGATCTGCTCTGCAAAACTCTTGAATGTTTTTTGCCCTGTGTGTGTCTCGTGGAGAAAAGGGACAGGACTAACAGCCTGGAGCTACAAGGGGAAGCTCTCTGCCTTTTCTTGCTTTTCTCAGCAGTTGTTTTGGTTCCAGATCTGCCTCCTTGGGAGAGTTCAGCTTTCCATCCCACTCCCTGGGCAGGTAAGGATGTTCCTGACACATGGAAAGGGTTTTGATCCCAGCTCCCAGTGCTGCCAGTCCTGGACCCTGCCTTGGGAAGGACATTTCCCTTCCAGGCTGCCTCTGCTGGGAATTCCCTCTGGACTCTGAATTCCTCAAGGGTGATGCTACAACCCCTGCTGTTAGTTTGGATTTATTCTATGGGGGACACAATATCCAGGGATTTTCATTCCCTTCTTTCCTGTGGAGTGGCTGCTGCCAGGTGCTGCAGTAGATGAAGCAAAAACTGATGTTCAGGTGTGGAATAACCCCAGATCTGGGTCCTCCCTCAGTACAGTTTGTGGGGTGAATTCCCTTTTCCAGCACCACAGCATCCATCCATCCATACTGCAGAAACCTCAGCTTTATTCATCACTAATTTACAAGAAATCACAGCTTTTGCCCCCAGAACAGTTGCAGGAGAACACGAGAGCTCAGCAAGCAGGAGAGGGGTGGTTGCTTTTCCCTCCCCAAATAAATTGGGTTGAAATACAAAGCTTAAATGGAAAAGGAAATTAAGGGATTGAAACGTTTTAGAACAGCCCAGAAAAATTCTCTTTGTGGGAGAATGAATCCTATAATGTGTGTGTTAGTCTTTGGCAATGGAATTTTGGAGATGATGTGTCTGTGTGTGATGAAACATTTGACATTCCAGACAGCAACTGGGAGTGTTTGGCACTGGGAGAAAGGCAGGGTGTGCTTGGAGGTTGTGTGAAATATTCCCGGTGGGTTTTGCTCTGCACTTATTTCTGTGCTGGCTGAGGGGGCCAGGATGTCCCATCCCTGGGGAAGCTGTCCCATCCCTGGGGGAGGTGTCCCATCCCCGGGGAAGGTGTCTCAGCTCCGGGGGAGGTGTCCCATCCCTCGGGGGAGGTGTCCCATCCCCGGGGGAGGTGTCCCAGCCCCGGGGGAGGTGTCCCATCCCCGGGGGAGGTGTCCCATCCCCGGGGGAGCTGTCCCATCCTCGGGGGAGGTGTCCCATCCCTGGGGAAGGTGTCTCAGCTCCGGGGAAGGTGTCCCATCCCCGGGGAAGGTGTCCCATCCCTTGGGGGAGGTGTCCCATCCCTGGGGATGGTGTCCCATCCCCAGGGGAGCTGTCCCAGCCCCAGGGAGCTGTCCCAGCCCGGGGCAGGCTGGGCTCACACGGCCTCCAAGGTATCTCAGCTCCGGGGGAGGTGTCCCATCCCTGGGGAAGGTGTCCCATTCCTCGGGGGAGGTGTCCCATCCCCAGGGGAGCTGTCCCAGCCCCAGGGAGCTGTCCCAGCCCGGGGCAGGCTGGGCTCACACGGCCTCCACGTAGTTGGCGGGCAGCATTCCCGTCTTTCCGGTTCTCTGCACGGTGCCGTACATCCAGCCCTCGTCGATGGCCTGCACGTTGACAATGGTGTCCCCGTCCTTGAAGGACACCTCGTCCGCGTCCGCCGCCGTGTAGTCGTACATGGCCCGGAACGTCTTCTGCAGGGACACAAGGGACAGGGTCAGAGCCTTACAGGGGACACAGGGGATACGGTAACGCCCTGACATGGCCTGGAATGGCTTCTGAAGGGACACAAGGGACATGGTCACACCCTGACATGGCCCGGAATGTCTTCTGCAGGGACGCAAGGGACGTGGTCAGAGCCTTACAGGGCACATGGTCACACCCTGACATGGCCTGGAATGGCTTCTGAAGGGACACAAGGGACAGGGTCGCACCCTGACGTGGCTCAGAACCTCTTCTGAAGGGGCACAAGGGACAGAAGGGACACGGTCACACCATAACATGGCCTGGAACGTCTTCTGCAGGGCCGTGGGACAAAAAGGGACATGGTGATATCCTGACATAGGACAGAAGGGATGTAGTCACACCCTGACACGGCCTGGAACATCTGCAGGGACACAGGACAGAAGGGACATGGCCAAACCCTTAGAGGGGACAGAAGGGACAGGGTCACACTCTGACATGGCCCAAACCCTTGACAGAAGGGACAGAAGGGACATGGTCAGAGCCTTACAGGGGACAGAATGTCTTCAGGGACACCAAGGGACATGGTCAAACCCCAGGGGCTGGAACTGGTGCCATGGCAGGGTCTGGCTGCTCCTTCAAATCCTGCTGTGGATTCTTCTCCCTTCCTGAGCCCCTTGGGTCCCTGAGTGCCACAGCCCCGGGTGTGCTGGTGACACTGAGCCTGAGCAAGGTCAAGTGTCACTTTGAAGTTGTTGCCTCCCAGCAGTTTTTGGAGGCACATTCCCACTGTCCTTTACTCCAGAGGCAATCTCTGAATGAGCACTTCCTCCCACTCCTCAGTTTTCAAGGGTTGAGTAGGAAGAAGAGCTCATTCCAGGTTTCCAGGTGCTAATTCCAAGTTTCCAAATGCTCATTCCAGGTTTCCAGGTGCTAATTCCAGGTTTCCACGTGCTAATTCCAAATTTCCAGGCACAGGGAAGGCTCTGTCCCACTTAAGTCCCTGTCACACCTGGTTTCATACAGAGCTTCAGCCCCACAGACTGGAATGTCACCAACTCAGTCTTGGATTAACTCTATGAATTAGTGTTAATTAATTATTAATTAGTGGCTGTGACCCCTGCAGGTCCCCCGGGGTTACTCACCCCAGCAGTGGAGGGGTGGGAAGGCACCGAGGACACCGTGGTTTGCTGCGTGGCCACCGAGGACGAGCGTTGCTGTGGCAGCTCAATGGTCTTGACCTGCTTGTAGCCCACTGCAAGAGAGGGTGGGGTTATTATGGGATGGAGAAAGATCATTGTTATTATGGGATTGTGATGGAGCTGATCTGGAGAAGGATCATTGTGTGGGGTTATTATGGGATTGTGATGGTGCTGATCTGGACAGAGATCATTGTGTGGGGGTTATTTATTATGGGATTGTGATGGAGCTGGTTGGGATAAGGATCGTTGTGTGGGGTTATTATGGGATTGTGATGGAGCTGGTCTGGATAAAGATCATTGTGTGGGGATTATGGGATTGTGATGGTGCTGGCTGGGATAAAGATCAGGGGCAGGCCACTGGGACAGGTCAAAATCAGTTTAAAATGCACGTTAACAGCTGTTGCTTGTGCACAAGTCAGCATTTTGGAGATGTGTTTTTCCCTGGCTGTGGGGATTGCTGCACACGGTGGGCTGTGGCTGTACCTGTGGCCGTGGTGGTGAAGAAGCCCCCGTTGCTGTAGTAGGACAGGCGCTGGTCGGTGCCGTCCGAGGGCTCGGATTTCTCGTCGGCCGCGCCGCTGATGCTCAGGGCGCTGGCGGAGCGCGAGTGCTCCCGGCTGCGGCGCTGCGCCTGGACTGGGGGCAGCAGGGATGTCACCACCCCGGGGCTCAGAGCCACCACCCCGGGGCTCAGAGCCACCAGCCCTGGGGCTCTCAGAGCCACCAACTCCAGGGCTCAGAGCCACCAGCCCTGGGGCGCTCAGAGCCACCAACTCCAGGGCTCAGAGCCACCAACTCCAGTGCTCAGAGCCACCACCCCTGGGGCGCTCAGAGCCACCAACCCCAGGGCTCAGAGCCACCACCCCTGGGGCTTAGAGCCACCAACCCTGGGGCTTAGAGCCACCAACTCCAGGGCTCAGAGCCACCAACTCCAGGGCTCAGAGCCACCAGCCCTGGTGCTCTCAGAGCCACCAACCCCGGGGCTCAGAGCCACCAGCCCTGGGGCGCTCAGAGCCACCACCCCTGGGGCGCTCAGAGCCACCACCCCTGGGGCGCTCAGAGCCACCACCCCTGGGGCGCTCAGAGCCACCACCCCTGGGGCGCTCAGAGCCACCACCCCTGGGGCGCTCAGAGCCACCACCCCTGGGGCGCTCAGAGCCACCACCCCTGGGGCGCTCAGAGCCACCACCCCTGGGGCGCTCAGAGCCACCACCCCTGGGGCGCTCAGAGCCACCACCCCTGGGGCGCTCAGAGCCACCACCCCTGGGGCGCTCAGAGCCACCAACTCCAGGGCTCAGAGCCACCAGCCCTGGGGCTCTCAGTAATCACTCCTGGGACTCTTGGAGTCACCACCCTGGGGCTCTCAGAGCCACCAGTCCTCAGGCTCTCAGAGTTACCAACCCTAGAGCCCAGACCTCACAGAACCCAGCCCTTGTAAATTCAACTATCCCACGATCCCAGTGTAGTTTTATAGTTCCATAGTGGGATTTCCCAGTGCTTTTTTGAATATTCCATGCTGCAGTTCTGCTCTTCAATATTCACAGTATTTTATCCTTTCTCCAGCCTCTTTCCCCTTAGTCCTGGCTGCTTCTAGAATTTTTATTCTAATTATCCTGTGATTTTCTTCCTGACACAGCACTGGGCCATCCCCATGATTTTCTACCATCCAGGTATTTTTACTCTCAGACAGGAGTTTAAAAAAGGTCACTGAGGACAGCCTGTTCAGTAATTCCAAAAGGAAGCACAGGTAGCTTTGTATCATGGCAGCTGTGAATCACATAAACAATCCTCCTCTTACCTCTGTTGGATCCTTTTATGATAGGAAGATTAATAATGTACTTTTTGACCATTAGTTATGCTGGTGAGGAGCAGCTACAGCCAAATTCTCCTCTGTCCCCTGTGTCCCTTGGGGTCTCTCGGCTCTGTTTGGCACCCAGACCCCACCCCTGCAGGAGTTCAAATCCCATTTTTCGCGTGGAGCCCCTGGGACACACCTGAGATCATGTGCAGGCTCCGGGACTGGATGTTGTCCTCGGCGGGGTCGTAGTCGAAGACGGAGCCGGGGTTGGTTCTCCACACCCGGAGCCCTGCAGGAAAAAGGACAATTCCTGAGGAGAGGCCGAGCAGCACAGCCTGGCAGGACAGGAATTGTGCCTTCCCCAGCCCTGGGAGTGGCTGAGGCCAGGCTGGATGAGGCTTGGAGCACCCTGGGATAGTGGAAGGTGTCCTGCTCATGGCAGGGTGGGACTGGATGAGCTTTAATGTCCCTGCACCCCAAAGCAGTCTGGAATTCTTTGAAATATCACCCTTATTTTATAAATCAGTGTTTCTCAATTCTATAGCACAAATTTGGCTTTTTTACAATCAATCTACAGCGGGGTATTTCTCTAATGGATAGAGATGGAGTTCTTCTCAAGAGAGAAGAACCATAAATGCAGTGTGACATTATCAAGGTGGGGACAGCAGGTCATAGGTCATTTACAGCTGTTGGGAAAGAGTATTTCCAAAAAAGGACTTGGACAAGAACACCTCCAGGTGATGATGAATTGGAATTGATGTGGCTGAGCTTAAACTAAACCCCTCCTGTAGCAGATGTGCCCAGGTCTCCTGACCTGTGAGGTTCTCCTGGTCCTGGTCCACGCGTTTCCGCTCCATCTCCACCACCCTCCTCTGGATGCCCCTGTAGCTGATGTCACTGAAGTCCTGCATGTTCTTCTTCACGCGCTCCGTGATGGGGTCGGTCACCACGGGCGTGAAGCTCCCTTTGCTCTTCTCAAAGTCCTCGTGGTACTTCACCTGCAATTCCAAAGGATTGCGATTCCTGCTTCCCTCAGGGGCATTTCCAGCTCCTGAACTTTGGCTTCCCCAATCCTAATCCCAGACTTGCTTTAGCATTAAAGCCTTGGCCACCCAAACCTGGTAGGACACGTCGTCCTTGCTGCCAGGCAGGGTTATTTTTACCCTGAACTCCCTTCCCAGGGGAAGGACACCTCTGGAAGTGCTCTTACAGTGGAAATGTGTTTCTGGGTCTCCCGCACGCGCCGCATCTCCGGCGTGTCCAGGACGTAGGCGGCTTTTCCTTGGACTTGCTTGCGGAAACTGTCAGAGTAAAGGACCTGCCAGGGGAGGAGGAGCACAGGAGTTACCTCTGGAGCACCAGGCTGCCAAAGAAGGGCCAGTCCCAGATTTTTAAAATTTTTTTATAAGTGACTCTTACTGAAGAACCATAATTTTATACGTCACAGAATATTTGAAATTTAACTGTTTAAAACCCCTAAGAGAACCCAACTCATGGCAGAAATACTTGAGTGCACCAGAAAGCTTTAAGGAATTCCGTATCCTTCCAAACCCCTCCTGTCTGAGTGAGGATTTCAGGGATGAAGTGTTCCTTTGCTGTGTTGCACCCACCGAGCTGATGTTCTCCTGGTTGCGTTTGGCTCTCTCCATCTCTGGGGTCAACGGGGTCGGGGTTCCCTTGGCCATGTGCTCCTTGTACAGCACCTGCAGGGCACAAACACAGCTTGGGCTGGAAGAATTCCAGCTTTAATTCCAGCTTTTCCTGGCACTGGGGTTAAAGTTCAAGCAAACTCAGCCCTGCAGAGTGGAAAAGATCTCAGGAAACAAAGCAGCTGAAACGTTATTGGCAAAAGGTAAAAATAAAAATAAAGAATTAAAAGATCAAAGGGAAAATAGGCAAAAATAAGGAAAACTGGGAAAATAAGGCTGAATTAGGTGGAGTTTGGCTGAGGATGGTTATTTTTGGCACAAGGTGCTTGGCTGTGCTTGCAGTACCGAGCTGATTTGTTCTTGGTTCCGCTTGACTCTCTCCATCTCCGGAGTGAGCGGGCTGGGAGTGGCCTTCCCTAAACCTTCCCTGTATGCAACCTACAGACCACAAAGGAACTCAGTCACAGGGCAGAACTCCACACCTGGGGTGTTACTGGGTTTCACTCAACACCAGCCGTTAGGAGAGGGGAAAAACAAAAACAAAAAAATTAAGGAAAAATCGTATTAACAAGTTAAACAACAAAAAAATCCTTTAAAATTAGGAAAGGGGGGAAAAAAACGTCAGGAAAATCGTATTAACAAGTTAAATGACAAAAAGATCCTTTAGAATTACGGTACTTAAGAGGTGACTTATGAAAGAAAAAATTAGAGGGTTAAATAAAACCAGGCCGAGTGAGGTTATTCAGAAGAGCTCTGTGCCCTCCTCTGGTTGTTAAGCACTGCAGTGGGAGGTTTGGGAAGCTTTTCCTGCGGGAATACCGAGCTAATCTGCTCCTGGTTGCGTTTGACTCGCTCCATCTCGGGAGTGACGGGCGTGGGGGTCGCCTGCCCCACGTTCTCTTTGTACAACACCTGCGGGACAAACAGCGAGCCGGGCTCTTAAACAGCCCCAAAAAAAAGCCTTAAAAAACTAAAATTATTACTTGGTTACCAGAGTTCAAAACCTCAAACGTTTAGTGCTGCCGGGAGGGGTGAGGAACAGGGAGGGGAAAACTGGGATTATTTGGGATTAAGGGCTCTATCCAGGTGGCTCCAGGGGCTCAGGAAGTGCCTCTGGCTCTAAGCTGTGTAAAAAATGCTTTATCTGCTTTTTTTACATCTATATTTGAAGCAATTCCTGGTGTTTTTGGGAGGGAGGTGGAAGTTTTGTTGCCACACTGCCCCAGTAATGATGTCAGGGATGGGTGCTTTTCCCTGAAGTCAAATCCACCTGAAAATCCAATGAAAGGTGAAACACTGAACACAGAGAGAAGCCTAAATATCCCTGGAAAACCTGGGCTAGTAAGGGAATGAAATGAGCTCTGTGTCCCTTCCAACCCAAACATTCCCTGATCCCCACCAAGAGATCTGAACTCCTGAGATGCTCTGGATAGAACCCACAAATTCACAAACAAAGCTGTAAAAAAGGCCTAAAATTCTGGATCACACCGTTAACACCGAAGTAATTTGGGTTTAGAAGGAGCAATTAATGTGCAGAAAAAAAGAAGTACATCTGTTTTTAAATGAAAACCAGCACTGAGTGGGAGTTAGGCTGTTACTTGATTAAGCTGAAGCACAAAGGAAACCAGAAAATTCTGGGAAGGTACCGAGCTAATGATCTCTTGATTGCGTTTGACTCTCTCCATCTCGGGGGTGATGGGGGTCGGGGTCACCTTCCCCACATTTTCCTTGTACAAAACCTACAGGATACAAGGGAGTACCCAAATGTCATTGAAAAGAAAAACAAGGAAAAAAACCACCCAAAAAGCAGAACAAAGAGCTTTGGAGCCGTCCCACCGAGTTAGGGCTGGGGCACGGGAGGAGGAGTTGGAGCTTTGCCATTGATTAATTTGGGATGCAGGAACGGGCCCCGGCTGGAATCATCGGCGGCAAAGCACAGGGGGAGTAAGAAAGGTTAAAAAAATTCAATCAGGACAACACCATCCATCCCAAAAAAAGGATTTTTTTTTTTTTTTCCTAGTAAAACCCTGGCTGGGGCAGCGTTGAAGAGAAGCCGGTGCGGTTTGTGCGCGCCTCGGGGCAGAGGCATTTCAGGGGTTAACAAGCACAGCCGGGTTAAACACCGCAATCGGGTTTTTAGGGACTTTTCCCGTGCAAGTACCGAGCTAATGATCTCCTGGTTGCGCTTGACTCTCTCCATCTCGGGGGTGACGGGCGTGGGGGTGGCTTTGCCTATGTTCTCCTTGTACAACACCTGCGGGGCAGAGAGGAGCGGAGAAAGGACGGTCAGTGACAGCTCTGCTTTTCCCCTGGGATTCAGTCCGCAGGAGGTTTTTAAGCAGCTCCTGGCACTGTTTTAGTAGAGGGGTAGTTTGGCAGCCTGGCTTGAGCTGCTGCTGATAAATGGGGTAAGCACTGCACCGAGGAGCACAAACCCCCCCGAGGGGCAGAGCACGGCAGAAAACCCAATTAACCGCTTGAAAAGGAACGGCAGCACTGCAGAGAAAAGGAGAGGGGTTTGAGAGGGTTTAGGATTAGAACACGACATTAAAATCACTCTTAAAACCAAGATCGAGTTAACATTTCAACCGGAGGAAGCCACGAGTGAGGAGCGAGCCCTGCTCTGAGCTGCGTTATTTTGGGACAAATCCTTCTCCAAACGGTTAAAAAAGGGCTTGGAAAGAGTTAAAAGGTTTCAGCTCTGGGTTTAAAGAGTTAAAGGGAAGTTTTGCTCTTGGCAAAGTACCGAGCTGCAAATCTCCTGGTTGCGTTTGACCCTCTCCATCTCGGGGGTGACAGGAGTGGGGGTCCCTGTCCCCACGCTCTCCTTGTACAACACCTGCGCAACAAGAAACCATCCAAAGCCATCAGCACTCGTCAAACCCGAATTTTCCTGCGGAACGGGAGCTTTCCAAGCCCCAGCGCAGCCTCCTCAGAAGTCACACCCTCCCTCCTCTGCCGGGGTTAAAACAACGCACGAAGAATTTTAGATATAAAAAAACCACACGTAATAAAGGGAAGATGGAACAGGGAACAAAACGGTTAAAAACACTTAGAATAACGCAGATATTTGTAAATAACTCCGAACAACGTAAATATTTGTGAATAATTCCATCAGTGAAGAAGTGCCAGGTCAGTAACACAGTGAGGAAGAGAGGATTGATTATGAGGATGTGTTTGTGGGGATGTGTTTGTGGGGATGTGTTTGTGGAGTTTGTGGGGATGTGTTTGTGGAGTTTGTGGGGATGTGTTTTTGGTGTTTGTGGGGATGTGTTTGTGGAGTTTGTGGGGATGTGTTTGTGGAGTTTGTGGGGATGTGTTTGTGGAGTTTGTGGGGATGTGCTTGTGGAGTTTGTGGTGTTCATGAGGATGTGTTTAGGGGGATGTGTTTTTGGTGTTTGTGGGGATGTGCTTGTGGTGTTTGTGAGGATGCATTTATGGGGATGTGTTTGTCAGGATGTGTTTGTGGTGTTTGTGAGGATGTGTTTGTGGAGTTTGTGGGGATTCGTTTGTGGGGATGTGTTTGTGGGGATGTGTTTATGAGGATGTGTTTATGGGGATGCGTTTGTGGTGCTTGTGAGGATGTCTTTGTGAGGATGTTTGTGGGGATGCATTTGTGGAGTTTGTGGGAATTCGTTTGTGGGGATGTGTTGTGGGGATGCATTTGTGGAGTTTGTGGGGATGTATTTCTGTGGATGTGCTTGTGGAGTTTCTGGGGATGTGTTTGTGGGGATTGTGGGGGTTGTTTGTGAGGATGTGTTTGTGAGGATTGTTTGTGAGGATTGTTCATGAGGATGTGTTTGTGGGAATGCATTTGTGGAGTTTCTGGGGATGTGTTTGTGGGGATTGTTTGTGAGGATGCATTCGTGGGGATGTGTTTGTGGTGTTTATGAGGATGTGTTTGTGAGGATGTATTTATGGGGATGTGTTTGTGAGGATGTGTTTGTGGTGTTTGTGAGGATATGTTTGTGGAGTTTGTGGGGATGTGTTTGTGAGGATGCATTTATGAGGATGTGTTTGTGGGGATGCATTTGTGGTGTTTGTGAGGATGCGTTTGTGGTGTTTGTGGGGATGTGTTTGTGGTGTTTGTGGGGACGTGTCTGTGAGTTGGTTAAGCAGCAGGAGGAGAGGAGCAGAGTTTTTCGGGCAGCTGAAGGAGCCGCCGCCGGCACGGTACCGAGCTCAGGTGCTCCTGGTTGCGCCTGACCCGCTCCAGCTCGGGAGTGACCGGGATGGGGGTGCCCGAGCCCAGCTGCTCCCGGTACAGAACCTGCGGGGGAACAGCGACAGAAATCCGGGATGAGGGAGAAAAGATGGGATCCTGCTCCAGACAGCTGCACCGCTCACGCCTGGACGCAAAACCGGGCAGAAAAAGCTGTGAAAGCACCAAAAATCCCAAATAAAGCGGCTCCGGATCCTCGCCCAGCCCAGCCCAGCCCGTCCAGGCACGGTTTAGTTCTCCAGGGTAAAATCAGGAAAATCGGGAAAATTCACTCCATGGAACAAAACTGAAGGGGGGATTAAATAAGGAAAAGAGGGTGGGTTTTTATGAGTGAAAAAAAAAAATTGTTGGGGCTAAATAAGGAAAGGAGGCAGGGTTTTAAGAGTTAAAAAAAAGAATTGTGGAGATTAAATTAGGAAAACAGGGTGGGATTTTAAGAGTTAAAAAAAAATACTTGTGGGGACTAAATAAGGAAAGAGGGTGGGTTTTTATGAGTGAAAAAAACCCAGGATGGCTGGGGCTAAATAAAGGAAACAGGGTGGGTTTTAAGAGTCAAAAAAGAAAAAATCGTAAGACTAAATAAGGAAAACACAATGGGTTTTTAAGAATTAAAATAGAATTGTTGGTATTAAAAAAGGAAAACAGGGTGGTTTTTCAGTTAAAAAAAAAAAAACCAGAATTGTTGGGACTAAATAAGGAAAACAGGGTGGATTTTATGAGTTAAAAACAAAAAAAGGATTGTTGACACTAAATAAAATAAATAGGGTGGGATTTTAATAGTTTTAATAGACTCTTGGGACCAAGTAAGGACAGCAGTGTGGGATTTTAAGAGTTAAAAAAAGGATTTTTGGGACTAATTAAGGAAAACAGAGTGGGTTTTTAAGAGTTAAAAAAAAAGGCAATCACAATCCAAAAGGTGAGATTCAATTACTAAAATGATGTAATTAAAAGTCAAGGGAATAAGAACAATGTAAGTAATAATTATGAAGGAAAAAAGAATTCTGAGAGGGCCAAGGATGTTATTTTTGGGGTAAGTCAATTATAAGGAAACAAGAATATTGTTTGGTTGGTTAAAAAGTCTTTTAAAATCGATTAAAGGGGATTTTTTTGGCTTTTGGAGTTCAAAACTACCGAGCTAATGTGTTCTTGATTGCGTTTGACCCTCTCAATCTCGGGGGTGACAGGGGTGGGGGTTCCTGTCCCCAGCTCCTCCTTGTACAACACCTGTGGGGCAAGGGGCAAGAAACAGAATCAAAGCAGCACCAAAAACTCCCCGAGCATCAGAGAGGGGCTTCTGACACGTCCTGGGGTAAAAATCCCTCAGGAGGAAAAACTCTTTTAAAACTCTGCAGTGACTGAGGCTGAATTTAGGTGGGATATTGAGAAAAAGGATAGAATTATACATAAATAATATAGTATATATTAGAAATTATTATGTATAACATATTAATATATGTTAATTAATATAATTTTTCTATTATATATTTTTAATACATTATGTATTATATACGTATAATTTCTAGTGCTCTCCTGGTTTCAGTGGCACTTCCCTCACATTTCCACACATTCCAACACCCCCAGAACACTTCCAGTGCATCCCTGCCACATTTCCTAAAGGAAAAGGCACCAAACCCAAAAGAAAAGGCACCAAATACAAAGGAAAAGGCTCAAATCCAAAGGAAATGCTCGAATTCAAAGGAAAATGCTCAAACCCAAAGGAAAAGGCTCAAACCCAAAGGAAATGCTCAAACCCAAAGGAAAAGGCTCAAACACAAAGAAAATGGTTCAAACACAAACAAAAGTACTGACTACCAAAGAAAAGGCACCAAACCCAAAGGAAGAGGCACCAAACCCACAGGAAAAGGCACCAAACACAAAGGAAAAGGCTCCAAACCCAAATAAAAGGCTCAAACCCAAATAAAAGGCTCAAAGCCAAGGCAGGAGGAATGCAGGCACCAATCCCAGCTGATTTCCCATCCCACCCCCATCACAGCAGGCTCAGGGATCACAGCCACGGATCTGGGTCAGGTAGGGAATAGCTTGGATTTTATACATGGCAAAACCAAAAAATCAAAAAAAAAAAAAAAAAGGATTGAAGTAAATGTACTAGAAAGCAGGAAAAATTAGGGAGCATAAATCAGTTATTAATTGTGATAAATTCAGCTGGGAGTACAAATCCAACTGCCTGGATAGGCTCCAGCAGAGGAACAAAGTATTACAGGAAGAGAATTCAGCAAATTATTTTAAAAAATAGGTTTAAAAATGCAAATAGCTTAAACTTCAGGAAAAAAATAATGCACATGAAACACCCAGTGTTAAATGATAGGAAAAATATTTTTAAAAACAAGTACTTAAAAATGCTGCTAAAAATGTAAGAGCAAAAGGAGGATTTTTTAATGAGTTAATTTGAGGGCATTTAAAGTTTGCAGGTGTTACATAGCCACATAAAACTGAGTTTTTTCCTGTAATGATAAAAAGATACCGAGCTAAAATTCTCCTGGTTGCGTTTGACCCTCTCCATCTCAGGAGTGACAGGAACTGGGGTGCCAACACCCAGCCCCTCCTTGTACAACACCTGTGGGCAGCAGGAGTGTGGAAATTCAAATAAAATAAAATAACAAATTAAAATAAAAGAAAATGGAAGGAAAGGGGAGGACATGGAGGTCAGGGAGGAAAGAGAGAGAAGAGAAATAATTTAATATTAGGAAACTGCAAAGTGTGGGAAAAAAAAATAGTTTTGCTTTGGTCAAGGCTCAGTACAAAACCCTCAAGGACAAGAATCAGGTGATGATGCTGTCACCTCAGCCAGGGCCAGAGCTGCTGGAATGTTCCAAGGCACCTGGAAATTCCCTGGCAAAGGTTTTTCCCTACTCCAGCTCCAGATGTTCTGCCAGGATTGCAGCCAGGCTGAGGTGCCTGTGCCTGTCCCAGGGATCTCTGCCAGGATTGAATTTCAGGTGGGATTTGGGCAGAGTGACCCCAAAATGTCACAAATTCAACCAGGACTGCAGAACAAAGTGGTGGCATGGTGCTCTTTCAAGTGGATGTGTCAGGAGGGGGAATTCCAGACAGGAATTCACTCCTGCAGCACTTTCCCATCTCCACTGGATGTTTCTGGTGTTCCTTCACTGCCATGAGCTGGGAATGTCACCTGGGCTCCTCACCAAGCCCTGGAGACACAGCAGAGCCCCAGCAGGGCAGGGACAAGGCTCTCGTGCTTCCAACCCAAGCCATTCCCTGTCCCGTGACTCAGGAAGGGCTGGGAGTCCATTTCCCTTTGGCAGGAGGTGCTGGAAGGGTGGGCTCAGCTCCTGAGGAGCAGTGGCACCATTCCCACAAGGAATATTTCCTTGGGAAGCAAAGGAAGGCCCTGCTCCAGGGCTTTAATTCCTGAGGTTAAAACCTTCCATCTGCAACAGCGGCACGAGTTAAATCGAGGGGAAAATGAAAACTTCAGGATCCTGCCAGGGCTTCAGGGGTTTGATAAGGAAAGGGCTGCTCCCAACACACCCAAGGATGTGACATGGAGGAGTTACAGGGACTGGGTTTGGGGTTGGAAGGGGGCAGGGGTGGAGATCCCTCAGTACCGAGCTGATGTGCTCCTGGTTCCGTCGGACCCGCTCCATCTCCGGCGTCACCGGCGTGGCAGTGCCAGCCCCTAAACCCTCCTTGTACAACACCTGTGAGGGACAACAGCAGCGCCACAAAAACCCCCCTCAGCACGGGCCAGACCCACCAGATCCCACTGTTATGGGATGGTGTTTAGAGTTAGGATCACTTGGGATTCACCGCACGAGGATTAAGGAAGAGGCTGTGGGGGATTATTCTGTGAATGCATCACTGCAGAGAGGAGATAAAGGCTCAGGGTGAAACAAACGTGGGGAGAAACACCACAACTCCATGGGGATGTTCTGCTGCCCAGCTTAGCTCAGGAAATGGCAGGATTATTTTCAGGCAGGTTTGTTCTTAGAAGAAAAGCGCGTGAAGGTGTAAATCCCCCAAAAAGCACAAACAGTGGAAGATCAATGAGTTAAAACCCAGCCAGGGCACAGCCAGGACTACACCCCTGAGGAAGAACAAGGTTAGGGTGTTAGGAGCACAGGATTATAACAACAGCCCGTTGTTATAAGTCCTGCAGGGTGGAAATACCGAGCTAATCTGCTCCTGGTTGCGTTTGACCCGCTCCATCTCGGGGGTGACAGGGGTGGGGGTTCCTGTCCCCAGCTCCTCCTTGTACAACACCTGTGGGACACAAGCAGGGTCAGAGCACCCCTGGGACATCCCTGACCTGCTCACTGCCACTGCAGACTGGGATTGTACACAAAAGAAAACACAGCTCACACCCCTCAGCATCTTTATCAGCACCAGCGCAGAGTAATTTCCCTTCAGTTCTTCATTTAAAGGACACAAATTCAAATATTCTGCTGACCCCACCCTGAGAGGGATATTTTACTTTTCATCTTAGCTTAGGAAATAGGACAGAATTACTTTTTAGGCAGTCAGCATTTCTTTATGGGATTAATAAACAGCTTGACCTTTTCTGGAATTGTTCAGTGTACAAAGACTTCATTGTGGGCTTCACTAATTTTCACTTCTGTTTGTTTGCACCACTACTTTACTTTGGGTTAAATCTCTAGGAAATAAAAACAACTGAGTACCACCACTCATGTTATGAGGTTTAATTTAACCTGTAGTTATTTGATTTTTAAAAATGGTCTTTTTCATGAAAGGAGATGTTTGTGGAATAACCCCAACCACGTGGGAATACCTGACTAGAGTATTGGCACATTTTGACTCACAGCTCCTCTTGCAAGTAGGAAAATCCTTGTACCAAAACAAAACTTGTATCAAAACAAACTAACAAAAAAAAATCCACTGCTTGGTGTCATTGAAAGAAATAAATCAATTACAGCAAGGAAAAACAAGTTGTGGTGAAGGTTAGAAAAAATGAAGAATTATTTGGAAAAACCTCAGTTGTCCATAAGTGAGATGTCATACAACTGTCATACAAAAAGGCTCCATTTGGGATTTTTCCCTCAAATTCTGTCTTCCTGATCCTTTTTCCCCAGTCAAACTTCAGCACACAACCTGGCTCATTTTTGTTCCAAGCTCTGTGTTCAGAAAAGGCCACGGAAGAAACACAGGCAGTGACTGATGGGGGTAATTCCTGTAAAACTCGGGTATTTCAATTTCCTGCTGCTGGCCACGGGGATTTGGGAGAGCTGGAGCTTTCCCAAGAGGAAAAGGCCCTGGAGAGGGCAGAGAGCAGGGAATTCCTGGGCTGATGTGCTGGGGACAGGAACATTCCAGGGAACAGGGACATTACTGAGCTGATGTGCAGGGAACAGGGACATTCCCGGGTTGATGTGCAGGGAACAGGGACATTCCAGGGAACAGGGACATTCCCGGGTTGATGTGCTGGGAACAAGGACATTCCAGGGAACAGGGACATTCCAGGGAACAGGGACATTCCCAAGCTGATGTGCTGGGAACAAGGACACTCCAGGGAACAGGGACATTCCAGGGAACAGGGACATTACTGAGCTGATGTGCAGGGAACAGGGACATTCCAGGGAACAGGGACATTCCAGAGAACAGGGACATTACTGAGCCGATGTGCAGGGAACAGGGACATTCCAGGGAACAGGGACATTCCCAAGCTGATGTGCTGGGAAAGCTGATGTGCTGGGAACAGGGACATTCCAGGAACAGGGACATTAATTACCGAGCTGATGTGCTTCTGGGTCTCCTTGACGCGCTTCACCTCGGGCAGGTCAGGAATGGGAGTTCCTTTGCCAATGCTCTCCTTGTACTTCACCTGCAAAGGAATGGGAATTAGGGGAGGGAAAAGGATCTACAGGAAAGCTTTCAAAGGTTCATAAAAGAGCTTTGTCCTGATCTGTGCAGAGGGGAAGTTTAAAGGACTTCAACACCATCCCAAGGGATCCATGGCAAGGCAATTCAGCTGTTGAGTCACTGGGAATGGCACTGAAAAGGTTTTATAAAACCAGAAGAATTCCTTTAAACCTGACACTATTTTGCCTTTCTACCAGCCAAAGGAGAATTTGGGATGTGTAAGAATCCCTCCTATTTAACAAAAGTCAGAATCATCACACAAGTTTCAGCAGTGACGGTGCCATTGCATTTCTGCTTTGCTAACAACAAAAAAAGCCTTTCACAAAAACATTTTTAACATTTTTAACACATTATGAGTGAGCAAACTGGCTGCAGTGTTAGTGTATGACACTAAATGACACCACCATTCAAAAAAAGGCATGGAGGAGATTTAGGAGCTTTGAAATAAAATTAATAGGTAAAATAGAAGGCTGTGACCTTTTAGATAACATCCAAGTTTGCCAGGACAAAACAAACCAAAAAATTCTCGACCAGAAAATTCAGTCTGAGCAGAGTAAAACAGATTTTCCTGGGAGATGGTCCCACCCTGGAACAGGTTGTGGAATCTTCATCCTGTGGGATACTCAAAACTCATCCTAAAGCTGAGCCACAGGGTTGGAATAGATGATTTCAACACATCCCTTCCCACCTAAATATTTCTTTTTTTCTGTCCAAACTATATCTGGGATGAGATCAAATTGAAAGCAAAATCTTTCGTGGTTTAGAAATGGGTTGTGAGTAAGAAATAGAATGTTAATCATTAGAGAGGTTACTGTTAAAGTAACAAGGATAGGCAAAAACTTCCAGAAAGTCACCCTTGACTGGGTGGGTTATTGCCAAACCACTGTTAGCAAGATGTAAAGAAAAGAAAAATAGAAAAAAAAAATTATTTCAAGTTGAATTAGCAGCAGTAGAGTGAGTATTAAAAACCAATCCTTGTGTACCGAGCTGATATTATCCTGGGTTCGTTTAACTCTCTGCATCTCTGGGGTCTTTTCAATTGTGGTTCCAGTTCCAATGTCTTCTTTATACAAAATCTTAACATTTAGAATGAAGACAACAAGGTTAAGCATCCAAAACACAACATTCTTGCTCCCAGACACTGAATTTGGACACAAAGGAGCAGCTGAAAGCCCAGAGGATCCACTCTGGTCACTGCCTCTCTGAAGGTGTCCAAAGTGAGCACCATTTGGGGAAAAAAAAAGCTGATCTTTTCTATTTAATGCTTTTTATGTAGGAGATAATTTATACAATAAATCAAAATAGCAAATGTATTTCAGTAGAATATTCCTGGGCTAGTGGAAGGAGTCCCTGCCCGTGGCAGGATGGAAGAAGATGAGCTTTAGGTCCCTTCCACCCGTTCCATAATTCCATAATCAAAACATTTGGAGGCTAATTTTAGGACTGAAGATCATTATTTGCTCTTATTTGATTTATACAAATATTTTCCACTTTGTTAATGGTGCTGGAGGCAAAATGCCACAGGAGACTTGATGGCAACAGGAACTGGGCAACAATGCAGGCACACAGAGCACGAGGGGCAGCAGGACAGGGAGGGACTGGCATGGGAACAGCACAAAGGAAAGGGACAATAATTATATTAATTTAAGGAGGGATTGTTTGACCCTATCACAGCTGTGCCTGTGAAAGAGGGCAATCACCCCACAAAAAGAGCAGGGAAAACACTTTATAAAGCCCAGCTAAACCTACTGTACCTGTAGGAGGAGCACCCAAAAATTGAAATGTTATTAAAGACATTAAAGTGTATTTTTTGGGCTGAGGAGTGAAGACAGAGGTGACCATACCGAGCTGAAATTCTTCTGGTTTTCCTTCACCCTCAGGATTTCTGGGGTGTCCTGAACCACTGTGACTTTTCCTTTACTGTTCTGTAGGTCTGACTGATACTGAAGCTGTGAAAATGGAAAATGGAAAGTGTTAACTCTGTGCTGTACAAATTGCCCCACAGTTTTCTTCAAAAACTGAGATGAATATGGGAGGTTTTTTTACTTATTTCTGGACTTACCATGCTAAAGTTCTTCTGATTCTCTCGGACCCTCTGCATTTCTGGTGTGTCAGCCACGGGCACATAGTAGGGCATGCTCTTCTCTGCATCTTCCTTGTATTTTTTCTGATGGAAAGCCCCAAATGGATTAAAATAGAAAACACAAAAGCAGCAAGAAACCAACTGGAGTTATTGATTGTTGAGTAGTGCCCATCTTTGTGGAGATGTGAGTTCTTCTCTGTCTGACAGAAACTGAGATTATGCCTCTGTGCAAGATTTATTTTAGACAGCAGGTTATTGAGGGGTAGAAAATTAAGAAGAATCTGCTTAAAGAAGAATTAGCTTTGCAAAGCAAGAGAAATTATTGTGCCACTTGACACAGCAGTAAAATTAATTTGATTATTGCCATAGAATTCCAGAACTCTGAAAAGAATTATTCCCTGGTGCCTCCTGAAGGTAGTGAGAGGTGGTTATTTGGGTGTTTCATTAGTATTTCCTGGAGTTCCCACATGAGCAGGATTAATTGCTGCACTCAAGATACCTGGCTGGAAAGGTTCTTGACCTGCTGGGCATGAATAATCTCTGGAGTATCAACAACACTGGTGTAGTTGGCTTTCTCCATTTCTGCCAATTGTTTGTATTTGATCTGTCGGGCAAAGCTCACGTTTAGGGCCCTCGGTCGTCTCTGCACAACAGCTCACACTGGGTTTACCCAGAAAAATCTGAATTTTCCTTTCTAAGGAGCTCAGAGAGTCAGGGTGGCACAGACCTGGCTGGCGATGTCGGTGGCGTTCCTGGCGCGCACGAAATCCGGCGTCTCCAGCGCCAGCTCGGTCAGGCCCTTCCCGCGGATCTCCTGCTCCAGGGCTCGCTTGTACTCCTTCTGCAGGGAGCCAGGGGTGGGCAGGGAAAAGGGGTCAGGTTCACAGCCACACACCAGGAACAGGGCCAGTCCCAGCCAGGAGCACAGCCCATCCCAACAGGAATATCACAATCCCAAACCAGGCACAGTGCCCATCCGAAAGAGGAATAGCACAAATTCCAAACCAGGAACAGAGCCCATCCCAACCAGGAGCAGTGCCCATCCCAACCAGGAACAGTGCCCATCCCAACCAGGAACAATGACCATCCCAACCAGGAACAGTGCCCATCCCAAATAAGAACAGTGCCCATCCCAAACCAGGAACAGTGCCCATCCGAAAGAGGAATAGCACAAATCCCAAACCAGGAACAGAGCCCATCCCAACCAGGAACAATGACCATCCCAACCAGGAGCAGTGCCCATCCCTACCAGGAACAGTGCCCATCCCAACCAGGCACAGTGCCCATCCCAACCAGGAACAGTGCCCATCCCAAACCAGGCACAGTGCCCATCCCAAACAAGGAGCAGTGCCCATCCCAACCAGGAATAGTGTCCATCCCAACCAGGGAACAATGCTCATCCCAACCAGGAACAGTGCCCAGCCCAGCCAGGGAAGAATGCCCATCCCAACCAGGAACAGTGCCCATCCCAACCAGGGAACAATGCCCATCCCAACCATGAACAGTGCCCATCCCAACCATGAACAGAGCCAATCCCAACCAGGAACAGTGCCCATCCCAAAGAGGAATAGCACAAATCCCAAACAAGGAAGAGAGCCAATATCAAACCAGGAATAGTGTCCATCCTAACCAGGAACAGTGCCTGTCCCAAACCAGGAATACCTCTAATATTAACTCATAATGATGCACACAAATGATATAATTTCAGATTATTTCAGGTTGTGCTTCATTACTTAAATCTTGGTTTAGTTCATTGATAAATTAACTAATGAGTCCCCTGAGTGACTGTTGATCCCAGTTCCTGTTTCCTATCTGAATTCCTGACAGTGACTGTGAATCTAGGAAAGAGCTCTCTTAGAAGTCCACTTTGACCCTTACTCCCTCATCCATGTTCTTTCCTGGCCTCTACTCAAGAGTTTCCAGGGAATGGTGAAGTTCACACCAGTCAAAGGGCAGGGATGGATGGGATATTGGGAAGGAATTCCTGGCTGGGAGGATGGGGAGGGATGGGATGGATTCCCAGAGAAGCTGTGGCTGCCCCTGGATCCCTGGCAGTGTCCCAGGCCAGGCTGGACACTGGGGCTTGGAGCAGCCTGGGATGGTGCAAGGTGTCCCTGCCATGGCAGGAAAACATTCCATCCACTCAGGCATTTTCCAAGAAGCTCTCCCATACCTCGTTCAGGATCTGAGTGGCATTCTTGGCTCTCAGCATGTCTGGAGTCTCCTCTAAGGCTGTCAGTCCTTTCCCTTTGACTCCTTCCTCCAGATCCTTCCTATACTCTTTCTGCAGGAGAAGGAGAAGGAAAAACACTGCAAAGCCAGACCAAAGGGAGTTTTACACTCTGCCAACTTTGTTGCAAAAAAATTAAAGAAAATGAAAGAAAAAGAAGTTCCAAAAGCTCCAAAAGAAAAGAAAAAAAAAAAAAGGAAATTTGAAAAACAAGAATGAATATTGTAGAGGGTTATGGAAGAAGTACTCCAACAAAAGATAGGGATTATTGTGGAAGATAAATTGCCAAGGCACACACATATGGACCAGTTAGGCTGAGGGAAGTCAGAGAGGGGCAGCACATGGGAATATGGTTAAGGGACAAGGAAGAAATGTCCATGGCAAATTAGCTGACAGCACAAAATGGATGTAAACATGCTCAGTGTGGGTGAGGAGAGTGGGGAAGAAGAAGTGGGAATGCTGGAGGTGCTGCAGGAGGCAGAGGAAGGAAGCCCAGAGGAGCTGGTACCTCGCTCGCTATTTTGGTGGCGTATTTGACATGCAAGAGGGATGGTGTGACCTCCAGGCCAGTGAGGTTCCTGCCCTTCATGGACTCTTCAAAGTCCTTCTTATATTCTTTCTAATGAGAGCAAGAAGAAGAAGAAAAAAAAAAAAAAGAAAAAAGAAAAAGAAAAAGCAAAACAGCAAGTATTTATTACAATATTTTCATAATGTGCAAAGCTGGGAGGGTGTCAAAATCACTTGGGTATAGTTGATGTTAAATCCTCTTCCCACTAAAATTTGTGAAGCAGCTCATTGCTTTCTATGGAAATAGGATCTGATCCTGGGTTTATTTTTTATTTTTCTACTCATTTATCTATGCAGAGAAAGCATTCAAAGGTACCACAAGGACTAATGGCCTTATACAGCTGCTTTGCAGCCTCCATCTGGGCCAGAAGAGGAATAAATTTCAAATAAACACAAAAAAGCTGCTCAGGAAAAGAAAATGACAGGTCAGGGGAGAACCTGTGACAGCAGAGACATGACATGCAGGGAATAAAAGAGTTTCTCAAAAATGGAGTTTTGAGGTAAAAAAAAAGAAGCAGACCACTTTCTGTGTCTTGTGATAACACACAGTGAAAAAAGAAGCAGACCACTTTCTGTGTCTTGTGATAACACACAAACACTGTGTTGTGTTGTAAAAGTAAAATTAATTTTGTACCACATTCCTTAGTCAAAGACTTGTTTAAGCTTCATTTTAAAAAAAATTACAGATAAACTCATTTCATGACAGGAAAGTGTCATGAATGCTCAATGCAGCATTTAACAACCATCATAAAGAAATATGAAATTACTATAATTTTTCAGTCTATCAGCCTGCACAAGGTGCAAGTACAATTGCCTGTCAAATCCCTAAGTTTAATATAAAATAGAAATTTTAAACTTTTCAGCCCATCAGTATTGATTTTACCTCACTCTGCATGAGCTGAGATTCCTTTGCAGTCAGGTATGTGGGAGTTTCAAAGTCCAACATGGGCTTTCCTTTTTCCTTCTCATACTTTTCTCTGTATTTCACCTGAGAAGAAAAGACAGAGTCACTCTCCTAAATAACCAAAGACCTAATTAATCAAGTAGTATGTGCCTATTATCAACACTTCTGGGATAAAAACTGAATGTCTAATGCAGTTTGCCTTTCTGAAATGTGTATTATTGATCAGCAAATGTAAAATTCGGTGTCCAGGAGTTAAAATGTCCATGCAGATGATTCCTGCTTCGAGTTCTAGTCTCCAGATTTTCAGAGTGCTCAGTGAGGGAATGCTGTGGCCAAGTCAGAGCCTGATCCCAGACTGGAGAAACAAGGATTGACTTAAAAATCAATTACATTAACAACCATTTCTTTGTGGTCCTTGGCTGTGGGACCTCTTTGCCTTTCCATGCCTTGAACACCCCTGGAAGTGCCCAAGGCCAGGCTGGAGCAGCCTGGGATGGTGGGAGGTGTCCCTCTCCAAGGCAGGGGTGGGTGTGATAATCCCAAATGTCCCCAGACCCTTCTGGAATTCTGTGCCAAGCACAGAACAATCAGCTGTGGCCCTTGGTGTTCTTGCAGTAATTCCTCTCTTGCTTTACAGCCAATAAATACATGAAACAGAGAGGATCAGAGACCAAATGAGACTCTGAATTTCTCTGGAGTGATCCACTGTTTTATTCCAGAGGGGAAAACTCCAGCCATGTTGATAGTTTTGGTTAAAGCTGTTTTGGATGCAGGAGAGGTCAGCAGAGCTCTCCTTTGGATCATGGAATGGATGAAGCAGTTGGAAATCCACTGTCAGCAACAACCCTAATTCCTTCAGTTCCCGGTTTCTGTGATTCCCAGGTCCTTTTTTCTCCAGAGATAAATCCCCCTGATAAATGTATTAACCTGTGTAAAAAGATCCATGTAGAGCAGAGGTGGGCAACAGGGATTGGCTCTGGAATGAAGGAATCACAGGGAGATTTTATCTGTGTATTTTATGTGTTCTGCACTTGGAACTGGCAGGTTCTGCTCCCTGGATCCTTCCCCAGGGGTGCAGTGCTGGTGGGGCAGAGAGGGACAGGGAATGTCCCAGCCTGGAGGATTCACTGGGAGGATTTTGATGGAATTTGGAGCTCAGTGAGTTGGGATAGGGACAAACACACGTCCAACTTACGTGGCTCTGGAGCTCTGAGGCCTCCCTGAGATGAACCTGTTCAAGATTATCTGGCACCACATGGTAGTGACCCTTACTCTTCTCATATTGCTTCTTGTACTGGTACTGAAGGGAAGGTGTCAAAAATCATCTCAATCAAAAAAAAAAAACCTCAGCAAATTTACTTCTTAGGTCCAATCAAAGCAACACTTCAACGGAATATCAGAGAGAAATTAGAAATGCAAGAAGTAAAACAAAAACCAAGAAGTTTAGAATTGATATTGGGGGTTAAAGATGTGAGGGAATAGTTATATTTTATGGTCATTTGGATTGCAACAAAAGTTTTTTTCCAAACCAGGATTAAAAGAAGAAAAAGAAAGAGAAGAGAGAAAACACAGCGGGTAAGGAAAAGGCTGTACTAGGCAATAAAGGTTTTGCCTTTTCTCTTTATCAATTATTTTGTTAGGCATAATTACGTGGATTTACAATAGGGGAGTGTTAAACAAACATCCAGTAAAAGTAAAAACAAGTAAAGTAAAAAAATCCAGATAAAAATTAAAAAATTAAATATAGTAATCAGCAAAGAAAAAAGGAAAAAAAAAAAAGGTATTTGTTAGTGTAGTGCAATCAGTTAAAAATGGGATCAAGAACCAATCCAGTAAAAATGATCAGAGGGTTTAAAACATGAGCAGTTCTGCAGTCAGTTAAAATGGGACCAAGAACCAACCCAGTAAAAGTGATCAGTGTTTACAACATTAGCAGTGCTACAGGAGATGAGGATTTCCCTTCCCAGGGCACACGCGCGGGGCAGCCGCCGGTTAAGGAGGCACCGTTGGGAAGCAGAGGAAGAGATCACTACCAGGTGATGCCCATGGAGGTACCCCAGGAGCAGCTGTTACAGCAGGAGTTAGCAGGGAATTCCCAAGGGAATTCCCACCCTGGGAGCTGTGGGATCACCCTGAGCTTACAGCACTGGCGAGCTGGCTCGTGCTCAGCACGTGGTTCATGAGCAGCGACTCCTTCATGTCCGTCACGGGCTTGTGCAGCTTCTTCAGGTCTGCCTTGTACTTCACCTGCAGGGAATAAGGGTCAATCCATCAGGAGAGGGCCCTGCTGGTCCAGCCTGGCCCGGGGGAGGTTCCAACCACACAAAGGAGGGATTTGGGAAAGCAGGATGGGGTCTCCTCCCAGGAAAAGCCAAGACGAACGTACCTCGCTGGCCATGTTGTGGGCATCCTTCAGGGTCTTGTAGATTTTGGCCTCCTTCAAATCATATTTGGGCTTTTTACCCAGCTCTTTGGCAAAGTTCTCCTTGTATTTCACCTAAACAGAGAACAACCAGGTGTCACAGCTGCTCACTCTGCAGAGGGGCCCTGTTTCAGTGGGGCTGGCTGGCAGAAGAAGGAAAGCGCGGGAACTTGAAGGTGTTCACTGGAAAAAGGATTACTTCAAAAATGATCTGAGATGGAAAGAAAATCTACATCTATCTGATATTCACAAGGTACCAGTTGCAAGTTTTCATCCAGTGCAGATGTCACACCTCCTCATTGTAAAAATAAAAGAGTCAAGAGAATTGTGGTGCCAAAATTCTGACCTTTGGAGGTGAAGAGTTTTTCACTTGATGGGAACAGTCCATTGAGTAAAGATGTTTCACAAAGACAAACAGAGACAGGTATAATAAAAGTAAAATACAAGAAAATTATATATTATATAACATTAATATATAATATATAAAATATAATAATGTAAGAGTATACGGAAGAGTGTTAAGAAGAAATTTTTATAAACTTCTTGGAGAAATAAGAGCTTTAAAAACCTCAAGACTTTAGAGCACTGAAGATGTCAATACATTAAATACTTTTCTACCTATTGTTATGCACACAGAGTGCTCTGTCTGGATTAAAAGAAGACATTAATCACAAACAGAGCAGTGACACAATTAATTACTAACGATAAATAATTAATTAGATTCTACAAGAATTTTAGTAACACTTCCAAACCACATCAGCTTCAGCCAAGTCAAACATAGCACTGTGAGCCATCAGAATCCAGCAGATCCAGCTTGGAGGCACAGGAATATTGACAGGAATGAGAGTTTTTTTAAACCCAAAAGGAGAGTTGCTGGGAGATCAATGCAAAATCAAAAGCAAGCAAGCCAGACAGACAAAATCCAACTAAAAAACACAACTGGACACACAAAGTGGACAGATGCTTTACTAAGTTTATGAGAAGAGACATCCAAGAGAAAAAACAACTGCTAAAGATGATGCCAACCATTCTTTGCTCACTCACTGCCCCTCCAGCAGCTCACTTTCCCTCAGAACCAAAACTATCTCAGCAAAGAATGTTTGAAAGACCAAGAGTGGAAAAAGAATGGAAAACCAGGATCTCATCACTGAAGTGGAACAAATAGAACTTCTTTTTCTTGTAGATCAGTTTAGAATGGTTGGTTCTCCTGAGGAGATCCTTGGTTTTCCTGCAGACATCGTGGTGGACATTCCAACATCCAAACATGGCAGCAGACACAGCCAGACATGGAAAAAACAAAATCCCTTTTTTTTTTTCATTTGGAAATACATGTGTAAAACTGAAATGGCACAGACCTGTCTGCTGCCACTCCCAAATGGACAATCCAGGCTCTGGTTTTCTGTTTTCCAAAGGTTTTGATATGGGAAGAAGTCTAAGAAACAATGAGCTCTCACACCAGTATGGGCTTCACTTCTCAGTGAGACTGATTCAGTCAGAGCCTGCTCTTCCATTAGGAAATTCCAGCCAATAAAACAGTTTCATTAAAGTTTAAATGAAGTTTTAATAGAAGTTTGAAGAGTTAAAATGAAGTTCTGGTGACTGTTCACTGAAAATTACCAGCACCATTGTTCAGGTTGGTCATACATATATATCTACACATGTATTTCCCTGTGGTTTGTTGGTTTTTTTTTTTTTTTTTCATTTTTACATCTTAACAGCTCAGATTTTAGATTTTTGGGTGAAAAAGGTGAGTTTTGACATTATGTGAGTGCACTTAAACCTTCCATAAACAACCTGGAAGCTCCAAAACCATTACGAAGGGCAGAATGACATGTAAAGCTTCACAGGGTGCTGCAGAATTGCAAGATAATTATGCCAGCAAGAGACAAATGCACAACAATGGCATGAAATGGCAGTTAATTAAATTCTCTTACATGACTACTTAGCATATTTGCTTTCTTAAAGGTTCTCATCCAGGGAGTGTCATAGGAAGCAGCTCCGTGGCCTCTCATGTGTTGTTTGAGATATTCTGCCTACAACCAGCAGCAAGAAAGCAAAGTCAGAAAGGCAAAAATCCAGAATTCAAACACAAAGAGGTGAGAAAGACCCAAGAGGGACTGAGGTCCTGGCACAAGATTCTTTTAAAGATACAAAGAAAAAAGAAAGTGGCTGAAAGAAACCAAGTGTCCATTCAAAGGATGGAAAATAAGAGTTGGGTGAAGGCTGGTTCTGGTAAAGCCAATACCCAAAGAGCTAAAAAAGAACAGGGCAAACACTTCAGCTTCAGCATTTATGTCACAGCATTATCCTAGGAAGGTTTTATATCTCCATTAATGACAGTAGAAAAGTTTAATAAAGAAATACTTTGTATTGGTATTTAATTTTTACTTCCCCGCATTCCCTTTCTTTCCCTTTTCCCTTAATTTGGAAATAATTTCAATTGCAATCATGACATCACTCTGTAAATTAATTTTTCATCTCATTTCTCTCACTGCTTTGAGTTTCACCAAGGTTTGATTTTGCCCTTACCTGGCTGGTCAGTTTGGACACCTCCTTGGCCAGCTCAATGTCTGGACGTCCCAGCATGGTCACACCCACACCTGCTGCTCCACGCTTCTTGTATTCAATCTAACCAAAGAAATAAATCCTTTAGGAGTCAGGAAACCCTCTTTTAATTAATCTACTGGATTTTGTAATTAAATTAAGGCTAAAGGATTATACAGAAAGCTTAAAACCACTCACATTGCTGATTAACTTGGCAGCCTGAGTTGCTTTCTTAATATCTGGTCGATCTGCTATAGGTGTGTAGTGGAGTTTGGATTTGGCATCTTTCTTGTATTCAATCTAATCCACGGAAGAAGACAGAGGAAAGAAAATTAATGAGAAAATTAAATGTATTCATTGTGAATACACCAATTAAGGATACAGCAACGTTGCTGAGAAAGCTCATGGGTTTGTTTTGGGAAACAATTCACAAGGCATGGATCTGGAAATCTGGTTTTGCAAGTTGTCTGCAAGTGAAGAAATAAATATGTGCCTGAAGGGTTGGAAAAAAATTATAAGATATGATTTACACCAGACTACTTGAAATCCTATAATGGGATTTAAATACAAATCCCTTCTTTCAGTGCAATTTTATATTTGTAAATATTTGTATATTTATCTTTCAAAATTACACCTGAACATGGAGGCTGGGAGGAGATTCAGAAATCCATAAATTTGGGTTTTTTCAGATGAATTTGCTACATGACCTACTAAATTAATGGAAAAAGAGGCAAACTTACTGTGCTCTGGTTTTTAGCAACTTCCATGGCATGTTTCACCTCAGGAGGCTCCAGCATGACAGAATAATTGGATTTGCCTTTCTCCTTCACAAACTTCTTCTTGTAGTTGGTCTGTCAAGAACAACAAGGGCCACGTGTGAGTTTTTAATGTCACACAGAGGGAAATGCTACAGAAACTTTGGAAAAAAGCTCCCTGAAACTTCTGTAGGTGGATAAAGAGGAATCACCTCATTCCCAAAATGTGCTGGCTGCAGCTTTTGGAGCTGGGATTAGAAAAGCTCAGCTTTGGAGATGCTGAGCTGAGTCTGAACTCACCTCGCTGACGTTCTTGGTCACCTCCTTGACGTGGACAGTGTCCCTGGTCTCGGGCAGGGTGGTGAAGGAGCCATGGGGCAGCTGCTTCTTGCTCTGCTCTTTGTACTTGTTCTGCCAGCACAGGGGAAAGCCAGGTCAAACCCAGCAGCTCCAGAATGGAATTCAATCCAGTTAAATGAAGAAGTAAATGAATGTTTTACCTCAGACACCAAAGAGCTGACGTTCTTAGCCAGCAGGATCTGAGGCGTGTCCGGAACAACGTGGTACGTCCCACGGGCTTTGTTGTGCTTCTCTTTGTATTTGATCTAGCAGGAAGGAAAGATATCAACTTAAATAATGTGCTTTTTGTCTTCTGGCAGAATAAAAAGCAATTGGTACAGTCATGTTTGCTTGTTAGTGCAAAATTTTGCAGAAAATCACATATTTTGACATCTTACAACCTAATCAATACATTCCTATGGCTCTCACTTGGATTTTTTTTAATATACTGAATACTAACATACTGTTAGTAATTATTAAAGATATTTTGTGTTATTATTAAAGGCATTTTGTGCTATTTTCTCCAGACACTTCAATTTAAATACCAGGAATGCAGAGATGGGTATAAGGTCTAGGGGTGTTCAGGCAATGTTGACTTTGAATACTAATTTAATCCATGAAGAATGGCTTTTACGAGACCAAATTTATTCAGTCAATTTGTTAATTAAATAAACCAAATAATGAAATGAGACTGAGAACAACTGTCCAAAGCTTCACTGCTAATCCAATCATATTTGCAACAGAACAGTTTAGTAGTGAGTAAAGTGGTAGTAGAGAACTTGGAGAGGAAAGGTGAATTCAGCCCTTACATCACTGGCCAGGATGGCATTGTTGAGGGCCAACACTGTGTTTTTATCATCTGTGACAGAGAGTTTGCACCCCTTGAGGAACTCCCGGTCCAGTTTGTATTCGTACTGCAGGAAGGAAAAAGAAAAGATTAAGTAAGAGAGTCTCTGATCTTCTCCAATTAAAAAATATTCTGAATAGGAGAGGTGGGGAAATGGAATATTCAGTGTATTCTGATTTGCTTACATCACTCTGCTGCAGAGAGGACTTGGCTGCTTGGACAAAGTCAGGCCTGTCAGCAATCAGGTGCCAGTGGGCTTTGGCTGCTTCGTATTTCTTCTTGTAATCCAGCTGTGTCCAGGGAAAAAGCAAACAGGGAGAGTTCATGAGAGTTCATGGGAAACTGGGGACTATGCACACAACATACAGAGGCCAGTTCTCTTTTGGCCTGTGAGAAGAGGTAGGAAAATGTATCTACACCAGATTAGGGCTTTTCTCTGGGTCAGGCACAGCCCAGCCACTGCAGGTTTTCCACTGCTGGGTGGAGAAAGGGATATGAAGGTGGAGAAAGGGATAAGGACTGAAATGATGTCCTGACTTTGGAGAAGAGGAAAGCTTTGAGATCCTTCCTACTGAAATGGGTGTTGGGCACCAATAACAGACAACACAGGAAAGTTTTCCATGGGGCTTTGCTTTGTGTCCAAGAGCATCATCCCATGGAATTCCTGGGACAGTTGTGTCTCTGCCAGGAAGACAGGGGAGAGCTGGAAGAATGGGATGTGTGACATACAAGAACCTCAAGGACAACTCACCAGAGTGAGCACTTCAGTATGAAATAAATTAAAACACATTTTCTTCCAGCAGTGTAAGGATTAGAAGCGATGCCCAAAAAATTCGGTGGAATTCAATTTCTTGTGGAATAATTTCTTGTGGAAATAATTCCTTGTGACTTTCACTGCCAGTTCCCACCACCTTCCAGAATAAAATTAAACCATGAACAGGACAGAACTCACGTTGCTGTTCAGTTTGTAGGCGTGCCTGGGAGTTTTGATGTGAACTGAATCTGCCACGACGTTGCAGCGAGATTTGCTCCTCTCATACATTTCTTTGTATTTCAGCTGAAGAAAGACAAAGATGTAAAAAATGTGTGCAAAGATCAGATCAGCATCAACAAGAAAAGCATCCAAATATGAAAAACTTAATTAAAATTGCTCCTGTCTGGATAAAATCTTAATAGGAGAAAATGACTGGAGGTGGCACTCAGTGCTCTGGGCTGGTGATGAGGGGGAAGTTGGGCACAGCTTTAACTTGATGGTCTTGAAGGCTTTTCCAACATAAATAATTCTGGGATTCTATGAAAAATAAATTCCGTTGATACAACTTGATATCAAGCACCTGCCTGAAGGAGGGTTTTCTCCAGCAGCACTTCTCTTTATAGAGAAAATGAGGCAGTTTTAACTCACCATGAGGCACAGACTAAGATGAAACAAAATCTATTTATGACCAGTAATTCTGAATAGTTCTAGATTTTTGCAGCCAAAAGAAATCTTTTGAAGAAACTTATTTACTGATAGTTACAATAATTGAAAACTCTTTCAGAAAATCTCAGCACTCAGTTTGGAGCTTAAAATATGTCCTTCAATTCACATCTCAGTCTCTCAATGATCCACTTTAGTATCTGGATAAAAATTATTATTTTTTCTCCTGGATATACTAATTATGTAGAAATCCATGGAGCATCTGGATGAGATTTAGGCTACTTATTCTGACAGTACTACACTGAATTTCAGAAGTTTCATATCCTCATTTATGGATACCTAAGGAACAATGAAACAAAGGACAGAGAGAAAGGTAGGAGAAGGAATTAGGAGTAGGAGTTCTAAATTCTGTATTATTCCTTCCTCCTTTCTATCTCTTTCTTACTTTTCTATTACCCTGGAATCAAAACATATTTATTTTAGATCAGACCATTTACCTTATGGATATTTTATTATTCTATCCATTCCTTCCTCCTTTCTCTACCTTTCTTACTTTTCTATTGCCCTAGAATCAAAACATATTTATTTTAGATCAGACCATTTACCTTATGGATATTCACAGTATCCATATAAGAAATTAATAAACACAGCAATACATGAAATATTTTATTCGAGCCTCAAAAAAAAAAAAAAAAAAGCCACTAGAGGAAGAAAAACCAGAAAAAGAAACCTCTCCAAATTAATGATTTAGAGACCACTTCCAGCTCATGGCTTTTATTTCTAGTGAGGGGTGGTTTGTCCCATCATAAAAATGTTCATGTTCTAGGAGCTCCAAAAGAAAATTCTACGTAAGACCTCCTGAAAAACTGGGTTTTGAAAGAGCACTGAATGCAGACAGAGTTTTACAGGCCAATATGGTCTAAGAAGGTGATGATTTCCACTGACAGCGTTACACAGGAGTGACAAACATTGGCTACCAAGCTAAAAAGTGAATTTTGGGTGGTTTTGATGCCACAGAGGATTCACTCACGTCACTGATCCTGTCCTTGACCTTGCGCACGTGCAGCAGCATCGGCGTGTCCTGGATGGTGGTGTAGCCCTTGGGCTTGGCTTTGTTGTACTCCAGCTTGTAAATAATCTGAAGGGACAAATTGGGGCTTGGGTTATTTCTTGGAATCCTTGGTGTCAGCTGGGAATTCCCTGGGGGTGATTGTCCCATCCCAAAGGATCCACACTTACGTCACTGATCTGCTTGTTGACCTTCGTGGTCCGTAAATACTCTGGAGTGTCCAGAACCGTGGTGTATTTGTCTTTCTTCTTCTCATAGTCCTTCTTGTACTGAATCTGGAGATGCAGAAAGGCTCTAAGTTAGCCACACAGAGCAGGGCAAAACCTCTCCCAGAGGTGGGATTATATCCATGGGCAAAATTGCAAAACCCTCCCACAAAGGCAAAGAAAGCAGAACATGCACCATGAGCTGAACTGCAAACCCCTTCCTGGCCCAGGAGGCTGCCTGTTTGATTGTCTGATTCATTTTATGGTTATTTCAAGCTAAAATCCCCAGGACTGAGCTAGAAAAAAATCAATCCTTGCAGACCAGATGCTTTAAAATTTCATAAAGGAAAATATGTAATTTTAAAATATTCATATCGGTTGAAATTTGGACTTGGTGATCTTGGAGGTAATTTCCAACCTTAATGATTCTGTGACCAGAGTGAAGAGAAATATAAATCATCTCACACAGCAGGAGATAAAAACATTACCAAATATATCCCAATGCCAGGATATTTTCAAGGCTTTGGCAGTAGGATTTGTGCCTTGGTAATGATTTTCTTAAGGATCAGCTTGCCCTGCTCAGGTTTCTAAACCTTTTCTCACAGAGTTCACCAAGTGAGAACAGGTTCACCAAGGATGGAAATTCATTGTAGGCAGCCTCAAGGCAGCTGGAAAAGGTTAGAATACATTTTTAAAAAAAGAATTTTCATGCTCTACCCTTTATCAGAAAATAAACCCATGCATTTGAAATGGAACTGCGACAGACAAAATATGAAAAATGATAAACAAATAATCAATGATAACACGGAGTGAACTCGGGGAACATGCAGGTCAGACACTTGTCTTTTAAATTCAAACATACTCAAAGTTACCTGCAAGGAGTTTGTAGTGAAAGAATATAAATCCACATTAAAATGGAACACAAATGTCTGAAAGACCTTCAGTAATTTATTACTGAAGAATGTCACTATTGGCACAGTGTAATAACAAATTACAATTCCCTCTGACAGAATTGTTTTCCACTGCTGCATTTCCAGTCTATCATTTATATTCCAATTCATGATCAGGAATGATTTTTCCTCTGCAAAGGGTGAGCTGATTGCCAGCAGCTGTGATTTCAGAGCAAAAATAACTGTTCTGTGTCTAACACCATTCTGGGCACAGCAGGAGATAAATGTTGGAATCTCCCTGGCAAATCCATCATGTGCTTCCTGAATTAAGGAACTGGGGTTATCAAAGGTGTCCAGGCCAAGAAATGGTGTCAGAATAAGAACTGGGTTAGGGAAATACCAGGAAGAGCTAACATCCAATATCTGAAATGTACAGAAATTTGCTTTTTTTTAATAGAAATACGTGAAATACATACCAATTGTTTATAATGAAGGAGAAAGTGGGGACAAGCTCAGCCTGAGCTGAGCCACGTCCAAGTGACAGCAAATATTGTTTCAGATATTCTGTTTTATTTTACCACAGCCAGCATGAAGCAGATGGAGGAAGCTTTGGGGTCTGGAGTCCATGGAAATAGAGGGAGCAGTAAATTTGCCAAGTCCAAGCAGCTACAGTGGCATCTAAGGTGTCCTAGAGCAGCAGCTCTGCAGATTACCTGGCTCCACAGGTATGTGTTGTAGAGTGCTGTCAGCATATCTGGCCTCAGAATTTCATTGCATCCGTGCTGCAGGAGCATCTTGGCAAAGGATTTATAGCTTTTCTGTCCATGCAAATGGCAACCAAGGACAAGAGAGACTCATGAACAACATGAACAACGACACAGCTCTAGATCCCAGGCACTTGGAGAGTGGAGAGATTTAGGCAAGGTGCTGTATGTATTCAGCCACATGTGCATACAATTCACATCTGGATAATTAACACTGCCAGGGGTAAATATGAACAAGTTTTCCTGCTCTCACTTTAAGGAAGTTATGAATTTTTTGGGGGAGATGAAAGTAAATTAGAGATTAAGCCCTGTTGCTTTATCTAGAAATGAGTAAGAAGATGTGAAAAGAGAGGTAATAAAACAATAAATGCTTGAATCTGCATTTTTAAGACCTCTCCAGTGGCTTCAGAAGATCCCTGATGTCCATTGATGCACAATAATGGAAGTACATACAGGACAGATGGACAGAGCAGCTCACACAAAAAGTGGCTCCTTTTTGGGTGGCAGGATGGAGATTGAGTGAAGAGTGAAGAAACATGACAAAAGCCACAGGGCTGTGACACTGCTGGGAGTGAGGGTGGCACACAGAGCTGCTCCAGTGCCCCCACAGTACCTGACTGCTCAGGGTGCTGCCCCACTTGGCCAGCAGGTTCCTGGGATCATCCACAATAACGCTGTACCTATCTTTGAGCTTCTCATAGGCTGCTTTATATAATTTCTGCTCAGAATAGCACATACAGTGTAACAAGAGAGGGTTAAGATACAGAGAGATCACTGGTGTAATCTCTTTACAGGCTGGGGTTGAAGGTCATGTTCAAAAGAGAAAAATACATTAAAATAATATAAAAAAACACCAAAAAACAATGAACAAATAAACTTTTTTTTTAAAAAACCAAAAGCCTCAAAACAACAACAAAAAACCCAAACAAAAAACCACAAAAATCCAAACAAACGAAAAACCAAATAAAAAAAGGAAAACAAAAATCAAACAAAAAAACCCACCAAAAACCCTCATAAAAATCCAAAACCAAAAATGCCCCAAAAATAAACAAACAAAAAAATCAACAAAAACCTCCAACAAACAAAAAAAACCCAAACAAAAAACTGAAACAAAAAAAAGAGCCCAAAAACCAAACCAAAACAAAAAAACCAAACTAAAAAAAAAAAAAAAAAAAGAAGAGGGAGAATATTTCCAAATGCTAATTGCATTTCTACATTGCCTCTGGGAGGCCTACAGGTTAAGGATGTCTCTATTCCACCCCATCAATTAGGAAATTTATGACTGATTTTCTCCATGAAAAGTAACTGCAGAAGCAACTCTGTGTTGTAGATTCCTGAGCTGAGTCCAAAGAGAACAATGAGATGTTATTAAAAAAAATCATTTATATAACAGAAGATATTTAGGCAAGCATTGCAATATATGGAGCTCCCATTGGTAAAATTTCACCTGTTTATGTTTCTGATATTAATTTTTTCCTTATTTGCCCTATGAACAGTACGAATAGCAAGACTGAACAATCTTCATAAAAATTCTGGTATTTGCTTTTCTTACCTAGAACAGGTAATGCAATAATCAACTTACTGACAGATAATGGTATGACACAATGGCTGGTGAAAAAGAATGAGATTTTAAGATATAAACCTAAATATCTGCTTCTTTGCTGAAAAGTATCAGATTTTGATGGGCTGTTCCAACTCTAAGCTGATGGGAATCAACCTGAACATGGTGTTTTCCATGGAATTTGTCCAGGGGTGTAGAGCACTAATCCTGCAAACTCCAGGAGAAATTTGAATTTTAAACCCAGGGGTGTTCATTAATTATTAGGTTGTGTCAATTGTTTCTCTAGCACTACTGGAGGAAAATAAGAAAAAGTTGAGTGGTAGAGTTGAAAAATTCCAGGCAGAATCACTGAAATGAAACGAGCTGTGGAAATTTCATCCATAACTCTGTCTTCCTAACACCAATAAAAACTTTATCAATGTTTTAGGAAAGCAATTGGAATTCTGCCCAGACCTTTTTGAGATGGAAACCAGCACTCAGGGTTACTGTACCAGCAGCATTATTTAAGTCAGCAAAGGAAAAGTTCCTTTGCCTCTTTGCTGAAAAATTAATGAACAGGGGTGGGGATTTCACTTTCTAGGCTCTGCAAACCTGTTCTCTCCTAACACCCAGAAAAACAACAACCTTGTCTTTCATGACTTTAGTCTGATCTTAAAGCACCTTTAAGCCTGATTTTAAGGAAGGACAACCTTCAACTCTGTATTTACCCACAGACCAGCTCCTTAAGGCTGAGCCTACAGAAATCTTTACTTACCATATCCACCAGCTGAGTTGCATATTTAAAATGTTCATTGCTTGGAGAGTCAGCCACGTACTTGAACTTGGACTTGGTCTTCTCAAAATTCTCCTTGTACTTACACTGCAGCCAAAGAAAAGCAAACACACCAAACCCAGCCCACGTTAGCCCAAAGAAGAGTAAGGCAACAAAAACTTGATTTTAGAGAGAACTTGTGGCAAAAAAAAAAAAAGGTGAAATTATTGCATTTGTGTTAACTTGTATTAACTTTTAATTTTAAATTGTATTAACTTTTCTACCAGCAACAAGTAGTTGTAAATGGACAGCAAATGTCCAAAAACACTCAGCAACAATTCAGAGTGTGTCACTCACCCCACTGTAGAGCACTTTATTCTTCTCTGCCAGGACAAAACTTGGAGTATCCCACACATAGCAGCCAGTGCCTTTGAGCCATTCCAGGTCTTCCTTGTATTTAACCTTTAGAAAAGAAGTAAAAGGACTCAGTTTTAAGCAGATAATCAGTGCTGAAATGAACCTCAGCACAGGGTGTTGCAAAGAGAGTTACATCCATTATTAAATAAATTAGTTTCTCCTATTTTTGTGATGGACTCAGTTTATTCACATACATAATCTGTCATTAGCTGTCACAGTTCCTGTGTGAATTAAAAATAAGCTACAGGTAAGGGGTTACTGTGTATGTACAGAAATGTACAATTATAGGTTGTTACAGGGCTAAACAAATCTAAGCAAATACAAATGAAATTAATTAAAACTGTCTGCTAATTTGACAAGGGGCTGTGCTGCAGTTTTAGCCATCAGATTCTGTCAGTTCCCAGGGAAAATTGTTAATCACTGAAAAACTTCAGCTGCTTTCCCTTTGTTGAGAAAGAAGGTGTGGGCTCATTCTGGAGACCACTTTGAACTCTCACTCTGGGCCATGCAGGAGTTGCTGGGACTCACATCACTGATGGCATCCGTGACCAGGCGGTGGTGGAAGTGCTCAGGTCGGTCTGGGATGGATCTCCAGATTCCCAGCTGGCTCATGTAATTCTCCTTATACTTCACCTGCAGAGAAAATAGAAGAATTAAGTAAAACAATCGAAGAGAACACTCCAGACAACACAAAAGATTCATTTCCCCCCCACCCTGAAACAGCAGAACTAAAAGAGTGGAAACGAGATTAACTTGTAACACCAAAGCAATCAATATTCCAGAGAAAGAAAGAAATCAACACTGATAATGCTGAGTTTTTCCTAATTATTTGACATATTGAAATGGAACAAAAGGCTAAGTGGCCTGTTTTAGGTTATTGAGTGTCAAACAGTAATTAGGAATGAAGGTGTACATACACTGCTGATGTCATCAGTGACCTTCCTGTGGTAGACAATGTCCAGAGCATCCTTCACGGTGTGGTATTTGCCCTTGGTGTTCTCAAAGGTTTCTTTGTAGCGCAGCTGGGAAGGAAAAAAAAACACAAAAGAAGGGATTAAGGTGCCAGGAACTGTTTCAGTTACATTCCTGACTTCTCAGGAATGATACCCAGGGATATGCTGCTGTCTGACATCCCAACGTAAGAGGAATTTTAGGAGGCTGCAATTGCCTACAATCAACTGCAATTTCATTGAGACTTGTGGTGAAAATTACAGGGAATTTCACCCAATTCACTTCCAGACTGAGGAACACACATGCCTGCATCACAGGAGTGCTCTCTAGAATAGCACAGGTGCCACTTCTGGCATAAAAATCTTCCCTGCCCTCCTCTAGAAGAAAGCAGGAAGATCATCCCAGACTTTCTCAGAGGAGAAGTGCCCATGTGCAGAAGAGCTGGAATGCTCCTTGGCAGTATATAAAAATCACTCTTGGAGCAGTAAGACTAAATAAACCCTACAAAAAAGCACCAGCCCTACACACATCCTTTCACATCCTGCTGGTTCTGAAATCTATGGAAAAGCTCTCACAAATGAGCATTTTTTAATTGCCTTAAATCACAAATAACCATTCCACGCTTGAAAAAATCAATTTCATCTCAACAACCTCCTGTGCAGCAGCTCAGGTAATTTTTCTCTCTAATCTACTTCTGAATTTAAAAAATGAACACATTCCCTGTGACAGGACAGTTTACTTCTAACAAAAAACTGAGATGAAAAAGCTGATAAAAGTTATTTTATCCTAGCTCCAGCATCAATCACTTCACTCCAGCCTGTTCTATTTGGAGACTTGATTAAGCAAATTATTTTAAATCTGTTTTTACTTTGCTGTACAGCCACTCTTCAGTGCAATGAGAAATGAAAATAAATTTTAAAAATTGGAAGAGAAAAAAAGGCACTGCAGAAGAATCCAATTAAAACTTAATAATGTTCCTAATTTCAAATGGAAATGGACATGTAAATAAGGGGACTTCCTTGGTGTGGGACACTGAGATATTCTGTGCTTTGCATGTTTCTTCCCCACTGACTTTTGCTGTTCTTTTCATGGAGAGTGCAAGGAAAAGCAGCAGGGGTTGTTCCTGGAGTACTCACATCACTGGCATTCAGGTAGGCTCTCTTGGCTCTGATCAGCACTGGGGTGTCAGGGACAGGGGTGTATTTGTCCTTCATCTTCTCATACTGGGTTTTGTACTTTTTCTAAGAGAGACAGCAAGAGGGAAGAGTCATCATTGCAATTTTAGAAGCATTTGCCAACCTGCATAAAAAGCTCGTCTTACAAAATCCTAAAACGTGTTTTCAGAATGTTTCATTTCACCAGAACTTACAAAGAAAATGTGGAACTTAAGCACAAGAGAGCAAAAAAATAAATGAAGGCTAAACAGATTTGAGCGTTGAAATTACCACTAAAATTAGAAATAAAACTTCTGAAAAGTTCAGCAGAGTGGCAGCAAATTAGAAAACAAGTTTTTACCTCACTGATCATGTCCTTGACATTCCTGGCATGTGCAAAGGCTGGAGTCTGACCATCAGCATGATGGTGAGGCCTCTCCTTCGTGGCAAGCTCCACGTACAAGTACTGCAGCAGGAAAAAAATAATAAAAAAAACCCACACTTCAACAAAATTCCACCTTATGTCTCTGAAAAACAGTTGTAAATTCACAATATAAACACAACCACCAATTTCTAGGAATTCTACATTGCTTTGAAAAGGCCTGGAAAGCTTTTGCTGTACTTTAACAATATGTTAAGAAGGATGCCCTGATTGATTTTCGTATCAGCACAATTTTTTCACCTGGCTCTGTATTTTTTGTCCTGTCTTGGCTCTTATGAAGTCAGGTGTATCAAGGATGGAAGTGTATTTTGTCTTCAGCTCATTGCCTGCAGCTCTGTAAACCAGCTGGAAAAAGACAGGTCCAGGAATTATTTCTTCTGCTATTGTTCAGAAGCTGCACAGTCACAGCTTTGCAATTATAACATCTCATCCATTCCAGTAAAAAAACACAGGGAGGGGTTAATTACAGTTACAAAATTGTGCAGAAATAACAGAATTTACCTCACTCAGATGGGTTTTTAGTTCCTGCACTGCTCTGTATCCAGGAGTATCCAACACCACCTGGACTTTAGGCCACATTTTCTTGGCAGTACTTGTATAGATATAATTAGACTGGAAAGGAAAAGCAGTATTAATAAAGGAAATTTTACAGTGCAACCCAACAGTGCTCTGAAACAGCAAACTGGCTGCACGGCACAAAATTCTCTCATTCCTTGCTCATTTTCATCTGTTTCACCTCCTGCGTGCACAGAAATAAATCCATTGTCGTCCTGCTCAATTCCCAGGGGAAAAGTCTTACCCAGAGCTTGCGGAGGTCACGGGCACGGACCATGTCAGGAGTGTCATAGAGGAAGCAGCCCAAGCCCTTCAGCCACCTCAGGTCCTCTTTGTATTTAATCTACGAGAGAAATTCAAATCAACGGCCGACCTTTGGGATAATTTCAACCTCCGGTCCTTAAACGCAGTGAGAAAGCATTTTTTTGTTACAGAGCAGAAAGGGAGTGAGGGAAAAAGCCAGCCCCACTCCCAGCAGAGAGGTTTGGAGCTCACTGCAGGCGCTGCTTACGTCACTGGTGATGTCCCCAACGTAGCGACAGTGCAGCACGTGAGGGGTGTAGGGCAGGGAGATCAGGTGGCCCTGCATCTTGAAGAAATCTGACTTGTAGATCAGCTGGAAAACAAGGAACAGAACAGCATTTCACCTGTTTGGTCAGGGGATAATCTCAGTTTCTTCAGTTGTTCTGCAAGGAAGGCACCTACATCGCTGACAGCCTCCTGGGTGGCTCTGACTTGGCGGATTTCGGGCGTGTCAGGGGTGGTGTGGATCTTGTCCTTGTTCTTGTGGTAGGTGGCCCTGTACAGCCTCTGTCACAAGAGACAACATTCTGCATTGGAACACAGCTCAAGACCTTGAAATGGCAAAGAAGTTCAGCGCAGTGTAAGCACTTCTTACACAAATTACTGTTTTCTATCCAGGCAAAGATTCCCCACTAATTGTTTTCAATAAATCTTGGAAATCTCAGACTGTAATCCTAAAAACCTGTAAATACATATACTTAATTTTCATGCTATTAAAGCCAGTGATTAAATAAGCAAGTAAATATATATAGCACTTAAAACTATTGCGACCCAATTTTATACAGACACAATAATTTCTATTCAGCTTTAATCACAGCTAATAAAATCAGGCTGCAGTTTTATATTATGGTAACAGTTTCAGCCTGGATCAATGTTCCCTCACTATTCTTGATGGACACTTCTCTAAATAATTAAAAAAGCCTCAAAGAAGAGAGATCCTACAACTCAGCAGTCACTATTCTCTCATTATGAATATTTTGGGCACTGCAAATACAACTGAAAGCAAATACATATATTTACTGTACCTCATTAATGACTTGATTGACTTTCCTCACATTTTCAAAGCCAACATCTTGAGGTCCCAGAGTGTAGCCCTTGGCTTTCATGTGTTCATAGGCTTCTTTATATTTCAGCTATAAGAAGTACAAAAACACACAGAAACTAAATTTGATCATGATTCTGGCTACACTGCAGCTCTGACAGCAATTTATGATGCATTAAGAGACAGATTTTTAGAGATAAACAAGTGAGATGTAGCTGTATCAGAGTTAAATACACCACACATCATAACTATTTTTCCCTTTATCCTACGGCCCAAAATTAATAATATAATACATTTTTCTTACATCTAATAAGGTATTTGCATAATGCTGAGAAAATTTCTATTTTGATAGCAAAGGCCCAAGCTGAGAGTCCCTTATCTGGGGCTGCTGATCATTGCCATGGTGTAGAAGGATGATTTGGAAGGATTTAGACCCTGACTTACATTACTGCCGATGCGCTGGGCGTGTTTGGCGTGCTGGAAGTTGGGAGTGTCCGTGGGAAGGCTGTAGCCAGTGGGCAGAGCATTCACACCAGCCCAGCGATACAAATTCTGCAAGAGCAGAGAGAAAGACCTTGTACAGCTGTCAGCAATACTTGAGGGGAAAATCCCTCCATCCCAGAAACCTCTCCATCACAACTGGCAAAAGATTTCCCCCATGCCTGGGGGAAAAAAGTATTAAAATGCATTTTTATAGCTTGAATGGAGATATTTTCCCACTCTCATTTCAGAGCAGTGACATGCAGCTTCACCTGAAAAGCTAAAAGCAGACAATTTGGTTTTTCAGTATCACAAACTCTGTGGAGCCTGAAGTTTTGTACTTACCTCACTCTGTATTTTGTTTGCATTGTACGCCCGCTCCAGATCCACTGTTTTATCAGTGGGGATCATCTTGCCTTGGACATTCTTCTTGTAATCACCCCTATAGACAGCCTGGGAAAGAGAAAAAGTCAAAATTGTCACATCTTCTCACAGTGTGTTTTGTTTGCATACAATGGGAATTGTTCCTTTAAAAAATGGATTAAAGTTTTTTGGCTTCAGGCAGTTAATGATTTTAGTGATTGTGTCTACAATGAGGGGTAGATAACCAACAATGATTAAAATTAAATTATTAAAAACATATTAAAAGTCCCATTTCTAAAGCTGCTGAGGTAACAGCATTTGGAATATTGGCTGGAAGGTGAGAGAAACACTTACTTCACTTAAATTCAAGGCACTGATCACATTCTGGACATAGACAGGAGTGTCTGTGACCACTGTGAAGTCCTTCTTCATTTTTTCTGCCTTAGATTTGTACTTAATCTGCAGAGAGAAAGCAAGAGTTCTAATTGTTAGGGCTAGTAATTGTTAATTTAATTTATTTATTATCATATTTACCATACTTACTATTCATTTCATCCCTGAGCTGTTTTATTAGTGAACCAGCATTGAAACAGAGAGTATATTGGAAACGTGGCTTGTTATTTAATGAATCCTTCAATCAAGAAGGAGAAATAACATTTATTCCACTTCACCTGGAGTGGAGTAAAGCCACAGTGGAGTGAAAGAGAAGACTAAGAAGCAAACCCAGGGTTATCCACTCACATCACTGCGAAGGTCATAGGCTTGCTTGGCATGGAGGATTTCAGGAGTGTCCCAGACAAAGCAGCCAATGCCTTTCAGCCAGTTCAGATCATCCTTGTAGATCACCTAAGGAAGCAGAGAAGGAACCTGTAAGAATTCCATCAGGACCTAATCCCTTATGTCTAAATCACTCCAAAACACAGGAAGGTTTCTACCACTTTGATTTGTTTGTTTGTTTGAGAAAATCAAAACAATTCTTTCTGGAATTTAAATAATTTTTGTTCTGTTTGCTTCAATTTGGGCAATAAATTTAAAATCCAATGATTTAAAAAAAAACAAAAAACAAACAAACTACCTCCACATCCTACTGGGCTCTGATTTACTGCCAGATCCTACTCCTGGGCTCACCTGCTCAAGGCAAGTGTGTAGAAGCTTTGCCCAACCAGGAATTTCTCAGACTTCCAAAGTTTCCACACCTCATGCAACCAAATAAAGGACAATTTACAGACAGGGTAGAACTGTAACGTTATGACTCAAATGCCTGCACTATTAACACTGAAATTATTGAAATTATTGAAATTATTGCAGAGAGGTTGTGGATTCCCCATCCCTGGAAGTGTCCAAGGCCAGGTTGGACAGGACTTGGAGCAACTTGGAACAGTGGAAGGTGTCCCATGGCAGGGAGTGGAACTGGATTTGCTTTAAGGTCCTTTCCAACCCAAACCATTCTGGGATTTTCTGATTCTGTTCAAACAAGCCCCATCTCAATGACCCATTTATTGCCAAGTGTCACAAAAATGAATTCAAGTGCCAACTTCAGAGTGCTCCGGCAACATTTTTGCTAAATCATTTCCTCCAACAGAGGGCAAATGAAGGAAAGGTCTCAAAAGTGAGCCAGGAATAAATGATTTGGGGACTTACATCACTGACTTGGTCGGTGACTCTTCTCACGTGGGTGTTGACCTGCAGGTCTGGCAGACACAGCCAGTCGTGGAGCCGCGTGCGGTAATCGACCTCGCTGATCTTCTTCTGGGCATCCTTGGCTGAGATGATGTCCACCATGTCCGGGACAATGTGCACCTTGGCTTTGGTCTTCTCATAGGCCTCTTTGTACAGACGCTGTGGAGTCAAAGCAGTGTTTAATAAAGCTGAAGAATAAACTGTAGATGAACTTGCAGGAAATCATTGCTATTTTCATGGGGTGGCAGTGGGAGAGAGATCACTTTGGCTCTGACTAAAATTTACATCTGGCCTGCTGTAGAAATAATTTTCAGAACGTCAGCAAGGGAGGTAAAATGTGATTTGTTCAATTTTCATTGTGCTGATGAGTTAAAAGAAGGCAGATGATGATTTTAACCATATTACACTAAAGGTTTGGCCATGCAGGCACTGCAGTAATTGAGTTAAAATTTTAATTTATGGTTGTATTCTAGAGTTTAGCAAATACTGCTCACCGCCAAGTGCACGTGGGAGTGGGATGTGTGGATCAAGGCAGGGGGATTCCTTGAGTGGCTGCTTCTGAGATGAGCATGGCTTTACCAGGAAAACACACATCCAGAACCAACACTTACATCAATGTTGAGCTTCCCAACTCTGAGGCACCTTTCCGTGTTGGGATCATCCTCAACACCTCTGGGGAGGGTGTACAGGGCTTTGAACTTGTCATATTCCTCACGGTATTTGACCTGAGCAGAAGTAAAGAAATGCAACCATTAACTGACTCCCATGAGTCACTTGTGGGCTTGGAACAAAATTCATCAGCATTAAGCAAAAAGTTGAGTCCAACAAGCAGAGAAAGGTTTTACAGCAGGATTTTAGTTTTCTGTTTTGTCTTAAATGGAGAAGAAAGCACATCATAACAATCACATTGCAAAACAACAGCTGAGTAGAGGATTAAAAAATAAATAGATGTAGAATAAGGCACTTATTTATTTTTCCAGCTGTTTCATTTAAAGAGATCTGTGGATCTCTTAATTCTAACTTCAATAAAGCTAGATGTTTCGATGTTTCCTATACTTTGTAAGCATCATTTAAAGTTTTTTGGGGCTTTTTCTGACCTGAATGGTCATGAAACTTAGACTAGAAAAACTCTAACGTTTTCAGTTTGGATTACTATAAAAACTGACTTTTTTTTCCATGACAAGAAGCCACAAAGGACTGTTACCCAAATGACTATCAGAGAAAAATCATTATCTACAGATACATATCATATCTCAAATAAAAAGGGAAGGAAAATAAAGTTTAAAAAATATTTATATCTATAGCAGATGCAAGGCATGAAGGATTTAACTGTTAGAATTTTTTAAATCACTGCAGTGATTTGAAAAAAATAATTTAATTCACTTACAATGCTTGCATTGTGCTTCAGTTCTTTGGCACGTGCCAAGGCCACAGTATCTGAGGGCAGTGCATAGCTGGTGGCCTTCACTTTATCCCAGGCCTTCTTGTAGAGATTCTGTGGGGAAATAGAAAGTTTGTGTGAGTGGAAAAATAGTTTTTGTAAATAATTACCAACAACAAATAGAAAGCAAAAGCCCTTCTGCATTTATTTAGACACCACCAATAGTAAAGTATTGTAAAGAAGACATCAAGTGGCACTTAATATCAAGTGCATGTAAAGGGTGACAAAAATCCTTTCTAACTAGTCATGTCTGTTGTCATACAAGGTTTTAATTTTGTTCAGGAAATCTATTTATTAATCCAGATGTTTTGCCAAGACTGGCATTACAATTGGAATGGCCCTTGCCTGAAATACAATATCTCCCCCAAGCTCAAGCAGTGCAGAGGGCCAGCACTGGCTTTGAGAAGCTCCTGGTTTGGATGTTTGTCTTCAAAGAGTGAACAAACAAAATAAAAAGATCCCACAATAAAGGTCCTTAAGAGAAAGAAAATTGTGTATAAACACTTACATCACTGTAGAGGTGTTTCAAACTCTGAACTCTTTCTGAATCCACTGTGTCAGTCACAGTTGTGTACTTGTCCTTAGTTTTGTGGAATTCCTCCTTGTATTTCACCTGGAGGATGAAAGCTGGGTTTAGTGAATTGTTTCAATGCTCAGCAGGACAACCCTGAGCAGGAAAGGTGGGGACTCACATCACTGGCATTGGCAGCACTTTGCAGAGCAGTCACATAGACAGGGGTGTCTGTAACCACGCTGAAGTTCTGGAAGTTCTCCTTCCCTGCAGAGGTGTATTTTATCTAAGGACACAAAACCAACAAAACACTCCTTAGTGCTGGAAATGACCTGGAAATCTCCTGCCAGCTTCCTTTAAAATCCCATCTGGACAGCTGAAATCACAGATTACAGCTCAGTTAAGATCAACTCTGAAAGTGACAGGTCATAAAATAGAAATACTTAATATACAGCCAGTATGGAGTAAGGAATAATGAAATTAAAAACCACAGCTGGCTTTACACTCTCCCAAGTTTTCTCCTCCTCCAATAACACAAGTGATGTCTATACAGAAGCAATTCCAAGACTGTATTTTCACATTTTAAACAAAATATTTCTGATGTTACAGGAATTACTTCTTTCAGCTCTGGACGAGGACATGTCAACTCCAGTGAATCACAAATGGAAGAAAAACCCACAAAAATATTTATTTATTTAAGGAAGACTTACCTGGCTCTGCAGGTCATAGGATTTCTTAGCCTGTAGGATTTGTGGAGTATCCCAGACATAACATCCAAGTCCCTTCAGCCAGTTTAAGTCATCTTTATACACAGACTGCATGGAAGTGAACAGAACATTAGGTTAGGTAGAAATTTGCCTTCCACCAATTGAACACAGGAATTCTGCATCCTACTAAGCCAGGCAATTCACACACCCTCAGATTTTATTGGGAAGGTTGGTTGGCCCAAGCTGGGACACCACCGACTGCAGAATATGATCACAATTCTCTCACCTTGGGGCTGCTAAAACCCCAACAAACAAGGGGAATTCTTTTGCAGACTTGGATCCAGAAGGATTGTGGATGCTGTCCTGGTCCCTGTGCTAATTCCAGCATTCCCAATTACAATAAATAAGGATCACTGCAGTGATTGGTACTAAGAGTCCAAGCCAGAGTTATTAATTTCATATTCAAATACTATGAAAGATACTTGGGGAAAATATGATGGGAAAGGCTGCTATAATGTCAGACAAATGGGGTCAGTAAGCTCATGTAAGTTTAAAAGGGTTTGGACAATGCCCTCAGGCTCCTGGTGGGATTTTTGGGGCGTGCTGGATGACTTTAATGGGTCCCTTCCAAGCCAGACTCATCTATGGCTCTGAATAAATGATAAACATACATCACTCAGGATCTCCTGGGCTTTCCTGGCGTGAATGACATCGTTCTCCTCAGGGGAGCAGCTCCACTGATGGAAGTAGGTGCGGTACTCCAGGTCACTGAGGATGTACTGGCACTTCTTGGCCAGGACGTGGTTCATCATGTCAGTTGGGATATGCACATTCTTCTTGGTGTCTTCATAGTTCTTTCTGTAGGCCAGCTGAAAAGCAAAGATTGGGGAAAAGGTGAGAGGAAGTCAGAGTGATTTTCTGTATAACTTTGGATTTTGGACTGAAAGGTGACAGCACAATCTGAGATGTGGTCTCTGGATTTAGTAGCTAAAATGCCATGGGATTCAACAGGAGAGAAATCTTAACTTGTATATTAATCACCTTTTATTTTGTCAAAGTTCTGCAAGGACAACAATTACCTTCACTTGCAGTTTTAACAGCTGATGAGAAAACTAGCAAGTCTTCAGGATTAAAAAACTCATGCTGCACAAATGGTTTTCATCTAATTAAAGATGTAATATTTGGGATTACACTGATTTTGTGCCCTGCATGACATGCTGTATGTGCAGTGCTGACAACAGCAACACATCAAATGTGCATTTACTTTTCCAGCTCTTAAATTCCTATTTCAACTCAACATCTACACTTTTATTTGTAAAGGAAATGAATCCCACATGGTATTTTTTACTGCTCAGACCCTTAGACTAAAAGGGAAAAAGGGGGTTTTTGCCTTACTGTAGTATTACAAATAGCTGAACAAACCCCTTCTCAATCTCCTAAGTAATTTTAAATTCAATTATTCAACCCACATATAAAATAAGCATTCAGGAAATATAAACCTGTTGAAATAATTTTTACTGATATTATTGTGGATTTATGTTAAGATTGGGCTTGATCTTGGAAGTCTTTTCCAACCTGAATGATCCTGTGATTCTACAGGTTGATTAAACTTTGCACTATTTATGTTTAAGCAATGAAATAGTGAATTTAATCAGTGAAATAAATGGTGAAACAAAGGAAATGGAAAATATTCCAGACTCGTTCATTGCTTACCGCACTCCTCATTTTCTGGAATTCCAGGGAGTGAATGACACTGGGGAAATCACTAATATCCTTCCCAGCCAGGTAATGGCCTTTCAGCTTCTCATATATTTCCTTATATTTACGCTGAAAAAATATTCATGTGGAAATTTTAATGTTCATTCTTGACAACATATTGGGGGGAAAAGGGAAAGAATGGGAAATCCCTCCTGACCTCACTGTTGATGTGGTTTGCATGTTTGGCTCCCACAAGTGGAACGTATTTCTCATCCAGAGAGTATCCAATGGGCTTGCTCAGCTCCCAAGCCTTCTTGTAATGTTTCTAGACAAGAAAAAGCATATACACATTTAATGGAAAAATCAGTTATATTTCCCATTTATACACGCATGGGATATAACATGGAATGCAGGATATTTTTACAGAGTGGTTCCCAATAAATTAAATGGACAATGTTCATTTTGAACAGTCATTCAGTAGAAGGCAAATAGGACAAGTGTTCACTTTAGGTAGCTACCTGAGCACAAATTTGAGCTGATTTCTGCTTTAGTTATTACATTTATACCAGAAGGGCAATAAAAATATCCAAAGTATAGATATGAGCTGTGGTATAAAAGTGCAGTATAGAATTGAGATTGATAATTTTATAGATTATCAAAATTGTGAAAAATCTTCAAGAACTATTGGTGCTTATTAAAGAAATATTAGTCTCAATGTCACTGTCCTAATACTTATTTTGTTAAATATTAAATATATTCACCTTCAGATTAAATTATGAAATGCCTACTCATATGAATGAGTAATTACTTATATTTTTAAAAAATTGAGGTTTCTCATTAAAATCAGTGAGACTACTCAAAAGTAACTGCTTGATTATGTAAATCATCTACAGTTTTCATTTCTTACACAAAAAGTAAATGTAAAATTTATCAGTAATCTCCAAAGATATTATTGGATGGAGTTATATTTGGTTTTGTCACACCATGACAAAACCACATGACTTCAAAGCACCACACAGCTGTCCTTTGAGATCACTTCAATAAGGAAAGAAATCATCCTGATTCCAGTGATCCAAACAGGAAAGATGAAGAAAAAAGTGTTTAAATAACTTCCCTAGTGCCACTACTGAGAGTAGAACAGTTCCTCAAGTCCACCCCACACACTTCAAAGGTTGATATTTATGGGATCTCACCTCACTGTGGAGCAAGGCCATGTCTTTGGCGTGGTGCAGAGCAGGAGTATCATCAGACCCAATGTATTGGCCTTTCTCCTGGTTAAATGTTTCTTTGTATTTTAGCTACAAAAAGAAATCAAACGCGGCGTTAATTCCACAGGAGAAATACATTATTCCCATTAGTCCATCTATTAGTAGTAGACATTAATTTTCTTGTGTCATAATGTAATAAGGTTGTGTAGGACATTCTACCCATTGTAATACACAGGCAAACGTTACTGTGTCACCTCAAAATACACAAGGTATTCTTGAAAAATTTAAGCTACTGCTCAGCAAATACAGTTTAGCAACACCAGGAACTCCATGAACTGCTCATCAAGAACAGGACTCAGTCTTCTGTGCCAGCTCTAAGTCAGGGACATGCCATATTCTTCTACACGAAAATGTTAAATTATTTGGACAGCAATATTGTGTTGTTCATTCATATCACTTCTTACTAAACTTTTTCACCCCAGGAAAGCCTGTTATTAATGAGGTGCACACAAAAATATATAAGGCTAAAACTAGCATAGTCAGCAAAAGCAATTAAATAATCTCCTAATCCTTCTATATGAAATTTATTTTAAAAAAAGGTACATACATCACTCTGATTGACAGAGTTCATCTTTGCCAAAGTGATCTCAGGAGTGTCAACCACACTGGTGTATTTGGAAAAGTTCTCCAGGGCTTCTTTTGTGTATGCTCTCTGCAAAGAGGTGAAATAATGTCACAAACACTGTGCAAGAGAAAGAAGTGCCAATTGTGGAACTGCTGAAATATTTTCTCTTACCTTGTTTATCAGTTCTTGTGCATTCTTAACCTTCTTATGCTCCACTGAATCGAGAGGGATCCAACCACAGCCACGGAGCCACTCCAAATCAGCTTTGTAGATGTTCTAAACCAGAAAGACAATGCAAAAGGACAGAAATTACTGAACTCAGGATGGATTATGTGCCATGGGCAATATCCTTAGGCCAAACATCATGTGGAAAGACCTCGCAGAGCTGCACCATCACTCACATCACTCTGCAGGTCGTAGGCCTGCCGAGCGTGGATCACATCGTTCTGGTCAGGGTGGCAGGTCCACTGGTGCAGGTACTGGCGATACTCAACATCACTGACCAAGTTCTGGCACTCCTTTGCTGCCACAACTGCCATGGCATCCGAAGGCATGTGGATTTTGGACTTGGTTTTGTTGTAGTCTGACTTGTAGAGCCTGTCGTTCTGGATCTCGCCCGCGTGCTCGTACCACACCAGCTTGGGGTCATCCCTCATCTTGGCAACTCCCACGTAGTGACCTCTCTGCTTGACATACTCAGCTTTGTATTTCAGCTGGTGGGAGAGGGCAGAAATACAGAGAAAATCAGCACTGGCTGTACCCACTCTGGTTTTAACCTGGGAACAGCTTCAGCTTTGTCAACACAAAGGGCAGATGAGACAGGGAGTTGTCAAATGCAGCTTTAGGTTTTCAGCACATGACGAGATAAAAATCTGGTCACAAACAATAATATTACTTTGTATAAGCCTTCCTGTTCAAAATACAGCATTTTCTGGTCTAATATACTCCCCATTTTCAGTAAAAGATTATTGTTAACATAAGAGGAAAGACTTGCTAGAAAACGTTTTTTAACAAGCACATTTAGTCTTATTTTGGAAACAAATTATGTGAGATTGTCTGAAGAGTGGATGCTTACTTATGGTATTTACATCACACTGTTTTGACAAAATGTATATTCCAAATAAGAGTCACCCAATAATTTCAAGACCCATTATGTAAATGTTAAGAATTAAAAGTGTGTACTGGCCTAGAGGTTTTGATATGCCAAAAAGTGAAATCAGAGCCATACATGTTATAATCATAGTATCACTCCAAATTTTACACTTTTTTTAAAATTTAACACTTATAAAGTATGGAAGTCCAGCTCAGATGATTTTGAAAGGACTGTTTCTGGAGAGAGGGAATGTGGAAGGAGTCTGACCTTCAGCACTAATATCTCCAAACCCCATAATCACAAAGATAATTGAATTATTTGGAGGACACAGTGGAATTCACAGGCCATGAAAAGTCTGGATGTTATCCCAGATGGAAAGCTTCTTAAGTCTGTTTGGGAATTTTCAAGGCCTTTAACATTTCAGGCTTCCAAGCACTCATCTTCCTAATGAGAAGAATCGTTACCTCACTTTGGACATCACTGGAGTGCTTGGCATGAATGATCTGCACTGTGTCAGGAGGCAGGAGGTAACCAGTGGCTTTTTCTTTCTCCCAGCTCTCCTTGTATAAATTCTGTGGGAAATAAAAGTGATGAGGAATTCAACACCACCACAGCGATAACGATTACCATATGTACGTAATTTATTTAGAAGTATAAGGATAACAAATCCTTCCTTCAGGTTGTTATCAATAAGGCAGGTTTTCTAAATACCTCAAAAATGTGAGTAGAAGCTGTCAAGGAGAGGCCACGCACCTGATTTAGAATTCTGGCTGCCTCTCGGGCCATGTCCAGCTGTGGTGTATCTGTGAGAGTATAATTTGTCTTGGCCTCATTCCATTCTTTGCGGTATTTAATCTAGGACACAGAAAGAAATTACTGCCTTGTAGCATCCCCATAGAACTGGGAAAACACCATAATTTACACATAAAATAACAAACCAACCCCTGAACTGGCAAGGCTCGTAGACAAAGCACATTGAATGCAGAAGCACAGAAGTCAAACGTAGCCCAGACAATGAGAGCAAACTTACATCATTGAGGATTTCAGTGCTATTCTTTGCTGTGACATAATCAACTCTGTCAGCCACGGGAGTGAACGGGAGAGTTTCAGCCTTTGTGCGGTACTTCCTCTGTACAAGAAAGAGAAGAACAGATTACCCTGGAATATCTGATGCCTATTACAGCAATTCTGAATAGATACACAAGACAAGGAAGTACTCATGGAGAAAAACCTCTCCATACACAATAAATGTTGTGAAAATACTGCAGCTGCATTTTTCATTTGAAAAAACCCCCCTCATTGTTTAAACTATTTAAAATATTTTGAGTGACAAATACCCCTGAAGAAAATTTTAGTATTGAAAACATTTGGTTACCTCACTCAGGAGATCTCCAGCATATTTGACATGCTTGACTCCCAGGGAATCATTTGGCAACCATCCAATTCCCCGCAGCCATTCCAAATCAGCTTTATAAACAGCCTGGGAAAACAAAAGAGGGTCCATACTCTTAGCTACACCTGTCCATGCTCTTAGCTACACTGCCCTGGACAATCCAGCAAGATTCATAAATAACAGAATATAATCCAGTGGTTAAAAAGGGGAGCAGTAATTCCAACATGAGCACTACATCTGAATTTATCATCTTTCAACCATTTATAAGTGGACTACACTTTGCAACTCTAACAAACAGCAAGGTGAGCTCCCTGAATTCAGGAACAGATTCCCACCCCTTAGAGCTGAAGCAGAATAAGAAGAGGCAATGCAGGACTAAGTTAAGGGGTGTTTCCAGGTGAACTTACATCGCTCTGGAGGTCGTAGGCTTGCCTGGCATGAATGACATCGTTCTGGTCGGGGAGGCAAATCCACTGGTGCAGGTAGTGCCGGTAGTCGGCGTCGCTCACCAGGGCCTGCCCGTGCTTGGCTGACACGATGGACATCATGTCCACTGGCAGGTGGCACTGGGTCTTCTGCTTGGCAAAGAACTTCTTGTACTCTCGTTCGCTCTGAACTTTGGCCACGTCCAGGGCAAACTGGATTTTGGAATCTCCCTTTGCGTTCGGCACTCCCACGTAGTGTCCTTTCTGCTTCTCGTGCTCCAGCTTGTATTTGTACTGGGGGAAGAGCAGAGGTCACCATCAGTAACAGCTAGAAAGAGCTCTTGGAGCATGGGATTTGCCTCTTTTGGCACTTACATCACTGGCAATCTCTCTAGAAGCCTTGGCTGTCTTGATTGGAATTGCATCTGCTCTCAAATCGTAGTTCATCTTCAACTCGTCCCAAGCTCCTTTATATTGTTTCTGAAGAGACAGATAAAACACCACACACATGCTGAATGCTCTGGCATTTGCCATTACAGAAACAGAGTTTCCAGCCATTTATTTCCTGAAATACCACGAAATTTTTTGAGCAGTACTCCTGCTCCTAACTATAAATGCAGCTGCCTCTGAAACATGTAACAGCAGTTGTGCAACCTATAAAGCACAAAAGTGTGTTTGTAAAAGTGTAGAAAATATTTACATGCCTTGGATTCTCATCCTTTTTAATAAAATACTCCCTCAGTGGGGCATGATATTAATATTTTTTAAATAGCTGAACACAAATATTTATTTTAAAATGGCCAAATACTTTAAGGATATTCAGTAGAGAGAAGGGAATGCCACAAGCCCTGTATGAGGATAGACTTCGATGAGATTCACAGAGATTCATCATCTTAGAATGATATAATCCACAAACTATTTTACAGAAAACAGAATGATAAACGTACCTGGCTGTAATTAACAGCATTAGCCTTGGCTAGGTTGATTTCAGGGGTGTCTGGCATGATGTGGATCATAGTCTTGTCCTTTTCCCAGGCTTCTTTATATTTTTGCTGTTAAAACAGTCATTTAATAATATCATCAGACTTATGGAAATTCACATATCAATAACAAAAAATCCCATAAATGTCTCCTGAACTATCATCTCTAAAGAGTAAAATGTTTTGAAAAGCATTACACATAAAACACCACAGATCAGTTTTACATTTTAGCAGTGAGATTTCTCTTTAGCTTTAGCTTCTAGTGCAGCTTTGAGGAGTTTGGAACATACAGTGCTGATCTGTTCAGCGTTGGTTTTGGCCAGAACAACATCTGGGGAATCCACAACACTGGTGTACTTCACACTGTCAATAGGGGTCCGATACACGTTGTCACTCAGGAGATCCTGGGCATTCTTCACCCTCTTAATTTCTGGAGAGTCATTGGGCAACCACCCAATTCCACGGAGCCACTCCAGGTCTGACCTGTACACAGCCTGAATGAGATGGTCAGAAAAGGAAAACATTGTTTAAAATGATTGTCTTAATTATTTTAAGCTATGCAAAGTAGATTATATATAAACCTAGCCAGAGTCACATTAATCCTTTTTGTAGACAGGAGATGTTCATTGTTGCAAGTAAAATTAAACCTGGCCACAAGTTTTAAGTAGTTCAGCTCTTAAACAACACATTCTAAACTATGTAAGGAGAAACAACTGAAAGGTGTTGCAGTTAAAGATAATTAATATTAAAAGCTTACAAAAGTCTTCCTGTCCCTTCCAAAACACTTATTCCTCTAATCATTACAACAATTTACAAGTCCTAAGAAAACCCCAAGCTGCCTACCAGGAAAACTGACAAACAGTAAGAAACAGGAACCTCATCTCCAAAGCTTGTAATTGAAACAGTGAAAGAGGAACTGATAAGCAGCAAAGCCAGGTCAGGAAATCTGCTGCACTGACTCCTGCTTTGCATTCAGCCTCTAAAACCTCTCACTGGCTACCTCACAGAGTTTTCTTCCAATTAAATAAATTTCCAAGCTTACTCAAGCAAACAGAAGTAACAAAAGCCACCTGATTCCAAGGCAGCAAACAACTGTTATTCCTAAACCCCATCAAAGCAAGAGAGATAAATCCTTCAGCCTCTCCAAATCACACCTGTCCAAAAGCATTATGCAACACATCATCAACTAAAGTTCTACAAAATTAAGAGATAAAACCAATACTTTTTAAGAGTCTAAAAGAGCACATAAAAGCAGTAACAAAAATTTAAGAAGTCAGTCTAAATATAAATCTGTTGTGCCTGTATAGCATTGAACAATCAGAATAAGGTTATAATCTATTGAATAATAAAACTACACATCTCTGTGGATACTCACATCGCTCTGGAGGTCGTAGGCCTGCCGGGCATGGATCACGTCGTTCTGGTCAGGAAGGCAGGTCCACTGGTGCAGGTACTGCCTGTAGTCAATGTCACTGACCAGGGTCTGGCACTCCTTGGCTGCCTGCACCGACAGGGCATCCACAGGGATGTGGATCTGGGTCTTGGAATCGTTGTAGGCCTTCTTGTAGAGGCGGTCGTTCTGGAGGGCCATGGCGCGCGCGGCCTGCGCCAGCCTGGGGTCCTCCTTGGCACTGGGGCACCCGATGTAGTGGCCTTTCTCCTTCTCGTGGGTTTCTTTGTACTTGTACTGGAAATGCAGAGAGAACAGAAGGTGTGTTCCTCACCTGGACACAGGCACCAGGCTCAGGCTGCCAGCCTGAGCTCTACTCAGTTCTGCTGAGACACAAGCACCACACGAAGAGAAGGCTGTACCTCACTGGCAATGTCTCTGGAGGCCTTGGCTTGTTTGATGGGAATGGCATCAGCTCTTAGGTCGTAGCTTTTTGCCTTGACCTCATCCCAGGCTTTCTGATAATGTTTCTGTAAAGAAAATTAATCACCTTTGTTAAACATAGTGAAATGCCTTCTCTAAAAACCTGCCTGCTGGGAATGACCAGCTTGGGAGCCCTGTGTGCTTCCTGTAACTGGCAGAGTGACAATAATGATCCTGGCAAGTGTCTCAACAGAAAACTCATGACTTAAAGTAGGTGCAAGATTAAAACTCAAAGAGGCAGCAGAAATATTCCTGAAGACAGACCACTATGTCTGCAGACTCCAACTGGACGTCATGTAATATATTTGGCAGGTTTTGCCAAAGGGAGTAGAAGTTGTGTGGAATTGCACATTGAGCTTGGGAGTTTGTTCATGAACACACAACCTGTTGATAGGCTGAGAGGTGATAAAAAGCCTCTGGATGTAATGTCCTGTTTACAAGCACATTAGAAAGTGAGTTTGTGCACCACCATTTACAGCAAAAACTGGAAGAACAATTGCCAGCCTTCACTTTCTAACACTTCACAAATATTCCATGTTATTCTCTTACATTGCTGATGTTGAGAGCATTGACTTTGGACTGCAGCATGACAGGAGTGTCTGAAGGGAGGGAAATCTGGGTCTTGTCTTTATCCCAGGCCTCACGATACAGACGCTGAGGAGAAAGGAAGAACAATTGCAATTCAGTATGGTGAGAAAAAAAACACCAAGAGGAATTCTTCAGTAATTCCAACTTGCAAAACTTCCCAACTCATCATTCCCACCGTAGAAATTCTACTCCCTACCAGAAAGAAATGAAATGTCATCCCACAAGTGAAAGGGGAGCTTACATCACTGAGCTGCATGGCATTGGTCTTGGCCAGGACAACGTCTGGGGAGTCGGTGATGCTGGTGAACTTCAGCTGCTCCGGCCGCGTGCGGTACAGGCGCTCGTTGAGGAGCTCCTGGGCCTTCTTGGCTTTGACCACATCCACAGACCCTTCTGTCAGCCAGCCAATGCCTCGCAGCCATTCCAGGTCGGACTTGTACACGTTCTACAAACAAACCAAGGGTTACTGGCATTGCAGAGGTAACTCTTAGCCCAGAGAGCTGGTGCACTCTCAGTTCCTGGAGAAGTTAAGACCAGTCTGGATGTGGCTCTGAATAACCAAGACTACTAGAAGGTGTCCCTTGCCCATGGCAGGGGACTGGAATAAGATGGTCTTTCCCAACCCAAACCATTTTGGGATTCTGTAGCTCTAAGTTCAAGAAGGTTTTTTATAAGCCGTTCCCCAACTTATACTCTTTACACAGCAAGCAGCCAGTGATGCTCTGTTGTATCAGGTCCTTTCTAGAAAGAGCAAACCTGATTTGCAAAGAAACAATACTTTTAAGACACTGCATTCAAAGCAGGGGCATAATCTGCAAGTAGTCTGAAAGCAAACATTCTAGAGCAGAGGAAGAAAACATGGCTTCCTTATGAACTGCCCCAAATATTTCCGGCACACAGGCTGAAACCCTTTGGAAAGGATAAAATAAACATACCAGAACCAACTGCAGGCCCATGAAAATGCATTTGAAAGTATATTTGCCAGTCACTAACAAACAGAGCTTCACACAGCAGCCCTAAAGCTTTCCTACACTGATTGTCACTCACATCGCTCTGGAGGTCATAGGCCTGCCGGGCATGGATCACGTCGTTCTGGTCAGGAAGGCAGGTCCACTGGTGCAGGTACTGCCTGTAGTCAATGTCACTGACCAGGGTCTGGCACTCCTTGGCTGCCTGCACCGACAGGGCATCCACAGGGATGTGGATCTGGGTCTTGGAATCGTTGTAGGCCTTCTTGTAGAGGCGGTCGTTCTGGAGGGCCATGGCGCGCGCGGCCTGCGCCAGCCTGGGGTCCTCCTTGGCACTGGGGCACCCGATGTAGTGGCCTTTCTCCTTCTCGTGGGTTTCTTTGTACTTGTACTGGAAATACAAAAAGAAGTGAATCTGGGATGCAGGTCCCATCATCTCCTATTGCTACTGATCACAAAAATATATATCCTTGTTTCTAAAGGAAATGAAAATAAACGTAAAAAATAACATACATCACTCGCGATATCTCTTGATGCTTTTGCAGTTTTGATTGGAATTGCATCAGCTCTCATGTCATAACCCTTCTTTTTGGCCTCTTCCCACGCTTGTACATAAAGTTTCTACACAAGAGAAGACAGAAAATGGCTTATGAATATTCTGAAAGTTGGGATTTCTGCATTTTATAATTGTCTCTCAAATTTTTCATGAATGCGTGCTTCAGAACATCTTTATGATTAAAGAAATGCTGACTTAACTCTGAATTTCCACTAATTCAGTAAATGTTTAAATCTCCTTACATTGCTAACGTTGGCTGCGTTGGCCTTTGCTAACAGAATGTCTGGTGTGTCAGGCATGACATGGATGGACTTCTTGTCTGCATCCCAGGCTTCCGTGTACAAGCGCTGCAAGACAGGAAAACGGCCCTTTACAAACAGTTCTTTAAGAAATTATTTTACAATTACAATTTTTTTACAAACTGTTAGGGGTAGTTCTAGTAAGCTCTAATACTCTGACACAGCAAAGTTTCTCTCTGAACAGTTCAAGAAGGAAAACTTTGTCCCTCTTCATTATTTCTCAGGTTAAGCTGGTGCAGCAACTGATAGATTTGGATTGTGGAGAAACAGCCATAGGAGGAAAAGTGTATTAATTATTCTGTATAATTGTTTGATTATGCTTGTTAGAAAGGAGGAGGTACTTAGTGACTTTCACCCTCCAGATCTGAGATATGTTGCACAAGTTTCACATCCAGAGAACTTCAGGTATTTCCTCATCACTTGTTCATCGTGCAGTATTACTCTTGGAAAAATCTTTGATTTAAGGGACTTTTGTCTGTAGATTTTTGCCAACTACTCACTTCAGACTGAGCCCTGTGAGAACAGCTTTCCTGTACAACGGCTGAATTTGGACATCAACTTTCTCTTAAATCCACAAATTTTTGGGTTTACTTTGAATTTTGGATTTTTCACCTCATGAACAAGTTCTACTAACTGGCAGTACCAGCCTCACCTTGTTCATGATCTCAGCATTTTGCTTGGCTAAGACCATGGCCAAGGAATCGGTCACACTGGTAAATTTGATTTTGTCTGCAGGCTGCCGATACTTCCTGTCACTGAGGATTTCTCCAGCTTTCTTGGCTTTCTCAACTTCCAAGGAACCAATAGGAACCCATCCAATGCCTCTCAGCCATTCCAGGTCTGATTTGTAAACAGCCTGAAAAAATGTGAAAGTTTGTTACACATGGGCAAGTGTGATCAAATATTAGAATTAATATAAACAAGCACATAATTTATGAACAACTGAGTATGTTTCTGAGGATATGGTTCTGAAAATAATTGTTTTTTAAGATGAAACTGAAAACAGTTTTTTAAGATGAAGTAAAATAATTATTAAAAAGAAAAAATAAAAGAGGTATTGAAGCACAATGATAGTATCAGAGTAACACACAAATTATACCTCAAGTTAAGGACTAAAAAAATAGGATTAAATACATATTTGATGAAAGAATTGAAGGAATGAAAGAATGAAAACATTTCAACAAGTCTGATGCAAGTGACTAGAGGCTTATCATCCATATTTTAAAAATTAGATTGTGCAAGACAATTCTGTATTACAAAATTACTGCATTACAGAATTACAGTACTACAGAAATACTGTGTTACAAATTTAAAGATTTGCTCACATCACTCTGGAGGTCGTAGGCCTGCTTGGCGTGGATCACGTCGTTCTGGTCGGGCAGACAGATCCACTGGTGCAGGTAGTGACGGTAGTCAACGTCACTGACCAACCCTTGGCACTTCTTGGCCAACACAATTCCCAGCATGTCCACAGGGCTGCTGAACCTTGTCTTGGACTTCTCAAAGTCTTTCTTGTACTCCCTGTCACTCTGGATCTTGGCCACGTGCATTGACCACATCATCTTGGGGTCATCCTCGATGTTCCTGGCCCCAATGTGGTGGCCCAGCTGCTTCCGATACCCTTCCTTGTACTTGTACTGCAGGAAAAAAAGTCCACATAGATATTCATATATTTTATACTTTTTTAACACAAAGCATTTAAATAGATTTCTTGGTAGAAAATGAAGGAGCATAAAAATCTGTTATCCTCTGTCTCTTAGTGATATTGCCTCATCCTTGAAACAAAAATTGTCCCAGTCATTGCAGAGCTTTTTTCCTGGTGCTGTGTTTTGGGTTTCAATGTGATACTGCAACAGAATTACTTCTTTCCTCCATAAAAGACAAGCATTTACACTTTTAGAATTTATTTGCTTACATATTTCTTTTAGAGACAGATTTTAAAGTACTTCCTATTTTTAATCAGAAATTATCTTGACAAACTCTAGCACAGACTCCTACATCTTTTTGTTCATCCTACTTTAACATCCATGGATAGCAATGGTGGGCATATAAATAATCTTCATGTTATTGTATTTATTCATAATTGTGATACATAACTCACAGAAAAAATACTGGCTATCCATTTTTTTGGTGCACTTAAAGCATGTGGTAGGATCACTAAGAAAACATATTTCTATATTATCTATTTTGTGAAATGTGACATGAGTAAAAAAGTGAACAAAGATTCTGATTATTTTCCATTACCAAATCCATAGAGAAGTGAGAACAAAGCCTGCTCACCTCACTGGCAATCTCCCTGGAGGCTTTGGCAGACTGGATGGGAATGGCATCAAAACGCAAATCATAGCCCTTCTTCTTTGACTCCTCCAAGGCCAGTTTGTACATTTTCTGCGAGAAAAAAATTCACAATTCAGTTTCAAAAACAAAATTGAAAATTACATTTCAGTTCAGTACAACTGTGCAACAAAACAAATAAAGTCCCTAAACTATATTGTACATCTTCAGACAATTTAAATACTTTTCTGTAGAAAAAAAAAAAAAAGATTTCAAAGACCTCGTAATTTTATTGCAGATGTTTGGAAAATGGAAATCATTTAGGGAAGGCAAATACTGGAACATTTAAAGAGCTAAATTACCTATTTCCACAACTTGCTATAGAAATGATTTCTCATTTATGAGGGATGATATATTTTAAAGGTATATTTTTGTGGAAGAACAACGCTGATTTCAGCACTGAAAGAGGCCATGTAGGAAAATAAACAACCTGACAATATTTTACCATTAATAAAAAATCAAAGGTGACAACAGTGTACTTATGGGAAACCCTTTAACTCTCTCAGCTCTCCAGTTGCACCCACCTCACTGTAGTTCACTCGGTTCTGTTTGGCCAGCAGGATTTCTGGGGTGTCAGGCATGACATGAATCGTGGTCTTGTCTTTGTTCCACGCTTCAGTGTACAAACGCTAAAAAAGAAATCAGGAAGAGATTGATAGGGCACTCAAAACAAGGTTAATATCCCAATAAACAGGGAAAACACATTAATTAAAATGATAGGAACCTGGTCTAGGGGAAATTTTCCCTTCCCATGGCGGGAGGTTGGAACAAAATGATCTTTAATGTCCCTTCTAACCCAAACCATTTTATGCCAATATAAAATGGATATACAGTTATGTGTTTATCTGGTAAAAGTAACATCAACAAAAGGAGAATTTATCTGAGAGCGTTTAAAAACATTTAAAAAACCACCACATTGTTTCGGAATAATGAATAAACCAAAGCATTATTAGTGCCCAATGCACACACACGCCAAAGAAAATATTTAAATACAAAATGGAGAATATTACACAAATTTGAGACTTCCTTACCTAATCTTAGAGTTTTGAGTGAAATAACAAGAGCACGCTGATTGAAAATGCATCATGCCTGAACTGCAGCACTGCTTGTGCTCAATTCATTCCCAGTCCTGTCTCCAGGGATGAGGCAGAGACCTCTGATGTGTCACCCAGAGGGATCGAAGAGATTTAAAGTTACTTGGTGTATTGAAAAATTAATAAGTAATTCTAACAGTTTAACATACTCATTATTTTATAAAGATAAAAATATTATATATGTCTTTCTACTCTGGGATTAATTTTCATGTAAGAAGCTTTTTTATTAGATATAATTACCTAAGACTTTTTATATCACATGCTTTCAATTCACTAAACATTTAATGTCAATATTCTAACAAGTTTGGTACTTCACATCCTTTTACTATTAAGATCCAATTGTAAATATTAACTTACTTTGCAAACTTTCAACCAAACTCCTTGAATAAGACCATATGATTTGTTCTTAACACAAAGAGTTGAAATATCAAAATTGAGAGTAAACAAAGAGCACAAAAATCTGTTATCCTCCATCTCTAAACGATGCTTCCTTACCAGAAGCACAAGCTATCATAGTCATTGCATAGTTCATTCCTGTTTTCATGTTCACACATCTTGAATTTCATTATGACACTTGAACAGAAATATTGTTTGAATCAGAAATTAACCTGACAAACTCTACCATTGGTTCATACACATTTTTGATCATGCTGCTTGAATATCCATGGGCATCAACAGAAGTATTGCAAGGGGCATACCAATAATCTTCACATTATTATATTTATTTATTACAGGGATATATTGCTCAAGATAAAAATACTGACTCCCCCTGTCTTCCATGCACTAAAGGCAATGTAGTGGAGCATTAAAAAGAATCACTACCAAAATATAGTTCAAGATTATCTATTCTATGAAGTATGACAGTAGCAAACATTCTGATTCTTTTCCATCACCAAATCCATAGAGAAATGAGAACAAAGCCTGCTCACCTCACTGGCAATCTCCCTGGAGGCTTTGGCAGACTGGATGGGAATGGCATCAAAACGCAAATCATAGCCCTTCTTCTTTGACTCCTCCAAGGCCAGTTTGTACATTTTCTGCGAGAAAAAAATTCAAAATTCAGTTTAAAAAACAAAATAGCATTTCAGTTAAACACATCTGGGTAATAAAACTATTCAAGTCCCTAAACAATATTGTTGTCTTTCAGGCAACTTAAACATCTTCAGCCCAGCTCTACATTTACAAGAAAATAAAAAAATGCAGACTTCAAAGACCTTGTAATTTTATTGTAGATGCTTGGAAAATAGAAATCATTTAGGGAAAGCTTAGCAAAACTAGTTATTTCCACACCTTGCTGTAGAAATTATTTCTCATTTATGGGGGATAATATATTTTAATAGCCCAATTAGATATCCAGGAGTCAATTTCTGGAACAACTCTGATTTCAGCATGGGAACAGACCACTTGTGAAAATAACACCCTGACAAAGTTTTAATATTAAATAAAAGCAGGGATGACAAAAGCGTACTTGTCAGAAGTACAAGTTAATTGTCTCAGATTTCAGTTGCACTCACCTCACTGTAGTTCACTCGGTTCTGTTTGGCCAGCAGGATTTCTGGGGTGTCAGGCATGACATGAATCGTGGTCTTGTCTTTGTTCCACGCTTCAGTGTACAAACGCTAAAAAAGAAAACAGGAAGAGATTGATAGGGCACTCAAAACAAGGTTAATATCCCAATAATCAGGGAAAACATAGACCATACCAGATAAAAATACAGGAAATGTAACAGGGATAATCAGTTAGGTAATTAGGAAGAGATAGTATTAATGAAAGGAGGATTGACTTGTGGAAATGTAACAATACTTAAAAAACATCACACTGATTAAGGAGAAGGAATAAAAAAATCAGCACTGCTTGTGCTTAGTTCATTCCCAGTCCCGTCTCCAGGGATGAGGCAGAGACCTCTGATGTGTCACCCAGAGGGATCAGGACTCACCTTGTTCATGGTGTCTGCGTTCTGCTTGGCCAACACCATCTCCAGGGAATCCGTGACACTGGTGAACTTGATGGTGTCCGGACGCTGGCGGTAAATTTTATCACTCAGGATCTCTCCTGCTCTCTTGGCTTTCTCAACTTCCAAGGAACCAATTGGGACCCAGCCAATGCCCCGCAGCCATTCCAGGTCAGATTTGTAGCAGTTCTGTTACAAAAAATAGAAAAAAAATCATCCACATGGGTTAATCTACCATTAGTAATAATAATAATCATCATCATCATCATGCAACTTACATGGTGAATAGTTCACTAATAAGTAATCTCACTATCAAATTAACAATTAATTTAAATAAATTCAAAGCACAAGATAAAATATACAAAAAAAAAGTGCATTCCCACTACATTAAGGGTGAAACCATTATCCAACTTTCACAGAATAGTAAATGATAGATAGAAATTCTGGAGCTAGAGGATTTCATTGAAGCATCAATTAGTTAACACATCCTGTTGGAGAGCTCAGTTTCGATCAGCCACAAAATTTAAAAATATACCTCAAAATGTTGGTTCTACAACATCAGAACAAGATGGCCTGATCCAACTATGTAAAATAAACTCATTCCTCAGGAAAAATCAAATGCCAGAGGACTCACATCACTCTGGAGGTCATAGGCCTGCTTGGCGTGGATCACGTCGTTCTGGTCGGGCAGACAGATCCACTGGTGCAGGTAGTGCCGGTAGTCAACGTCACTGACCAGCCCTTGGCACTTCTTGGCCAACACAATTCCCAGCATGTCCACGGGGCTGCTGAACCTTGTCTTGGACTTCTCAAAGTCCTTCTTGTACTCCCTGTCACTCTGGATCTTGGCCACGTGCATTGACCACATCATCTTGGGGTCATCCTCGATGTTCCTGGCCCCAATGTGGTGGCCCAGCTGCTTCCGATACCCTTCCTTGTACTTGTACTGAAACACAAACCAAGATATTATATTTCTCTGTCACCCATAAATGTCAGTTACTCATATTAAATATTTCTTACAATAACCTTTCCAAACTCATCTATAACCCACCATTAAAAAAAGCCCAAACAGTCAAATAAATTCTCATGCTAATAATATTCTAGGACTAAAGTTTTTTGCTGTTAAAGTTAGAACCCTAAACAGAAATTTTTTATCATTTTCCTTTTTGAAGAAATGTGCTTTACTAATATTAGTGAGAAATAATCCTGGTCTTATTAAATGCATTTAATCCTTATTTCGTATAATGATACACATACTGTGTATAAATACTTATCCACACATACAGGGTTATGAGCTATACAGCTATCATGAAAGCAGCATTATATTGTTCTTATAATTATCAACATTTATTTTTTTAAACATACATGATAATTTACTTGCAAAAATCTACTACTTAAGGTCACAGTTTAACTCCAGTGCCTTTACAGGGTCCAGATGATAATTTGCAGGTTGCAGAGGAGAGATGTCAACATAGAAAGAAACAAAAAGTTAGATCCTTACATCACTGGCAATTTGCCTGGATGCTTTGGCTGCTTGGATGGGGATGGCATCAGCTCTCAAATCATAGCCTTTCTTCTTTGAATCTTCCATGGCCTGCCTGTATTGTTTCTAGATGAAGAATTAAACAATGGGATTCATGTAAGTTCCATATGGTATAGTCTATGCAAAACAAATTGCTTGGAAGTAGATCTAATAATTGTGTTTAGATTTATTACACCCAGTTTTATCTACCTTTAACTCAAAACCTCAGATCAGTAGCTGGTACAAATTCATATCAAAGGAAGACCTTTGCTAAATACATTTGTTAATTAATTTTTATTTTACTGCTTTAAGTAATGTAATATTGACTTCAATTAAGACTTAACTTTTCTTCTATACAAACGGAGTAAAACTTTTTAAAACCACTGATGTGGCTTACTGATGTGAACTTGTTTGCCTAAAATAATGTTGAACTCTGGCATCACACCTTTTCAGAATTATGCTAGTAACTACCTTTCTGGTATTAATTTTTGCCTTCCCAACATTATGCACACTGCCAGAAATTACTCCCCAAAAATTCAGTGGAAACACACAACTTGTGTGGAATTTATGGAATTTCTTCTCACCAGTGCTCGCTGTTCTATGTAGGCACTACTACAAATATACAAACAATGCTTTTAAAGTCAAAATCTTTGAATAAATATGGGAGTTACTTTAGGAAACTGATAGTGCCATCTCTAGAAGGTTTCCCAGAAAATTCCTGATCCAGCCATGACACAGAGAAGTTACATTTGGAGAGCTCCCTCACTCACCAGACTGTAGTTTTTCTTGTTCTCTCTTGCCAGTGTGATTTCAGGTGTGTCAGGCATGATGTGGATTTGTGTCTTGTCTTTATCCCAGGCCTCAGTGTACAAACGCTGCAGGAGAAACACAGCAGAGTATTTGGAGACATTCACAATTGCTAATTGTGACAAATTACCTTACTAATTCTCTACGAAGATATTATTAAATCAGCTCTTGATGAAAACAAGTTTCCCATTGATTATCAAAAATGGAACTTACATTTTTACAGCCTTAGAGTGGTGACATCTCACAGCACAGGCACAGGTCTGTGGTCCCAATCCTGTCTCAGGGGTTTTGGCAGAGACTGTTGATGAGTTACCTGGTCAAATCCAGACTCACCTTGTTCATGGTGTCAGCGTTCTGCTTGGCCAACACCATTGGGAGAGAATCTGGGATGCTGGTGAACTTGATGGTGTCCGGATGCTGGCGGTAAATTTTATCACTCAGGATCTCCCCTGCCTTCTTGGCCTTCTCAACTTCCAAGGACCCAATTGGGACCCAGCCAATGCCCCGCAGCCACTCAAGGTCAGACTTGTAGCAGTTCTGTTCCAAAACATAAAGGCAGCAGTTAAAAATTTCTCCTTTATTTGTTAATCAGCATTTAAATGTATACAAATTCACTATTATGAAGGATAAGAGGGAGCCAATTCTGCTATTTGGCTGTACATAAACCTTCATGAAGCTCTTACATTCAGATTCCTTCGCTCCTCAAATTATAATGGCCTTGCTTGGAAGAGGGATAAAAAACCACAAAGTGAAAAAATACTATATGAGAGCAACTACACCAGATTATATTCCAAGGAAATTACAAACATTTCAGTAGTTTCAGTAGTTCAGTTTATCAGCATATACTCACATCACTCTGGAGGTCATAGGCTTGCTTAGCATGGATCACATCATTCTGGTCTGGCAGGCAGGTCCATTCATGGAGGTAGTGACGGTAGTCGATGTCACTGACCAGTTCCTGGCATTTCTTGGCCAACACCACTCCCAGCATGTCCACAGGGCTGCTGAAGTTGGTCTTGGACTTCTCAAAGGCTTTCTTGTACTCCCTGTCACTCTGGATCTTGGCCACATGCATTGACCACATCATCTTGGGGTCATCCTCAATGTTCCTGGCCCCAATGTGGTGGCCCAGCTGCTTGCGATACCCTTCCTTGTACTTGTACTATGGACAAAAAAATGTTCAATGAGTGTTAGTTTAGGGCTTTTTATGTGGCCAAAACCCCTGCAACACCACTCCCAGAAAATATAAGCTGAAACCAGAGACTTTAAAGTGAGAAAAGACTCAGCCCCAGTGTGTGCCACGAGGGCTGCTGTGCACTCACATCACTGGCGATGTCCCGGGAAGCTTTGGCAGACTTGATGGGAATGGCATCTGCCCGCATGTCGTAGCCCTTCTTCTTCTCCTCCTCCATCGCCTGCTTGTACAGTTTCTGGAACAGACACCACCAGGCCCTCAGACAACGCTGCTGCCCGGACAGCGCCCAGGGACACACACTGCACCCTCAGCAACCACCCACCTCGCTGAAGTTCACTTTGTTCTGCTGGGCCAGCAGGATCCCAGGGGTGTCTGGCATGATGTGAATGCTGGTTTTGTCCTTCTCCCAGGCTGAGATGTACGAGCGCTGGGAAAGGAGGACAAGAGGAAACAAGAACACAAAGGTTTAGGGAAACAAACTCAATGAGAAAATCAGCTCTGTGAACCAAACAAGAGGCCTCTACTTTGAACTGATTCAGGAACTCCTGCCCTTTCACCAAAACTTTCTAATGCTCCACCCCTTTCTTTTCCACACTGTATCCCATTACTACTCCAACCACGCAAACAAAACTTTAATCTCATGCAAGGAATACAAATCCCTGAGGCAAGAGGGATTTCCTCCCCTTGTACAATCTGGGCTTTGGAAGGGCATAGAACAACACCCTGAGAAAAGAAGGTGCTCATTTCCCTCAGCAATGATGCAAACAGAAGGAAATCTCACTTGGTCCATGATTTGGGAGTTGTGCTTTGCCAGCACCATGGGCATGGAGTCAGGAAGGCTGGTGAATTTGATGGTGTCTGGGTGCTGACGATACTTCTTGTCACTCAGGATCTCGCTCGCCCTCTTGTTCTTCTCAGCATCCAATGATCCAAGTGGGGACCAGCCAATGCCCCTCAGCCACTGCAGGTCAGACTTGTACACGTTCTGGAAGGACAGGAAAGCAAACAAAGCAACTTAGCAAGTTCCTCACTCCAAGCAACCTCATCCCCTACCATGCAAAGTGGAACATGTTCCATTGGGTCGAACCAACAGCTTGTGCCACTTAAGTGACTCTGGATAAGTTCAGCTCCCAGAAACCTGTCTGCTGCTATCAAACAATCCACAAATCTCCTCCCTCTATCTTCTTGATATTGCCAGTAAAGACCTACCCCATTTCTCAATCTGCATCTGGCAGAACATTGGAGGAGCCTTTTACCCCATCTCCGAAGGCTCTACATACCATTCTCAGCTGCACAATTTTTTGCCTTTGCCAACTCTTGGTTCTCCATAAGACAAGGATTTTAATTCCCTTGACCTTCCCTTGCCACACAGAGCGCCTTAAACCAGTAGGACAGACAACCCAAGTCTGTCATTCAGCCAGTGAAGAACAACTCACATCACTCCTCTCCCTCTCCATCTTCTCAGTATCCCCAGCAAAGACCTGCCCCATTTGACATTCTGCAGGTGGCAGAGGCATGGGAGGTGCCTTACATCACCCAAGACCCTCTGTATCATGTATTATTGCACCCAGAGCTTGCCACTGCCATTGTTGGTCCTCCAAGGCAAATATTTTACTCTGTTGCCCTTCCCCTGCCTTACTGTAATAAAGGTCCCAGACACAACTCTCCCCATAAAATGTTCATGGCAAGAAAGCATTCTTCTGTGGCCGTGAAGCATGACCCTACACAAACATCATCGCTGACTGTCCATGTCAAGAACGGCCACAACACAATCTCAGTCCCTCAGAATCAGCAAAGAATTATTGTCCCCATAAGAACCAGTTCCAGCAGAGGAACAGAACACAAGAGAGACTTGTGGTTGAAACATAGCCAGTGAAGAACAACTCACATCACTCTGAAGGTCGTACACTGTCTTGGCATGGACAACATCGTTCTGGTCTGGCTCAAATCAACCCAAACTACTGAGAAAATAAAATGTAACTACACAGAGTGTTACAGGGAAGATTAAATAAAGACAGCAAACACATACAGGAATGCAATTTTGTATTAATGCCTAAGAATAAAAAAAATTATGCTATTTTATACAGCTTTAATTTTTAAAGGAAAACTTGGTTTGGGTTTTCTTTCCTCATGCACAGCTCAGCTGTGTAGCTGCAGAGTAGGGCCATGCAGACGGGCAGTGCTGAGGGCAGCCCAACACCTCAGAACTACAGGTGGATGCACGAGGAGATACACTCACAAACCCAGGAGGGACCCAGCTTTGGGCTACGGCCATCACCCAGCTCCCACAGCTACTCTTCCACACCACCTAGGCCTTCCCTTGCAACACTGCACACCCACAACTTGCACAGACAGTTACAGGTAGACAGTGTGAACAAAAACATTGATGGACGACTGAAGGGCACTGACAGGTAATGGATTTGTTGCCTCCATTTGGCTCAGTTGCAAACCCTGGGTTCAACTGCCAGTACGGGGCACCCATGTGACAATGTGTGCCATGAGGGCTGCTGTGCACTCACATCACTGGCGATGTCCCGGGAAGCTTTGGCAGACTTGATGGGAATGGCATCTGCCCGCATGTCGTAGCCCTTCTTCTTCTCCTCCTCCATCGCCTGCTTGTACAGTTTCTGGAACAGACACCACCAGGCCCTCAGACAACGCTGCTGCCCGGACAGCGCCCAGGGACACTCACTGCACCCTCAGCAACCACCCACCTCGCTGAAGTTCACTTTGTTCTGCTGGGCCAGCAGGATCCCAGGGGTGTCTGGCATGATGTGAATGCTGGTTTTGTCCTTCTCCCAGGCTGAGATGTACGAGCGCTGGGAAAGGAGGACAAGAGGAAACAAGAAAACATGAGTTTAGGGAAACAAACTCAATGAGAAAATCAGCTCTGTGAATCAAAGCAAGAGGTCTCCACTTTGCACTGACTCAGGAACTCTTGCCCTTTCCCCAAAGCTTTCCAATGCTTCACCCTTTTCTACTGCTCCAACCACAAAAAAAATAGAGTTTTATCTCAAACAAGAAGAAAAGGACACAAACAGCTCAGCAATCTCCTCACTCCAAGAAATCCCAACTCCCACCAATGGATGTTCTTAATGGAACATGTTCCACTGGGTCAACCCACCAGCTGCCCATTCAGTGTTTGGACCCAGCCCCTATGGCTCTCCACTGCCCTCAGCATTTGTCTTTCCCAGCTGCTGGTTCTCCATAAGAAAAAACTTGACTCCATTACCCTTTCCCTGCCACACAAACTCCTCCTTCAGAACCAGAACCGAACACTGGGCAGAAAACCCAAGGTTGTCACATAGCCAGTAAAGAACAACTCACATCACTCTGAAGGTCATACACTGTCTTGGCATGGACAACATCGTTCTGGTCTGGCAGGCAGGTCCAGCGGTGCAGAGGGTGCCGGTAATCGGCATCGCTCACCAGCTCCTGGCATTTCTTGGCCAACACAATGCCCAGCATGTCCACAGGGCTGCTGAAGTTGGTCTTGGACTTCTCAAAGGCTTTCTTGTACTCCCTGTCACTCTGGATCTTGGCCACGTGCATTGACCACATCATCTTGGGGTCGTCCTCGATGTTCCTGGCCCCAATGTGGTGGCCCAGCTGTTTTCTGTATGCAGTTTTGTATTTGTACTAATTGAACAACAGAAACAGAACAATAGAAACAATAATTACCACTTCTTTCCAAGCTGCAATTTCAGTTTCTCTGTTGTTAATACAGTAGTTAATCATTTTGAATCTAACATAGTTTAACTTGCTTCTCTTTTTGCCCAAAGTTTTTAGCATTTGTTATAACATCCAGGTGATATTATGGGATTCTTCATAGCAAAACACTATCATCTTTATATTATTGTATTTAATTTAATTAGCTGTACACCATTAAGAATTATACAAGCTTTGGGGTGGGCAGCAACACCACTGTGTTAGTATTTTACATATCTCCTCCTGTTACATAGAAACTATTTTTCTCCAAGATTATGTGCCCCCTCTGTGCCCCACTCTGATTTTCCCTCTGCAAGACCCACCTCGCTGGCTATGTCTCGAGATGCCTTGGCTGCCTGGAGAGGGATGGCATCAGGAGGGAGGTCGTAGCCTTTCTTCTTCAGCTCTTCATATCCTACCTTGTAACGTTTCTGTTAGAGAAGGAATCAAAGGAATTAATGCAGATGAAACTCTCTAGAGAGTTTTTCAGTGCTACAACTTTCCACCTCTGACTATTGAAAGGAAAGCATGGGTTTCACACAGTTTACTTAATTAAATTAAACTCCATACCTTGCTATTAATGACAGATATTTTATACCCTTGGATATTAAATATTTTCAAATTACAATTTAAATGTTTTCTGATTATTTCATTGAAGATCAAAATTTTCTTTTAGCAACTAGATTAATCTGAATTATTCCCAGAGCTTTCTGTAGAGGTGAGTAATACAACCCTGTGATTCTCTCTACCCAGTTTCAAATGCAAACTTACATCACTTGTGTTAATCAAGTTTGATTTAGCCAACAAAATTTCAGGTGTATCAGGCATGATGTGAACCTTAGTCTTGTCCTTGTTCCAAGCTTCCTTGTAGAGTATCTGAAAGAGACACAAACAAAAACCTGGTCTGATCCAAGGTTCACCTGCACAGTAGTAATTTCAGTTCACCTTTTCTCTAAATCAGCAAAGAAAAGATATACTGAGCAAGAATTAGGGATGTGTACAAAATAAGACAGTAAAATCAAATAATACAGTAACTTCTTACTGAAATGCAACCTTTTTTCTTCTTTACATCCATGTAATGCCAAGGAAACAGCATTGAAACAATGTATTTACATACTGCTTACTAAAGGTCTTATTTGCAGTTATACTGAGTAAATTATCAGCACTCAAGATTTTCATATTATGAACAAGGCACAAAAAGCAATGAGGCCCTGACTATAAACACCTGCTATCTGGATATTTTAAGTGCATGTTCTGAACCAGAGATCCTTTTTAAAACGTGTATTATTAATTTATTGAATCCTACATTCTGTCTCTAGAGGCAACTTACATCACTCCTATTTTTGGCATTAGATTTTGCCAAAACAACATCCATGGCATCTGGGATACTTGTGAACTTAATCGTGTCTGGGTGCTGCCGGTACTTCTTGTCACTCAGTATTTCAGAAGCTTTCTTGTTCTTTTCAGCTTCCAGAGATCCCAAAGGACTCCATCCAATGCCTCTGAGCCACTGCAGATCCGACTTATACAGGTTCTGTTAAGGGTTAAAATCAAAACCATAGCAGATTATTTCACTGTTCATTGGTTAAACCCTATGAAAAGTCTAACTGGCAGTTTAGCTCCAATCTGATCTATACTGATATCAAAAGTGAGCCATCAAAGATGCTTTCCAACCAGCAGTAATTATTTTACGTGGGAGTAAGTGAATTAAACCCAGAGGGAGCTTACATCACTCTGCAGCTCGTTGACCCTCTTTGCCTCGGTGACATCGACCTGGTCTGGCAGACAAGTCCAGCGGTGCAGAATTCGTTTGTAGTCCACATCACTGACCAGCTCCTGACACTTCTTGGCCAGAAGGAAGCCCAGCATGTCCACAGGCATATTAAACTTGGTCTTCCACTTTTCAAAGTCTTTCTTGTACTCCCTCTCACTCTGCATTTTAGCTACTTGCATGGACCACAACATCTTGGGGTCATCCTGCAGGCTGCGGAATCCGATGTGATGTCCCTGCTGCTTGCGGTATCCTTCTTTGTACTTGAACTGCAATGGCAAAGGTGGCACCACTCAAACCACAGTGACAAACATGGAAGTGACAAAACACCAATGGACTCGCTCATCTTAATGCTCCTCATGAAATTACCCCTGGAAGTGTCCAAGGCCAGGTTGGGTGGGGCTTGGAGCAACCTGGGATAGGGGAGTGTGTCCCTGCCCACAGAAAGGGTGGAACTGAATAATCCTTGCTGTGCCTTCCAACCCAAACCATTTTGTGATTGTATAAACAAGCAACTTGTTATGGGCTCTCATGTAAAGTTTTAGCAGCCCCTTGTCTAATGTGCATCACTTGGTGTCAGTGAATGCTCTCTCTGGGAAAGAAAGAGTCCTTGGAAAGGAAGGGCGTGTGGCAATAGGAATAGTCTCCTGTGCCCTCTGACTCAGAACTCCCTAATGCTGACACACTGAAATATTTTGATGAATAACATCATCAGCAATGAAAAATGATGAAATACAAAGATGCATGGGAAACATTTCCTAATGATTAATAAACTATCTTCTTTATTATATATGGTATTAGCTTTAAGAGAATTAATAAATTCTCCATCCCTAAAAATAAACAAATGCAGGAGTTGTGTTTGTACCAATTTATGGTAACAACAGTCCATGTGTCACCACATCTGTTTCAGAGTTGTAATGAGGATTTTTCTGGATAGGCACTGGGCTCAGTTAATTGGACCAAACTTGCTGCTGCTCTGAAAATGAAGCAGCCCAAAGAGCAGAAAACTCCTCCATTTTTATGACCAGACCAAACTTTGGACTTGGTAAGATGCCAGAGAAACCCTTGTTAAACTGGACAAAAACAGCTCAGGAAGGAGTTTTGTCAGTAATGTTGGTTTTGACTCCAAGCCACCTCTTAGCAGAGAGGTGTATCTCAAGTTGCTGTGATTCTAAGTTGTAACAACCAGGTCAGCATGCGTCACATTGAGTTAAAATGCTGCTTACATCACTTGCAATGTCCCTTGAAGCTTTGGCAGCTTTCACTGACATGGCTTCAGGTGTGAGGTCATAGCCTTTCTTTATCATTTCCTCCCAGCCAAGCTTGTAGAGTTTCTAAAATTGAAAACAATATTAATTAAAACCAGTAATATGTATGTCACCCGCTATTTAGATACACTAATGATCCAAATTCTGGTCACCTCACAGGCTTCAGTTATGAGAGAAGGTCTGCTAGAATGGAAACTGAGAAATGGGAAACTGATAAACAAGAAATGATGGTCTTCCAAAACTTAGGAGAGGGACTAAATAGTTTTTCACTATTCAGCAGCTTCCTACTGTAGTTTATCTTGATTTGAAACATATCTGGAGAATTTGAAACACATACATCAAGATAACTGAACACTTTTTGATTGCCTTAACAAACTTTTAATAAGGTTTTCACGAAGACATTTAACAGTCAAGTCAGTTTGTGCACAGTAGATTTTAAGTACAGGCATTCTTAAGTCAAAGGTTTGCCTCTGAGCAATGATGCAAAGCAAAACCTTGAGTGTTTTCTACTGGCACAATTGTCACTTTCTCCTATCTGAAAGATGAGAGAAAAGCTGGAATCACTGCATCTACTTCTTCCCATAGGTTAGGTTAAAAATATACACAATTAACTTGTAATTTTATAGTAAGGAATATTTAACATGACTGAATTCTATGCAAAGCATAGAGTATGGACTATATGCTTCCAGACTTCAAAAGCACAACTTATATTTTCCACACGTTATAATGCAATTCAGTCTGTTAGTTTGCTAGCCTGAAGCTGGTACTTATTTTACTCTGAAAATATTACCCACATGAAATTCTTGCCTGCGTTCTAAATCTCCAGTAGATATTAATTTAAAATGTTGATAAGATGTATCAAAACACTCTACCTGGCTGTAGTTTGTCTTGTTCTGTTTGGCCTGTAGAATATCTGGTGTGTCTGGCATCACATGGACCTGAGTTTTATCCTTCTCCCAGGCTTCGGTGTAAGCATGCTATGGACAGAAAGTCACATCAGATGTGTTAATATAAATGACAGGGTTTTCACCTTTCCATTTGAATATGGAAGAGTAAAAAGGTGAAGGTGCCGACTCAGATTTATTTCACTAATTAATGATCTAATCCAAAATCAGCTGAATTATTGTCCAGTCTTGCTTCTAATAAAACCAAACTGTTAAGATTTTCAGGACCAATTTTCAGGTCATTTCTATGAAAGAATGGGATGAATAGAGGTTGGAGAAAAATGAGAAAAGATTTCTTTAAGCAATGCTGTTTCATTGAGAAAAAAAAAGACAAAAAAAGAGGAGCCTGTGACAGTTGTTTTTCCCAGGGGAACGCTGCCACATAAAGGCGTGACAGAGATTTCCAGAGTGGTTATTGGAATGGATGAGATGTGAATGCCTGCCTGGCTTTTCCCCTAAATACTCACTTTGTTCATGATATTTGCATTCTGCTTTGCAAGGACCAGGTCCATGGCATCGTTCTGTTTGGTGAAGGGGAACATGCTGGGGTGCTGGCGGTACTTCCGATCGCTCGCAATCTCCGTGGCCTTCTTCGATTTCTCCACATCCAGAGAACCAATGGGACTCCAACCAATCCCCCTGAACCACTCCTTGTAATCCTGCTTGTACTCATTCTGCCAAACAGGACACAAAAGCAAGGCTGACAATGTACAAGCAGCTCATACGGAATAAAACAGTTATTTCCAAAATGCTGCCGTGATGGAAAAACAAAAGCCACAGAAAGAAGACAGCTCATAAAAAATAACCCTGTCCTTTCCAAACTGCAGCCACGGTGTGAAAACAAAAGTCACAAAAAGAAAACTTACATCACTTTGGATCTGATTCATGTTTCTGTACAGCTCCAGACTCATTGCATCTGGCAGGAGCATGTACTGGTGGATCAGGCGCTTGTAGTTGGTGTTGGTGACACGGTCCTGGGCCTCCTTGGCTGCCACCACGCTGAGGGCATCAGAAGGTGTCTGGTAATGAGTCTTGCTCGCCTCATAGGCCTTCTTGTACTCCCTGTCCGACTGCATCTTGGCCACTTGCATGCAATGGACAAGTTTGGGATCATCCTGGAGGCTGCGGAAGCCGACGAGTTTCCCCTTGTCTTGTTCATACCCTAATTTGTATTTATACTGGAAGAGAACAGAAGCAGAGACTTTGATTAATTTAGATTAGAAATTAAGGAAAAAATTCCTCCTTATGAGGGTGGGGAGGTCCTGGCACAGGGTGCCCAGAGAAGCTGGGGCTGCCCCTGGATCCCTGGAAGTGTCCAAGGGCAGTTGGAGCACCCTGGGATAGTGGAAGCTGTCCCTGCCCATTTTTTCTCCCAAGAACTTACATCACTGGCAATATCCCTGGAAGCTTTGGCAGCTTTGACAGGAATAGCATCAGCCCTGAGATCATATCCTTTCTTCCTGGTTTCTTCAAATGAAGATCTGTACATTTTCTGCAAAAAGAAAAAGAAACATCTTTTAAAAAAGCAAAACTTTACATGTTTTCCACATGCACTAGTATTGGTGAAAACTTACATCTATGAGGACGTCATCTTAAAAAATAAAAAGATATAAAAATGTCTATTTCTGCCCACGCTGCAGATGTGCATAATTACAAGCACTACTTTATTTAGCATAGGCGGATTTAACAAGCATTTAACAAAACCTGTCTATAATGTCATCTTTTACCAAAAATACAGGTCCTACCTACATTTTGAACCTTGTACAAAACTTTGTGCATGGGGAAATAAAACAACCAGTAATAAAATAATAAATACAGTAACAAACATGAACAGTACTCAAAGTCTACTGTATTTTGTTAGCAACTGTTATATTTTAATGGTCTGCATGAACACTTCACAACCTCACTATAAACATGGCTTTTTCTTGGCAATTCTGGGTATCTAATTTTGGGAAAGGAAGCAGGGAAAAGGAAAATTAATAGGTTTCGTAAAATTACTACAGGTTAGCAAGATGAGACTTTTGCATGCTCTCATCTCACGTATTCCTAATCAAAAAATAAGAGCAAGGTCACTGCCCTACAGACAATACTCACTTCACTTAAATTGAATGCATTTGCTTTTGCTAAAGCAATCTGTGGAATATCTGGGGTGATGTGAATTTTCTTTTTGTCTTCTTCCCAGGCTTGTTTGTATTTGTGCTGGAAGGATTAAAATAAATTAGAGACCTCAGCATCTGTTGTAATTATTAAATAAAACAATTTAAAATACTATTTTCCACTTGAAATCTAAACTGCCATGACAATGATGTGTTACTACCACAAGAGCAACATTTATCTTTTTATTTTAGCACTTACAGCACATTCATTAGCTACAAAATAAAATCCTGTTTTCTAAAGCTCTGCATACAATAGGGTTGACTGTTAAATCAGATGTAGATTGTTGCCTGCTTCTGAAATGAATTCTGATGAGCACTTTCTTACCTCATCCATGATTTTGGCATTATTTAAAGCCAAGACCATGTTCATGGAATCCATAGGAACAGAGTACTTCAACTTGTCTGGATGCTGGCGATATTTCTTCTCACTCAAAATTTCCATGGCTTTTTTGTTCTTCTCAGCTTCCAGGGAGCCCAGTGGGAGCCACCCAACACCCTTCATAGTTTCATCATACTCTGCTTTGTATTGATTCTGCAGGCAGAAAGTAGATAAAAACCAGTATGAAGCACAAAATAGCTCATAAATTTGGAAGTACAAGATAAAATGTATTAAGGAAAAGTGAAGCTTTTCCTGTCTTGGTCTGCACATAACTATTGCTCCTGAAGAGCCTGATGGAGTACATATTCATAAAATTGCTTATTTCTAAGCTCAAATTCATTAATGAAATATTTCAGAGTCTAGGAAAAATAAAACTGCAGTAATTGTTGAAAGACTTGTATAATTTACTACATTTTCATAGATACCTGGCCTAATTCCACTAACAAAATAATGCTATTTAACTTACAGTGTTTTTTCATAAACTAAGCACCTTTGTATTTACAATGCAGAGGCTGAAGAACTTCTTACTTACATCACTTTGTAACTGCATCATGTTTTTGGCCAATTCAATGCTCATAGCATCTGGCAGGACGTTGTAGGTGTGGATTAAGTTCTTGTAGTTTGCATTTGTAGCCACTTCCTGAGCTTTCTTAGCTGCCACCACACTGACCATGTCAACTGGAGTGTGGAAGTTAGTCTTGGCCTTCTCATAACCCTTTTTGTACTCTCTGTCAGATTGCATCTTGGCCACCTGCATGAAGTGGACCAGCTTGGGGTCGTCCTCCAGGCTGCGGAAGCCGATGTGCTTCCCTTTGGCCTTCTCGTAGGCCAGTTTGTATTTATACTGAGAGCAGGAAAGAGAAAGAACAGCAAAAAACCTCAATTAAAAAATGCAATATTAAGCTCTGCTTTATAACTGAAGAAACAGATCACAAGATCTCAGGTATAGTAATTTAATTTAATTAAGTCATGGAATGGTATCACACAACCAGACTCACATCGCTCGCGATGTCCCTGGAGCTCTTGGCTGCTTTTATGGGAATTGCATCTGGCTGCAAGTCATAACCCTTCTTCTTGTCCTCCTCCCATCCAGCTTTGTAAAGTTTCTAAGTTGTGAAAGAGAACAGGTGTCATGAAGGCAGAACTCTGAAGTTAAACATTTTCAAAGAAGGCATTAAAAGGACAGTGGGAGGCCCACTGTGAGCACAGCAACTCACATCACTCATGGTCATCTGGTTCACTTTGCACTGCAGGATTTCTGGGGTGTCTGGCATCACATGAATGCTGGTCTTCTCTTGGTTCCACTTATCTGTGTACAGCCTCTGCAATTACAAAGGAATTGTTAGCACTGAAAAGGCACTGAACTCATAAAAGAGTTTGCTTTTGTTCTGCTCGTTTGCGATAAATAATATTTCCTAGAAATATTGTACACCAGAAATAACCTTCACAGAGCTGCTGAGGAGCAATGTTATCTTCCTCCTTTCTTTAGTATTGTAAGAAATTTGCACAGTATGTTTTGATAATTATAAATATTGAAACTGGAAGTTTCCAATATGTGTTCTTCCCTGCATTAATGGGAAGCAGAATTTATTTTCACAGGTATTCCTTCCATGGAAAACAAGGAATAAAGACAGTGGTGTCCTGGATAACTAGAGATAAGTGTAAAGAACACCACTTTCCAGGATACTTGTACAAAACTAACAGAATTCCAGGTTTTCTGCAGCTCACTTATCGTGAATACGTCCTACAGAAAAAGCATTATCAAAGCATTATAAATCTGGAAAAGAAATCTTTAATCTTTAGAAACAGAAAACGAAACTCCCTTAATTATGAGCAGTCAGAGCCTCACCATGATCTCTCAGTGTCCAGTCTTACCTAAGGAACTACCACACCCACTGGAAATTTTAATAATTCCAGTGGGAATGCACCTTGCCCCACAACTTTGCAAGACAAAGACCCAAACTTTAGGTCAATTCAACAGCTCCCCACCTTGTTCATGGTCTTGGCATTTTGCTTTGCCAGCACTTGTTCCATGGCATCCATGGGGATGGAGAACTTGAGCTGGTCGGGATGCTGGCGGTATTTCTTCTCACTGAGAATCTCCGTGGCTTTCTTGGCCTTTTCTACATCCAGTGACTGAATTGGGACCCAGCCAACTCCTCTCAGCCAGTTATTGAAGTCAGATTTGTACAGATTCTATTCAAAAATAAACAAGAAAAACACAGTGAAGCAAGAAAAAATAGTGTCTATACACATAAAACAGGTAAAGCCTTAAAACTTCCCCTGGACATTCCTTTTTGGGGGGCAATTTAGATTTAAGTATAGATAAATACTGATAGAGTCAGTATTTAGGAGAAATAAAATCACAGCAATTACAATCTTACTACAAAAAACCACATAAATTAGTAAAACATGCTCATTTGCTGGGGATATGCCAAATATGGAGAGATGTAAAAAAAGTTGTTACTTGCTAGGTAAGTTTCCTAGAACTTAATAGCTGCACATAATTCTGATAATGTTTGGAAAATAAATGGTTCCAGACCAGCCACTTACATCCCTACCTACTGTTAATCCAATATAATACATACTGGATTATAGAAATTAATTTTTTAGCCTTAAAACATTAATGTTGTCATGAAGTCACGATGAGAATTAAAAATGGAGCTGATTCTTGATGACATACATCACTCTGAAGCTGCATCACATTTTTGGAGAGCTCCAGGTTCACAGAATCAGGCAGGAGGGTGTAATTGTGAATTGGCTGCTTATAGCCAGTGTTTGTCACCACTTCCTGGGCTTTCTTGGCAGCTGTCACGCTGAACATATCCAGAGGAGAGTGATATTTGGTCTTGGTGACTTCATAATCCTTCTTGTATTCCCGATCCGATTGGATTTTGGCCACGTTCATGTAGTGAACAAGTTTGGGATCATCCTGCAGGCTCCGGAACCCGACCTGTTTGCCTTTGTCTTTCTCGTAGGATTCCTTGTACTTGTACTAGAGACAAAGGAAAAACAGCTTTACCCACTTGGGAAAGGGAAAACACATTTTGGATGGATTTAGAACACTGAGTTTCAAAGCACTAATGCTGCAGTTCATTCTGGAACCTCATAAATGGTTTTTACGACAGCACAGGGTTATTTAGGTCAAAAAAAGGAAGAGGATTATTGGATTTTTCAGCTTGTCTTGGCACTTGGTACATATTTCAACCCACACCTGCAGCTACAAGCCCTCCCTCACCACTGTCATTGATGCAGGCTTGCAACTCCCAGGGATATTCAGCTTTTAATTAAGACTACGATAATAATAAATTACTGAACAGCTTCACCAAACAATCCAATATCCAATTAGAGATGTTTGAGTCGCTTGTGACCTTTTGCTAAAGCAGGAGTACAGGACTCCAGCACAGGTAAATAATAATAAATAATGAAATGCAGGAGGGGTAAGTGTTCTACTGGATGTAAATCCTACTTACATCACTTGCAATATTCCGAGAAGCTTTAGCAGCAATAATTGGAATGGCATCTGGTTTCAGATCATAGCCTTTGGCAAGGGTTTTCTTCCAGTCTGCTTTGTAGTTAGCCTTGGAGGGAAAAAAGGGAAGAGTTTGCAGTGTCAGGAATAGCAATTCTAATAAAGGGTTTAAGCCCATGTTCTTCTTAGAGGAGATTTTATTACAAGAATTAAAATACCCAGTTTTGTCCATGTAATCTCAAGGAAAAAATGTTAACCTGTACACAAACTACAGTTTTATTATAAAAAATAAATCTACTACAAATATAATAATGAATTTCACAAGCATTTTTACACTTTTTATTTAGAACAACTCTATCAGTGGCCTTTTTGGCCTTTCTTATGCAAAATCCTTTTTCATTTGACTGAACCTTCAGAGATTTTTTCCTGTTAGCTTCAAACTCAGCCTTCATGCTCTAAAGGAACTGGAGAAAGCAGCCTGGCTGTTTTTCTGGGTTTTTTTTTTTTATCAGTCCAGCCAGACTACTAAAATTCCAAGGCTATTAAGGGAGATGTCAGTTTTTATCTCATTCCTGGAAAGATGATAATGCCACCAAAAAATTTAACATCACAAAGGCAATAAAACTGATACCATCAGTGGAGAGCTTCATGGTGTTGAAATTCAAAATGTACTCACATCACTGATGTTGTAGGCATTAACTCTAGCCTGGATGAACTGGGGCACATCAGGAGGGAGGTGGTACTTGTGGATAATTTCTTCCCCTTTGGATTTATACAATATCTGCAAAGAAAAATAAAGGAAGATATTTAGCAGCCCAATTTCTAGACTGTGAATTGAAAAACTATTTTTAAAAATCTGATTTCCAGGGGATGTTCTGCTGGAAAAAAAATTGTAAATACACACAGCCACCTACACAATTATTGCAGGAGTGCTCTTAAAGCTGGAGGATGAAGTGAAGGTGGGCACAGGGCAGAAACTGGGAATGTCACAGGGTTTCCAAAGTTTACTTACATCACTCAGCTGTTTGCTGTTGATCTCTGCTTGCTTCTGTACTGGAGAGTCAGTCACTGAAGTGAATTTGGTTTGATCAGGATGCTTTTTTTTGTAGGTGTACTGAAAGAAGATAAAATATTTGTAGAAAACACATATAAAGTATTTTCCAAGTATTGATAAAACAAATAAAATTATTAATAAATTAAGTACTTTTAAAGCATTAATTTGAAAAAAATATTGATTTAAGCAGGTGAATGCTTGAGGTTCATTCTTCATTCTGGTTCTACTGCTCTCATTTTATGGGTTTACTTGTTATAAAAAGGATTGTGCTATATCTGTTTTGATCACTAGATGTCACAAAAGGCCCTAAAATAGAGATGAAGCTGTTTGTTTTTTTTAAAAAAAAGCCACGTATGGCAATGAGGCCAAACTCAGAATCATTGATGTTACCAGGGATCACTCAGTTAATTTTTCTGTGGTGAACAACTGCTGCCCTGTACTCACATCTTTACATTGCTCCAACTTCTTGATTGCTTCATACTCTTGAGTTATGGTCTGAGGGAAGTAGCACTTTGTCTTTTCCTCCTCATAATCTGCTTTGTAATTTTTCTAGGAACAAGAGCAACATTCAGTAAGGAACCACAACAAGTAAGCTTTGTCTGAGCTGCCAGAGTGAAGGGGAAAACAAAACGATTGCCACACTTACATCACTTTTCATAGCTTCAACCTTCATGCAGTGGATTTGATGTGGGTCCTCAAAGCTGCCCAAGTAGTGCCCCAAAATATTCTTCTGATATGCATCTTTATATTTAACCTGCCAAAATAACCATGAGTTGAGAGGCAAAAGGAATCAAGAGGGTCAGTAGTGAAGGATAAACCCCAAGTGAAATACCTACATCACTAAAGTTCTTCAGAGCAGCATCAGTCTGGAACTTGGGTGTCTCACAGTAATTCATCTTGTTTCCTCTGGACTGTTCATAGGCTTCTTTGTATAATTTCTGCAAATCAAATAATACCAGATCATGCAGGAGATTTCCCTGTAAGTCACCTCCACCACGTTAAAAATGACAAGAGTAAAACAGAGAAATGGTTCCAAAGAAAAGCTTTCCCACAGGACTGAGAAACAGATGGCACTGTTTTCCCACTGGTCTTTAAAAATAACTTTTTTTAGGTTTATAAGGAAAGACAGAAAGGTCGGGCTAATGATTTTTGGACTTCTGACACTGAGAAATATTCAATCTCTTTTCATACAAATAAAAGTGGAATTGAGAAGACCGTTACAGTGAATAACCAGAACATAATATAAAAATATTATATAAAAGCACCACATATATTATCATTATTAGCTGAAATTCCTTAAAACAGTAAGGGAAGAACTGTCCTTTTGTGATTCACTATCCACAAAGATCTAAATGAACTATCCACTAATTAACCATCCATGTGCCACTGCTGTTGCTACACCCATCTGTGGAGAATTCATTCTTTACCTGAATTGTTCTGGCTGGTGCTATCTCATTATAAATATGGGTCTACAAAACAAAAAATACTACAAAGGGGAAGCCTTGTGAAGAAATGGTGAGTGTGGTTTCTGGTACAAGACTGAAAATGATGTAGCTGCACACTGATAATACTCACATCACTCAGAATATTTCCTGCAGTTTTTAATTGCTTCAGCAATGGGTTCTCTGTAGCAGGGAGCACATTATAATCTGCAATAGCTTTCTTCTTTTCATAGTCTGCTTTGTATTTGAACTTGAAAGAATAAAAATTTAAAAAAAGAGGTTTTAAAAATCACTATTGAAAGCCAAATGCTCACTAACCTGTGCGGCTGCCCAGAGCAGCTGTGGCTGTCCTATCCCTGGAAATGTCCCAGGCCAGGCTGGATGGGACTTGGAGCAACCTGGGACAGGGAAAGTGTCCCTGCCCATGGCAGGGTGACACTGCGTGGTATTTAAGGTCCCTTCCCACCCAAACCATCCTGTGATATGAATCTATTATATAATCTTCAACTTTCCATGAAAAATGCTCCTGTTATTTAACTTATGGTGGCAAACGACCATGAAAGGTCTTGCCAAAAGAATTCCAGCACAAGCTTGTGTGAGTTCAGAACTGCCCCCAGGCTGAGCAGGTGGCATCAGCTCCCTCACCTTGCTGACGTTTTCTGAAGCTCGTTTGTTGGCTTCATATTCTGGAGTTTCAGTCTGCATGAAGTAGATTTGGTCTTTCATGTTTTCAAAGTCTTCCTGGTATTTCCTCTGTTAGGAACAGAGACAGACAGAAAACAACACATTAATTACATTTAATTGTAAATTAGACACCTACGGCAGGGATTATTTAGGAAATAAGCAATGCCACAAATGGAGCCTCAGTATTTTCCAAATGAACATAAACAGGGATAAAGCTGTTGAAGATTTTCTGCAGGATTCACTCACCATACTTAGATTTTCTGCATTCATTTTTGCAACTGCCACATCATAGCACGGAGTCTGACTCCACTTGCCTTTGACTTTGTTTTTATAGTCCTCATGGTAAATAACCTATAAGGAAACAAAACAATAAAACTGAATCACCAAGACACAGCTCCATTTTCACCTGACAGATTCATTTTCCTAAGCTGTCTTTTTAAAGCTGCTTCATAATTGATGCCTGCTTTATAACTATTTTAGCAGGTATGGTCAAAAACACCTTAAATATGATTTGGCCAAACCATTTCAGTGTTATTTCTCTTAGTACCTTCCCTGACCTAAAAAGGATAAATAAATAATCTCTAACATATCGTTTTAGTTCTGTTTTCTCCCTGGCCACATAATATTAGGATATTGCACATTAAGTCAGAATTTACTGGGATTGCTGCTGGAACTGGTTATAACCAAACCCTTCTAATTACCTGGTATTTATGATTTCCATTATTTATTCAAGCTCACAGAAATCAAGTATTAAAAGTTTAAAGACTTTTTCTAACAACAAAACACCTGCCTGAGTTTTGACTCAGGTGTTCCAGGGGCATTTTCAGCCACAGTTGCATTACTTTCCATAAAAAATAAAACTCCTCCAATACTTTTTTAACATTGCTGAAGAACACACATGCCAATTTGTTTTTAATTCTATATTTTATAGTTTTGAAGATACCTACAAAGCTTATTATTCTATTCATTTCAAAGAATTATGGTACTGGTCCTTTTTTTTTGCATGTTATAAAATTCTCTCGATGACAATTTAGCTTTTAAGCTATGGAAATATTAGATTAAAGAATTTTTCTCTAAATTAATTATTTTACCTTACAAAGAGGTTCAGTGCAATTTTCTTAGTGGTTTCTCCACCATGAGTGAATACTGCAACTCTCTAATCTTAAAATGCAGATAATTTTTAACACACAATAAAATAAATTCTAAAAAAAAAGAAATAGTTAAATTCGGAATGGAGTTAAAACATTACTTCCAAGATTATGCAACTTGGTTCCAATTTCTCCAGCAAAAATTGGTCTTCCTGTGTGTTATTCCTTTCCCTTAGGTACCTTTTTGCCTTTCTCCCTGCAGGAGAGGAGTTTGGGCAGAGGTTCTACTCACATCACTCAGCTGCCGTGTCACCTTCTTGGCTTGTTCCAAATCAGGGGGGTCTGGCAGAGAGGTGAATTTTGCTTTCCTTTCATCGTGCCCCTTTTTGTAGACAATCTGAAAGGATGGAAGAAATAAACATTTATTTGAGGATCACAGCATTGAACTCTGCTGCTACCACATTAATAAAAGGAGTTCTGCCCACAGCCCCTGCAGCAGGAATTCTTTGATCTGTGTATTACCAGGGAACTTCTGAACCTCTGCAAAATTCACTGAAATCTTCACATGAGAGCTGCAATCCCCTGTTGAAGAGTTCTGTGTATGTAAATATCAGCAAATCCCAGTCCCACCAATCCCTGACTTTTCTCATCACTGTTTCAGAGGCACATTTGCAGACCCACAAGAGTGAACTGGACTTGGAGACAGCCCTGAGAGTTTCTGCATTTGGGGAGTTACTCGAGGTCTTCTTGCTGATTTAACAAATTAATTATTTCATTCATTCCTAACCCAGCCTCAAACTACCAATGGCTTTATACTCCAATATGCTCTACTTTGTACTCTAGTATCAAATACATATTTTTCTGTGAAGTACCACTACTATCAGAGCTTCCTTAACACACTGTTATTTTCTGTTCCAGTGTGAAGCTTTTATGTCCAATCCAAGTCCGTGGCACGTCCCAGGTTACACCACAACCCACCAGCCTTTGGTACCCACATGCAAATCCCTGCTTTGATACTCACATCACTCAGAGTCTTCTGAGCCTGTGCCACCCTTCTGAGCTCTGGACTGTCATTGTAGGGATAAAACAATGTTTTGTCTGCATCCCAGTCTTCAGTATACAGTTTCTACAAGAAAAATTCCAGAATGCTCATTATTAATTAATTTCTGACATTGAAAGCTCAATTTACTTCAGCTGCTTAGATCTGTGGGTAGCTTTTCTTACCTTGCTGAACATTGCTGTGTTTTTTATTGCATTCACAAGCTCTGGAGCATCAGGGGGAAGCAGGTACTTGTCCTTATTCTCCTCCCAGTTCTGTTTATATAATACCTGGAAGGAAAGATCAGCAAGTTGGTCACTCTATCATTAAAAAATATTTACTTCTGTGAATAAACTACCTGCTTTAAGGATTTTTTTTTAATCAAAGTCTCAGAGCAGTAGCATCTGAAAAGAGTAACTGGAAATATTTAATATTATATTTACATTTGCCTTACCAACTTCTCTGCTATCCTTCCTGTGCTTCTAAACTGTTGTGTAAATGTTGCTTTAGCACCCTGAGCTCAAAACTTTGTTCTTGTCAGTAACCTCAGGATCCACCAGTGTTGGAAAGTCAGTCACTCACCTTGCTCACTTGCTGTGACACTTTCTTTGCATGTTCTATATCCATGGCCTTTTCATCCACGTGGCAAATGGTTCTGGCAACTTCCCCAGCCATGCGGTATTTAACCTGGAGCACAACAAAACTCATTGATTCCAGCAAAACTGACTGATTTTTTTAAAAAAACTCAGAATAATGACGTTTTCACCCTTCATATAAACACCCAGAACCTGGCTGAGCCTAGAAATGCACTTGTTACCCACCTCACTGAGCTGGTCCTGCACTTTCTTGATCCTCCGGATTTCTGGGGTATCGATTGTGGAAGCATACGGCTTTCCTTTTTCTTTTCTAAATTTTTCCTTGTACTTGTTCTGGGAAAAAATAATGATAAAAAATAAATAAGACATATCCCTGAGCTCTGGCAGAACCACATTAGCAATTATTGCCATATTTATCTGGTTAGGACAGGAATTTTGGACAGATTATTCAACAATATAAGCTAAAATTATACAACTATTACTTTAGCCAACTGAGTTTATTCCATCTGATTCAACAGGAAAAAATCCATCTCTAACTTGGATCACCTCTAAGTTATTATATTCTCCCCATGAGCTTAGTATTGATAAACCCAGACATTTCCAATATAACTATCAAACAACCCCTGAAAAACATTTTTAAAGCTGGTGTTCCTCAAGAAATAAGAGACATGGGACAACCTACCTCACTGAATAAGTCCTTCATTTTATTGCTGTGTTCCAGGTAAGGTGTCAGAAACTTGGATGGGTCCACTTTTGTCCGGATTGTCTTCTTCCTGATGGGAGGAGCTGCATCCTCCCCGGAGGGCTGGGTGTGCTCAGTTGTGTAGGTGGTGGTTGTGGTGGTCTCAGGGATTGAGTAGTCTGTGCTGATGGTCTCAGTGATCTCAGTGACCACCTGGAGATTAAAACAATTCAAAAACACTTGTTTTATAGCTGTAAAAGCCCATTAGGATAAGAATTTTCACTGCCCTGAGCTGGGTGTGCTCAGCTGTGTAGGTGGTTGTGGTGGTCTCAAGGCCTGAGTATCACCTGTGCTGATGGTCTCAGCGACCACCTGGAGATTTAAAAAAATTAAAAGCACTTGCTTTATAGCTGTAAAAATTCATTAGGATCCATGTTTTTCACTCCCCTGAGATGGTGAAAGGATGCTCTGCTCCATATGGAGACAGAAAATCAGGGACACTTTTCCTACTGGGATTACCATTGTGCTCCCTATATATCACCCACCCTAAAAATCCCATGAGGATTGAATTCTCTGGCTGGTTCCTGCATCAAACTCATGGAATTATTCTCCAGAGGGTCTGGGAGAGTGGGGCTCCAGCTGCCTCTGCTCTACATGCATTAATTTCCAATCAATTTAAATGCTTTATACACTTGCTTATCAATATAGTCATGCTGCAAGCAGTAATTTTAATACTAAGATTATAATGAAAAGCATCTAAAAATAATTAGCACAACTAAAAAAGCCGTCCAAAACCACCCAAATAAGTGTCAGGTTTTTTTTTGTATCAATTAGCTTTATAAAAAATTGTCTTTACAAAGGAATTCATGAAGGTCAGAGTTCTGAGAGTTATTTGCATCAATGAGACAGAGCTGAAAATGCACCAAGAATTAATAATTTCTATTTCTGCATAAACCCATGCATAAAGGATATTTCATGATAACCCAGCAGAGAGTTGGGTTATAGCTGTTTCAGAGGTAGAATTTCAAATTATGGCAATCACTCCTTGGTGACCCAAATATTTGTTACCAGTGACACAATGAAAAATCTGCAAAACTGTAATTTCTCAGTGAAATTACACAAGGTGAAGGGAACAGAAGTGATACATGTAAACTGATCTTAGACCATCACACAGCAGGGACTTGAAGCAAAAATAAATTATTAAGCAGCAATTGTTCACTGATATTTGTGTGCTTAACATGAAAAATTAAACCTCAGAATACAAAAGGCTGCTAATTTAGTGTTTCATGTTAATGACATGCATTTATGTGCTACACGCAGCATGACAGGGACCTTTACCTCGTGTGGCTCACCCTCCTCAATAATTGTCTCCTCAATGTAGTACTTTGGAAAAAAAAAAGAGAAAAAACATCATTGTTAGGCCAGATCAGCAAACTGTAGCTTCTGTGAAGCTGTTTTAAAACACATTTCTGGAGATAGAGGATTTTAGTTCACAGGTGCTTATGGAGTCATTTGGTAACTCTGAATATCTGTTCAAATTTTGCATTAATTATTGGATTTTTATTCCATACACTCCCCAACTAATAATCATCAAATAATTAATGGAAGATTGTTATCTAATTTTACCCACAAGAGGGAAGACGTTGATGACCACATTAAAAGAATCAGCATTTAAACCCAAGGATTTTCCTGATTTTTAATTGGTGATACTCATGACTGTTGTCCTCAGGGTTGCTCCTACAAGGACACCAACAATTTCTGGCTGCTGGTTAAACTTTGTTGCTGATCACAACTCTGAACCTGATGATTTTCCACCCATTTTACTGCCCATTATTCCCCCATAATTTATAATCTCATAAACTTGGGGATAAAACTACAAGGAGAGGTATCCCTAAAGCAGACCAGGTACACAACCTTCACTGGTCCCCCCTTGTCCAGCAGCTGTGATCTCATTACAAAAATTAATGAGGTTCATCAGCCATAGATTGCTCTTGGTAACTCAGTGTTCACTTCTCCACATGACCTTCATGTCTTTCATGTGTTTAAAAATAGCTTCTCAAAGGATTTGATCCACAGCCTTCCCAAAGAACAAAGGGAAGGTTTGAGGTTGACCAGCCTGTATCTTCCTTCTTGCCTTTCTTGAAGACCAAATGAAGCTGAACATTGCCCATGGATGTAGGAATGGAGCTTGTAATGTTTTAAATCTTTACATTTCTCCCAAGTTGTCTGCTCCTGCTTCCACCTTCAGTGGAAGCATATTTCTCTTTTTTTGTGTCATTTTCCTCAGTCAGGAGCTCCGTGTTCCTCTACTCCACCCTTCTGCTGTTTGATTTCTGCACTTTGGGCTGAGCTGTGTGCTCAGGGAAAATCATGCTGGAGGATCACCCAAGGATCCTGGCTGCCTTTGCTGTTTCCCACAGGATTTTCCTCTAGCATCCCCAATTCTGCTCTTCCAAAGTCTGGGATGATTCCACTCATTTTGCTCACTGCTCCCTGTATCTTCAGCTCCATTGTCCCACGGTCACTGCAGCCCTTGATCTGTGCATTTTCCACCAGTTCTACCTTGTTTGTGAGCACCACATCCAAAGGAGCATCTTTTCCAGCCGGGACAACAGAGTTGGGAAAGGATCTGGAGCCCCAGGATCGCCTGAGGGAGCTGGGAATGGGCTCAGCCTGGAGAAAAGGAGGCTCAGGGGGGCCCTTCCGGCTCTGCACAACTCCTGACAGGAGGTGCTGCCAGATCGGGCTTTGCTCCCAGGGAATAATCGACAGGACAATGGGAAACAGCCTCCGGTTGTGCCAGGGGAGGTTTTTGTTGAATTTTGGTGATTTTTTTTTAATTTATTCCCCGTCCGCCACTTCCCAGCGGCGGCCGCGAGGTGGCGCCGTCCCGCGGAAATGGCGGCGGCGCTGAGGGGGCGCCGGGGCCTGCGGCTCCCGCGCCTGCCCCGCTCAGAAATGACGGGAAAAAGCTTTTAAAAACATTGCTGCAGGATCGGCACCCGCTGTCTGCGGGGTGTGCTCCGCCTGCACTAAGAGAAAATGGAAAAATGCGGGTTTTATGGTGGAAAGTCTCCTCTAAGCGGTAATTGCTTGGGGTCGCTTGCCACAGCTGCGGGAACGGAAAACCCTTTGAAGCTAAAAAATTTCTCGTTAAAACTTAAGCCCCTTTCTGAGAGCTCTTCCTCAAAGTTAGTTCAAGGGACCAAGCCGTACTTCCCAAGCTGTGACATACTGGGTGTTCTGAGGTGATTTCCATTTTCCACAAACCTCCCACAAAACCTTCCTCAAACTTTCTACAAAACCTTTCACAAAACTTCCTACAAAATCTTCCATAAAAAAACCTCCCACAAACTTTCTACAAAACCTTCCACAAAATCCTCTGCGAAACCTTCCACAAGCTTTCCACAAAACCTTCCACAAACCCCCCTGCAAAATCTTCCACAAACTTTCTACAAAATCTTTGAAAAACCTCAGGTAACTCGGCAGCAAATGTTCGTATCACTCGCTGTGGATTTTTGCACATCCCAAGACAGCTACAACATCAAGTAATGGCTAGTAATTCCAGAGAAAGTTTAAAAATAGCATTTTAAAATCCTTGGTGATGCCTCAGCCACTCAATATTCAACGATCATGTCCTTCTCTTTCAGAAGGCGAATTTCTGATAAGTTTAAAATCTTGGATTGATACAGGAATTAAGAAAATTCTGGAAAGGCTTAAAATGGTATCAGATGCTGTTGTTCCTGTTTTATTTAGCATCTCACCAAGAGTATCCCAAGGGAAGTGGCTAAAGCAGTGCCTCGTCAGCCCAAGGGATGTGATTACAGCAAGGTGGTCATTGAAATTTAAAAACAAAGGATGAAATGGGGCTGTGTGAACAAAAAGCCCAAAATACCATAACTCCTGCTGGAATAAATGAACAATGAGAGCAAATAAATATCCATTACAATGCACACAAATGCACAGGAAACATAAAGGCGATTACAAGTAACGTGAGAATAAGAAATTTAATGAAGAGTTGATCTCATTGTAGCTACATAGTAAAATGTCTTTAAAATCGACTTTATGAGTGCTAACGCCTATTTTGCAAAATGCATTTAACTACTCAGACTGGCAAATCATTTGGCTTTACTTCATTCACTATTTGAAATATATAAAGCTGGCAATGCCCTCACACCACCTGAAATCAACAGCGCACTGAACACAGTGTGGTGGCAACGAGTTGTAAGCTGTTCACATTTATACCCTTCTTCTTTTCCTCAAACACTGAGTGATTTTTTACAAGACTTTGTGTATTTCATAGCACTTACGTCAATTTCTGAGTAGTAGCAATGCAACAAGACCACTCTGTTAATTTCGTGTACTGTTTCAATAGCAAAGTTGTTGTTCCCGTGGCTCTAGCTGTGGGTTGCCCAGTTCCTGGGGAATTTTTTATTCAGTTTCCTGAGTTTAAATGACCTACTGGTGAATTAATGGAGATGGAACCACAGAATTACAGAATGCCCTGGGTTGGAAGGGACCTTAAAGATCCTCTATTCCATGGGCAGGGATACCTCCCACTATCCTGGATTGCTCCAGCCTGGCCTTGGACACTGCCAGGGATCCAGAGGCAGCCACAGCTTCTCTGGGCAACCTCATGCCACGGCCTCCCCACCTCCACAGGGAAGGATTTCCTCCTGATGCCTAATTTAAATCTACCCGCTGTCAGTTTAAAGTCCTCCTCCCTTGTCCTGTCACTTAAGCCTGGCTCCATCTCTGCAATGTCTCAGGCTAAATTGGTTCGTGGTCCCCTGGTGGCACAAAGCTGCTGCATTTCTGCAGAGGCAGGGCTAGAAAGGGGCTTCCAAAGCCATCTTCTCCAGCATGGATTGGGTGACAGAGGGCAAGCCAGGAGAGAAAAGAGCTGGCCCGGTGCATCTATAATTACGCAGGGAGTAATCAGAAAACCTCGCACTGTGAGTGTGGGATGGTTCCAGTCCTTGTTTAAACTGAGAAACTATGACAGGAACCAGGAGACTTTGCTCCTCCGAGAGCAACTGTTGTTGTTGTTGTTGTTGTTTTAGTGTAAGCACCATTTAATAGATATCCAATCATCCCTAATCTTCTGAGAGCAAACAGCAGCCTCTGCTCCTGAGCAGCATCTCAGTAAGGTGATTAATGTATTCAGTCACAAGGCAGGAAACAAACATTTCCACTCTCACGTTTTCTTCTTACCTCCACAACTTCCTCATATTCTTCTTCCTCCATTCTGAGGGTTTGCTTCTGTCTCTCCCCCACTCACTGGTCACAGCAGGTGAAAATGTGAATAAACAGTATTAGCCCATGACTGAAAGTACCATGAGAAGTCAAGCTCATAAAGCTCATAAAGTATTTGGGGTGATGGTTAATAACTAGTCAGACCCTAAATAAAGTTGGGATCTGGCATTACTTGGACTGTTATGGAAAAATACTGGATTAAGTTTCAAACATACTGATATAAATTACAATTCTGGACAAATACCTCATTCCAGTTATAGCACCAATATCAAATGAAAATAAAATAAAATAAAAGAGATAAAGAAGAGATCTCTTGAAACATGATGTGTTATTTTCATTACCACAGAATTATTTGAAGTGTTTTTCTTTACTCTGTGACTCTTCTACATTATTTCATTATATCATTCAAGCTCCTGTTTGAGTGGGAGATTTATATTCTACTATATTCATTCATAAGAAAGAACATAATGTAGAAAAATATTTTAAATATTTTTTTAAGTGACCTTAGGTTAATGAGGCAATTTCTTTCTTCCCAGCATCAGCCTACAGAGATGCTCTGGGGTTGTTTTTTTTTTTAAGCTCTCGTGGGCTTTTTCTCTCTGTTTCTTCAGACCTGGAAAAGATGAAAATCCATAGAGTTGGCTGAAGTACAAAGCAGAGATTAGTGTCAGACCCTTTGAACTAATTAATTAACACACTGATTTTGCTGTGAGGCAAAGCTACAATTTTCCACCAAGGTCTGCAGCCCTGTTTCTAATGTTGGGAGGGGATGAGGCTTTGGAACAGCTGCTCCTGAGTCCAGGGATATTTGCCGTGTAAACTAATCCTGCCAACTGACGGGGCACTTGGGTTGAGCTGGCTAAACTGCAATTCCTTCTGAGGCAAGGGAAGTCAAGTCATGCAGGTTAAATATAGGAACACGGAATACTGGCCCTTTTTAGTCCCAACAGGCTGAGAAAAATGCCCAAAAATTAATTGGGAAAACCATGTTGTATTCTATTAAAATAAATTAAGAATTACTCAAATAACGAGGGACAAGTCGCATGAAGCAGTAGGCAGAGCTGTATGAGTAAACTCAAGAAGTGGGGTTTGCTTATAAACACAACCTCTTCAACCTGTCACTGTTACAACCTTCAGCCACACTTCCAAACCCCATTCCAGGTCTTTTCCTCCTCCTCCAACCCGCAGCCAGTTATTCAGCAGAAAAACTGACTTCCATGGGCAAAAAACAACAAGCATTCCCAAAAAACTACAGAATGGGGAAACAGCTCAAGATCCTCTTGTAAGGAAAAGAAGTGAATTGCATTTAAAATGTCCTTACCAGCGACATCCAGTAAATATCCTTTGGAGCAAAGGCTCTCCAGTCTTCCCTCCTGAGCAGCACTGGGTGAGAGCGAGGGGCTTTGGTGGCTCCGGGTGACGTGTGTGGCCCACACAGCCAATCTGGCTCCAGCCCACTCAAGTTTCAGCCCTAAATATATTCAGTGACCCCGAGGGAGGGCACCTGTTCTCAGCAGCATCAGGGAGAGGGAGCTGGGCACCTCCGTGCTCCTCAGGGAACCCAAAACACACCAGAGCTCACCAGGGGTCGGTGAGATGGAGCCCCAGGCAAAACCAAGGCAGTGCTCCAATGGAAAAAACATAATTAGCAGAGTTGATAAAAACATTGAATTTCGGTTGATGGAGGCAATTTCATTCCTGTGATGTGCCTGAATAAGCACCATCCAAATTCAAGAATCTCTGCACTTGAGGAGTCCACACTGCAAACTAAATTTTAGTATAAACAGGTCTTTAATTTCACCCTGTAAGTACACCTGAAGTGCTTTCTCACCTTGATGCAAATTGTGTGTCAATGTTTTTAGCACTTGTGAAAATGAAATTAGCTGAACACGCAGACCCAGGAACATGTGAAAAGCGACTGTTTGCAGGGAAGGAACCCAACAAAGAGCCAGCATCCCTGGTGAAGGAAGTCCAGGAGGAGTTGATAAACAGATTAAGTGACAGGGGAGCAACCCTGGTATTTTGGAAGGTCAGGAATGCCGTGATGTATGGAGCAGAACCAGGGTGATGATAACAGACGTGACTTCTTAGGGGATGACTCGGCTGACAAATAGAGTTGACTTTTGTTCTTCAAGGAGGTGCATTCAAAAGCCAATATCAACAATGATTCCTTTCCATGTGCTAGATTACATCATTCAATAAATGATTGTCAAGAGCCCTTGAGAGACATCTTTTTCTTTAACTCTTTCCAGAAGTTCATATTTATATCCAAATGAAATATCATATGTCATTCGTTTCTGCCAAGTATTTTAGACTCTGCGCAGAGCTGCAGACCCTCCCTGCCTCCTTTGGCCAAGCTGTTTTCAATTACTCTGCATTTTGCTTTACTAGGCAGTCCTTCCCCTTTTAATCTGATTTCTGTTTATTTAAATTTCTTAACCTCTTTTGAAATTGTCTAGAAATTAGCGCAGCGTGTTGTTGGAGTCTCTGGAGAGCAACCTCAACGTAACCTGCTGCTCTCTGCTCCTGATCCTCCAGGTGTGCACTCCAGAAATAACTCACAGGCCCCTTTTCCTCCCAAGAGCTGCTTCTCAATAAATTGGATGCCAAACGTGACAACTTCATCATCAATAACAAACCTTAATGGAGTGAAGGGCCAGCTTTCCTTATTGAACGTGTAATTCATTATTGTCATTCCAGCTCAATCCTGGAAGTTCCTGCAAAGAATTTCTCCCTCAGTGGTGATCTGCAAGCCCTGCGTTACTGGAACATCACCTTCAGACCATTTTACACTGCTGTTAGATGTTCTAAACATCTTGTTTAGAAAGACACTAAACAAGGCTGGCATTACACGCAGGACAGCAGCACCGCTTTTTCTGCCACTGAAATGCAGCTGTCTTTAGTGTGGCAGATCTTCAGCAGCACAGCTCAGGGCTGGAAAAAAGCATGGAGTAACCCATGGAAATTACAGAAGGGGGCTGAGAACAAAAGGATTATTGGTGAAATGAAAAGTCAGGCTGAACGTAAAGAGGGGAGGAGGGTGCTGTTGGGTCACTTGAGAAAGTATTTCAATTCCTGTGTTTTGTGGCTTTGCTCCTTCAGCTCCAAATCTCAAGGGGCAGCTCTGAGAAAACTATGGCCATTGTGTGGGCAAGGAGAATCTCAGGATCCCTGAGGCTGGAAAATCCCTCCCAGCCCATGGAGTCCCAGCTGTGCCCATCCCCACCCTGTCCCCAGCCCAGAGCACTGAGTGCCACCTCCAGGAATTCCTGGGACACCTCCAGGGATGGGCACTGCAAACCTCCCTGTTCCAAACATGTGTGAGGTAAAGGGAATACTAGGGGTTGATATTCCTTTTTACTTTTAAATTGCTTTGTTGTGAAAATTTATGTCTGACTCTGATTTTTGACTGAATAGTCACAAAACCATAGAATCATTAAGGCTGGAAAAGGCCTCCAAGATCATCAAGTCCAGCTTTTGACTTTGTTGTGAAAATACTTGACTTTCTAGGGGACAAATATTTCAAAAGCATTAACTGTGCCCTAGGTGGAGCCTGGCAGCTCTGCCCCAGGTTAACACACCGGCCAGATTTATCCATGGCACATAAATGAGCACGTGCTCAGCAGTTCTGAGCTAAAGACAGCAAGCTGCAAAACTACTCAGGCAGAAGAAGAGGTTGTTTTGCATTTCAGTCACAGAGATTTAAAGCAAAAAATATTTTCTTGTGCTCAACATATTTAAATATTGAGTTCAGTTAGTCCTGCTTATCCAACAGGAGCCACTCAGGGCATGATGGATAAATGTCCTGACATCCCAGGTGCTATATTTAACCTCCTGACATACCTGGACTTAACAAACGCTGTATCATTGGAAAAGGACATTTAAATATGTATTTGTGCCACCGTTTTTATTTTTAATCTACCACCAGTGAGTTCCTTCTCATTCTTTTCACCATTCCCCACAGCAAGGCTCCTCTGCCCCAGCACCTTTTGGTTTAATGCATAGAAATGCTGTGGAAAGAATTTTTACCAAAAAAAAAAAAAATTTAAGGTTTGGTTGGACAAATGCAAAGGATAGTCTCCAAATTAAATATCCATCTATTTGTCCAACCCCTCTGTTTTTACAGCTGGCCAATCTTTTTTCTTCTGGATGAAACCAGGCTAAGAGCACAGGCCTTGTCAGGGATTGCCTCTTGCCTTACAAACAAAAAGGTTTTTAGGAAAGAATACATGCTCTAACAAGAATTCCACTTTTACTTCAGAGCTGCTCATCCTGTTTCTCAGAGTACTAATAGAAAGTGTTAGATCACACCAAATAATATTCTTGGGGGCAGTGAATCAGGGTGCTGTGAGTAGATCTCTCCAGTGTCTTGTCTTCAGGTTTATTTTTGATGCTGGTGGGCTGACATGGGGTGAGCAGCAGCACCACAGGGTAGTGTGGCTGTGCTCACGGTGCTGCTGTGACTCAAAAAGATTTTGCTGGAACAGGAGGAATAAAGGAACATTGATATGATTGATATGGAACCAAAATTCATTTTATGCTTCCCAATGTTCCTGGACAGAGAAGGAACTGTGGCCTCACCAATCAAATTGTTTGGGTATAGGCCCAGCTTTTTAATATTGAAGGTTCCCACCAGAACACTTCAAAGACTGAATCAAAAGATAATTCAAAGTGGGGAAAATATACAAACAAACCTAAACTTAAAAGACGAAGAACAACATGCCAAATATTGGTTCACTTTTTTCATTGTAAGATTTGATAAAGCAAAGAGAAATTACCTGAACAAATGCATGTCCAGCTGGTTGTAGAAATTTTAAAATTTGGTTAATATTTAAACCCCCCAACACAGAGGACACAAAATCAGAGTGTAAAAGATCCTGTATATCGACACAAGATATTCACTGGGGCCATTGGCACAAGGAGAGTTCTCCTCACATGACAGAATCTGTCACAGCCTCCCCTGTTCTTTACTTAGGGCCTTTGAGAATCCTAAAAGAAAATATTTATCCACAAGATGATGTCAAACAGCCTAATTTATCTCCCCTGCTAATGTTCCCAAGACAGCCACAGGGTCTTAGACATGGGTGCTCATCAGAAAGAAGATACAGCAAAGGCAAAGGTCCTCGAGAATTCAAAGCCAGCTCTGATTGTATTGATCAGATTTTCTACAGGAGGTGGTGAGGGAAGCTGAGATTCAGCACCCAACTCAACATATTCAGGTTTTGGAATATTAATATCAGTTACTATAAACTAGGAAAGGAAGGTGAGGTTCTTCTCCAACCTTTTCTTCTTCCTGCTGTTTCTAAGGCAAATAAACTTTTATATTTTTAGAACAGAGGTACAAATATCAGCTGTAAATACCAGTGAAAAGCCCTGATTGGCAGCCAGAGTTTCAGCTCTTACCCTGCCTCCCACATTTGTCCCTTTGGACAAGCCTCTGCCTCACTACCCTTCAATACAATAACACAGCTCTTTTATCTTTTAAAGACAAACTTTTTCATTATTAGCAGCATTTTGCAAATCATTGCAGCAGCTGCAGTGGCAGCTGTTTCTGTATAAGCAGATTGATCTGTTTAGGACTGTCCCATCCATGGGGATGTCAAGGCCAGGTTGGATGGGGCTGGGAGCAGCCTGCTTTGCTGCATCTGCTGCACTGATGGTGCTTTCCCCTCCCCAGGTGGGTTATTGCTGAGGAAACACAATTCCTCCTTGGAGTATTCCTTCTTGGAAGGAATTTCTTCTTGGTGCTCCCCTCAGGTGCCCGCACACGACTGTCCCACCCCAGCGCCCCGAGTGCTGCTGCCATGAGGACACGTTCCGGTTTTCTCACAACGTGCCAGCCTCAGATGTCAAACCTGCTGCTTTCCATATCCTGCCTCCTTCCCCCAGCTCCTCACTGAACTCCTTGCAGTGAATTTGGAGCAGAGTTGTTGTTTCTCACAGAACCAAGCTGAAACAATTTATGAAGAAACCATAACCCAGGCCAGGTTCGTTTCTATCCCAGAGCACACTCAGATTTTTTCATATGTCTTCACATTTCTACCAAAGCAGGAAGGTTTCACGTGGGGTTCTACAGCCCTGCCAACTTTCCACATCACCAACAAAGGGGTGGATTAACAAGCCACAACACAGAGGCATTTCCTGCTGTAAATCCTCTGGGTGGAGGGACAGAGCTGAGCACTCCCTTTGAAACTGTGAGCAGAGCATCACCTTCATTCTGCAATCACCTCTGCTGCTTTTCCAGTTCAACCATTGCCCTGATACTGCTGACAGATGTTCGTGCCCTGTGTGAGAACAGAGGGAAGAAATCCAGGATTTGCTTCCTTGGCCTCCATGCCTTTTTTTCACCCAGGACATGCTTCCATTCCAAGAGGGAACAAACTCTGATCACAAAGGTGTGATTGAGGTAAAATTGTGACTGAGTCCTTTGCACCTTTTTTCTCCTTGGGCAAAAGAAGGAAAAGTGCTACTAACCCTCTTCCCCATTCCACGGGTTTTCCAGCTAGTGCAGGGTTCCTTTGTGGGGTTTCCAGTGAAATGGCCTCATGACCCTCCCTGCCTGGATCCCTCTCCCTCCAAGCCCCTCTACACTGCAGAGCAGTTCCCACAGCCTGTGGAAAATCTAACATGCAATTCATGGGCTGTGACAGGAATTGTCCAGAGATCACAGAAGCTGCTGCCAGAGAAGGTCAAGATTTAGATCAAAGCTCAATTAATCTACTCAAGAAATCCCAGAATAACCAAATCTTCCCACTGATAGACAATCCGTGCACCTTGTGTCTCCTCACTCTGAGGGATGCTGAACCAGAGCTCACATGTCCAATGTCACAGCCTTCAGCAAACCGCAGCCCATGTCTGAGACTTATTTTTAAAACATTCTCTCTCACTCTGCTGATTTAAAAGGAACATATTTATATGAAAGGTTCAAACACCTCTGACTGTAAAACGAGGGGGGGGAAAGGCAATGTGCTGCACATTCCTGACTGGCATTGCTGGGGTGGTATCTCATAGCCTGAAATACAACCTGCAGCAGTCCATAAAATACTAAGACTGCTCGCTGGCCATGGCCAGGAATACTCTGCAGCAGCAGTTCCCAGGGGCAGAATGCTCTGTGAAAGGTCACTAACACAGCACTGAGGTCACCAGCACAACAGCCACCAGGAGTAATTCTTCTCTGCACTATTATTAACAGCACTGAGCAGCCACAAGGAATCTGCTGGGCTCCCGCTGCTCTGCAACAGCTCCAGACAATAAAACCCAGAAAACAGAACTTTATTACTGCACCAATAAAGGGACAATTAACCACATTAAGGAATGATAACATCATTCCTTTCCTCCCTTCACTCACTTGGCACTGGGCCATGCTCTCCTTGGAGACATCTCCTCAGTGGGATAACCTGCAGGAGCTCCTGAGCCAGCAGCAGCTTCTGCAAACTGAACTGACCCCACTGACATCCCAGCAGTGACATGAGTGGGGACCTCACCTGAAGAACTCACAGCAGGACAGCTGGAGCCAGGCTGGGAGAGCTGGGAATGTTCCCCTGGAGAAGGGAAGGCTCCAGGCAGAGCTCAGAGCCCCTGGCAGGGCCTGAAGGGGCTCCAGGAGAGCTGCAGAGGGACTGGGGACAAGGATGGAGGGACAGGAGTCAGGGAATGGCTCCCACTGCCAGAGGGCAGGGATGGATGGGAGATTGGGAACTGGGAATTGCTGGCTGGCAGGGTGGGCAGGCCCTGGCACAGGGTGCCCAGAGAAGCTGTGGCTGCCCCTGGATCCCTGGAAATGTCCAAGGCCAGGTTGGAGCAGCCTGGGATAGTGGAAGGTGTCCCTGCCTGTGGATGTTGAAACTGGGCATCTTTAGGTCCCTGTGAACCATTCTGTGATTCCATGACTCTGAGGTTAACTCCAGACCTAAGGACAGCTGTGCTCCTGCCCTCACCCTCACAGCAGAAAGTATCTTTAGGTCCCTGTGGACCATTCTGTGATTCCATGGCTCTGAGGTTGACTCCAGACCTAAGGACAGCTGTGCTCCTGCCCTCACCCTCACAGCAGAAAGGTTGGAGGTGCCCCCAGCCCTCCCCAGTGCCACACACAGAGCTGCTCACCTGGGTCTCCCCCATCTGTCTAAAATGATCCAGGCTCCTTAATGCACTTTTTCTCTGCAAGGAGGGGTCAAGGGAGAAGAAACCTTTATTAATTAAACAGTTTTCATTTCCAAGAATCTGGCAGACTTTCAGCTCTTTGAAAGCCATTCCACGGGACGCTGAACTCCTGATGACTTCATGGGGCTTTTTATAAAGTGAGATAATGGCAGTGGAGGGACAGAAGCAGCTGCACAATTCCCTGGCTGGCTGGGGCAGAGATGGCCCAAGCAGCACAGCCCTCAGCAAATCCATCACCCCAGGGATGCCAGGGGCGAGATGCTCACGGACACGCTGGTTCCCAGGGCAGGAGCCAACTCACCTTCCATGTGGGAATGTCTTGTGGCAGATCTCGAGCACATCCTCGGTGTCTGCTCATCAGGGCTGCTGAAGGGTGGGGTGGTTTAATGCAATCATTCCCTTCACAGCCTGAAAATTCAGTGTTCATCTAACACAGGTTACACCACGTTGAGCCTTTTCAGTGCTGGAGATTCCCTGGCAAGAATAGCTTTGCTGAAAAGCACAATAAAGATTAAAACACAATCTAACTCTTGCAGAAGTGTTGTTAATCCACAGATTTCTCAGGAACAAATATTTTTGTGCACAGATTTTTTTTTTGGCTGTGACACTGCAAATCAAGTAAATAATTTTCAGGTTTGAATGGAGGTGTTCCTACAATGATACAATTTTCCTGCTATTGACAGTCAGCAAAACAATCCGTGTAAAAACAAGCCATCCCTTCACCGTGGAGAAATACCAGAAAACACAAAAATGTTAAATTTACTGAAGGAGGATTTTTTAAAAAGCAGAAACAGGAGAGACTAAGGCAAGACTAAAGTTAGATTGTCCCAGGCATGGCAGGAGCCCAGTGAAGCAGCACAAAATTGTGAATTGTGGTGCTACAGGGAAGGAGAGGGGCAGGGGATTTCTTTTGGTGGCTGCACTGGCCTAAAGAATTTCATTCCCTTGGATAAAGCAAAATAAAACTCTTCATTTGAAGTATTTGCTATAAAAAGGAGGATTCTGCCCCCATCTGGCCTCCCTGGAAGGGAACAGCTGGAGCAAGAAATCCCAGATTCACAGAGCTGCAAATCCTGCTTTGGAAGGGACTCACAGGGATCATCCAACCCAGCTCCTGCACAGGACAGCCACAGGAATCCTTCCCAGCGTCTCTGGGAAGTGCTGGGATGGGAACACCGAGTCCCCAGGCACTGTCTGAGCTCAGAAACAGACAGGAATTCCAGCTTTGGGTGCAGGTGGCATGGCAGGGAAACGGGGATCACTGGAACCCACCTGGAGCAGCTCCAGTCCTATCGCTTGTTTGGGATGCAGGTGGGTCCCACTGTGCTGTGTCCTGGGAATACCCACCCTGCCATCTGCCAGGGCATGGCAAGGGAGCACAGTGCCCCCAGCAGAGCTGTGCCACCACCAGGAAACACAAGGATGATGGTTTCATTCCCTTTGCCTCCCTAAATCCCTGTCACTGCCAGGCAGAGACACCTTCTGGCTAAACATCCCAGCCTCCGAGCTGTGAGGAGGAAAGGGGAGGAAAAACCCATGGCCAAAATCCTGAGGGGCCTCTTGCTTTCAGAGCAGCAGAAATAAGGTTCCATTTTAAATCTCCAAGTAGCTGAAGCCCAGATATCCTCCAAGCCCTTCCCCACCTCGCTGCTCCAGCCTGTCACTCCTCCACTGGGCTCAGCAGGGAACAGTGCTGCTGCTGCTCCTAGCAGGAAAACCCTGCAAGAATGGGATTTTCCCACCTTATCTCAGTTAAAAGAGACCTAACTTGCCAATATGCACAGTGTATGCATTATCCCAGTGTTCTCTTGGAAACACCAGGAATGAATGGTCTCAACACGTGGTGGGAAAACTGTGCCTGGCTTCAGGCTGCCCTTGCCCTCAGGATGGCAAAGAGGGGCTGTTCTCCCTGTGTTCTCCCAGTCCCTGTCCTTCCCAGGGAACAGTCCACACTGCTGAACTCTGGCAGCACTCCAGGATTTTATCCTAAGAAGCAGCTCAGGGAGGATCTTATTTTCATCTACAACTTACCTGAAAGGAGAGTGCAGCCAGGTGGGGCTCAGGACCTGCTCCCAGGGAACAAGGAATGAGAGGGAAGAGCCTCAAGCTGTGCCAGGGCAGGGTTAAATCGGATATTAGGGAAAATTTCTCCCTGGAAAGGGTTGTGCAGCCCTGGCAGGGCTGCCCAGGGCAGCGGTGGAGCGCTCATCCCTGTAGGACAATTCAGACATTGGGATTTCTCAGGAAGATTTGCACATCAAGGAAAATTCAGGACTTTCCTCCTTTCATCACCTAAGCCTGTTCACTGCGGCACCTTTGGCATCCCAGGCATGGTGGATCTCCAAGAAATTCCCTGGCCAGCTCCACACAGACAGTTAGGTTTATTTGTTGCTTACACAGCTCTGATTTCCCCCCATTAACCCAGGTTTCAAAGCCAAACACACAAAAATGACACAACATCCGTGAGGATCCCACAGCACGAGGCCCTCCCTCAGAACTCTTCAGTGTTTACACTAAATCTTTATTTCTGTACAAAAATTTAGACAATTTTCATTGTTCCCAAGGAAATTTGGATGATCTCTTTTACAAGGCCCCATGATTTTCCTACATATGTATACACACATACATGTATTTGAAACAGAAAAAAACCCTTCCAGTTCTGAAGAATGAAGGTAAAAACCATCAGAACTGAACAATTAATGACAAGAATTAACTGTATTTATTGTCAATATTGTTGACTGTTCTGTAGCTTTACATGTATTTCATCCCCATATTACAATAAAAACATTCAGAATAACTCAATACAGACTGTGCAACAAGAGAGGAGCGACACAACCTGTAATTTAAAAAGTGGTAATAGCATCAAGAAAGTATTAATTATTAAATTAATTAAAAATGTATTATTAAAAAAACAAGCAACAAAGGAGAACTCATCAGTCTTAACTTTTATACACTCAAGAAAAAGAGCCAAAAAGTAACAGTTTCTGTTCAAAAGCCTGTTCACAGTTCCATACACCAGGCACAAAGGCCTAAGGAACGCACAGTTGGGCTAAACCAGACAAAAATAAAGTGTGAGAATGGTGGCTTCTCTTTTAATCACCTAATATTTAACTGGATTCCAAGGAAAACTACAAGCAGTTTTCAGAAGTTATATCAAAGTCAAGGAATAGTGGAGTTAAGAGGGACAGGCAGGAAAAGACCTGGCTTTAAGGCAGCTCAGCATTCCTTCACCCACCACAAAAATGTCCCAGGAGAACCACGGAATCCCAGACTGGTTTGGGTTGGAAGGGACCTTAAAGATCATTTAATTCCAACGCCCTGCCATGGCAGGGACAGCTCCCACTGTCCCAGCTGCTCCCACCCCAGTGTCCAGCCTGGCCTGGGGCACTTCAGGGATCCAGGACAGCCCCAGCCTCTCCGGGCAGCAGAGCAGCAGCACCAGGGAGGAGCTGCAGCCAGAGCCCACCCTGCTGGGAAAGCATGTCCCAAAGCAAACAACTCCAGCCAGCACAGCTAAAAGCAGAGGTGGGAGGATAAGGAATGTGCAAAGGCATTTCGGCATCTCCTACACCATCCCAACAGGGGGTTTGCTGCAATTCCTGATTCCCCAGAACTCCGTCTCTGTGCGTTATTTACAGGGAGGTCATTCCATGGGATCGCCCCATGGATGCAGCTGGAAGGGACCCAAGAGGGTCATTCCATGGGATCACCCCATGGATGCAGCTGGAAGGGACCCAAGGAGGTCATTCCATGGGATCACCCCACATATACAGCCACTGGAAGGGACCCAAGGAGGTCATTCCATGGGATCACCCCATGGGTACAGCCACTGCAGCTGGAAGAGACCTGAGGGGGTCATTCCATGGGATCACCCCACCTATACAGCCACTGGAAGGGACCCAAGGAGGTCATTCCATGGGATCACCCCATGGATGCAGCTGGAAGGGACCCAAGGAGGTCATTCCATGGGATCACACCATGGGTACAGCCACTGCAGCTGGAAGGGACCCAAGGAGCCCCAGATGGCACCCAGGGCTGTTGGGCTGCAGAGCTGGGCAGGAACATCCTTCACACAACCCTGGGATCACCAAGGCTGGAAAAGCCCTCCAAGGCCACCAAGTCCAACCTGTGCCTGACCCCCACTTTGCACCCAGCCCCGAGCGCCACATCCAGCCCACGAACACAAAACTGGGAATTTGATCTCCTAACTCCGCTTTGGCTCCATCTCTTTTGCTTTTTAAGGAGTTTCCTGCAGCCCCCAGCATTCACAGGTACCTGTGTGGGATACGTGGGTATGGAAGAGGGGCCCATCCCTGGGATTCAGCATTTCTGACAGGAAAACAACATTTTACACTCATTTTAATTCCCATTCTTGACATCAGCCAGCACAGACTTATCACCAAACTTGCACCAAACAACCCCCCACCTCCTCACAGGGTGGGCAGAACAGCACATTTCACCCCAAAACCACCTCAAAAACCAGATCAGAAATCACAGATTTGCTTGAAAACTTTCACTGCAACTCCTACATACACAGTTTAAAGCAAACAGGCACATTTTTACAAGTGTTTTCAACTTAAAACCATAAATACTGGTAGGTTTTAAAGAATTAGCAATTGACATCATCTATAAATGCATAAGTATGATGGTACAGAGCTCCCCAGCCCAAATTTGTATTTGTTCCACTTCAACAAGAATTAAGAGAATGGAATGAGTTCCCTTCAGCTGCACAAAAACCAGAGTCTGAAAAACAGAAAGTGGCAAAGGGGAAGCAATTCAAGGAATGATCTGATCAAATTTCAGGAGAAAGAAAAAAAAAGTTGCTTAACAGAATCCTGATTTACCTTTACTATAATAAATAGCTCTATAAAATGTTTGGGCTAAATGACTTTAATACCCATGTGTGAGTGCAGGCACAGGGGTGCTCCAGCTGCGAGCTGCCAGCCCTCCCAAGGCTTGGGATTAATGTGAAGCCATCATTTTCCACATTCTGAAATGAAACTTTCCTGCAGTCTCAGCGTCAGCCACGTCCCGGCTGCGTTCCTTTCGGGAAGATGACAAAGCCTGGAGGGAGAGAAGTACAAAGTACGAAGAAGATCGAAGGAAAGGCGGCCCCGCCGCGGGGATTGCTGCGGGCACACGCGGGTTCCTCGCCTCTGAGAACAGCCAGGACACAAGAGCTGCCCGGAGCCGCTGCTAAGCCAAGCACCGCAGGGTGCAAACCTGCTCCAAGCCCAGCCTTGCGCCGAGACAGCTCCGGAGAGCCGAGCCCGAGGGCTGGAGCACAAAACCCAGGGTGTGAAACATTCAGGGACACTCGACATGGGCACAGTGACAGCAGGGCTGGAGCACAAAACCTGGATACTGAAACATCAGGGACACTCGACATGGGCACAGTGACAGCAGGGCTGGAGCACAAAACCTGGATACTGAAACATCAGGGACACTCGACATGGGCACAGTGACACCGGGGCTGGAGCACAAAACCCAGGGTGTGAAACATCCAGGGACACTCGACATGGGCACAGTGACAGCAGGGCTGGAGCACAAAACCTGGATGCTGAAACATCCAGGGACACTCGACATGGGCACAGTGACACCGGGGCTGTCCCCATGCCTCGGTCACACACCCCCATCCCACACCTACAGACCCCCCAGTCCGAGCTGGTTTTGTTTTTTAACCTCCCCAGTAGGACAAGGAGAGCACTGAGCTGAAGATGTCCAAGGAAGGATTGCCAGCCTCCCAGGTAAAGCAGCATTTTCTGGCTTCATCCAGTCTCAGCTGAGTTTTGTACATTTACAAATAGGAAAAGCTTAAAAACCCCACCCAGCTCTGTCCTTACCCAAAGTCTGGCTTAAAAGGCTCAGGGTGGTAAAGTGACTCCAGTGTGGATAAAGCTACAATAGAAACATTCACTGGTAAGGCCCTCTTAAGGCAAGGAGAGAATTCCTGCTCATGATTCTCACACGTGAAATAAAAAGCTACAGTGGCAGCCCCTTAGAATTCATCATTTTTGGCCATTTAATGTATTCACCACAACAATATATTCAAGTCACATCTGGATTTATAACCAGGCCACATCTGGATATCACACAAGTGCAAAGACATTTTCCTTCCTCGGTGCCGCGGGATCAGCCCTGCCCTGCCCAGGGCTGCTCAGCACATTCATCTCAATTAGCTGAAAACGACTTTTCAGCCCTAATTAATCTGACAGTGACAAACTTCGTGTTCCACCAGCCAGCATGGAAGGAAGCACTGCCACCAGGAGCTTCCCAAGGCCAAGGATTCCTGGATTGAGTTATTTAAACAGTCCCTCGACAGGAATTCCAGCCAACCACCCTGACACAAGGACAAATTCAAGTATGTCCTGTCCCAAACTCAGTGATGCCTGATAAATGGCAAAGTGCTTGGAATGGCAGGGATAGGAGAACTGTAACAAATTAATCACAAATCCTGTTAAAATTTGGGTGTGGGGAGGGGAAAACCCACTCATTTCCACACACCGGGAGGCTTTTATGCATATGTATCTCTGTTCTAAGGGAATGGGAAATAAAGCTGATTGTGGATTTAGTTTTAGGCACTTGAGCTGCAGAGATGTGGAAGGTGCTGGTCAGGTGCATTTACCACTCACACACCTGCACAATGCTCAGCAGACACAATGCTCAGCAGAACAGAAAGAAAAGATATTGAAAAATGAAGCTGTTCACATTCCCCAAGTTTATTTTCCACCTCTCCTCACAATTAAACACCTGTATAATTTCCAGATGCCAGAGGCAGCATATTCCAGAGATGATTTACCCAACTGATGATCTTCTGAACCCAAAGAAACATTTGAAGTATCAGATTATTGAAATATTACTCTTTTTTTGCTACTGAAATGCCATTTTGCAGCATTACTTCAATAACCATTTTTAAGGCCCCTCCCTTTTGCTAAGAATGAATTTCATGGAGAACAAAGGCAAAGCTTGAGCTTCAGCTGGAAGCCAAGGCAGCAGAACCCCGAGGGTGAAACATCAGCACACACCAAGGCCCTGCCCAGCCATCCCCCAGTGCAAAGCTCCCTGGATTTTCTATGGACACAGCTGGGAGAAAAAAGGGAATTCCCCTACAGGGAAAAGAAAAAAGCTGTCAACAAGGAGCACTTACACAGAACACAAAGGGGTCCAGAGATCAAAAATTTGGCTGATCTTCTCAGTGACTAAATTTAAAACATTTCTGAGTTCACACACGTGCAACTTCAAAGCACCATCACAGCAAATATTCCAGGTGAGAGCCTGGAAATGATCACAGAGTCTGGAATAGATCACAGCAACCATTGCAGTGAGTCTGGAATTGATCACAGCAACCCCTCCAGGTGAGTCTGGAATTGATCAGTCTGGAATTGATCACAGCAACCACTCCAGGTGAGTCAGTCTGGAATTGATCAGTCTGGAATTGATCACAGCAACCACTCCAGGTGAGTCTGGAATTGATCACAGCAACCATTGCAGTGAGTCTGGAATTGATCACAGCAACCACTCCAGGTGAGTCTGGAATTGATCACACAGTCTGGAATTGATCACAGCAACCACTCCAGGTGAGTCTGGAATTCCAGGTGAGACTGACAGACCCCACCATCCCCACAGACTGAAAATCAGCATTTAAACCCCAAAAGCTCTGGACAGCACCACAGTGTGTCAGCAAACATCAGCCACCGCTAAATCCTGGCTACATTTGCCCTGAAAACCACAAAATACACGGAAAGCTCACAGTGACCCATGAGATGTTTGCAGTCAGGTTAACACCGGCTTGTTCACTGACCAGCACACAGAGAACAATCGGATGTTGGCATTCTAAACCCCTCAGGGCACAGAAAACCCCGTCTGACAGCCAGTCCTGCCCTGAGCAGTCACTCCCAGGCCCTGCTGGGCTCTGTGGCCACTGCGGGAACCAAGACAAGGTGAACCTCAGAGGCCACAGCAAGGGAAGTGGCACGGGGAGGGAAAGAGTAAAACCAACCTAAGTGATGTGTAAACACAGAGTATGTGCTTGTACCACAGCCCACACCTGCAGCAACCACCACACCTGCATCGCCTGACAGAGTCCCTGCAAATGCACAGCCAAGGAACCCCAACACTGCTCCACCACAACAGCAACAGCTCCTTTTCTGAGCAGCCAGCCCCCAGCTCACCCAGCCTGAGTGCATTCAGCCCAGGGAAGACATAAGACTCAAAAACCAAACACTTGGGTTTAGAAGCAAGTCTGCTTTTTCTTTTTTTAGACTAGAAAATGTACAATTCCGTTTCATATGCAAGTGTGCACAGAGCTCGTTGCTTGTAGATACTGTCAGAGAAACTGAGAGAGTCTTTGCATTAAATTGTTAATTCTTCAAACATTGATACATTTTGCAATACACCAGTTAAATACCAAGATCTATGTGCATGCACTAGAGATATATGCATGTACACCTTAATGTTTAACAAAGACAGCAGATCCCCCAGCCAGGGAGCGTTGGAGATACCAAAAATAGATTAAAAAGTTAAATTCTTTACCTGCCTTTGTTAAATACAGACTTAAGAGATTGCCTCCCCTCCTTTCCCCAGGATTCCCATGCTCCCAGGGAGGCAGGTGGGCAGGAAGGCAGGAGCTGACCAGATTATCCCAGAACCAAAGAGAAGCACCTTAAAAAGTTCAAACTAAGCTTTAAAATGTCTTTAAAATGCCTTTTCCATCCTTACCAGACACAGGGGCTGAGAAAGGGAAGAACATTTTAAACACAGTTTAGTTTCATTTTGCTGAACTCCCATTGCATCTCCCACAGAAGAGCCTGGCATTTCCAACCATCCCACTGCCTTCCCAACTGCCTGGATCCTCTGAAGTGGCAATTCTGACCCCTTTCTGCCCGGGACAGCCATCCCAGCAGGAGCTGCAGCAGGGAAAGTGATCCTAGTGTTCTCACACTGCCTGGGGACCATGCAAGGGAGTTCTGCTTTCAAGATCTGCCCTGGAACTCGTGTGGGTCACTTGGAGCTTTTCAAGTAGTGTCATCTGCTTTGTACCCATCCAGTCCCCTCCACTGCATACTGATACCTCTGCACATTTTAGTATCTGCACATTTTATGTAGCAAAGAGAGTGTTTCCTCTGAAAAACACTTCATTAGAGTCTGCCTTGTACGATTCCAGTGACACTTTCAAACATACTTTTGTGCCTCTTCTTTGGTTAAGAAAAAAAAAGATATTTTTCCCTTTTTGACAGCCAAAGGTATTTCTGCCAGACCTGAATCAACCAGCAGGCAGAGAAGGAAAGCAGTGGACAGGACCTGCAGCATCACCCAATCCAATGACCACAATAAAAGAGGAAAACCCATTTCATCTGAAACTCTTTGGCAAATTTGTTGTTTGCCAGCCCTGGAATTCGAAGCTCAATCCACGTGCTTCAATCCATTCCGGCCTCCTCCCTAATCCAAAAATCACGTGGAAAAACAAGCAATGGGCTGAAGAGAGAGTTTGTTGATCAGGTTGTGGAGAGCCAAGGTGTGATTGACGTTACAGCCGTACGGACGCGGAGGGACTGGTGACACGGGGACGTGGCCGTGTCACAGATCAGCACTACTGCCAACATACTGATTCAGCTTTACACTGGTCTGAGCAGATTGCAATTAACCTAGGACTGAGGTATAAATATACACAAATATGTACAGTACACATCCAGGAAAAGAGTTCTGCGTTTGTAACATCGGCAGCCTCAGAAATACTGGAGAGTCGATCCCTACGCCAGTGATCGGCTCGCTGATTTACTGGGATAATGAAGCCAACACCTTCCACTGGAGAGGGCTACAATCCACTGGAGAGGGCTACAATGGGATAATGAAACTCGAAATTAAAAGCTCCTTCCTCTCGCTCCATCCTCCCCACGCCCGAGGCCGGACTGTTCCGAGGGGCGGCTCCAAAAGAAGGTTGGTCACAGCTCTGAGCGCGTCCTCCGAGGAGCCCGAACCAACCTGGAGCCCCAAGTGCTCCTCTGCTCCTGTGCCTGCTCCCAGCTCCTGTCCCTGTGTGTGTGTGTGTGCAGCTATGTAGAAAATACAGTTGCCATCAGTTCAGTATAAATACATCCACCCCACCAGTCTGCCACTGGAACAGCTCTGCTGCAGCAATGTCTGTGCAAAGAGGTCATTAAAAATCATCTGATCTTCAGGCGGGACATCATCCACTCCAGTCCTTGGCACAGCCTGGGGACACAAGAGACAACGTTTAGGGAATTCTCAGGATAACCCCAAAGGTAACTCCACAGCACCAATTTAAACTCTTCCCAAGAACTCTGAATCATTTCTGGAAAGTCTTCACTCCCTGTATGGCACTTCCCAGATCCTATTATATCATCTACGGCCAGAGAATTCAGATCCCAGATCTTCAAGACATGAAGTTCTAATTAGATCACTCTTAATAAACCACATTTCAGTTTGCCTCCACCTCATCCCACCCTCTTTAAGCCCAAATCATATCAAGTCTTATCTCTGTGAGGTGGCACTGTGGGTTTGATGTAGATTTGGTGTTCTGAGCCCAAAAATCTTGTAAATATCAAGATTATGAAGCTGTGATGCCCTGGCACAGGGTGCCCAGAGCAGCTGTGGCTGCCCCTGGATCCCTGAAGTGTCCCAGGCCAGGCTGGACAGGGCTTGGAGCAGCCTGGGACAGTGGGAAGTGCCCCTTCCAAGGCAGAGCTGGGATGGGATGATTTTAAGGTCCTTTCCAACCCAAACCATTCTGGGATTCTGGACAGGGGAGGAATGTGTGTTAAACCCAAATACCACAGTACAACCCCCCAGAGTAATTCCAGACTCCCCTCCCGTGGACACAAATCCCTCTTACCCCTCTCCAGTGAGAGCACAGCAGGCCTGAATGTGCCACTGGTGATCCTTAATTGAAGTCAGCTTCAGGAACTGGGAGATCTCAGCTACTGTCATGCACTCCTTCACATCCTGCTTGTTAGCAAAGATCAGCAGCCCTGCTTTCTTCAAGTCCTGGGGAGAAAGGAGAGGAGGTCATGACAGAGCAGAGCAGTCACTGGAGGCACAGGAGGGGACACCAAAGCAGGGAGCCAGAGCCCCAGAGCAAAGAGCTGCAGGCTGGCAGGAGCTGCAGGAAATCCTCTGATCCAGCTCACCAAACAGCCAATTCCTGCCATGGATGAGGAGTAAAAATCTCAGGACAACGTTTTGCTGAGCTGCATGAGGATCAGAGCCCTGTGCACCCCTGAGCAGCACTGACAAACTGGAACACTGACTCCAGGGATGAGCTTATTTTACCTCAAATTGCCTGGAATTACATGAAGGCATGGGTATATTATTGGAAATCTTTCCCTTGGAAAGCAAAAAGGTGTTCCCAGGAAGCCAGGCCAGCTCAGCACTGAGCTGCCTATCAGGCACACTCCTGTTTACAAGCAGCCAAATTAATTCCCAAATAATCAACTGCTCCAGAAAATAGCTGGAACTGATCCGGACAACTCAATTTTGCCTTAACAGCAACTCCATGGAACTGGCTAGGAGAAAGAAAAGATTTTCAAGGAGCAAAGAAAAGCGATTTAAAATCAATATTTGACTTTCATTGCTGCTCTCTCCCAACGTCACAGCCACGTCTGGAGAGGGAGCCTGGGAACATCCTGCAGGGACACAAAGGGCACATTCACTGCTCCCAAATCGGCTCCACTCTGCCTGGAATTCCAGACCTTCCCTGCGGCAAAATCAGCTCGTTAACAGCTTCATCTTCCTTGAGAGATCAGGAAACAGAAGATGCAGGATTTTGCAACAGCCTGAGGAGCCTAGCTCTGAAATCCCAATCCTGGACAGCAGCACCCAACCCTCGTGCCACATTTAACACCCCACAGCCCGACCTGCTCTGTCAGAATTTACTTTATTAAAAACAATTTAAATTAAACATCAAAAAATTTAAAAAACAAAAACAAACAAAACCAACCAAAAAACCCACAAAAAAATTAAAACTTGAAAGATCCTGTGCAAAGCCCTTGTTTTCCCTCAGTGGAAATCCATAGGCAGGCTGAGCCCTTCCTGCAGGCTCCCAGACTGTGGCTATAGGTTAAATATAGATGGAATATTTTAGGCTATAATGCCATCATTTTAATGCACATTTTTTTATTCTGACACTTAAATCTGGAAGCTCGGTGTCAGCTCACACACCCTGATCCAGTTTGCATTCAGGTCATGCCACAGATGCTGCCTGGCTTTTACATCAGCCCAGCTCAGGTTCAGACCTGACCCAAGGCTCAGGTTTAAGGAGGGTCTGTACAGTTCAGCAATTCCCACTCTGGAATTCCAAATACCCACAGAGCAATGGCTGCTGCAGCCATGGGCTGAAGTCCCTTCAGTTTTAGAGCTGGGTGCTCTAACACACATTGTAAAGGTTGTAAAGCCTCAGGCAACCATGAAGATCTCAAAAACAATTATTAAATTATTGCAGGATAATTTGTTTTATTATTTAAAGGCTCTAATTCAGACATTAACATGGATTGAAGTACAAAACCCACAGATGTCCCTGACAGGTCCCAACTGCTGTTTCACTGGAGCACTGACAGGCTACTTCTGTAATTCAGCATTAACTAACAGCTTTGCTGGGAGTTTCACAGAAGCCAGTGCAGGGTGTAAATCTGCTTCCCTTGGCGTGTATCAGCCAGATAATTAAAATAAATATTAAAATAAATATTAAAGACACAGGGTGCACTCACCTCGTGTGCTAACATTTTATACAGCTCTTCTTTAGTCACAGAAATTCTCTCTCTGTCTGTGCTGTCCACCACAACTATGACAAACTGCAAAAAGGGAGAGTTATTAGGCAGAGAAACTCCTGCTGTTCCCGTTATCCAGCTGGATTATCAGACTCCATCCCTGTTCCCAAACCTCCCTCCAGCCCCAGCAATCCCACAGGCCTGGGGTTATTCACTCTTGTGCTGTGTTTGGGTACAAAGGCAGCTCTGACACAACTTTTTACTTTCTGTTCTCCATTCTTCAATGAAAAATTCATATTGAGAGCAAGAAAATTCTCAGTAATCCCAGATGTGGTTTTGTTCTTTGCTTGGTGTAGCTGAGGCACCACACAGATCCCTCAAATAATTTGTTGCAGTCTTTAAAACAAAGTGCAGCAGCTTTCTCTGTCTAGGTCAAGAACTAACATGCAAATAGATATTTGCACAGGATTAAAAAAGTCCTGAGGCTCCAAACTCCAAGAACACACTCCCAGCTTCATTTAGGCTGGAAAAGAACTTTAAGGAATCACAGCACCTCATAGGGACCAACTGGAGAACAAAGCTAATTATTGTGATAATTATATTTAACCACCACGCAAAACATCATTTATGTAATATATATAATTGTATTTAGATTGTATTTGATAACGCATAGGAAACCTTGATTGAAAGCATTATTTTTATGAAGTTGTGTGCTTGATAAAATTTATATTTATATATATATATATAAAATATACATATGTGTATATATATACACACACATATGTGTGTGTGGACTGCAACTGCACCTCTGAAGAGTCCTGAAAACTCCTGGGGGCGTTGGAGCTTGTGAGACAGAGCTGCCAAGGTTTTGCAGGGAAACTCTGGGGCTCCCTCCCCTGCAGGGAGAGCGAGCACGGGCACGGGCAGGGGGGTCTGCAATTCCCAGAGCAGGGAGGGCACCAAGGTGGCCCCAAGGACAGCTCAGTGACAGGCGGCAGCGCGGCAGGGCTGTCACCTCGGTGTTGGTGTAGTAGGTGTTCCAGGAGGAGCGCAGGGACTCCTGGCCCCCGATGTCCCACATCAGGAAGCGCGTGTTGTTCACCACGATCTCCTCCACGTTGCTGCCGATGGTGGGAGAGGTGTGAACCACCTCGTTCATGGAGCTGCGCGGGGAAAGGGACAGCACGGTCACCAAAGTCACCCTGCAGCTGCAGCCCAGGGAGAGAACCTCAGCGAACGCTCCCTGGGCAGCCAAGGCAAGGGCTGACGGTGGAAGGTGCACAAACGTAAATAAGAGCAGCAATAAAAAGGACTCAGTGAACTATGTAATAATCAAATTATAGAGCTGAGAGAGCACTTGTGGACAAAATGCGTTCTAATTAATTAAACCACGGAGATGAGAGCATTTTTGCTTCAGAAGCTTTTGGGAGCACTCAGCTCTTCTTTCTCCAGGCCCATTTTGGCTCACAGGGGACAGAGCAGTTGTTTTGCTTCAAGAATGTGGTTAAGCCACAAGATTTCCAAGTTTCAGAAAAACAACAACTCATCCTCCAGCTCCAGCAGAGACACTTCACCCACTCCATCCCACTCTCCTTCCAGGACAGGCCACTAAAACCAGACTTTCTTCACAATGCTCCATGTCCTAACTTCCTCCTCTTCTCCCCTCAGCACAGTCCAATATACAACTTTTTGGAGACTAATGCAGCCATTAAATATTTCAGATGTACTGTTCAGTGATACTGAGTGTGACTTTGTCACTAAGAACACCAGTTTCACATCAAACAACCAAATGTGTGCTCTGGATGCTCCCAAAGTTCAGACTATTTAAACTCGACTGTAACAGGCAAAAAAATTAACAGTAGCTCCAAGGCAATCCATCTGTGTTCAAAAGAACTTAATTATTTTTTCTTCTGATCATCTTGATATAGCTTTTCATTTTGTATGAACCTTTTTGAAGTTCCAGCAGAGCTTTTAGTTACAGTGACAGCAATTTGAGACTTGTAATGGTGCTGGGATATTTCCTGAAGAGGATACAGAGAGCCAAGGAGATAAAGGGATGGTGCAGTGCTCTGAAAAGCAATCTCAGTTACCCTGGGCCAGTGCAAGGAGAGCTGAGTATGAGAATGGGAGAAAAGGAAGTGTCTGCAAGAGGAAAAATGGGATCTGCAAAGATGGGGTAGGGTCTAGGAGGAGTAAGGCAGGAGAATAAGGAAGCTGGGACAGTCCTGTGGAGTCAAAGTGGGTACAAAGGAAAAGGAGACAGACAGAGATCTGTATGAGAGGGAAAAGAAAACACTGAAACTGCAGAAATAAGGGGAAGAACTGCGAGACATTTGTGGAGGAAGTGGATTAAAAACCACCAAGGACGGCCCTCAGCTGCAGCAATTTCCAGTCTTAAGAAATACCCTTCATTCTGTTTGTGCTTTTCAGCATCTCTCACTCCCTCTATAAATCACCATCACCTTCACCTTTCACTCTCCCTGCAGCGTGCCAGGGCACCAGCAGCCAGAAATGTTTTGGGAAAGGCAAAGCAGGTTGGAATGTGACAAACCCCAAGCACTTCAGAAAGCCAATTTTAAACGTGGGCTTGGAGCAGCACGGCCACACCATTTAACAGGAATTATTTCTGACTCAGGAACACTCCTCAGTGCCACACACTGCACGTGGGAAAGGGCCAATCTGTCCCCAGCACAAACAGACCTTGAGCTGCTTGTGCCACCCAGCAGCCTCCGAGCCTGTGGACAGATTGGTGTCCTCTATCAAACTGCAGCTGAGGAACTGAGATATGAAACTCACTTGAGCTCCACGTAAACCGGGAGCAAGGCTAACGCAAGGCAAACACAAATCAGCGCTGCTGCTGAGGGCAGAAGGTGCAGGACAGCACGGAGCTGTTGTCCTGGCTTTGTGCTGGCACCAGCCTCCCTCCTTCACGCCATCCCAAACACCAAACTGATCCCAGCGCTGGGGACACAAGTCAGGGCAGGCAGAGGTGCTTTGCCGCTCGCAGAGCGATCCGCCTGCTGTTCACATCCGTGGCGTGGCCAACCCTCACTCCAATCACATTTTATGGGGCTGGCAGGGAGCCGAGGCCGTGGCACCAAGGGCGGCTGGGAGCGCGTGGCAGCAGCAGGTGATGTGATCCAAACCCCTCTGAACAAAACCTCGTTCATCCAGCAGAGCCCTTCCCAAAACTCCAGCCACCCTCTGCCACCTGCAAAGCTCTGAGGAACCGCGTAGCGCACCCGGAAACGCCCCGAGCGTCCCCGCAGCTCCTACTTACAATTGGTACAGAATGGTGGTTTTCCCTGCATTGTCCAGGCCCACAATGATCACCTTGTGCTCTGCAATGAAAACAGCACGGGTAAGTCACAGCTGCTGGGGCTGGATCAAGGCTAGTGCCACGTCTGACACTGGTTCCCTGAGCCGGCGGTGCCCGGCTCCAGGTGCCGTGGCCAGGTGCGTTCGTGGGCCAGCCCGGGAAGTTTGTGTGGGCAGGGAAGGGACTGGCAACTTCTCCCCCTCCACAGAACCGTTCCTGAGAGATCTCAGAAGGATGCTTTCCATCTCTGACTGCCAGTGTCACGCTGGGATCCTCTCCCCAGCTCCTGCAGGGTTTTGCAGCCTGTACCACAGTGCATCGCCCCAGCCACAGCAGCTCCCAACTCCACTTTCAGCTTTTCAGCTCTCAACTCCACCTTCCCTTCGCCCAGGCAGTCTCTTGATGTCTTTGCAAAGAACGGGTAAAACCCAACCAGGTGTGATCCCTGTGCTCCCCTTTCCTCCTGGGCAACAGATGTGCCCTCCAGCATCTCACAGGACACATTCACCCGGTCTTGGACAAGTCACCAGGTGCTCCACAACCCACCTCTGACGTTTTGGAGCTCAGTGCCCCGATCAGTTCTTGCTTCCCTTCAGCACCTCCTCTCCTGTGCATCACAAAAGTCACTGGGAACTCTACAACTGGTGGTGTCAAGCACATCCAAATGGGTGATTCCCAGTTTGGGAGAGCACAGCCAGCTCTCAGCTCCATTACACAACTTTCACTTGCACAACCAAGCAGGACCAGTCAAGTAAAAGCCTGGTGAGAAGGGGATTTCTCCCCTCCTTCCCCGTGTTCCTCAAGGGCAACAAAAAGCATTAAAAACATGCCCAAGCTTCAGACACTGAGATCAACCCCTGCCAGCACACTGATTTATCACACAGGAGAGGGAGGGGACAGGGGTCAGGTAAGTGGGGGTTTATGAGGTTTGATTTTACCAATATTGTGTGGTTTTGCAGAGTTGTCTTTCATGCCCTCCAGTACAAAATCCAGCTTTAATAACTTTGCACAACTGCACAATATTGTAAAAGTGTCTGCTTACCTGACCCCACATAACTAGGAACTTTTGTTTCAGGTGGGATGCTGCCAGCATAGTGGATGTTAGGAAATCAGTTGGAACAGAAGGTCTGAGGTGGGGCTGGATGCTACAAGACAAAAATATTTTGCTGTATTTGCACTACACGTTAACGGGGACGTAACTGGGACATTCAACCAGCAGGTGTGAGAGTACTGAGGCTCACTCAAAATCAAAATCCAAGGACTCCAGAAACATGGAAAGAGCATCAGGAGGTGTTTTGTAGTTAAAGTTACAACTCTCACGAACACCTTGCTGTAAGGAGACAGGTGTTAAAAATCCCAGAATCCCGGAATGAGAAACCAAGGACTATCCAGAGCCAGCCCCTGCCATGGCAGGGACACCTTCCACTGTCCCAGGCTGCCCCAAGCCCCGGTGTCCAACCTGGCCTGGGACACTTCAGGGATCCAGGGGCAGCCCCAGCTGCAGCTATAAATGACATTTACTCCGTGAACGGGCCACTTATCGAGGATTGCCACTTAAACCCACACTCTGCCGACAGCAAGGCGAACCCACCCGCCGCGCCACGGCCGCGCTCCTCTGCCACACGTTAATGATTTAACAGGCGGCTGTCAGGAAATGAGCACTCCAGTAATTGAAATAAGGTGGAAAAAAAAATAAAATGGTTAAAGCCCCGACTTCCAGGAGCCCGTGCGGCCGCCCCGGAGCGGGCGTGGGTCCCTCCCGGATCCCCCCGGGCCTCACCCTGGTGGTTGAAGAGCCTCCATATCCTGGTGAAGAGGATCCCCATCCTCGGCCGGGCGCTCCGGGCCTCGCCGGCCGCGGCTCTGCGGGGCCGCGGCCGCTCAGGGCCCGGCGCAGCGCCCCGGGTGCCGGCTGGGGCCGCGCCGGGGCCGCTGCCGCTCGGACATCGCCGCGGGGTCGGGACGGAGCTCGGGACGAGGCTCGGGAGGGGCAGCGGGGCGGCGGCGGGAGCGGAGCAGCGCCCGCGGCCGCCTCACGGACGGGCCGGGCCGGGCCGGGCCGGGCGCGCTGCGCTGACGCGGGATGCCGGGAGGCGCTGCCGCCGCTCCGGCCCTGCAAGGAGTGACAAGGAGAAGCGGAAAAAAAAAAAATAAAAAAACCAAAACAAAAGCAAACAACCCGCACACAGGGAGGAAAGAGAAAAAAAGCCCGAAAAAGGCAATGTTTGAGCGCTGCCCGCAAGGGGGGCCGTCAGGGCATCCCCGGGCCCAGCCAGGGTGGGTGTCAGGGACACGGTGGAAAGGCCGGTGCTGGGCTCCAGGGGACAGCCCAGAGGCGCAGCGATCCCCCCTGCTGCTCGGGGGCGGCACCGCGGCCGCCATTACACGGCACCGCCTCAGCGCGCCCGGCTCCCTCACGGCCGCCGCCCCCGGTGCCTCTGCGGGGCCCGTGCCGGCCCTCCCCTGCCACGGGCATCTCCCGCCTCACGGCTGAGCCCGGCAACCGCGCCGGTGGCTCGGCGCCCTCACAGCGAGGGATTGCTCCCGGTACCGCATGGAAATCACCCCCTCCCTTCAGGTTTAAACGGTTCCTCCGGCCCTTGTCCCCAGTCCTGTCCCTCCATGCCTTGTCCCCAGTCCCTCTCCAGCTCTCCTGGAGCCCCTTCAGGCCCTGCAAGGGGCTCTGAGCTCTGCCTGGAGCCTTCCCTTCTCCAGGGGAGCATTCCCAGCTCTCCCGGCCTGGCTGGAGTTTATGAAGAAACCACGTTCACTTTGCCCTGCTAAAACTTGGTGCTCTGAGGGAAACTCAGGAATAACGTGGGGGAAGTTGCTCCCAATAGCTGGGGAAGAGTTTGCATAAGGGCCCTTTTGGCACTGGAATGGGCTCTAAGATCTGCCAAGAGCCTTCTCTTCTCCGAGAGGAATTTCTCTGTCCAAACCCTGCACTGAGTTTAAATCCTCAGGGAATTGGAAATCCCAGGCAATAATAATTAGGCTGCGCACAGCTGCGTTGCTGCCTGAGACAAGACATGGGGTATTTGCCTTCTCACTTGTCCTGGCCCTGACTCTAATAATTTGTGATTTGGGTAATGAATAAGTTTTACATCTCTTGTGTCTCACTATTCGTGGAAACTAATAATAGAATAAAATCTTTTAAGACCTCTCAGTTACCCCATTTCTGTAAAAACTAAGAAAACCAACAGCTGGCACCTGACTCCTTCCCCTGCCCTGGCAGGGACACCTTGCACTGTGCCAGGCTGCTCCCAATGCCCAGCCTGGCCTGGGACACTGCCAGGGATGGGACATCAAATCTCCTCTCTTATTCCAGAGGTTTGTATCTTTTCTTCAAGCAGCTTTTATTCCCACAGCAGCTTCTCGCGTTTGATTTTCCCTGCTGGTCCGGAACCAAAGCAGCAAGGGCAGTCATCTCCGATTTCCCGTGTCCAGAGACTTGCGCGTTTCCTGTTGCTCTGGAGGGGAATTCGTGGCCCCGAACAGTTTAAGAAGAGAAATATCCTGACAGCCCACTGTGCCAGTCCATCCCTGGGTCCTGGCACCGCGGGTGAGCTCCTCCGGTGTAAAACGTTCCACGAGTTCAGCATCCAGCCTGCAATGGCGTTAATTATTCATTAGCTGGCAATTATCCCCCTTTCTGCCGGTCCTCAGCTTGGAATTTCAGAAGCATTCGGGGTTCTTCTCTGTTCTCAGCTCTCCTGGGCTCGGGGCAGGGTCCGGTGGCTGCACAGCTGTGGGAGAGCTACCAAAGTTCAATTAACAAATTTGTTGTGATTATTTAAATTAAAAACTCTGAGGATTCCCCCCCTTGTCGTTTGTTTGGGTTTTTTCCTAGCGCAGCCTGCTTGAACCTGGATCGTACTGCTGGTTTTTATGGGCTAAGCTGAGCTCCCCAGTGCCGCTGGAAGCTTTCTAGGAAAGCATTCCAGTGGGCAGGGCTGGTACAGCCTCGCAATTCCCTCCTGGAAATCTGGGAGGGGTTTTTTGGGTCGCGTACGGTTTGTTCCAGCTGTAGCACAGACAGGGTCAGGGAGTGTGTGCTGGGGAAGTGCTTCGAATGCCGACAGAAGGATTTCACCATGGGAATGCTTCTGTGCAGGAAAAAAACCCAAACGGAGAGAATATGGGATGGCTGAGGTTGGAAAAGGCCTCCCAGATATTTGAGTCCAACCATTCCCAGCACTGCCCCATGTCCCCAAATGCCACATCCACTTTGAAACCCCTGCAGGGATGGGAACTCCACCTGAGCACCTTTTCCTGAAGGAATTTCCCCAAAATCCCCCCTGAGCTGCCCTGGGCCAGCCTGAGGCCGTTCCCTCTGCTCCTGTCCCTGTTCCCTGGAGCAGAGCCCGACCCCCCGGCTGTGCCCTCCTGGCAGGGAATTCCAGAGAGGGAAAAGATCCCTGGGGATCCTCCTGTGCTCCAGGCTGAGCCCCTTCCCAGCTCCCTCAGGGATTCTCCAGCCCCTTCCCAGCTCCCTCAGGGATTCTCCAGCCCCTTCCCAGCTCCCTCAGGGATTCTCCAGCCCCTTCCCAGCTCCATTCCCTCCCCTGGGGAGGGGGGATCTGGAGCAGGTGGGATCTGAGAGGGGGTGAGGGCTCCAGGAATTTGGGAATTGATTTAGGGATAGTCCTGGAATCATTAGGATGGAAAAGTTCTTGGAGATCATCAAGTCCAGCCATTCCCTCAGCACTGCCAGCACTGCCCCTGTCCCCAAATGTCACAGGGCTTTGAAACCCCTGCAGGGATGGGAACTCCACCTGAGCACCTTCTCCTGAAGGAATTTCCCCAAAATCCCCCCTGAGCTGCCCTGGGCCAGCCTGAGGCCGTTCCCTCTGCTCCTGTCCCTGTTCCCTGGAGCAGAGCCCGACCCCCCCGGCTGTGCCCTCCTGGCAGGGAATTCCAGAGAGGGAAAAGATCCCTGGGGATCCTCCTGTGCTCCAGGCTGAGCCCCTTCCCAGCTCCCTCAGGGATTCTCCAGCCCCTTCCCGGCTCCCTCAGGGATTCTCCAGCCCCTTCCCGGCTCCCTCAGGGATTCTCCAGCCCCTTCCCGGCTCCCTCAGGGATTCTCCAGCCCCTTCCCGGCTCCCTCAGGGATTCTCCAGCCCCTTCCCGGCTCCCTCAGGGATTCTCCAGCCCCTTCCCGGCTCCCTCAGGGATTCTCCAGCCCCTTCCCGGCTCCCTCAGGGATTCTCCAGCCCCTTCCCGGCTCCCTCAGGGATTCTCCAGCCCCTTCCCGGCTCCCTCAGGGATTCTCCAGCCCCTTCCCGGCTCCCTCAGGGATTCTCCAGCCCCTTCCCGGCTCCCTCAGGGATTCTCCAGCCCCTTCCCGGCTCCCTCAGGGATTCTCCAGCCCCTTCCCAGCTCCTCCTGGGGCTCCAGCCCCTTCCCCAGGACACAGACAACTTAAGCAGTTTAAGAAATTTCAACCCCTAGGATGATACGATAACACACAAAAAGCATTTTTTTTGCTCAGTTATATTTATTTGAAGACCCTCCTGCTTCTCACCAGCAGCTTAGGTGAAAGCTCACGTGCTGAGATCTGATTTTGAAGCCACAGCCAAGACAATCCCACTGAACAGAATTTTAAGAGCTTTAGATCTGCCTGAGGGGTGCAAATGCTCCAGCAGCTCACCTGGCCAACGTGCTCCCATCCCTCCAAGGCAAGGTTTGGGTGCTCACAGCATCTCCGGGAGGTTCTGGTTCCTGTTGCTCCTTTTTGGGAAGAGGAGGCTGGAACTCTGCCAGAGGCAGCATCTTCCAATGCTTTCGGTTTTCCAAGATACCACAAACGGCTGGAGGTGGCACTCAGGCAGGGATCAGTCACAGTTGGACTCGATGGCCTTGGAGGTCTTTTCCAGCCGTCACCATTGGTGATGAACTATTAATTATCTTTTATTTATCCAATCCTTCATCTCTGCCATCATTCTGCCCCTTGTTCCTGCCTTGGAACAATCCAGGAGATCCCACCAAGGACCAGCTCCAAAGCCCTGAACATTCCTGAGAATCCTTCAAAGGAGCAGTTGGCTGCCAGTACCTCATTCCCTGCTGGATCAGCAGGACTCCGGGAGGTTCTGGTTCCTGTTGCTCCTTTTTGGGAAGAGGAGGCTGGAACTCTGCCAGAGGCAGCATCTTCCAATGCTTTCGGTTTTCCAAGATACCACAAACGGCTGGAGGTGGCACTCAGGCAGGGATCAGTCACAGTTGGACTCGATGGCCTTGGAGGTCTTTTCCAGCCGTCACCATTGGTGATGAACTATTAATTATCTTTTATTTATCCAATCCTTCATCTCTGCCATCATTCTGCCCCTTGTTCCTGCCTTGGAACAATCCAGGAGATCCCACCAAGGACCAGCTCCAAAGCCCTGAACATTCCCGAGAATCCTTCAAAGGAGCAGTTGGCTGCCAGTACCTCATTCCCTGCTGGATCAGCAGGAATTATCTGTATTTTTGTACTTCTGGGTCGCAGCTATTTAAGCTCATTACAAAAATAAACATCATTTATTTCGCAGAGCAGATGCATCTCCGTCTTCAGAACCTCATTAAATTTTCCTAAAAACGCAACACGTGAGGCTGCTGCCAAGAACTATTGGCAAACAGCAAAAATGCCACAGGACTCCGGGTTTCTCCCGAGCATTTTCCCAATCTTAGTGCAGGACACAAAGAGACTGGACAGACTTTTAAACGCTTGATAGTTTTGTTCATTTATTGTAGAAAAGTTATTGTAATGCAGTTCATCTTTGTACATCTAAATTCCAGAAAACGAATCCATAGAAATGAGGATACTATGGGCATGCAGTCTGCATGATCCTGGTCACAAAAATAACACCACTTTTTTTTTTTTTTCCTTTTTTTTTTAATTTTTTCCAATTTTTATAGTTTTCTTTGAAAGCCACTAAAAGCAGAGGGAGAGCAGAGCATGCACCACTGTACACATTGCATAGTATATGGTACCCACATGCCTGGTCAGGTGCTACACACACGGGGTCTAGAGGGCAAAACAAAGGGAAAATCAGCAGAAAACACAAATTTGGGGTGGCTCTGTCCCGGTAAAGGCAGTAATGTCTTCACCAGTGTGGCTCTGAACTGGCTCCCAGCGAGGCAGCGCTGCCAGGCTCTCCCTGGGAACCAGTTTGGCTGAGAAACAGAGATTTTCCAGGATGTGAGAAGCCCGAGGTCTGGAGTGTGCAGTTGGAATGGCAGATCCCAACGTTCTCCCCGCTCTGCTCGCACACAATCTGCATTTTGCTGGCCTGATTCTCCCTGTCTGGCCCAGGAGGGAATCAGTCAGGTGTGTCCCAATCCCAAACTCACCTGGGCCCACACACAGTTCCTTAACCTCACCTCCCTTCAGGTTTGCAGGGGATTCTTGGGAATTTGGGGTGCTGTGACTCTTCCCTCCCCTCTCCAAGCTCTGCATCCCCACAAACACTTCCTGGGAGTGTTTCATTCCCGACCTTGGGCTGCTGCTGGCTTCACCAGTCACATCCCAGATCTACACATTGGCCAAAATTAAAGTTATTCATGTGATTTCAGCTTCCAGGAGGAAATCAGCAGAAATGAATGCAGTGGGCTTTGCGAGTTGAAAAGGTTCTTTTTGTTGTCATTAATTAATTCACATGGAAGGGATAGAAGTTATTGAAAAATCAATCCCATGTGCAAAATGCCAAAATCAACTGCTGAAGTATCAGGCAGCGAGTAAACAGATCAAAAATGCAATAAATCCACTGATGCTGGATCAGAAATCTCCCCCTTGGTTCCAAACCCACGGTGCCAGATGCAGGAGTGGAATTACTGTAAATTTGTGCTATTACAAATGTGCTTCTTTTCCCTTGCTCTGTTTTCACACCGCTGGCAGAAGAGAGAACTCTGAGCTCTGTGGATCCTCTGCTGCAGAGCAGATTCAACACGGGGATGTCCCAGCTAATCCAGCTTGGTTTTCAGGCAATATTGGTAAGGCAGGGGAGGATCAGGAGGTGCCATTGCTGGGCAGACCTTGCTCTTGGACCAGACAGGAGTTGGTGTCACTGCCAAGGAATTTGGTTTCCCAAATCCCCGAGGCAGGTCCATAAACCATCCTGAGACCAAGCCAAGGCTGCTGGTTCCAGAGGAATAAAGGAGTGACACTCGTTAGCATCAGAAATGATTCCACCTCCTCCCCAAATTCTAATCACAATATTTCTCCTGACTTCTTGAGTGGATTCCACACACACTGAAAGAAATCTGAACTTTCACTCCTAAATGGCATTGTCACCTCTTTCTCTGAGTTAATCCCTTACAAGCTTATTAAAATTTCCCTTTTTTTTTAAAGATAAGCCTTTATTTTTCTATATAAAATAAGCTGGGCTTGGTAACAACCTCACCAAGGTTATTCAAATGCCTCTTAAAACAACACCACACTCTCTTTTAGGATCGTTTAAAGTCCATTTCCCCAGAGTTAAGCCTGGCTGCATTACAGGACCCTGCAGCCTTTGTAGGACTAATATTTGAGGGAATGAGAGGCAACTCCAACAAAATACATGGCAGCAGAATCCCATGGATCCCAACCTGGACTGGCACCAACAGGGGTAACAGAACCTGATTTTAAAATGCACATTTTTAGGAGCAAACCCAGGTTTGTATAAATTGCATTTTATAAAATATGCTTCTGATTTTGTCATGTGTAGTCTCCAATTATTTTGCCTTAAAAAAAAATAAATCAGGAATGTGGGATCAAGGACAAGTTTCAGAAGTACTGAACCTGTGAAAGAAAACACAGCAGAGAACACATTTAATGGATTATTAAAGAAAAAAGGAGTGTCAGAACCCCTGACTTACCCAAATCAGTGTGCTGTGAACAACAGGAATAATATTGTTTTGGAATGGTGTAGTCAGTAAAGACAGGAGAGTCTGGATGCTCCAGGGAATTCTGTGGTGTTGAGACCAAACTGAATTCAGAAGATTTGGCATCAAACTGAAGTTACAAACATCAGCAGCTGTGACTTGCACATCCCATGGGGGAAATGTTTGGCATCAGGAAAAGAATCTGTACATGTTAAATACAGCTCCAGGGAGAAAGTATTTGAAATGCAAAGGTTAACAATTAAAATAATTGATTCCCAAACATAAATATGTGCTGAATTTTCTCTTCAGAGATGGTTGTTATCACCTTGATTGGCTAAATCCTTGTTAATCCCAAAGTATCTGAATGAGAAACTTGGGTACGGGTAACAACTTAAAAAAAAAATCCCAGTTTCATAAACATTTCTAAACCCTCTGTCCCTGCCAGAGCTCAGAACAGAGCTCTGGTCTTCAGTATTATTTTAACAAGAAGAAATGATGTGAGGACTAGAGAATGAGGCTGGATTGCTTCAGTCAGGAACACATGCACTCCTCAGTTTCAACTAAACCACCAGAGAGCTGCTCAGTAGGGCTGGAATCCCACCAGGAATTACCAATCCTGACCCCCAGCACAGCTTTCACTCCTTACTGTGTCCTGAACAGAAATCCCTTCTTCAAACAAACCCTGTCCACAGGCTCTGCAGTAAATGAAGAGTCTCCCAGCCTGGCTGCTGTATTTGTACTTCAAGAAAATCTCTTTTCACAGAATTCAACACCCCAGCAAGGAGGGAGGCCTGCAGGGCCCCTGGCTCCTTTGATCACAATGGAATGGGCTCTGGGAGAAACTCAGGACACCCAGGAGTGGAGGCAGCTTAACCACACAGAATAAAGGACCTCAGGACATCCCTGGCTTCCCTCCCAAGGTTGTTTTTGTCAAACCAAAGTTGTTTTGGCACTTGAGATGTTCAGGTGATGGATTGTGCAGAGTGCGGTGGCTGGGGATCCTTCCCTGGCCTGGGGTGACATGGAAGACTGAAAACAAGGCTCCAAAAGGCTCTAGGAAATCTCTGTCAAATACGCAAATATGCAAATCTCCTCAAGCAGTTAACGAGCTGATCCCTAATCTAGTGCAGAATAAAGAGAAGCAGCTGCTGCCCAGGGCTCTACAGCTCCCCTGCAATCAGGAAGGAGGAAAGCTCAGAGAAGAAGGGGCTGCCCAAGGCCTCCTTTGTCCTTTCTGTGTGCTGGACAAGGAAAAAGGGCTGGAGAACTCCCTGGAGGATGCTCCCAGCACAGAATCCTGCAGGAGCTGCCAGTGCCAGCTCCTGCCACAGAGCTCCTCTGGCACCTGCAGCCAGAGGGACTCGGGCAGGATCAGCTCTGGCAGATCCATCCAGAACTCTGGGACTCCAGTGGATGCACAGATTTCCACCTTTCCCTTGGTAACTGCTCCACTGGGATCGCCCAGCGGTGCTGCAGCTGCCTGTTAGGCAGTGGGGTCATTAAAAGAAATGATTAATTAATCAGGTGTCTGCCACCTTTTAATGCTGCTGGGGATGGGTGTGGGTTTGGGTGTCCCACAAAGGACATGGATTGCTTTTCCCAGTAACTTCAAGAGGATAATGAGACTCCAGGATGCTGGAAACACCAGTGGGCTTTGCCAGCTGGTCCAGGATGTAGAAGAAACCAGAATATTCCAGAAATTCCTGTAGTGCTACATGCTTTCAAAGCCTGGGTTCAGCAGGCTTTGGGAGGAAAACAAGCAAATAAAAAAGTTAATGATCCTTATTTTGGGAAGAAAAAAAATAGCTGTGACATGAACCTGCATAAACAAATGCATGTTCAGCAAAACTGTGTGAATTCCAGGGAATGTGTGCGGTGGGAATTTCGGGAGGCTCTGCTGGAAGATGTCAGTGGTCGTACAAAATGGGCAATGGGGGTCAATTTTCAATCCCATGGGATCTAAGGCTTCACTGATGGTGTAAAACACAAGGTCCAGCCACAGGAATTCATCTCTTGGAAGGAACTCAAGACTCAGCAGGTGAAAGAAATGATTGGTAGGAAGTAAGGCAGCAATATCTCCAAGGATTTATCATAGCTCTTGGAATCCAAAGCTTGGAATCAGCTCCACGACTTCCCTGGGAGCAGATTTTTGTCTGGTGTTCCCTTTTTATTGCAATTCTGACCGAGATGTTGTTTGAAATGTCTGTCACTGATGACTGGTTAAGCCCACTCCCTCCCCTTGGATTCCATGGCTGGAATGGATCTTCTGCAGAGTTCTTGTGCGCCGCTGGAATGTCAGACATTCAGAGGTGGGTTTGGGAGGATGGAACATGTGGGCAGCTACTCGGGGTACTGGGATGTGGGGAGACTTTACACACGGGGTCAGAGGAAGGGATTGTTTTCCATTTAAAAAGCAGGATAAAAATGGGAGAAAAATCTGATGTCTCTATACTCCTGTTCCATTTTGGGACTTCTGGCTGTATTCAGGTAAAAGAGTGGGAAAAAATAAAGACTGTTCCCAACCTCCAAGCACACAAACGATGGAGTTTGTTCCTTTTCCTGTCCCTACTTCCCGTCTCCTGTCGCAGCTCCTCCCTGCTGGTCCCAACAAAACTGTCAGGACTGGCTGAACTCAAGAATCATTTGGCTGCAACATTCATGCCAGGTCTAAAAATAATTTGGAACTGGAAAGTGTTTTGTAACTGCTGCAATAATTTGGGATGTTTGGCACTCTCGAGAGTTTACATTTGGTTTGTCTGAAAAAGCCATTCTGGAAAGAAATCGTTAGAATAAATCCTTTTACTCTAACCTGAAATGGAAATTGAGCTCCCAGCAAACAAATACTGGAGCTGACTTTCTGACTTGCAGTGGTTTGTAATTTTCTGATTTTTCTTCGTGGTTTTTTTTTTTCCCAACATGCTCACGTCGACTTTCCAGTCAATTCACCCAAATTCCAACAGGAATTGGTTTATAAATTGGTTCCAACTGGAACTGGTCATTTGGAATTTCCAGCACAGGAAATTATTTTATAAGTGCCTCGATAAGTACCCAAAATTACAAACGGATGTGTCTAATACCTAAAGGACAAGAAAAAAATATGGCTATAAATGCAAACGCTGTATTAAACCCAAAAAGAATCCCAAAAACAACCTCTATGATCGGGCAGAAACGGAAGGGCCGGGCTGGGTTTTGCTGCCCCCTAATTAAACATCAATGACAGCAGAGTGCAAACGCGGTGTCGCCGTCGTCACACCCGCCAAATTAACATGATCTAATTGTTACTCCTAGCTACGTCACGGCAAGGTACCGCGGGCCGGATGCCGCGACTCCGCGGGGCTCAGAGCCGGTGCCGCGAGTCGTGGCTGTACCCGCCGGGGGAGCCGCGGGCGCGGTGGGGTTTGTACGAGTCCTGGTAGGGGTCAGGGAATTCCTCCTCCACGAGGGGATAGTGCTCTCGGCTGTGCTGGGAACTGGAAGACAGGCGGTTCCTGCTCTTGCGAGCCCTCTCGTTGTGGTAGTTCTCGTCGGAGGTCATGAGGCTGCGCCGCTCGAGGGGAGAGTTCTCCGCGGAGTGGCCGCCGTGCCTCCCGCGCTGGCTCTGCGGGGGCCAAAGAAGGCAGAGTTAGTGCCCACCCCAGGGATGCCCCAGCTCTGCCCAGCCCAGCCCTTCCAGCAGCTCCTGGCTCTCATTTTTCCACGGCTGCTGCAGGGCCGGGAGCGGGCCAGCTCCGGTTCCTGGAGCGGGAAGCTCGCCCTGCTGAGTATTACACCGAGCATGAAAAGTGAGCTGATGTAGTCAGCATTTATCACTTTTCTCTGATCAGGAACAGAACATTCACGCTGCTACTCTGCTTAGGGAATGTCTAAGTGTCCGTTTCTGTGGTTTTGGAAAACATCTGAAGATGTTTGTTTGGGTTGTTTTTAAAGGTGCAGCTCTGGGCCTCATTTCAAACCCTTCCTATGACCAAACCAATGATGGGCTGCTCAGCAGGCAGCCAAGGGCAGCCTAAAATCACTGGATAATAAATTCTTTCAACTGAAGCACAGTATTTAAATTTGTTGACAGAAAATCCCTTCCTAAGATAATTTATTAATTAGAAGCCTTTGCTCTCCTCACGTTCCCACAATGACAATGCCCATCATTTGTCACATGAACAAAATTAGTTCGTTTTTTTTGCCGGTTAACGGCACGGTGAAGAAATAACCCAAAACAAGTGTTTTGTTTGCTTCCACCACACATTAAACCTCTCAGGAGCATCAGCACCCATCTCTCAGGACAAACTCCGTGCTGAAACTCCAGCCCCTGCTCTCTGGGATATAAAACCTTCCTCCTGCTGCTACAGCCTCTGCCTGGCGACTGTTTTCCTGAATAATTGATGTCCAAGGCTGCTGTGCCTGGGGCAGGGATGGAGCAGGGGGTGTGTGCTTACAGCTCGGGGTTGGTGCTGCCAGGGAGACTCCTGGAGAGGGGCCCTGAGCGAGGGGTCCCTGTGCAACCTCAGCCCCAGGTACTGGGGAGAACTCCTGCAGGGGATCCCCGTTCTCCTCGGAGCACCAGGAGTTAGTGGGGATTATGGAAAAGGGCTTCAGAAATTAAAGGCAGGCTGGGAGAGCTGGGAAGGTTCCTCTGGAGAAGGGAAGGCTCCAGGCAGAGCTCAGAGCCCCTGGCAGGGCCTGAAGGGGCTCCAGGAGAGCTGCAGAGGGACTGGGGACAAGGGATGGAGGGACAGGACACAGGGAATGGCTCCCACTGCCAGAGGGCCGGGATGGATGGGAGATTGGGAACTGGGAATTCCTGCCTGGGAGGGTGGGCAGGCCCTGGCACAGGGTGCCCAGAGCAGCTGTGGCTGCCCCTGGATCCCTGGCAGTGCCCAAGGCCAGGCTGGATGGGGCTTGGAGCAGCCTGGGACAGTGGGAGTTGTCCCTGCCCATGGATGGGCTTTAAGATCCCATCCAACCCAAACCATTCTGTGGTTCCTTGATTCCATGATGAATTATCCTTGTGTTTATCTGACACAAATGCAGTTTGGATGTATAACCCCCTCATCAACTGCAGCTTTAACTCTGTGCTCACCCCTCTGCCTCCCCTGTGGGAATTCACCTCTGGGGCTGCATCCTGCTGCTTTCCTGGAACCCTCCTGCTTCCCTGGCTGTGTGCTCATCCCAGGGCTGCTGCTGGGCTCCCAGGGTGCCAGCATGGGACATGCCTGGGCTGGGTACACATGGATCTGATGGCCCAGGTAACTTTTGATCCTGCTGTGTGATTGGGATGACTGCAGGAATGGACCTGAAACCCCAGTGCCCTGGAGCCTAAGGAACACTTCTCCCAAAACCTGAGCTATAGGATTTGAATCCATGCACTGAAATTAGGCTGGATGTGTTTAGAGCTAACCAGTCAGAGAGGCAAACGACTGGTGCCAAGGAGTTAGACAATCCCAGGATGGTTTGGGTTGGATGGGAAATTGAGGATCACCTAATTCCTTCCCCTGCCATGGGCAGGGACAACCTTCTGCTCCAAGCCCTGTCCAGCCTGGCCTGGGACACTTTCAGGGATCCAGGGGCGGCCACAGCTTCTCAGAGCAATAAGCATTTTTCTAAGCAAAGATCAGATTTACTCTTCCCCCTGAGCTCAGCCTCGAGCTCTTCCTTTAAGGAAGGCCATTCCAAGGATCAGGTGTGGCAGAGCCAGCACTGCCACCTGTGCCCTGTCTGACTGCTCTGGATCTGTGCCACAGAACGTGACCCTCATGACCTCCGTGAGTCAGGAGCTCAGGCAGGACTTTCAGTTCTCAGTAAACCAAAGTCCAGGCCACAGCCAGGCAGAAATGGGAGTCTCCCAAATCTGGATTTGGTGCAGCAGGGACAGCCTGTCCCAGCACACCTCTATCAGGCTCACTGCAATGTAGCCTTTGGGCTTTTGCTTTTCAGTCCCCGAGGTACCAAGGGCAGAAGAATATCAAATCTTCCTGCACCACAAGCACCTTTGCTAGTTTAATTAGCCTGAGTGGCTTTTAATTACCACACATGTGATCACAGTGAAAGCTGACGCAAATCCTTCAAAGGTTTGAATGAGCATAAAACCTCCTCGTGGGCATCAGGGATGGTGGAAGTCCTTACTGTGAGATACCCATGGAAAACACCAGGGCCTGAACCCTGGTGGCACGGAAAACCTGCAGCTCTGGTTGGGCATGGATCACTCCATGGGAGAAATTTACCCCTCTGCAGAGCACCAGCACCATTGATCCCACCGAAACCCTTTGGAATTCGGGTGAAGTGGGGATTAAGTGATGCATACCTTCAGCCAGCCCACTGCACAGGGGTGATTTTCATCTTCAGTGTGAGTTTTCCCTAAGTAAATGGAGCAACATTTCACAGTTATTGCTGGTGTCCATTGATCAGAGAGAAATAAATGCCTGAAAAAAATTCTGTGGATACACCCAGTTCTCAAAATGAAACTGAAGAGGTGAAAGTTCTGCAGATGGTATTTTATTGGCATGAAGGGATGGAAAACTGAAATTTTAAGGCAAGTGGAAAATGGAAACAACAGTTTACATGTGCATGTTATTATTAGTAACAGAACAGTGCTTGTGCATTCAGCCACTCGGGAGACAGTGACTTGCTGGTCCCAATAAAACCAAGCAGGGCTTTAGAAAGGTGAGTGCAGGAATTAAGCACCTTCAGGGAAGTGCAGCTCACTCACAGCAAAGCCAGCTGGATGTTAACTGAAAACACCAAACAACAGTCATTTCCTCCAAAGCTGTTACCTGCTTCCAGACACTCCACAAGCAGAGCAGACATTTGTTACATTTGTCAGGTGAGTTATTCATTAAATGTCATTTGTTCAGTTCTATTTCTGACGTACATTAGGAAGTGACACTCCTGGAGTCCCCCACACACTGAAACTTGCAGGATTTAAAGCTCCCTGCAATCCTGAGCCCCTCAAGCATTCCCAGTTATTAGCCCCAAACATTTTCTGGTTTCAAACTTAATAAAGCACGTACTTCTCATTAAGGACTATTTACATGCCACGATTGAAGTGTCAAAGTTCAGCCGAGTCTGAGCTATCCCTGTGGAAAAAAAGGGTCACAATTTTTTTCAACGGGTAAAAAAAAAAAAAAATAAAAATTTATCTTTTATTCACACTCAAAGAACAAGATTTTTGACCCACAAAGTTACGAGGGCAGAACAAAGGCATCACAACAGAGCTGCCTCCTGGCTAGGAAACGCACAGTTATCACACTCCCCACTAAAGGCAGAGCATTCCCAGCGCCCAGCCCTGCGCTCAGGAGCCGCCTCCTCCCTGGCTGCACCCCGGTGGGCGGCAGGGCTGGCAGCCCGGGGGCCCGTTCCTACCTGCAGGCCGGAGATGGCAGCGGGGTACGGGGCCAGGGCGGCGGGGGCCAGGCTCCTGCCCAGCAGCGGGGTGACGGGCGCCGCGCCGGACGCGTGCGTGGCTCTCCAGTAGGCCTCCAGGTACTCGGCCAGGTGCTCGCAGGCGTCCTCCAGCTGGTTCTCGTCCAGGATCACGTCGAACATGTCCTGGGCACAGGGGACACAGCGCAGTCACGGCCGGGGACGCCGCGGAGGCAAACGCCCCGCACACCGAGCCTCGGCGGGAATCGGGGCGGAGGGGAGGGAGCTGCGGGCACGGAGAGGGACAGGGGGCATGGATGCACACCGGGAGACATGGGACACGGGAGGAATTCCTGCCTCTGGAATGGAGCTCCCAGAGCAGCCGGGGCTGCCCCTGGATCCCGGGTATTAAGTTGTTTGTCCTAGAGCCAGTTCTCATAAGCCCTAGAAAAACACTTAATACACCCAAGGATAGCTCAGCTACACTTTGGGGGCATAAAATAAGCAGGATGGCTTCTGCTGTGGTGTTAGAAACAAAAAAGGTTTAATAAAGGCAAAATAACAAACAGAAAAACTCGAGCCAGGTACAGAGGTCTGCCCCTGGTAGAAACACTTCACACAAAAGCCCCTCTTCTCCTTTGTTCTGTTCTTTTCTACTTGATTGATCAGGCGGGACTTTTTGGCTTCTATCCAGTTAGGTGTTCTCTGGTGTTTGGTGAAGTCCCTGAGGCCCTATGAGGTGGCTTTCCACCTAACAGTTGAGAGAAGCTTCTGGGCTTCTTTCCTTTTTTGGGGGACAAAGGTTAGCTTTGCCACTCTGTCATTAGGGGGCGCATTCCTACACCCGGGCAGTGCCCAAGGCCAGGTTAGGCAGGGCTTGGAGCAGCCCGGGACAGTGCAAAGTGTCCCTGCCCACGGCAAGGAGTGGCACCGCATGAGGTCCGAGGTCCCTTCCACCCCAAAGCATTCCACGATTCTGTGTCTAGAACAGAAAATGGTACAAGAGTGTCCAGGAGGTGACCAAGAGCCTTCAGGAGTCACTGGACACTGCCCCTGAGTGTTGCATGAGCCCTGTTTTGTTTCTGGGCACAAAACTCTTCAATTTGTTTATTTATTTCCAGTGCTGATGCCCCTAAAACCATTCCCACAGCAGAGAAGGCAGCAGCAGTCCTGACAGCAGCAGCATTCCTGCCTCAGGGAATTCTCCAGACACCTCCTCCGTGTGCTGGCTGAAACCACCTCCATCCCTGCCTGTCCTCCAACGTGCCAGAACCAGCAGAGCCCCTCGAGAGAAACACAACCCTATTTTCAGCAGTTCAACTTCCTATCTCATCTCTAATCTTAACTTTGCAAAATACTGTGAGAACAGCTCAGGAAATGGAAAATAAGTGCAGGTGCTGTGGGTGTAAAGGGCAACCAGCACCAACCACAGGCAGCTCTCTTCCACTTGTTTTTACAGCTCTCAGAATAAGATTTAAAATAATAAAGCAATTTTTCTTCCTTTTTTTCATTTATTCTCTCTTCCCAGCATGGCAGAGAAAAATTTCCTCCTCTGCCAGCAAGGAGGAGTTTCCTTCTAATCAGAACATTCCTAACACTGCATCCCTTGGTCCAGTTCAGTGTTTCTTGCTCTTCTTTTGCTCCTCTCTTTATTTACTGCTTTTACTCTTTTGCTATTCACCCACATGTTGATGCACCACACATTTCAGTCTATCACTCCCTTGTGGAAGAAGTTATCAATTAAAACACAGTTAAATTAGAAATTTTAAAAAAATGTGGTTTGCTTATGTATATTTTGCTTTGGAGAAGAATGAAATTAAACACTGCAATATTCCTGGAGCCCTGCAATGTTCCTGGAGCCCTGCATTGTTCCTGGAGCCCTGCATTGTTCCTGTGTCCTGCAGTATTCCTGGAGCCCTGCAATGTTCCTGGAGCCCTGCAGTGCCCAACGCTGGCTGGAGCAGCATCAGGGGCAGATTAGCAAGGAATTAATAATGAAAGCAGTTCCTGAGCTCAAATATGCCCAGCTATTTTTACAGCTATTTTTACAATGTCTAGACATGCAGCACCAGCTCATTCCTTATGGCTGGCTCTCAGCAGAGGAACAGAGTGAGGACTGCATCCTGTGCAAGGACCTTCCCTTTAAACCAACACTCCAAATTCTCTTGCAGGAATCTGAGCTGCAAAAGGGATGAGCAGGAGAGAGGGAGCAGTGTCTTTGCTCTTAGCAATGAACTTTTACTGAATTAAACCGTGGGCCAACTTTAATTTCAAGCCAAGCCAGACTGTCAGCTCGCTGGGAGAGCTCAGAGTCAGCACTCACTGCCTCCCCATCACCAGTGCAGAGTGCTGAGCTGCTCTGTGAGCAGCTCCTGGGCAGGGCTGGGTTCAAGGCTGAAACCTGGGCCTCTGACATTTGGAGAGGCTTTTCAGATCCAGGTGAGGCCTCACCTGGTTGCCTTCAGCACTGGAATTCAATTTCTGGCCTGAGTGTTGAGGAACAGTTCAGTAAATCTGGGGATGGACAATCCCAGTGCCACAATGCACCCCACATAGATTATTTCATGAAATCTGGGAATCCCATGAGTTGGAAGGGACTTAAAACACATCTCATCCCCCCCCTGCCATGGACAGGGATATCTTCCTCTATCCCAGGGTGCTTCAAACCCTTTCCAGCCTGGCCTGGGGCACTTCCAGAGGATGGGGCAGCCTCAGCTCCTCTGGTGACTTCTCTCATTTCAGCTGATGCGAGCAAAGTGGAGCTGAGTAAGAGGAAACCACTGCATAAAGGGCAAAAAAAGGCTGTGGAACTCCCAGGGCTGTGTGTGTGGGTGCCAGAGGAAACACCTTTCACACAGCACAGAGTGCACAGCACTGCTCTGTGTGTGAGCTCAGGGCAAACACCACAAACAGGGGCAGCTGCACTCCAGCTCCTCAGCTCACAGCAACAGCAGCTGGGAAGGGATGTGCTTTGCAGGGATCAGGAGTTGGGAAGGGATGTGTTTTACAGGGATCAGTTTGCTCTCCAGGACAGTTACAGTTCTGGTTGGGTTAGTGGCACCTGGATGGCTCACAGGAATAACCCAGCAGCATTTTAAGAGATCACAACTCAGCAAAAGACTCCACGTGGGAAATGTAACACAGCTGAGCTCTGCAGAACAACAGGCTGCCCAGAGAGGCTGTCACTGCCCTGGAACCTCTGCACTCTGCACTCCCATCCCAATATCCCACAGAGATCCCACACAAAGCCACATCCAAGTCCATTTCCACTGCCTCTGTCCCAGAAACCAGGCGTGGCTTTCAAAACTAAAAGCAAGTTTGAGCTGCCCTGTCCAAACCCCTGCAGAGCCTCTCCCATGAGCCCTGCAGGCCTCTGCTCCATCAGCAGGAATTCTGGACTCCAGGAGAGGGGCAGATCTTTGATCAGGAGCTGGGAGAGCCATGGCTGTGCTCTGGTGAGGTGACTGGATGGCCTGCAGGATCAGGAGCAGGGCTCACATGCCTGCACACTCCCCTTTCCCTTTCCCTTTCCACACACTCCCTGTGCAGTCTCCAAACCAGACTTTGTCCCTCTGGGAGCTGCAGCTCCACAGATGATGTAATTTGCTAATGAACAGATTTGTTGTCCCCTCCACGTCATTCCTGCCCTGTCACCCTGCCAAAGAGCAAAACAAACCCTGGGCAGGAGATAACCAGGATGAAAGTCTGCAGCACTTTGTGTCTCACGAGTGCAGGGCCGTGTGAGCACCACCAGGGATTGATAATGGATGGACCCAGCTCTGCACAGGGATCAGCAGAGCAGGAATCATCAGAATTCCACAAAGCAGGAGTTCTTCAGCCTCTCCTCTGTACTTACTGGTGGGCATTGTGCAAGTTTGTCAGCTGCCACCAACTGGACGTTCAAGTGTTTGCTCTGTGACTTCCCTCTGGACTTGATCAGTCGCTGCAGGACCTGCCAGGAGGAAAGGGCAAAAGGTGAGTTTAAGGATCATTCATCTCCCTAAAGCCCAGCCTGACATCCCCCTGAGGGATTACCAAGGGCAGAAGCTCTCCATAAAATACTGCCCTTGACTATCCCAAACCTTTCTGATAACCCTTCTGAGAACTTGGAACATTTCCCTCTGGATCACGTTTGAGCCCTTGAAAAATTTCAAATGCATTTCTGCTTTATCCTCCTTTAAGTCCTAAGTTATTTGTGACAACAGAGAAGCGTGAAAATTGTATTTATACAGAATTATCTGGATTGCTGGATGGACTGTAGCACACCAGCAGTACATTATGTCACTTTTTCTCCTTTTCAGGTGCAGATTCCACACTGGCCATTCCCACCCTGTCCTCCAGCTCCCTCCTGGATCTTAAGGTGAGGAATTACCTTTGGAGAGGACACCTTCACATGGACAATAATTGGTGCTAGAGATGTCTTGATAAGCTGTGCAGGGTGATTTATAGTGTCTGCATCCAGGACAACCAGCTGTAAGGACCTGGCCAGCTCAAAGATTCTTTCAATCTCACTCTGCACTTCAGCTGCAAAGGAGAACAAAGCAGTTGAAACCTCTGTGATAAAAACGTCCTCACCCACTTACTGTCACAGACTCCACATGTGAATTGATAGCATTGCCATAAAATAACCTGTTACCTGTCCCTCTAGTGCAAGCAGTCACTCAGGATGGCAGAGATTTGGAATTTGGGGTTTTTTTTTTACCAAATCCAACTCCTCTGACATCCTGGGAAGGTGTCCCAGAGAGCAGCATGTTGGAATGCATGTGATACACACAAATTTCCACCCTTGTGCAAGAAAGAATCACACAATCACAGAACCATCAAGGCTGGAAATCCAAGATCATGGAGTCCACATAAAAATTGCTCAGGTCACCGTTCCCCAGCAGTCCTGACACTGAGCAGAGGGCAGGACCCAAAGTCTCACAGCCAGACAGCAAAATTCAGCTGTAACTGCTCAAAATTAATCACAAAACTGGTCCCAGGGTCAGGAATGACATTTCCTTGGCTGGACAAGTGCAAGCTCTTTGGCTCCTTGTGATGTGGAATTAAAAGCACAGGGCTGGGAAGGAGGAGGAGCTGAGAGGCCAGCTCAGGATTATGCAGTAAAATGCTGCAGACACATTTAAATCTGCACCACTGCAGGGTCAGGCTGGAGATCAGGGCAAGGCTCTCCCCCAGAGGGTGCTGGCACTGCCCAGGCTCCCCAGGGAATGGGCACGGCCCCAGAGCTCCAGGAGGGTTTGGACAGCGCTCCAGGGATGCTCAGGGTGGGATTTTGGGGTGTCTGTGCAGGGCCAGGAGCTGGATCCACGATCCTGTGGGTCCTTCCAGCTCAGAGTGGAAGGCTGGACTCGTGTCCTGCCCCCCTGTGTGTAAGCACAGCCTGATTCCAGCTGTGCCAGGGCCTTACCTAGGCTGGACCTGGTGTTGGAGCGCTCAATGATGGCCCTCTTGCTGGGGTTGTTGAGCACAGACCTCTTGGCCAGGGAGATGTCAGCTGTCACTCTGGTTATGGATATCCTGCACACACAAACACAGGAGTGGGATTTCCACAGCCCATTTTCCACAGCCACGGCCCATTCCAAAGGGCAAACACAACCCAGCACGCTCAGGCACGTTTCCAGATGAGTTATGGCATCATTAAATGAACAGAAGTGCTGGGTGACTGGGATGTATTTCCTATTCCCTGAGCCCTGGGATGCAGTTCCTGCTATTCTCCTTAGTGCATTAATTAACTTTCCTCCTCCCAGCTCACTCATCTCCTGCATGAATTTACACAGTGTGAGTTATGTGAGGCTTGGGGCACCCAGAACAAGGGAGCTGCAATGTAGCAGCACTTCCTCAGAGTTACACCAGGAGTAAACCCAGCCCAGCTGACAGGGAGCTGTGCCAGGGCCTGGGATGAGCAGGAGGGAAGGAAGTGGAGCTCTCTGGGCTGCCTGAACTCAAGTTTAACTTCACTGCACCTCTTCAACTTAAGGCAAGTGATTTATTTACTTCATCTGTCAGTGAGTTAGAAAGACACAAAATGTTACAAAGCAAGGACCACACGATGCCTTCATGTAAAAAATCCAGTCAGAGGCCTAGAGGCCTGGGATGAGCCAGGGAAAATGGAAAGAAAGCAACCTGGGAATGACCAGCAGCTTCTGCACAGAACCTAAGATTTATGCAGCTCTAAGTGGAATTTTCAGCTGCAGGGTTAAAAAGAAGTGCAGTCATTTTTCTGCATAATACATAAATAAATGCAGACAGTGGAGGCCAAAAGTAAAAATGAGTTTAAAACAGAAATGAATGGACTGTGGGTCTTGGGCTCACTGGCCAGCAGGGGAGGTTGCAGGTACAAAGGAAGGAGCTGGCAAAGCCAAGGGAATTCAGAGGCAGGGAAGGAGTCAGGTCTCTCTGATGCCTCTGGAAAGGCTCTTCCTTGGCACTCAGCTCCTTCCTTGGTAACGTGGACCTCTCCCAGAACTGCAGAAGAGATGGAAAGAAAGAAAGAAGAAAGAAAAGGGAGGGAGGAGAAAGACCACAAAGCCATGAAAGTTGGCAGAAGGACCAAGAAGCAGCTTTTTCCTGAGTTCCTCAGAGCTAAAATCAATGGTCTCAGGCTGCTGGTGGCACTGAGCTGAAATTTCACACTCCCACCTGATCCAGCTGCCAATACTGCTGATGGAATTAGGACTTCCAGAAAATCACTTGAGCTGAGCAGCTCGGGACAGGGCAGGAGAGGAGAGACTTTGCACAGAAGTTGATCATTAAATGTTCTCTCTGAGCTGTTCAGGGATCAGTTCAGCACTGCCACCTCCTCACTCCTAAAATCCATAAATCCTGCTCCAGCTCTTCTACAGAACATCATTTCCCCCTCCCTGGTGGTTTGGGCATTTCAAACCTGGCTGTGTTATGTGCTACCAGAACAGCCTCTTTTCCCAGCTGGAATATTCTGAACTCACTGGGAAGGGCAGAACATCCCAAAGATGCAGCAGACACCTGCAAGGACTGAGGTGATGCCATGGACCAAGCCAGTGCTCCTAGCAAGGAAATCCAAATTATCCTCTACAGCTCACCAGGAAATGCTCCAGCTGAAGATGAACCCTTTGAATTGTTTTTCTGTTCTTTATTTCTCAGCATTTCCTTCTTCCAACCACCCTTTCCAGTATTTTTGCCTACTTAAGGCAGTCAAAATAAAATCTTATATAAGGAATATTTTAGAGTTGATTTTTCTGAGGTGTTGGGAAGACACTGAGACAGAATTCTTGTGATCTTGTGTTAAATCCTAGCCCAGCCATGGCAGAAATGCAGACATGTGCACCCCTAGTAACCCTTGAGCTGTGTCCCACTCTTCAGTGGTGACACAAAGCCAGAAAATCAGCTTTGATCATGCAGCAAACCCTCTGGCATGAAAAAAAGAAAATAATTGACTGAAATGTTAGTAACACATGGGCAAAGCAGCATGAGAAGGACAGAGTTTCTCACCTCCCATCAAACCTGTGCTTCAGGAAGTCAAAGAGAGCTTTCTGCATCATGTCTGTCACCTTGGCAGAGGGGAGAAGATTGAGCAGGGGGATGGACAGGGAGAGAAAGAAGCCAAAAGGAAGGAAAGAGGTGAGTAGAAGGCAGGGATACAGCCAACAATCCACACCCTTGCTGGGCAGAACCATCCCAGTGCCACGTCCTGCCACAGCAATAAATCCCTGGGAGTTTCCTGAGTCACTGCCCCGGGTGCAGAGCTGTCCCTGGGTGTGCTCCTGAGCCCTGCACATCCAGCACTGCTCCCAGACTCACAGCAGGGCACAGCCACGGGGATGTGTGCTGGGCAGGGCTCTGGGCACTGCTACAGTGGGCTGCAAACCCCAGGGAGGAGAGCTGTCCTGCTGGGCACTGCTCTCACAGAGGGGTGACAGCAGAAAAATGGGCTGCTCCCACTGCTGGGCCTGGGAGCACAGCTGAGCTGCCCAGCCCAAGAGCTGCCCTCTGATTTCTGAGCAGCTCCTTGTGCTTTGCAGGACAGCTCAGGCTGACAATTATTACCTGCCAGGCCAGGCAGCAGCTTCATCAAAGCCCCCAGGCCTCTCTGCCAGTTTATTTCCCTCTTTCCATCTGAATCCTTCAGCATTTAGCCAGGAAAAACAGTCAAAATAAATGACCCCAAATATGATCAAGAATTTTTGTTATTGAACTTAATATTCTGTGTTACCATTTCCACACATTTGTATGTTCGAGGTGTTGTGTTTGGTGTAGTTCTATTCAAAAAAACAGACAGGGTGGCAGATTTGAAGAGGTTTCTATGGACAAACAGCCTCCCTCCCCTCCAAACTCCAGAGGTAAATTGATCTGTGGTGCAGCACAGAGGGAATTCACTCCTGTCAAAAAACTTCCCATCAAATTAAAAGGCAGAGAGCAGAACATGAAGTACCTGCTCTGCTGAGCTGCACCTTCAGTCACTCTCACTAAAAACAATGCCAGAACACTGCATTATGCCAGGCCTGTCACCTCCCAAAAAGAACTATTCCAATATGTTTAATAATATCCTATACATTACTGACAACATTAATTAAGCTTAATGAAGTGTACCTTTGATTTTATGTTCATTTAGTTCCTGGTTCAGCACTTCCCAGATGGCTGAGCTCCCTGAATTGCCCTGCTAAAAGGCTCTGCTTGTTTTAGCACATGGTAAATGCTCACTTGAACCTGCAGCAGCCTAAAAAAGCTGTCCTGGTTATCTGGGCATGTTATCCTGCCCACTCCCACCTGGGCAATCTTTTAGGAGGGTTAAAGGTTTCTTTGCAAAATAGTTGAATTTATTAGTAAAGTGAAAAAAGGAGAACAACAAGGAAGCTCCTTCCAATGTTTTGCTAATTAAGTTCAAAGCATGGGCTGGTTTGATGAACATTTTTCCTGCGTAGAGTCCAGCTCATTAATTTGACTTCTTGTAGCAGACACAAATTCTCTTTTTCACTTGATTTAATCAGGAATGAGTGCACTGAAAAGAATGGATTTGCACTGTGCTTAAAACAGTACAAGTCAGAAGTAACTCTTACCTCTTACAGAACATTTTGGTGATTATTTACGCTAAATCACTTGAAATTATCACAAACCAGTTTAAACCAGCCACACACGGAATTACTGAGGATGATCAGAGTTAATGAAAGTTGAATTAATTGCAAACACCTCAGTCCATACCTCATAGCCTTTGAGTGATGGGCCCACCAACACCACAGGTCTCATTGATGGCACTACATCATAGGGGGGAATATGTTCTGTCTAGAGGGAAAAAACAACCCTTCAGATCATCAGTCAAACAAACCCATAGGGAAATCCTGGCAATTATGAACTAGGAGGAAATCAAGTGGAAACAAAAGCAGTACTTACCACTTTTTGTTTCTGTTTTGCTAGAAGACCAAATGAGAACTTGGTTAAAACACACCCAGGCAACCAGAAATCCCTTTGCCAAAGCACATAGATTTCTGTCTGAGCACCTCCCTCTGCTCAGGCCTGACCAAAGTGGGCAATCTGTGCATTAAACTGGGCATCCTATATATTAAACTGGGAAATCTGTGCATTAAACTGGGCATGATATATATTAACTGGGAAATCTGTGCATTAAACTGGGCATCCTATATATTAAACTGGGAAATCTGTGCATTAAACTGGACAGTCTGCATTAAACTGGGCAATGTGTGCATTTACCTGGTCATTCTATATATTAAACTGGGAAATCTGTGCATTAAACTGGGTATTCTGTATATTAAGCTGGGCATTCTGTGCATTAAACTGGGCATTATATACATTTAACTGGGCAATCTGTGCATTAAACTGGGGAGCTGCCAATGTTCCCAAGGATTTTTCCCAGCCCTCAGCAACTCCTGCAGGCTGGGAATAGCTGTCCTCCTCCCCTGTGCATGCAAAAACTTCACTGGAAAACATCTCAGTAACTCAGCAAAGGGGACAACCTGCATTTCTCATGTAGGGTTTCTAAACAGAATTATTAGCAAGGGTTTCCTTGAATAAATCCTGTCTTACCTGTGGCTGTAGGTGTGGCTCGAAATGTGCCAGAAACCATCTCTCCAAGGCTTGAAGAAGAATTGCCACTGGATTTCCTGCAGCAGCAGAAAGACCCCCATTAACACCAGGCACCCCGAAACGTGGGAGGTTTTGGGGAGGAATTGTCCCATGAGGAATCACAAGGTCATACAAGCATAAATGACTCTAACTACAAAAGCTAAATATTAAATGTTTTATCATTATGATATGGAATTTTATCATACAAATCCAGGAGCATGTCACTGAACCCAGTAATTTCTCTGTATATTGAGATCCACTGGCTGCCCCTGAAGCTGTGTCAAAAATTGTAGAAGAAATTTGGATGCTGTTCAACCATTCTGAAAGCATTTCCCAGGTTTATCTCCCAGACCTTTTTCCAGGGATTTGCAATCTCCAGGTCTGGCAGGGTGGAGATTCAAAAACCTCAGGCTGGAAGATGAAGAATAAAGGATGGCAAAGCTGATCTTACAAAGTCTGGTTTGGGCCAAAATGGAGAGAAAAGGAAAAAAAAAAAAAGGAACAAAAAACCCACAACCTAAGCAAAGCTGGGAAAAATCTGGCAGACTTTGAGCCCAAGTTGACTTAAGGCACACAAAACTCTCAGGAACTCCTATCATTATCCCTCACTGCTCTTCCCTGAAGTCAAACCCGTTTTTGTTTCTCATCACCGACATCTCCGCAAATCCGTACCCCCACCGGGGATCCCAAACCCAGCGCTGCAAACGCCCTGCAATAAAGCAGCAGCTGTGACCTCTGGAGATAGGGGGTCTCCAAAGTGCCCGGGCTGAGGAAGGATGGGAGGGGGTTTGCAGAGGCCAGGCGTGCTCACCCTCCGTGGAAGCGGCCCCTCTTCTGCTCCTGCTGGATGCGGATGTTCTCCAGGCGCAGCGGGCTCGGGATGAAGCCGATCTCGCAGCCCTCCTTCACCAGCCTCCCTATCCACCAGTCGTTGTTGTACTTCTGCAACACAGCGAGGCTCCTGCCCACTCCAGCTCCCGAATTCCCTCCGAGGTGTTACAGCAGTGCAGGGTCGTGGGGGACAGAGCCACGCCTACAGCTGTCAGCTCCAGCTGCAGGCAGGCCTGGGGACCCTTTGATTTTGGTTACAGTGCATTATACACTTTTCTTTGCTGAGCATCTTAAGAACCAATCTATACCTTTACTTTTACCTACAGCCTATCATGACTACTATCATTAACATATTATGGCCAATACTATCCAATCACACGAGTTAGTATGTTACAGTTTAAGATTAAAGTTGTTTAGTTTTCTTGCAGCGGAAAATTCTTAAACCTTCTTTCTACTTGCCACACCCAACATGTCTTGTTTGCCTGTGGTAAAAACATCTTTTTGTTTGTGGTCAGCTTATCCTTTGCTCAAAGTCATAAAGCCTCTTTCCAGCTTGACATAACCTTTGCCTTCTTAGCTGTCCAGCAAGACTGGCTCAGCAATCCTCAATTTACACATCTGTAATTCTTCTAGATAACAACTTGCTTCCATCTCTATTTCGTTCTCAGGTTCTGCATCAGAGAGCTTTCTGCCAAGCACACATATCTGTGAGACTTTCTTGTCAAAATTTCATCCTTCCCAAGTTACCCACACTCCTTAAGTCCACTCTGGATAATGAACCAGGCTCATGTGTGAGAGCAGAGCACCGAGGCCGTTTCCCCTCATCCTGTCCCTTGCTGATTTAATTTCAAGGTTGATTTAATGAGCAGAACCCATTTCTTTGAGCTGAGGCCACCACACAACCTCCCAGCAGCAAACATAAAAATAACACCTCCAGCTTCCCATCAAATATTGCTTGTCATATTTAATGGTCTAGACAAAAGATCACCACTTTCCCTTCCTCCTCTCCAGGTATTTGTAGGAATGTTATTAACAGGTTATGACAGATGAAGAAAAATTCACCTTTAGGAAGAAACCTCAATATACACCTAAAGCATAGCATTTTTTCATTGACCTTTAGTAACACATATTCTTCTGCTTTATTTAAAGTCTGGTCTGTCCCTAATGATGGCAAAATGAAAAGCAGAATCCTGGTAGATATTGGAGTGGAAAAGGATCTGTTGTAGCTGCTGGCAGCAGAGCTTTTGAAGAAAAGTATCTGAAAAGCCTCTCCTCTGTTCTGCTTCATTAGGCAGCTGGGTGTTCAAAAGAAACATTGCTTTTCACTACTGGCTCTGGAGTCATTAAGAGCAGCACGAGTGAATGGGTTTTGTTTGCCTGCCTCGAGGAAAAAGCCATCACAGAGATCTCATCTTCGAGATCGTCCCTGCTCCTGGCTCCACATTTGCAAGCACTTCAGCTCCTGCAGGGACACAGAAACACCGAGGCCCTGCTGTCAAAGGTGCAGCAGTGCCTGGTGATGACTCTGAAACACAGAGCCTCAGCCCTGAAAAATAAATGGGTTTTTATCAACCCAGATATCTGAACATTAGCCCAATCATAAATATTAGCATGTAATAAAAACTAAGGGAATACAATCCTCATATGCTGAGAAACCTCTTTACCCTCTTTAACATATATTTAGGCAAGAGGCTCCATGATGTGATCATTCCAACTAAGTATTTATTCCTCCTGCTGCTCTGACTTTGATTCACACAGTGGCAGTGAGCAAAGCTTTATTTGAAGTATGTTAAGTTACACAATTACTTCCAGTCTGTGAACCAGACAAATCCTTCAGGATTCAGCATCCTGCTGCTGGAAATGAGTGAACTGAGAGGTTGTGGAGTCTCCTGGATCCCTGGCAGTGCCCAAGGCCAGGCTGGACAGGGCTTGGAGCAGCCTGGGACAGTGGGAGGTGTCCCTGCCCAGGGCAGGGTGGCACCGGATGGGCTTTAAGGTCCCTTCCAACCCAAACCAGTCTGACTTTACAAAACCAATCCCAGCAAAACCTGAGTGCCAAGGGCACTGCCTGATCCACTTTGGCTCTAAAGGTGCAGCCTGACCGTGGGAACCTTTCTTCATGGACCTCTGAGTGATGCCTCCAGGCATGGGATCAGAATCAGCCCCTCTGGAGAGGGACCTGGGACAAAGCATGGAGGGACAGGACCTAGGGAATGGCTCCCACTGCCAGAGGGCAGGGATGGGTGGGATTCTGGGGAGGAATTCCTGCCTGGGAGGGCGGGCAGGCCCTGGCACAGGGTGCCCAGAGCAGCTGTGGCTGCCCTGGATCCCTGGCAGTGCCCAAGGCCAGGCTGGACAGAGCTTGGAGCAGCCTGGGACAGTGGAAATGTCCCTGCCCATTTAAGGTCCCTTCCATCCCAAACCAGCGTGGGTTCTGCTGAGAGCCCCTGAACACACAAATGCCAAGGCTGCAGTGAGGAACACAGGATTTATCTGCATTAGGTCATCCCCTCCCCTCTGTCACTCTGTGTGTGGGAGGAGCACGTTCCCTCCCCTGGTTGCCATGCCCATGATTCCTTCTGCTCTGTCAGGAATTGTTGCCATTTCATCCTCCCTCCCCTGGTTGCCATGCCCATGATTCCTTCTGCTCTGTCAGGAATTGTTGCCATTTCATCCTTTAAGCAGGCACACAATGTATAGTTTGGAGGAGACAGATGAGACATACAGGGCACAGCCTCAAAATAGCAGCTCCTCACTCACTGCCTCTGCTCCATCCTGCCAGAGGGTGACCTGACTTTGTACCCAGCTCAGCAACATTCCAAAACCTGGAATCACTGAAAAACAAATCCTGCCAAGCCTTTTTTGCAGCGTGGGGAGCCATTCCCCAAATCCTGCTGAGTTCCAGCTCCAGGGAGGCTGAGCTGACAAACACCAGTACCCAGATGGTTTCCAGCTCAGTGGCAGTGTGATCCCTGGTTTTTAGACCTTGGGAGACAACTGATGGAATGCCAAGACATGGATTTGGGACACTTGTCTGGAAAAATGTACAAGGCAGCATGACAGGAGCTTGGAGTGTGCAACTCAGTCAGTGTCCTGACAATAAAGGTGGCCATGTCCAGGAAATCCAAGATTAAAAACTGGAGAAAGGGAATTTTCTGCCTTTCCCTCTCAGGGAGAGGGGGTGTGAAGCAATTCCCTGTTCCAGCACCAGAGGAGGGGCAGCAGCAGGTGTTTTCCTCCTGAATGTGCTCTGTCTAAGGGAGATCAGTGCTCTGGAGTGATGATGAACACGTGTTCAAAGAAAGACACAGATGAGCACTGAACACCCCAAAATAAACCCAAAATGCAGAGATGAAAAAGTGCTTTTGCAAGCTGCAAGCCTCTGTACCAATCCACAGCACAACAGGGGGTTATGCAAATGTGGAGGGCTCACTTCAGATAAAAAAATTGCATAAAATATGCTCAGCATGCAATAAAATGCAATTTTCTCTACCAAAGCCATACTCAGGGCTCATTTATCCCATTTTTCCCCTTATTTTTGCATCTGTCCTCTTCAGGATTTTCTTTGCTTACTGCATTATCCTAAGTGTTACTTCCTCTCTGGAAGGGAGCCTATCTGGTGTTTTTTGGAAGACCTGGCATGACCTGGTGCTGCTCCATGGAATCCTTAGTGCTCCACGGAATCCCTTTCTCCTGCACCATCCTGATCCATCACAAACTGGTTCTGATGAAAAGAATCTGAACCCACCACTTTAAAGGGTATTATTTCCTTCCTGTGTGATGAAATTCCAACATGTTGGCAACACCAAGTGCTCCAGAAGGGCAGGACAAGCACCCCAGGGTGCAGGAACTCCACGAGGGATGAAGAACCAGCTCCTCCTCACTGTGCCCTCTTGGGTATGGTTCAGCTGATCAAATCAAAGCCCTTGGCCTGTAGAAAGATTCCCTTTCCCATCCCCTTTTGCTGGGTTTTACCTCTTTAATGTGGAGGAAGTCCTTGGCATCGAAGGAGATGGCAGTGCTTGGGACAGGAACATCTTCATCCAGAGCCCCACAGTAACTCACGTTGGTCTTGACAGCAAATGCTACTGGTTTGGACTAAAAACAGAAAAAAAACCACATGAAAAACACTGGGAACTTCTCATCCATAAAAATTCAGCCCTAATGATTTCACCCAGGCCAGCAGAGCTCAGCTCCCTGGAGAATATCCCCATTTAGAGGAGAATATTTACAGTAAATTCCCCTAACACCTTCTCTGCAGATACTTTGACTGGACTGCCAAAGTATTTCAAAAGAAAGTGTGAATTCCACCAGCTGGCCCATGAATTAGAGGGAAGAACCCACCTTGGCCCTCTCCAGCTGGATGGCTGCTTGCTGCTCCCTTTCCTGGCGGATTGCTTCCCTGTCCTCTTCCAAAGAGACATCAGAGTCTGAGGGTCTGCTCGTGTACGAATCTGCTGAGCCCTGAAAGGAAAGCCAGGTCACCAAGAAAACACAGGTAAGGAACAGAAACCCCCTCCCCAGTCAAATTTAAAAAATACTTTAAAAGTAACTGGTTCCTTCGTATTTTTTGGAGTGAGTTTTACAAAGACAAAAATGCTGAGAAAACCTCTCTCCTTCACTTTCTTACTGACACAGTAAAATCCAGCTCAGCTCTGGGCACTGTCCAAAAGTCTTTACAATATTCATATCCTGTTTGACAGCCTCAGACTCAGGATTGTCAAGGGTTAGGTCACATCAAATATAATTAAGGAATTACAAAGCTTGGCTTGAATCATCCCTCCCCATGAAAATGCTCTGTTGTGTAAGGGCTTTGTTCTCATTCACACAGAGCTTTCTTCCGGGCTTCCAGGGGGGAAAAGTGGCAAAAATGACATTATTAAAGCTGCTCAACAGCTCTGTATTGATATGACACTAAAGCAGCATGTTCAGGCAGCAGCAGGGAGCATCAGCCTGCAATGGGGAAAGAAGGTGCTGCCACAGTTGGATTTCTGCCATTTTTTGGACATTTTTCAGGATACCTGGCAAGCCCTGAAGTGTGGAGTGGCTCCTCTCTTTATAGAGACCAGCCTGACTCCAGCATCCCACTGGGGCCAGTGCGTGGGGCCAGTGGAAAAACAGAGCTTTAACCTTGCAAAACAGAGAGTATTTACTCCTGATCAATCTGTGGCTCTCTGTGTTCCAACAGAGCCACTCAGAGAATTATATCCTTTTTTTTTTTTCTTACATTGATTTATATCCTGCAGCACAGGCACTGTAGCAGTCAATATTCTTACTGTCCATGTAAAGGCACATATTCTTAAATATTGCTGTGGATCCCTGTCTACTGCTGTGGATCCACGTCCATCCCTGTGGATCCACATCCATCCCTGTGAACCCATGTCCATCCCTGTGAATCCACATCCATCCCTGGGAATCCATATCCATCCCAGTGGATCCACATCCATCCCTGTGGATCCACATCCCTCAGGATTCTGCTGGCTCAGAACCACTGATGAGCCTGTGCTCTTTCCTTGTTCCATACTCATCTGGGGAAAGGCAGATTTTCTCCAGGCCAAGAACAGGCTTTGCCAACAGGAGTTTCACCCACAGCCGTGATTTCAAACACAGCAGAAAATTCCTTCCAGGACACCTTGCACCCAGGGAAAGCTGGAAGGGCTGGGAAGATGCAGAGTTCAGGGTCCTGAGCTGGAACAAGTGCAGCATCCCCAGGCTGAACAGTGGCATTAGGAGCTGGCAGCAGCTCAGCTCTTCCCAGCTGGAAAGCTGCACATCCTGCTCTTCCTTCTGCTTCCTCCAGGATGGAGCAAGAGCAGAAACTCGGCAGCCACAGCGCCTGGCCAGGCCTCCCGCAGACCCCTCTCAGTGCCTGAGCCCCCTTTCCATGGGGAAATTCCTGCTGTGCCCAGAGCTGTCCCCAGCACAGGGACGGGCACTGCCCTGGCTGTGTCACACCGGGGCTGGGGCACCGCTGGTTTTTTACTCACTCAGGTCTGATGTGATCCAGCCCAGCTCAGCGAGGGAATTTAACCTCAGTGAGGGAACCCAATCCCCGTGCTGGACACGCAGTGCCCATGCTGGTTTGCACTGGTGCGTGCTGAACAGTGACTTACTTGCTGCTGTCAGAACAAAGCAGCCTCAGGCAGAGCAGCTGATGCTGCCAGGCCACCCCCGGCTGCTCTCCGTGCCAGGCTGAGCCGTGCCCGTGTGCCAAGTGCCAGGGATTGGTACAATCACAGCCGCATGATCCCGGCTCTCCCAAGTCATTCCCAACATCCAGTGCCCTTATCTGGAGGATGCAGCCCCAGGACTGTGACTCACAGGGTGCTGAGCTGCAGCATCACACTGAAAATCGGGCAGCATTCCGCAAAAAGCAGCAAGAGGGGCAGAAAAGGAGCCAAACTCGTATTGAAATTTTGGGTTCTGTTTGAAATGTTTGATTGGAGATCAGGTTTATTGCCAGAAATATTGTGGAATATTGACAGAATATTGCCCAACAATCCAACACAAATACTGCTGTCTGCTCAGCACCAAGTGCAGTGAGTTCTGCTCTGACAGCTCCTACTTGCTGAAACTGCAATAGGGAATGAGAGGAAAGGAGAGAGGAAAGCCATTTCCCATCTTTTTTTTGTACATCAGGATGTTCCTGAAGGGAGAATGTTTTAATGGAAAAAGTGGTCAGACACTGGCAGGGGCTGCCCAAGGAATCTCCATCCCTGGAGGTGTCCAGGGAAGGACTGGATGTGGCACTCCGTGCTCTGGGCTGGGGACAAGGAGAGGGTTTGGGCACAGCTGGGACTCGATCTTGGAGGGCTTTTCCAACCTTGGTGATTCTGGGATTCTCTAAAAAGACCCTTTAACTTCTTTATTTATTATTGTATTTATTATTATCAAACGACCAGCAGCAGCCTGGTCATCTGGGGCTATCACCTGCACCCACAGTTTCACACCTAACATTTGAGGACCAATAATCAATCCCACCCTTACCTAACCCCAGTCCCACAACCCTCTGGGAAACAGAGGAACTTTGTCAAGTGGGGCTTCAGTGAGTTCAAGTGACACCAGATTTGGCAATTTAAAAGAAACAGGCTTTTCCAGATAATTACATTATTCAAGGCAATGAAAGACTCGCTGCTTACTTCACAGCCTTTATACTTTGAGCTCCTGTGAATTCATTTTTTGTGCAATTTATTATTTATTTTCTCCCTCTCTCATAAACTGTAATTCAGCTTAGCTAAAAACGTGGAGGTTTGAAGCAATCCCAAAAAGACCAGGGGGAAGGGTAAAGCGTACAGAACAGTGGCTCTGCTCATTTTTATTCTCCTGCTCACTGACTGGTCTTGCACATGAGGCTGCTGGATGATGTGCCAGGGTGGAAAGGGTGACACAATATTCCTGCTGAATGGGGATGCCCCAGCATTTTAGGGAGGAGGAGGTGACAAGAATCCTCTTCCTGGACACTACAACATCCAGCCTTTGTGCTCACTGAAGGAATAATCAACCTTTAGCTGTTACAGCTGAAAAATAAAGACTTACTGAGCTTGCAAATAATTTTTCCCCAAGTGCCATAAATCCACAGCTCCGGATTGCTCACCCTCCATCCCTAAGGAATGCTCTGTCACACTGCTAGGGCAATTAAAGCAGCAATCCATTAGCAGCTCCAATCAGCCAGACGACAGCCAGCCTCTCCTGAAAAGATTTAGGGTGCTGTGGGTCCATCCCAACCGGGAGAGCCTTTGGGGAAACATCCCTGCTCACAGAGAGCTCCTGCCCTCTCCATCGGGCCAGGCAGAGCCTCACTGCAGCAGCCCATCCCTGGCACTCCTGTGCCCTGGAATGAGCAGGCACAAAGGGAAGCAGCCCCCTCCCTGGCACTCCTGTGCCCTGGAATGAGCAGGCACACAGGGAGGCAGCCCCCTCCCTGGCACTCCTGTGCCCTGGAATGAGCAGGCACAAAGGGAAGCAGCCCCCTCCCTGGCACTCCTGTGCCCTGGAATGAGCAGGCACAAAGGGAAGCAGCCCCCTCCCTGGCACTCCTGTGCCCTGGAATGAGCAGGCACAAAGGGAAGCAGCCCCCTCCCTGGCACTCCTGTGCCCTGGAATGAGCAGGCACTGGGCACACAGGGAGGCAGCTGTGCCAGGCTCTGTGCTCAGCCCTCTGGGAACAGGAGGGATGGCAGTGCAGAGCACAGAGCTCCCCCAGGCAGCCAATGACTGGGAAAGTGGAATTGGGATAATATCCCAGCTGGAGACAGCCTGGACTGCTTCACCCTCTGTCCCACCCTCTCCTCCTGTTCTCCTCTCACTTCCTCCCCAACACCAACCCCACCTAGCACCTCCCAGCTTCCCCACCGGGTTTTGGATACTCAGGGCAGTCTCATCCTGCAAGACCACCAAATTCCCACAGATCCCAAAGGTCCTGTTCTGATGCCAAACTCAGAGATTAACCAAACAGCTGAACCAGAGGCTGCTCCAAAGCTTTTAAATTGGTCAGGAGCTCAGCTAAACATATTTGAGCAGACATGGGATCATGGATCCCAGACTGGTTTGGGCTGGAAGGGAAAGGTCAGCTCATCTCCTGCCATGGCAGGGACGCCTTCCACAAGCCCAGGGTGCTCCAAGCCCTGTCCAACCTGGCCTTGGGCACTTCCAGGGATCTTCTCTGGGAAACCTGTGTTAGAGCCTTACTACCTTCCCATAAAACATTTCCAGTTCCCAATCTCCCACCCATCCCTGCCCTCTGGCAGTGGGAGCCATTCCCTGGGTCCTGTCCCTCCATGCCTTGTCCCCAGTCCCTCTCCAGCTCTCCTGGAATCCCTTCAGGCCCTGCAAGGATCTCTCCAGAGCCTTCTGTTCCCCAGGCTGAACACCCCCAGCTCTCCCAGCCCAGCCCCTTCCCTGGCAGGAAGCTTCCATCAGCCCATCCTCCCTTTCCCCCCAAGACAAATCCATCACAAACTGGAGCCTTAACTTGGAAAAAACCCAAGTATCCCCAGCCCTCTGCAAGTACCCAGGAGAATCGAGGCCACATCCCTCCCTGACGAGTTTCCAGAGACCTGACAGAGCTCCTGACACAGCACAAGGAGAGCACACAGGCACGGGGATGGCTGCAGGGCCATATGCTGCCATATGCCACGGATGTTCCAGAAACCATTTACAACACCCCACAAAACCCACAGGAGAGTTATTCCCTGGGGAAGCAGCTCACTCCAAGCCGCAACACGAAGATCTCCAAAGTCCAGGTGCACAAAGCAGGTTTAACTCACAGGTTACTACCAGAAGTACGTCGTGGAGATGGGGGTCACCGAAAATAAGCATTAACTCATTTTTACATGAAAACAAGAACCAGAAGTCGAGAATTTAAGAAACCCCCACATTTTGAATACCAGTGGCCACCACAGTTGGTGCTCACCTCATCCCAGCACTCAGGGAGGGCAGCTAAATTTAATTACCGGGCAGGTGATGTAATTAATGAAAAGGCAAACACAAAACAGTGGGGATCTCTTCCTTTGGCGTGAAAACCTCGCTGTGCTGCAATGGAAACCGGGGCCAGGAAAATCTGTGTGTGCCCAGTAAAATACTGCAGAGTCCTGCCCAGGCTGGAGGGAGCGTTCCACGGGAGCTGCAGCAGGAGCAGCAGGAGAGCACAGCATCATTCCCACGTGGAAAGGGGTGTAGATCACACCTGCAGCACACCTCCTGCTTTTCTTTAATGTTCTCTGGAATTTTTAACATCCCACTCCAATTACGAAATCCATTCCAGCTACTGTAATGTTAAACAGGGAGGTCCAGGAGCAGACAGCTCAGTGGGACTTTTCCACAGATTCCCACGTGGATGTGGCACTGGAAGTGCAACCAGGACCAGGTTCAGTTCCCAAGCAAATTATTCTCTTGCTGAATCCCCAACACACACAAGGCAGCTGCACAAACGCTTGGCACTGAGTTGTGATTTCAAAATCAAATGCTCAGCAATTATTTCCTTCTATATGTTTGGTAAATTTATTTAAGACAACTCATTAGGTGTCTCAGCAATTTGGAAATTACTAGGTAGTTAGTTTTTTTTTCTTTGGGAATACTAATTGTTAGAAAATAGGGCAATTCTTCCAACATTTCCTGATCTCTGTTTTTTTTTTTTTTACCCTGGATTTCAAATCTTGCAGTCTATCTCCTTTCTCCAGCTGCCTTCAGTTCAGCACAGATTGTGTTGCTACATTTAAGAAACAGAGTTTAAAAAAATACTGGTAATATATATCTCTATTTACTGCCAAAATACTCCCATCTCTTTTGGTAATGTTCAAATGAACATGCAAGGCACAAGATTTTGCTTAGCAGGCACTGCAGGTACACACAAAGCTGGAGGGAGTGATTAGAGAATAGATGAGCTGCTCTGAACTTTTCCTTTTCACAGGTGAAAAATGCAGATCTTCCTCCACAAAATAACACCCAAAGCACTTTTCCTGCAGTCTCAGAGCCAAGGGACAGGTGAGGATCACAGCCAGAGGGATGGCTACGGGCTCAGGGGGTTTTCACCCAACAAAGTGATCCAAATTTGAACACACAAACCTTTCAAATTCCATGGTTTTGTTCACCACAAAGCAGCAAAGATCTGCCTGGGAACGCTCTGATCTGTGCTTTATTCCAAATGCAGGTTGTGACACCTGGGACTGAATCAACACCTGAACACCTCCAGCCTGAATTTTGCTTCACCCTCTGCAGCTGGTCCCTCTTTTTCAGGAAAGCTATTCAGCAGTCCCAGGAGAGGAAAAAAGGTGCTGTTTTTCCATGATAAAAGGCTCCAAACTAAAGCTGCAACGGCACAGAGACACTGCTTTATTTTTTCTAATTACTTCAGCTCTTGAAAGCATTGAATGATCTTCCCAAAGCTCTGGGGAAGCTGCTGCTGTTGGGTTTGATGAAACCTGATAATAAAAGTGCACCTGGTATCCTAAATCAGCTCTCCTGTGAGGAGGATGCTCTGTGTCTGTCCCACATAACACGTTGGGAAGGCAAGAACGTTCCGTAAGTCTCCAGGAAAAAAAAAAAAAATTACAAATACTGCCCCCAAACGAAACTTAATCATCCTCCCAAGTACACAGGCATCTGTGGCTGCCATATGTGGTCTGCCACAGCAATCCCTCAGACATGCAGCCTTCAGCCAGGAGGTGCTGGAATAACGTGGTGTGTTCCTAAACCACCCTCCAGTCACCCTCCTGTGCTGGCTGGGATGGAGAGCTGCTGCTCACAGGGGTGGATCACTTCTTACCAAAAAAATAAAAATCACACCTCCAGCTAGTTCCTTGCTACTTCAACAGGGACATTTAGCTTGGGATCTGCAAGAGGATGAGCAGATTTCTCCTCTCATTTCACTCTGCTCCAGTTTATTTCCCTTTTGGTTTGATGTAGCTTAGCTTGGTTTGCTCTCCCTGGGGCTCTCCCGTCACCAGATCCCATTTGGGAGAACCAGGATGTGCTGGAATCTGAAATGCAGGGAACTCTCAGAACTTTGGGCCTGGAAGCCAAAGTTCAGAATTAAACCCAGGATTTGGTCTGAGACCTTGGAAAAGGTTTCTAAACTTCGGTGTTAGAAGTGAGAATGTGGATTATAGTTTAACGTTGAGATACATTAAGCAGAAGAAAGTTTAGAGTTTTAGAGTTTAAGTTATAGAAAAAATAAAAGTATTTACAAAGGTAACAAGGAGTTTAGAAGGCAGTGCTGTAGGTCTGTGTGTCATAACATGACTGGCTAAGAAAGCTTACACGAGTCCATAAGATATTTAATGATTGGGTCAAAAACATAAATATCCTTGTTGGCAGTGCTTTATTGGTCAATAAATCTTTAAAAAGTTGTGTAACTGAGGGTTTTGTGACCTTCTGAGCCATGCACTGAAGATGTGAACCAAATTCACCCTTCCTGCCTGTCTAGAAGAGAAATAAATCACATCACCTAAAAAAATCAGAGGTCCCATCTCTAACTCACTGAAATTCCTTCACAAATCCCCACAAGGATGACCTGTGCCAAGCTGGGACTGCTCTCAGACACCACAGAATCCCAGAATCCCTGACTGGTTTGGGTTGGGAGGGGATCTGAAATCCATCCAGTGCCACCCCTGCCCTGCCAGGGACACCTCCCACTGTCCCAGGCTGCTCCAAGCCCCTCCAGCCTGGCCTTGGACATTCCAGGGATCCAGGGGCAGCCCCAGCTGCTCTGGGAATTCCAGCCCAGCCAGGAATTCCCAGTTCCCAATCTCCCATCCATGCCTGCCCTCTGGCAGTGGCAGCCATTCCCTGGCTCCTGTCCCTCTCCCTCACTTTGTATCCCTTCAGGGTACTGGAAGGCCACACAGAGGTGTCCCCAAAGCCTTTTCTTCTCCAGGCTGAACAAAGGAAAAAATTCAGTTTATTCTCCCGGAGGACTGATCAGCAGCACCCATTCATTAGCTGAAATGATTTTTCCCCTTCCCAACAAATAAAACCAGCCCATCTCTTTGAAGCACACATGGAACACTTCAGTCCCCCAAGCAGGGATGTGCAGCACAAGAACCTTCAGGGTATTCTACATGTGAGGAATGAAGTGGAATTTTCCTCAGTGTCAAGATCCTTGCCACCTGTCTGCTTTCACTGCTTGCTCTTCCTAATTCCAACAGCTAATTTAAAGAATATACATCTTTTTTAAGGATTTTGATGATTGCAGTGTCCTGATTTTCTTCTAGAGTGGTGTCACCACTTCCCACACCATCAGGCTTTACACAACCAAAATAACCCTGAATATTTATTTTACTTTTTTCAACAGAAGTGGTTTAGAACATCACAGAATCAGACAGAACCAGACTCCCATCTTCAAGAGAATGATAGGAAAATTACTTTGTTTAAAATGTTCACGCTGGGTAGTGAATGGGAAGGAATTGTGACATGCTGGGAGGGCATTGTTGAAATGAATTTCACGCTGCTTAATTCAAGCCAAGCAACTGATGGAGTTTGGGCCTAAGCTGGGTATGTTGTGTTATGTTATGGTTTTAATTAGCTCCTTCCTTCCAAAAGCTTCCAAAGCAGGAGGTTTAGAAGCTGCTTTAAACACTGATAAATGAGGCTTACAAACATAGAATTTTTTTTTTTTTTTTTACATTTTATACTCTTCTTTTGTACTTTTTTCTTTTTTTTTTTCCCAAGGAGCTGCCATGATCTCTGATTGCTTTTCTTGCAGCAAGTGCTGAAATCACTTGACTGCTGAACCTACAAGAAGCTCTTCTGGACTGCTAGGAATCTCTCAGGAAGAAAAAGCCCTAATTTTCCAAGTGCTGTGCAGGCTGTAAATAGCAACTCCTTCCCCCGAGCCCTTGCAATGGAAAACCTCGACGTGCTGAGAGCAAAATACAAGAGAAAGGACATTTTGCTGTCACCTGCTGAGGTAATATTTGAGTGACACTTTATGGTCCTTAATTGCTGTAATCAACCAGGGAGCCCAAGGACTTTCTAGGACTTTGCTGCCCATGGGAATTCCCAGGGATTGGGCTGGGAATTCAGGGGGCCCAATTCCAGCAGCTCTGAGAGCACTCTGAGCTCACCGACTCCCCCAAAACTGGTTGTTTTTTACCATTACTGCGTGGAATGGGGGAAAATATCCCCCAGTGATAATTCTGTTGTTTCTGTATCTGCTCATACTCGGATATTGCTCCACACACTGAAAACAAAACACTGTTGTGAGAGGGATTTGTTGTTATCAGTATTCCCAGGTGGTTTGTGAGGACCAACAGAACACAGGACAAACAACCAAGCAACTGTTGTTCTGGGAAATGAGAAGCAGGAACAAATAAATACCCAAGATTTAAAAAAAAAATCTGGGGATGCCACTGGCAAAATAGTCTCTCCATGTATTTATTCCCTGTTGGGATAAATGGGAAGGGAGCAATGGTAGGTGGAAATGCAAACCCACAAAGAGGGAACAGCCAGAACTTTGTGCTACATCTCAACTTCAGCCAATATAAACATTTTTTAAATAGTGTGAACATATTTTCCCAAATTCTTATGACTGGTCATCAGGGTCCTCAAGCCCAACCCATTCTGGGATTTGACAAGTGACAGTAATTTTGAGAGTTAAACATTAAAAATGCAAAGACAATTTTTTTTATTTTTTAATAACTGTCTCCAGTTTTAGCTACAAAATGGATTCTTAATGAAATATCTTAGGAGAAACAATAGTTTAATATTCCTTTTTGCCAGCAACCAACAAGCATTCCAATCAAGAAAAAATCCCTTAGGAATCACTGTTACTCACAACCCTCTTGATTTGGAATAAGCAATAACTGAGAGAGACTCTGATGGTCTCATTCTGTACAAAAACTCCTTCTCCACCACAGTTCTCATATGCACCAGTAAACACAAATCTGCAGGAGCAAACAGGACAACTTTAAACACCTGGATATTGTTTTTTGCCACAAGAAGGTAAAAAAAAAGCCTTGTCAGGAGTGGAATCTGTCAATCTTGATGATTTAAAGCCTTTAAAAAAGCTTTGCCATTATTTTGGGATACTGTAGCAGAGGTATACCTGCTCCAAAAGAAAATGTCAAAGGTTCTGCTGGTGCCCTATAAATCTGCACTGAAATGCAATCAAAAAGGCAGGGAATGGGGGTGATGAGTGAAGTCAGAGCCTGGCCAAAGGTACAGAAAAACATCCAGCAGGAAGAAGGAAAACGTTCCAAGATGAGCAGCCAGAGTACAAGGGCCCCAAGTAAGGAATTCATCCCAAAGTTGGAAGGTGGCTGACATTACCCCGAGTGAGCTCCATTCCTTGCATTTCCAAAGAAAGAGAAGGATGAGGTGGAAGGATATCAATCAAAAACCAGGCTGAACTTCAGGAAGTTCCAAATTCCCTTTCTGCCCTGAACAAAGCACAGCCCCCAGTACCAAGCTGCTGGTGCTGGCCGGAGCCCTCCCCTGGCCCTGCAGCTGCTGGAGCAGAGATGTCCTGTGTGACAATGTGACATCGATCCAGGCACACAAATAGCAGGGACTGGGCACGGACCAGGCACAGGTTTTGTGCCAGTGCATCCCTGGCACTCCCTGCAGCACACAGATCACCGGGAGAGCTCCGTGCTCCAGAATAATTCCCTGCAAGCGCCGGTGCCCTGGGCTGCCGGCAGGAAGGAGAGGCTGCTGTTCAACTCGCATTTCTCTGGTGCGTTTGAGCACGATCTGTTTGTTATTCCCTCCTTCCCGTGCCTTTCCCGTGCCGGGAGCTCTCTCCCTGGAAGCCGTAGTGCCGACGGCTCCTGCGGGATCAGGGCTGCGTTCAGCCGCAGCGGCTGCCGTGCACATCCCGCTTCCCCCAGCACAGCCCTGCAGGATGATCCAGTTCCTGCCGCGCTGTCCCTGCTCCGCTCTGGAACTCCTCCAGCCTGAGCAGGGCACAGCTCCGTGTGCTCCAGCGCCAGAGCGGCTCCCTGCCGTGCCCGGCATCCCTGTCCCCGTGCCCAGCAGGCGGGAATGCTGCGGACACCGCAGGCAGCAGGGCAGGAGGAGCAGGAGGTGCCACACCGGCTCCAGCAGCACCTCCTGTCCCGCAGGGATGAGCATCCCCCGGAGCACGGCCAGGGCTCCCACCAAGGGGTGAGCCACTGCTTCTCCCTCGGGAACAGCCAAACCTTCCTGGGACACGGCAAGGGAGGGGACAGTGCACCTGCTCTATCCCCAGCACGGGCTGTACTTCCATGGATGTGAGGACAAGGTCTGGTTTGAGCACCCAGACTCAACTTCCATCCCCAGAGGAGGATTTTTTTCCCAGCCCCACCAATGAGGCACAGCAGAGTGAAAGTACAAAATGCCAGTCTCCCCTCTCCTTGGAGGCACAGCTCATGTGCCTCCTCTCCAGGATCACTGCCCAGAGAAGCTGTGGCTGCCCCATCCCTGGAAATGTCTGACAGAGTGCAAGGTGACCCTGCCCATGGCAGGGGGTGGAAGGAGAAGAGCTCTGAGGTCCCTTCCCAGCCGGGCCATCCTGCATTCCTATAAAGTTCCCATCCCCTGCACATCTTTCCCAGCAGGGAAGGGCAGAGTGAGCACAGAGCACTACAGGCACAGCCAGGATCGAGCTGGCTCCTGACAGACACATTTGTGGCTGTATCCCTCTCGAGCTGCCCTGACGCAGCCCTTCCCCACCTCCATCCCAAAACGCGCACAGAGCTGCGCAAGGCACGCTGCTGACATCCCCAAATTAGTGAAGGGACACGAATAAATGAGAGGAAAAACGTGCTGAGCCTTGGGGAGGAGGGGGTGCTCCTCCTGTCCGTGCAGCCTGGCCAGCTCCCTTGGATCTGCCGGCAGGAAAAGGGAGAGGAGCAGGAGAGGAGCTCATTCCTCCCCCTGGCAGCAGCGCTCAGCCAGGCTCTGAGGCAGCTCTGGGCACAGGCACAGAGGCTCTAAGAGAAAGGAGTGAAACAAAATGAATAAAACCCCCTCCAAGTCCCTCAGCTCTCCAGAGACTGCAGCAGGACCCAGGCAGGCAGCAGCCACTTGGGAAAGCACTTTGCTGACTGCCTTCCTGAAATGCTGGGATGGGAGAAAGCTGCTTCAGCTCCCAGCTGCTGGCAAAGTGGCTTTTTCTCCTTTCTTTATTTTTGCAAGTAATGCAGCAACTGCACTTGGGTGAAAAGGCAAAGGGAGGAATTATTTAACAGCTGAAAGAAACGTGCAGCCATCAGGACTTTTGGGCTGCACTTCATTGAAATACATCAGTGCAGCTCCTCTGAAAGCTACGTTTGGTTTTATCCCTCTGTTCAGTTCTGGCCCCACATTTCAGATTTAAAGGCACATATATTTCTGTTTTAGATTGGTTTGAAAATGTTCAGCAAAACCTGCTGGAAAAGCTGTGATGCCTTTGGAGAGATCTCTTCCCTGTCAGCTCTCAGCAAAACAACACTGCAGTGTTTGTATTTATTTGCACTGTTGTGGTTGTTACTCTGAGGATACAGCTGGGATTTCTTTACCTGTATGAGATCAGACCATCCAGAAGAAAGGCAGACAAGCTTTATGAATAATTACATGTTGTTGTGGAATGTAAAACATTCAATTCTGATACCAAAGAGATCTCATACATCTTTTATAAATTAAATTCTCACTTGTGAAGGAAGACACAAAATATCTATGCAAAGCTACATCCCTTTGAAGGCATCTTCCCCCTCAGCAGGTACTGCCTGCATGCAGAGAACTTGAATAAGAAATCACAGGACAGGGCTTCCTCCTGCAGACAGCACAGAGTCTGTGGAATCTGATGGGTTTGTGTGTTAGATCCAGAGGATGCTGACAGAAATTGTGGCTGTCCTGTCTCTGGAAGTGTCCAAGGCCAGGTTGGATGGGGCTCTGGGATGGTGGAAGGTGTCCCTGCCCATGGAACTGGATGGGCTTTAAGGTCCCTTTCACCTCAAACCAATCTGGGATTCTAAGAAAGCCAACAAAAAGGAAAGATTCTATGTGGTATATTCAGTACCAAGTAGTGAAGCCAAACATTTAACAAGGTTCTTAAATATTCTAACAGAGAAAACATTTTCAGCATCAGCACTAAAAGGACATCCAATGGCAAGTCTGAAGGCCTAAGCCAACTTCTCAAAACAACTTGTATGTATCCACCAGCAGTGTATGAATTTTGAAAGTGTAAGGGGAAATATTGCAGTGCGTGACTCCTCTCCTCCCAGCCTCCCACTCCCTCTGGATGCTTACACTGATCTATTAAAGGGAAATATCACTTAATGCATTCCTGGAATGAATCTGCTCCAGGCAGGACACAGCAGCAACTCAGCAATGTACTCCTGCACTTAACACCACTCTGCTCCTTGGGGCAGCAAGAAAAACCAACAGCCAGCTGCAATTAGCATGGAAAAATGCAGGGGGCAAAGTATAACTCATTTGGCTGTTTTTCCATCTGTCAATACCCCGTTCATTTTCCAATAAGAGATCGATAACAAGTGCAGGGCTCCAACACTCCTGGTTTATGGTGTGCAGAAACACCTTGAGAACATTTCAACCAGAACAAGCACCACAGTGGGGACAAAGCTACTTCTCTTACTTGTCAGAAACTTCAGAAATAAATATACTTGGAAGCAGTTTTGTCTGTTCCAACAGACACTTCAGTGGAGCATTTTAGTTCAAGTAACATTGCTTACAGAACATGAGCTGGCAGCTTGGTTGTGTCCCACACTGGAGAAACCTGTCACCCTGATTTTGTAAGACTTTGTTAAGCCTTCTGATGTTTGCATTCTTTCAACAAACTTTCTCACACACAGTTCTGTAAATAACCTACGTTTTGCATTCTTTCATGGAGGTGGAGAGAATTGATGGACCCTTGGTCTGTCCAGTGGCATTGGAGAGGTGGCACTGTCACCCTCCAATCCACTGTCACCTTTGGAAAACTATAAATGTTGGAGTCAGAAAATAAAGGTACTTCTTTTTTGTTCCCCTCGAGAGGAGCAGTGTCTGTGTCATCATTTCGTGCCTTATCACAACAGAAACCTTCCCTGAATCCAGCTGGACCTCATGGGCAGGTGAGTGAAGAAACAGAACGCAGAATCCCAGCCACCTCCTCTGCTAGCGTGGTGTCCCTTGGACACTGATTTCCATGGGATCTGTCACCCCTGGAGCGTGGCAGCTTTGTTCCTGAGCTTTATCACACAGCTCAGGATGGAGCCCTCGCTGCCAGCAGCTGCTGGGAGGCCTCTCACGGCTGCCAGAGGCTGGGCCAAGCTGCCACTGGCTTTTTTTCCTTGCTGAGATTTTCCAGTTATTGGTCATAACTGAAACATCCCTGCCCAAGGGTGATGCTGGGGCTTGTTTTGTCAGGACCTGATGAGCTCAGCACTAATTGTACTGGAACATAAAATTTTATCACGGTATCTCATGACCTGTATATCACAGATTAAGTGGTGATTTGTCAGAACACATCGTTTTCCCAAGCAGGAGAGAGACATTCTTCAGGGAATCCACCAACCACATTGGGAGTGGGGGTTAAAATATTGCCAAGAAAGCGTGCATGGAAAGGAGACATTTAAAAAGTAGCAGCACAGGGGAGTAACTATTAGAAACATGATTTTAATCTTATTCTAAGAGATTAAAGGCTGTGCTAAAGTTTGAACTGTTAGGGCAGGGGTACTCAGGTTGTGCCTGGCTCTGTGAACAGGAAAAGGGACAGGGAGGATGTCTTGGCCACCTCAGCCTAGAGCCTGTCCCATGAGGGCTGAGGGCTTGTTTCTGGCCATAAAAAGGACATTGCTGCTGAAAACTAAATCCTCCAGCCTCCTCCAGACCGAGAGCACAGCACCCACAGCAACACTTCCCAAGGGAACAGGACATCTCTGCCACTGCCATCACTGACTGTGATGCCACTCCAGCAAGGACACAGCCCTGGGAGGAAGCAGAAAGCACAACGAGCTGAGCAGAGTCCATTTGCAGGGAAATGTCCCAGCACAGGGAAGACTAAATCCTCCAGCCTCCTCCACACCGAGAGCACCTGGCACAGCACCCACAGCAACACTTCCCAAGGGAACAGGACATCTCTGCCACTGCCATCACTGACTGTGATGCCACTCCAGCAAGGACACACAGCCCTGGGAGGAAGCAGAAAGCACAACGAGCTGAGCAGAGTCCATTTGCAGGGAAATGTCCCAGCACAGGGAAAATCAAGGAGGACTCACAGGGAAAATACATTTGGTATAAGCAGAATTCTCTGAGAAGAAAAAGGCTTGTGAAGTTTTGTATGAGCGTTAGCAGCTCGTTCAAACACCACTTCACCCCTCCAGTACTCAGCACTGGAGGTTTTTCCAGGGAGTGGTTTTTCCTCATGACTTCTGCCTTGTTGCTGTAATAAATCAAATCCCTGCCAGGCTGCATTCCCCATGCTGGTGAAGCACCACAACCAAATAGCTCCATTTCTGTAACTTATGGAGCCTTTGTCCTATGGGAGTTTTTAGGGTAAGAAAACCCAAACAAAACAAAACCAGACCAGAAGAGCAGTCCCTTTTCCTCCTCTCCCCTGCCCTGGAAAACCCTCCTGAGGAGCAGAGCAGAGCAGAGCCTGTGGCCAACACAGGTGGCCTTTCTGAATCCTTTCCTCAGGACACTTCAAACCCCTTGTTTAGAGAGAAACAGAAAAAGCAGATTTACATCCTGTGTTCTGCATTCACAAACTCAGGCACTGCTGGCTTCCTCCACCTCTCCATGGCTGGCTGTGGACATTGGAATATCCTCCAGAGCAAAAATCCAGTTTACTTGATCAGTACCATGGGGCAGACAATGTGTGTGCTCCACACATTGCACCTGAATGGATATTTATGCTGGGACATGAAAAGAAGGAAAGAACATGGCAAAAGAAGACACTCTAGAGCTGAAACCAGTTCACTGTTGGCATGAAAACCAGTGACAAAGCATTGTGGAAAAATACAAAGCAGGAGCTGAGGAGAGGCTGCAAGCAAATCCTGACACCACCTGTGATCCCTACGGAACTCAGCACCCCGCCAGCTAAATGACATTTTGGAATTAATCACTGGATTCCAAATGACCATGAGCAGTTGTCCTGTTAGTAAAGCAATCTGCATTTGGGTAAAGTGCTGATTTGGAAAATCAGGCTCTCCTATCTTTACAAATGCATGCTCCAAGGGAAAACATCCAAGAGCTCAGGGTCTCCCAAGCAGAGCATGTTTTTGGGAGATAGGGAAGCAAGCCATGGCATCAACAAATCCTAGGTTAAGCTTCTTCCCTTGTTATTTATTATTTCTATGATGTGCTCCTTCAGCACCAAGAGCCACACTCCTCCCTGCAATGCCCTTGAGCCCAGGCAGAGCTGCTTCCACTTCCCAGCAGCAGCATTTCCTTAAGCACCGGGCAATTTGGAGAGCAATCTGCAGCCCAGGAGCAGCGCAGGGCTGAGAGGGCCCTGTGGCTTTGGCTGCACTCCACAGCCAGGCAGGAGTTCAGCACAAGGAATCCAAAGGCAGGATAAAGCCACAGTTAATCACACACCTTGGTGCTCCATAGTTTTAGCAACCACACCCTGTCCCACCAGCTGAGCTCTGACCTGCAGCTGGAACTGAAAACACAGAATTATCTATTTCTGTTACCTATTCCTCATTATGTCTCTCATTTAGATGACTTGAAGCTTTTCTTTCACCCCACCACCACTTAATTTCAATGTGTTTCTTGTATTCCAGTATAAAAGAAGCACCTCTATGGAAACAGCAAGCAGCAATTTATAAAAATGACTTATGATTTTTACTGAGTGTTTTATTTGACTACTATACTATCAAATCACAATGTGGCATTTAACGAACAGCAGATCTGAGTCACACAGAAAACCATCCTCACAAGAGCACAGAGCAAGGCAAGCATAGCTAATGCTGTAGTAGTAGAACTTTGGATATTTTAGGAGGAAAATCTAAGCAAAACCACCCCAGCAAACCCCCAAACAAACCACCTTCCAGCCCTCTCAGGCAGTCCTTTCCACACAAGATAAATATCAGGCAGCTGATGATTCATTAGTCAAGGCAGTCTATTAGGGGCTAACAGAAACAAAAACAGATTTGCAACTGTCAAAAACACACAAAAGCTCTGACCATGTAAAAGCTAAATTGCAATGAGAATTCAGGAGACATAATGGGCAGAGGATGATCTCTTTCTGTTGGAAAATATTGATTATTGTCCCAATCAAGGCAGAGTTTAGCACACATTTGAAACTAAAAATCCTACATAAACAAGCAGCAAGTAGATAAGTGGTTAGGCAAAAAAACCTTCATGCCTAGGTCCTGACATCACTGAGCCTTTTTGGATTCAACATCAGAAGCTGCACTGATTGAAAGGGGCAAATTTGGAACAGTCAAGCCCAAAGAGAAGCAAGAGAAGGGTGTCCAGCAAACCAAGAGCACTGCAAACACTTCTCCCAGTTCACATTCCTATCCCTGGCAAAAATCCATCCCTGGGAGGGTGGGGAGGCTCTGGCACAGGTTGCCAGGGAAGCTGTGGCTGCCCAATCCCTGGAAATGTTCAAAGCCAGGCTGGACAGGCCTTGGAGCAACCTGGGACACAGGAAGGTGTCCCTGCCTGCAAAATCCATCAAGACACGTGAAAAAGCCACCAGATCTCAACTATCAACCTTCAGCTTGACAATCTCAGAAGTGCCCTGTGGACATGACAAACCCAATAACCACTGGCACCTTTCTAAACAACTCCCTGAAGTGCCAGGTTTTACGTGGCAGCTGGATAAAGCTTTCCCTGCTTGCTCTCAGCTGCCTGATGTACAAAGATGTTCTACAGAATGAACTAACTGGGTGCTGCAAAACCCAGTACATGATCACTGAAGAGACAGCATGAAAAACACATTTAAATACACATTTTCATGGTTACTCAACCCACAGCAACTGAGACGTACAGAGCAAGCAAAGCCCACCTTTCCTCCCCCTTCAGCAATCACAGAGGCACTAGACACAAATCCAATCAATATTTGGATATGAACTTCCCTACCAAGGTTTGTTTTTCTATAATCACTTTTTCTGCTTGGGCAGCACACAAAGATCTTCTTGTCTCAGGTGCCTTGAGAAAAGTGCACCCTGGCAGCAGAAGGAATGGCACTTTGAGGAGGAATGTCACTAAAGGGCAGGGGAGTACAGTGTCCTCACCACACCGTGCTGACCATTCACACAGTGAACAGGATGTGTCTCCCCACTATTCCCATCACATTTTTCCTAACAATTCTCAGCAATGCTCTCAAGAACTGTATGGAGTAACTGGAGACAAACCCTGTTATAATGCAGCACCACACACAGTGCTGCTCATGGCAAACTGGGAGCATTAATTACCACAGGGCTGATCTCACTGGTGCTGAGTTCCTACAAACACCAAAGGACTTTCAGAATCTAAACCACTTTTGTGGGCATGAATCCCACCACAGGTGCTTGTCTGACTCTCGGTGACAGAGTCTGAGCTTGCACAGAAAGGCTTCACCCTGGCTTCCACAGCCCTGCAGCACAGTCCTGCTTCCCTGGTGAACTGAGAGCCTGCTCAGTACCAGCAGCAGGAGGGAGGCTGTGGGCCTGTGGATGCAGGGATGGGAATTGCCACGGGAAGGCAGGCAGGGTTAGATACAGGTCAAACAGTTAAAAGAGGTCGAGGAAAGAAGGAGTTTCTGTGGCTCAGGAGAGGAGCCCACAGCATCCCTCGCTGCCCCCACAGCATCCCCCACAGCCCCCACAGCATCCCCCACAACATCCCCCACTGCCCCCACAGCATCCCCCGCTGCCCCCACAGCATCCCCACAGCCCCTGCTCCCTCCTGCAGAGCCGAGCCGAGCGTCCCCACCCCGGCAGCGCCTCGGAGCCGCCCGCCAAGGCAGGAACAGCCCAGATAAAGCCTCTGACGTGCTGAAAGCCTGAACTGCCACCCCGCGAGGCCAGGAAAGGTGTTTCACATGCTCAGGTGTTGCTCTGAAGGGATAAATAGAAGCAAACGACCTCAAAGGGGCTGTTCCGACAGTTCTGCAGGTGCACAACACTGACCACAGCCAGGTTTTGTTCCTGGGGCTGGGGTGGACTCTGTCACAGGGGAATTGCTGCTAACTCCTGCAGATAATTTTTTAATGAAATGCCTTAATGGAAATGTGATTTTACAGAAGAAAAAAGTGATTTCTTATGGGAAGGTTTCATTGAACAATTTGTTTTCTGAAAAAGGGAGTCTTTCTCAGCATCCAAGAGAAACTCTGGACTAGCTATGGAGCAGCATTCCAATCTTTCCCCACCACAGACACAGGAGAATGAGTTCCCAACTGTGAGAAGGAAAAGAAAATTCATTTATTATTTGCTTACCCAAGGGTTCTCCCTGCCTTAAGCCCCTGTGCTAATGGGCTTTTATATCCTCTTGTGATCAAGAACGTGAAATACTTCTCTACAAGGCAAACAAGCTTTAATTCCCAAAACGGTGACCCTGCTTAGAACTACCCAAAGAATTTTTTAAAAGGCCTAAAAATCAAAAAATCACAAAGCAGGACAACAAGCAAGGGAAAAATCTTCAGTGGGAAGATGTTTCTCCCTAGGGTGATGCCCTCTCCACCTTTGTGTGCCCCTGACAAGGACACTTGTCCCTGCAGAACTTGTTCACTTCCATATCCCTGCACTTCTTCCTAAATGTGGAAACGACTTCTTGTCTACAGTCACTGGGAGTTTTCCTCAGCTTCAGCAGTGTAATTTTCCTCCTCCAAAAAGCCTCACACCAGCTACTGCATCATCTACTTCACGTTAATCATCACAGCTGGTAATGGACTGTAATACCATGCACACACTCATTTCTTTATATATCCGTCAATAAAAATTGTATTTTTGCTCGTTTTATATATATGTACACAAACAAACATATTATGATAAGTGATGCTGTTACAAAAATCATGGAAATATCTGTTCACTGTTAAAAAATGTCTGTTGCTGAGCAGTGAATCAGGAGAAATTCAGTATAGATTTTATAGTACCTTTCCAAAAGTGAGCACGTTCACTGGGGATAAGTGCCACTCACTGCCCATTCACTCGTGCTTTAATGCAAATGCAAGCTGCATTCTGCACACAGGGCTGGATGGGTTTTACGAGGGCAAATGCCCACTTTAGGCAGACTTTAGTTCCCGTGCCAGTGACTCATGTGGCTGTGGTTTATTCCGTGCTGGAAGCGCTGCAATTAGCAGAGCCCTCCCTCCCTCCCTCCCCGCTCCCGGTGCTCCAGGGGAGGAAGCAGGATCCAAGGCCGGGGCTGCTCCAGCTCTCCAGCTGCAGGATGAGCCTTCCAGGTCCTACAGCAGAACGATGCAGAGGCCCTGCCTGCGTTATTCGAATCAGAATTCCACCACAATTCGTTTTCCACCGTCTCGATCCTCTCCCTTGCTCCTGCCTGGCCAGAAAGTGGCACTCATGTGACCCATCCTCGCTACCTGTTTGCCAGGATATTGTCTCAGCAGGCATTCCCAATCCCTGAGTCAGGAGCTAAAATAATAAGGTTTAATGTTTTAAGAGAGTGGTTCAGGAGCATAAAGCAAACAGGCACTCGGGGAATTTTAAATGCTTTGTGCCTGAGCTTTTGGGGTTTATGGCCTCCAGTTTTTCCAGACAGCTGGGGGATCCAGACTGCTCTTAAGGTTTGGGGTGTTTTTATTAAGAAAAGGGAGGTTCTCACATATTCCTGTGATTCTGGAAATCAGGTCTATCAAAAGCATTCTTAATTACAGAGAGGCTGTAAAATTTAAAAAGCTGTAAAACTGCATTACCATGAACTGCTTAAGAGAGTATTAAGGAATCTGGAAATGACTTCTTCATCCCAGTCCTTCCAAGTGGACATCCAAAGCCCAAGTTCCTCTCATCCATAAACACAATTCTTCCAGCCCAAATCCTAACCCAGATGCTTGTGCAACAGGTAGCTCTGCTGCCATTAAAGCTGCTTTTCCCAAATAACATTTTTGGAGGAGATCACCAGGGTTTACTGAAATATGAGCTAAACCACATGAAATTCCACCTCACCACGAGAAAGAACTTCTTTCCATGGAGGGTGCCCAAGCTCTGGATCTCTTTCCAGAGGTGGGCATCCAGAAACATTCCAGACCCACCTGGATGCATTCCTCTGCCACCAATTCCAGGTAACCCTGCCTTGGTAAGGGGTTGGACTGGGAGATCTCCAGAGGTCCCTTCCAATCCCCTGGGATTCTGGGAATGCAGGAAGTTGGGCATCTCAGAAGCACCTTTAAATCCAGCACACATTTACCTGCATTCTCTGATGAACTTTTATAAATGGCACATTTCTTCTGCACTATCCAGCAGCTCAGTTTTCCCAGCCCTAATACTGCACTTTTAAGTTGTCTTCTTAAGAGCATAGCTAGACTTTGCTGGAAGACATTAAACCAGCACAAGACAGACTCGGGATGGAGAACAGCTCCCAAGGACTCACAATCTGCCTGGTTTACAGAAACATCCACTTGGATCCCAAATCACATCCCTAAAGGAACCAACACGCTCACCTGCACCCGGCCTGGCAGCTTGTGAGCAGCAGCAGCGAGAGAGAACCCAAGGAAGAGTTAACACACTCACACCAAAAGGGCAGGAATTTCTAAATTGACCCAAAGCCTTTCCTCATCCTTGGAATTGTCCAAGGCCAGGCTGGACAGGGCTTGGAGCAACCTGGGATGGTGGAAGGTCTCCCTGCCCGTGAGATGAGCTTTAAACCCTTCCAACCCAAACCATTCCAGGCTTCTCAGCAGAGTTTTGGAATAATTTAAATGCCCAGTTCAGAAGGATTCCAATTCACAGTATTTCCTCTCAACATGGTGCATTGCATTAATGCCAATTTTGCCCGGTTGTTGTTCCTCTCTCCCTGAAATAAAGGGATGCTAAAACAAGTGAGGTAACACTTAAGAGGGATCGCACTTCCAGACCAACACTGACACAGGCAGGAAAAAATTCCTCATCCGAAGCCCTCCAGGACCCATCCATCCTCCTGAGGACACCACATCATACCATACATACGTCTGCACTGACGTACACTCTATATTATGTTGTTATCTATGTATTTTACGAGCTGTCCACAACGCCTTATGTAACGGATCCCTGTTTAACATGGAGCAGCGTGTCCACGGCCGCGGCAATCCCGGCCGTTCCCGGGGCGCCCAAAAACACCCACTGGGACACGGCCGGGGAACGCTCCCGAACCGCGGCGTCCGACCGCGGCACCGGGGGCTCCGTGCTGCCGCACAACCACCTTGCGAGGGATGCCGGGGAGGGAATAATTCCCTAGGGAACCACGGCAGCCCGTCCCGGCATCTCTGGGGCAGCACGGGGTCACCCCCCGGCGCCTCGCCCGCAGCACGGACACCCAGCCCGCCCGCGCGGGTCTGCGCGCCCCCCGCCCCGCTCCCGCGGCACTCACCGCCTCCGAGTCTTCAAACCCATGCAGGTACAAGTTGTCGTACATGGAGAGCCGGTGCGGGGCCGGAGGGCCGGGGAGCGCGGCGGCGGAGCGCGGTGAGGCGGCGGGGCCGAGCTCCCTGAGCGCTGCGGCGGCGCCGC